>NC_053432.1:83312157-83986763 GCF_007990345.1 Gossypium hirsutum
TTAGGATGACATGATCAGAATGAATCAAATGCTCCTAACTAGATGTGTATGTATATTTGTAGAATGTCGTGAGAATGATCCATTTTTAATGCTTAGGTTGTCATTCTCATTGTTAAAGGTTCTATCACTGACCCTTCTTGTTCAGCCAGTACCTTTGACAGAAAACCTAAAGAAATAGACGCTATTTAGACTATTCTTCTCCAATGCTTCTAACCCTTAGTTTGGTCAGTTCTAAACAATAGTCCTGTTTCAGGTCCTCGTATATTTAGAAACTTTCAGAGTAATATGCAGAACTCCTTCTGCTGAATATTGTCAGTCCATTAATCATTTATTTCAATGAAAAAATGCTTGAAAAAGATTATCAAATGGACAAAATAAAATTTTGCTGAGAGCAAAGCTCGAAATGAATAATCAATCAAGATAGCAAATTTTTGCTGAGATATGATGAAAAAGATTATCACAATGAATAAGATGGAACTTTTATTGAGAGCAGAGCTCTAAATGAACGAAATAGCATTTTGCTAAGATCGTAAATAAGATAAAAACAGGTGCCCCCAGATATTGCAGCATGAGTTTTCCGCACAAACTCTGTGGTTTGAAGTCCGAAGACTTTGGGTTTGTACCCCAAGATGTAGCATCTCTCCTCTTGTTAATTCGGGAAAGACAAACACTCTATGCCTCATCTTTGATCGAAAATTTAATTGCCCATTCCTGGGTTTCAAATTCAACCCCTTTGGTCTCAAGGTGCCCTTTGCGTTTTTTTCCGCCTTAGCCTCTCTTTTTTTTTTTTTTAGGCAAAGTACCTCTTCACTGAATCCGAATTCACAGGATTGGGCAAGCTTTTGCCATCCATCCTAGTTAAAATTAATGCCCCTCCTGAAAAGGCCTTTTTTACTACATAAAGGTCCTCCCAGTTTGGCATTCACTTCCTCTGAAGTCTTTTTTGTAATGGGAAGGATCTTCTTCAGTACCAAAGTCCCCTTCATTGGAAGTTTCTAGGACGAACTTTCTTATTGTAAGCCTCGCATCATTCGTTCTGGTACATTTGACCATGCGGATAGCTCTAACCTCTTTTCTTCAATCAAGTTCAGCTGTCATATCGGATTGACCCATTCTGCTTCGTCTAACTTTAGTTCTGAAAAAACTTGGAAGAGGGAATTTCAACCTCAATTGGTAGCCTGCTCCATTCCATAACCAAAGAGAATGGTGTTGCCCGGTAGAAGTCCGACGGACGTTCGATAAGCATAGAGGGCGAATGCAACTCTCGTCCAATCTCTATAGTCTCAGTCATTTTCCCACAATCTTTTTGATTTTTTATTGGCTACCTCCACCGCCCATTCATCTTTGGACGATATGGCGATGATTTGTGGTGTTGATCTTGAATTGACTACAAACCTCTGCTATCGTGCTATTATTCAAATTTAATGCGTTGTCAGATATAATCCTTTCAGGCATTCCATACCGGACATATGATTTCCTTCTTTAAAAACTTGCTGACAGCTGTCTTTGTGACGTTGGCGTAAGAAGTAGCCTCTACCCACTTAGTAAAGTAGTCAATCACTACAAAAATGAAACGATGTCCGTTTGAAGCCTTTGGCGATATCGGCCCCAATGACGTCCATGCCCCACATGGAGAAAGGCCATGGGGAAGTCATGACGTGAAGAGGTGATGGAGGCACATGGATTTTGTCTCCGTAAATTGGAATTTATGGCACTTCTAGCATATTTGATGCAGTCTCCTTCCATGGTAGACCAAATAATATCCAAATCTCATGATTTGTCTGGCCATTGTGAAACCGTTAGCGTGTGTTCCACAAATACCATCATGGACTTCTTCCAAGATCTGTTGGCCTCCACAGCGGTCCACACATCTTAACAGCACCTGATCTTTTCCTCTTTTGTACAGGATCTCTCCATCTAAGACGTAATCAATGGCCAGCCTCCTCAACATTCTCTCGTCATTCTCAGTTGCTTGGTTGGGTATTCACATTTTTCACGTATCGCAATATGTCCTGATACAAGGGTTGTCGTCCTTTTCTTCTTCTCGTCAATGTTACAACAGTGGGCTGGAGCATCATAAATGCTCATTTGATAGGCTTCACATCCTCTGTCTATTTACTTGATCATGGAAGCCAATGTAGCTAAAGCGTCGGCCATCTGATTCTCGTCTCGTGGGAGGTAACAAAAAGTGAGTCGTCAAACTCCTCAATCAATTCTAGGACTATCCTTCGGTAACTAATCAACTTAGGGTCTCTTGTTTCCCATTCGCCTTTGAGCTGATAAATTACCAATGCCGAATCCCCATATACCTCAAGTACCTTGATTTTGCGTTCCATAGCCGCGCGGATTCCCATGATACATGCTTCATATTCCGTCATGTTATTTGTGCAATCAAAATCTAGTTTACTGGTGAAAGGATAATGATCACCGTTTGGAGATACCAAGACTGCCCCAATCCCGTTGCCCATGGCATTTGAGGCTCCTCAAAATTTAATTTCCAAGTATTGCTTCTTGTGTGCTTGCTTCAGTAGTTGCCACATACATCAGATCCTCATTTGGGAAATCAAAGTTCAAAGGCTCATAATCGTCCAGGGCTCTACTTGCTAGAAAATCTGCTATCTCCGCCCCTTTTACAGCCTTTTGATTCACATAGGTTATGTCAAATTCAGATAGTAGAATTTGCCATCGGGCCATCCTTCCGTTTAGAGCAGTTGACTCCATCATGTATTTCAGAGGGTCTAACTTTGAGATTAACCAAGTCGTATGGTACAACATGTATTGTCTCAATCTCCGAGTAGTCCAAACCAATGCGCAACATAATTTTTCAATTGGCGAATATCTCGTTTCGCATTCAGTGAACTTCTTACTGAGATAATAGATCACTCTTTCTTTTCGTCCTGACACATCATGTTGGCCGAGCACGCCCCCCATGGAATTCTCAAATACTGCAAGTATAGTATTAGTGGCTTGTCAGGGCAAGGTGCATCAGTATGGGGCGTTGGACAAGTAATGTTTAACTTTTCAAAGTTTTCTGGCACTCTATCCTACACCTGATTGTTTTTAAGAACGGAATAGGGGTCAATTTTTATTAATTTGAAAGAATGAGCGATGTATTTAGTCTTCCTAGGAAACCCGAACTTTTTTGAGTACTTGGCGAGGTAATTCTTGTATGCCTTAACTTTGTCTGGGTCAATTTCAATTCCTTTTCGCTGACTAAGAATCTAGCAATTTTCCTGATCTAGCCCCGAAAGTACACTTGGCTGGGTTAAGTTTTAGCTGGAACTTCCTTAACCTTAGAAACAGTTTTCTCAGAACTTGCACGTGTTCCCCTTCTGTTCTGGATTTTGCGATCATGTCATCAACATAAACTTCTATCTCTTTATGCATCATATCATGGAATAATGCTACCATGGCTCTCTGATACGTTGCTCCCGTATTTTTCAATCCAAAAGGCATCACTTATAACAAAACGTCCCCACATCGTTATGAATGTGGTCTTCTCCCTGTCTTCAGAAAGCATCTTAATTGGTGTACCCGAGAAACCATCCATGAAAGAACAGTGAGTATCCGGCCGTGTTGTCTACCAGGTATCGATATGAGGCAGTGGTAAATTATCTTTTGGGCTGGCTTTGTTCAAGTCTCTGTAGTCCACACACATTCGCACCTTCCCATCTTTCTTAGGAACAGGGACTATATTGGCTACCCATTCTGAGTACTTGACCACTATAAGAAACCAGCTTCAAATTGCTTCTTAACTTCTTCCTTTATTTTTAGCAAGACATCGGGCCTCATCCTTCGGAGCTTTTGTTGGACTGGTTTGCATTCTTCCTTTATAGGCAATCGGTGTACCACGATATCAGTACTTAACCCTGGCATATCTTGGTAGGACCACGCGAAGACATCTTTAAACTCTTGAAGCAACTCAACAAGGTCTTGCCTTGTTTCCTTGGCAATGCAAGCGCCAATTTTTACCTCTCTGCCCTCTTCTAAGATCACAACTTCTACTGATTCCTTATAGGGTAGAATTTGTTTTTCTTCTTCTTCCATCATTCTTAACAAATCCGGAGATAAAACGCTGTCTTGGTCACCTTCAAAATCTTGAGGATCATCTATACTCATGTCTTGCTCAAATAGAGACTCTGAATTAGTAACAGAGTCGCTCATCTCGTTGATATCTGAAGACCTGTTATTGGAACAAATGGAGGCCCAAATAAAAGAATCTAAGAATACTTGTATGCATAGTATGATTATAAAGGGGATGAAAAGAATGAAAGAATATTTGCTCAAGATGAAACTGAATGATAAGTTTTCACTGAAATTAGATTTTGGACATGTGCCTTTTACAAAGATTCTTATCACCCCCATGCTTAGGGCAACAAGTGTTCTGAATATTACTCTGAATTAGTTCTAAATGTTACAGGGATCTCTTCTGCAGTCCAGTTATTCAGAACACTTCCAGGTTCGTAAGGACCAATGCCCGATAAATTCCTTTCCACCCTTTCTTCCGCGGATATGGCATTAATGTCCAACCTCTCAATCCTTCCTTCTGTAACCTCATCATTCTCTTCAGGGTGGACAATTCCCCCTGAAACAAAAGTCTTGGATATATGGGGAAAGGTTATCGGTCCCCACTTGACTTCTATCCCGCCCAAATGTGCTCTTCTCTTTTCTTGCTTTTTCTCCATCTCCTTCCTCCTTTCCCTCGCATTAGGCTTATATCCCAAACCATAACGGTCCTGTTTGTTAACTAGGATCGGTACTTCAACCCTTCCCTGGAGGTATTTTCCAAATCCTCTTCCAGGCAATGCTCCCTTTCCCATCGTTAGCTATAAGCTCATTGACGTAGCTTTGGATATCTTAGGCTCTGGGATTTTGCTCGTCTCAATGACAAATGTGGCATTTACGAATTCCAATGATCGGAATGAACACTCTATCGCTTCACTATCAGCTTCTATGTATGGTATATCATCGGTGACTGATGCAATGATGTCTTCTTCTGCACCTATAGTCACCAATCGACCCTCTATCACCAATTTTAACTTTTGGTGAAGTGACGATGGTACAGCCCCTGCGGAATGGATCCAAGGCCTCCCCAATAGGCAATTGTAAGATGGTTTAATATCCATTACCAAAAAGTCTACCTCGTATGTATTTGGACCAATCAATAGAGGTATCTCGATTCTTCCCATCACTTTTCTCTCAGTGCCATCAAATGCTCTCACTATATTTTGGCATGATTTCATGTGAGAACTATCCACAGGTAGCCTGTTTAATGTGGACAGGCGTCAAACATTCAGGGCCGATCCATTGTCACGAGGCGATCCAATTTGTTCACTGAGATATCTTTAGCGACATAAGTCTCATTTAGCACTTTTATCAACGCATTACGATGTATCTCTGAACTTAGAAGTAACTCGAGCACTGAGATGCGAGCCGGTTGCTTATGCAGTTGTTCCACCACGCTATACTCGCTATGCTTCAAGAATTTTAGGAATTCTCTAGCCTCATTTTCAGTCACCGGTATGTTAATATGCGGTTCAATTTCGGTCATCTTCGTTTTATCTTGTTCAACCGCCAAGGCTTTTCCTTTTACAGGCTCCCTTTTTGTATTTCCCGGGTCGTAACGTTTTCCACTACGCGTATAGAAGCCTGCGTCATTACCCTCTTCTGAAGCATTTATCGGGTTCTCCTCTCCCGTGATCATCACATTGCAGTCGTAATTCCAAGGAACATTTTTGCTATCCTTGTAAGGAAAGGCTACAGGTTTTTGGATTATGACCCTTGGCGCCAGTTGTATTCCAGATCCTGTGCTTGTTGGCCTTGAAATAATCACCACCGGGTGATTTTGGGCCTTTCCCGTAGGCCCCTCCTCCGAGGCATAAACTTCTCCTTTTTCCAGTCCTTTGATCTCTTCATAAAATTCTAGCTCTTTGTTGTTCATCAGATTTTGTACCATGGCCTTGAATTCAATGCAGTTTTGAATGTCATGGTCTTCTTCAGCATGAAACTCGCACTACGTCTTCGTTCCTTCGGGCCTTTCTTTTGAATCTTGTTTGATGAGACCTCCTTCTATCATTTGTCTCCAAACCCAACTCAATGGGGTTTTTATCTTTGCAATGTCGGTTTTGATTCTCTTTCTCCCACATTCGATTATTGCGTTTACCCCTTTATTAGCATGATCGGGTAACGGATTCGCTGCTACGTTGGGTCCTAATGGGTTGTCAAACTTCACAATCCCCATCTTAATGAACCTTTTCACCGCCTTTTTAAACCCAGTGCAGTTCTCAATTGAGTGCCCTGGTATCCCTGCATGGTATTCACATTGGGCATTCGTGTCATACCATTTGAGATATGGAGGTTGCATGGGCTCTAGATAAAATAGAGATACTATGTGTGCATCAAATAACTTCTGATACAGTTCCCCGTATGTTATTGGAATGGGCGTGAATTGAAGTCTCTCTGTGTTAGTCCTTGTGTTAGGCCTCGTGTTGGGTTCCTGCCTTGAGGGGGCTTGGTGACTAGTGGTTATCATTTTTGGAGGGCCAACAGTAATCGGTTTGAATGGCTCTTGCTATATGTGCTTACGTTGTTTACTTCGCCCTCTTTTTTCCTTGGGGCTGGTCTTTTGAAGTTTTCCCCCGTGTTAATTTTACCGCTCCTTACCGCGTTCTCAATCATTTCACCAGACATTACCATATCCGAGAAGCTCTTGGTAGTACTCCCCAACATGTGGTTGATGAACGGGGCTTTCAAAGTGTTGATAAACAACATGGTGACCTCTTTTTCCAAAAGGGGTGGCTGGACTTGTGTTGCCACTTCTCTCCATCGTTGGGCGTATTGCCTGAAATTCTCGCTAGGCTTTTTTTCCATGTTTTGTAACGTAATTCGATCGGGTGTTATATCCATTACATGACTGTATTGCTTCATAAAAGCTTGCGCCAAGTCTCTCCATGAACTAACTTTAGCACGACTCAGTTGGTTGTACCATTTGGCTGCAGATCCGATCAAACTGTCCTGGAAGCAGTGGATTAACAGCTGAACATTGTTGACGTATCCTGTCATTCTTCGACAGAACATAGTTATATGAGCTTCAGGACAACTAGTCCCATTATATTTTTCGAATTCCGGCATTTTGAACTTAGGTGGGAGTACTAAATCAGAGACCAAACTCAGATCCTTGGCGTCAACCCCGCGATGGTAGTCGATGTTCTCCATGACTCTAAATTTTTCCTCTAACCATCTACATCGGTCCTCCAGTTGTTTTGGCAGGTTCATTCTTGTTTTTTCTGTTTCTGCCACGTCATCGAGGTCCGAGACCACCGGATTAGTGGGATTATCCCCGGGATTAAAACCCGAGCCCATTTGAAAATGCACTGGTACCGAGGTACCAGCTAGATATTGAGGTCCAATGGTAACCGGTACCCTCGGTGGGTACACCTCTGGTTGTGCTTGGATGTTAGTTGGGGTGAAACCTGGAGGATAAACAGGGTCATCGTTATCCTCCCCAGCATCAACTAAGGGGTCTTTTCCTTTGTTATTCCCTCCAGCCAATAACTGCTTTAATTGGTTCATAACGGTGTTCTGGGATTCTAACATGTCCTGCTGGATTTTTTCCAGTCGTTCATGCATCTGATCTTGCATCTCTCGTTGCAACTGTTCCAATCTTTCCAACCTTTGATCCATTGCTTTTGTTTGGCGACGAGTACTGTAGTGATATTTGATTAGATTTTTGTTGGTTTCCAGGGTAACTTTCATAATTTAATTTTATTAGGGTCATTTTATGAAACTTACTGCATATGATGTAATGCAAATGTATGAGATGAATGCAGAAAGAGGCATTGATTCGAATTCAATTTCATTAGAAAACTAAACTAGAAAGCAAATCTCTTTACATAAAATAAATTACATATACGGCTTCGCCTTTATACTTAAAGCCTTAACCTTCCTAAGAAGCCAAGCTAAATCTCGACCTCGGCTTGATTCTGACTCATATTTTAAACTCAATACATCAGCCTGAACTGCTAATGTTTGCAGGTGATCAGCCACTTCCCGCACTTGAGTCACAGCATTGCCCATAACGTAATCTCTATCTCTAATCTGACTTTGAGAATGATGGAATTGTTCTTGCCATTGATCATTACTCCTCTCAAGAAGCTCCATTCGTAGCTCAGAATTGTGTAATGCGTCCTCAAGCTCCCCAATCTTTCCTTTCAGTTCTTCGATCTTATTTAGGCTCGCTCTTAATTCGATCATGGAGTTGCGACTACGGTACGAGTGAAGTGACTTTTCTAGCTCTGCCACCTTAGCCTTTAATCTTGCCTTCTCATTTCGGCACTCTAACAAACTCCTTTCCAAAGGTTTTCTCGAGCTCGAGCATCTTGAAATTTCTTTTCCCACTGATCGGCCCTATTCTTTTCCTCATTGATCTCTTGTCGCCACTGCTCTGACGTTTTACCCAAACCGACAGTTCTCATTGACAATCGCAGCTTCTTGTAATCTGTTTTTAGACTATCCAAATCCTCTTCAGCCTTGTTCTTTCCCTTCCTTAATTTCTCGGCTTCTAGCTTGTGGATATCGATGTCTAATCCCAAATGCATTCTTTCTTCTTCTAGCTGTTCTATCCTCTTTTCCAACTCAGAATTTATTTTCTCAAAGTCTCGTTTGATGATCTCTAATTCTGACGGAACTACTTGTAGATGCTCCTATATAGACTGAACACAATCTTCCCTCGGCTTAGGGATGTTGTCATTGACTCTTTTACTCCACCACCCATAATATTCGGGAGTTGTCATCGCTCCTACGGTAAATCTTTTCATTCGGTGAACCTGTTTCCAAGCGTTAGATATTTCTCGAATTTTTCTCTTGTAGTTTTCATCCTTATAAGAAAACTCACATTGAGCCAGCCCTTGTGTTGCTGGTATGAACTGTCTCGATCTATATTGTCTTAATACGAGTAAAGGGGCATAACCGACAGCTCCCTAAATTTCGAGTAAAGGGACCCAGTCGAAATCACCACATCGATACAGGATCTCGTCGGGTACCATCCAAGGAGCTTTCCATTCAACGTCATCCTCCTGAAGATTTTGGAGAATCGTCATCCACTTCTCTTCCGTGATGTCGTCTCGTCTTGGTGTAGCAACTTGTTCCTTCAATGGGGAATAGCCTTCTGAGAAGGCTCGATAAGAGACATTTTCCACCTTCCAAAAATGACTATGGAACCATACCAATAGTAGCTGTGCGCATCCGATGAACCTTCCCTCCCCTGCTCTTCGACATGCGCTTAGAGATCTGAAGGTTTCTGCTAAGATTGCCGGGATGGGCGTGACTCCTTTACTAAGCCGATCGAACAAATCAGAGACGGCCTCATCTATGTGCCCTAAAGCTCTAGGGAAAATTACCAATCCATAGATACCTAGAGCGAAGACATCCACTCTTTTCTTCACATCAGGGTGTGCTAATACTAAATCTCGCAAGCTTTTCCAAGGAACGCATTTACTGTCTCCTTTCTGTTGGATTCGGGCAGCGACCCACTGTTCGCTCATCCCTGTAATGCTCATCAATTTTTTTAATAATGTCGGGACACTAGCAGCTCTAGAATAGGCCTTGTCAATTTGAATCTTTGGACACCGAAGCAAGGTCGTATATTCTTCCACGGTGGGCACCAAGTCCACTTTTCCAAAAGTGAAACAACTGTAAGCAGGATTCCAAAACTGGGCTAGGGCTCGGAATAAATGCTTGTCCACTTTGACACCAAGTAGGTAAGGCAAGTCCCCGTAGTCACAGTAAAACATCTGCTTGGTCTCATCGTCCCATTGATCCCATATTTCCTTCATTTCTCGAAGATCATTTTGGATTACGCTGATACGGGTGAAGTCCCATAACTCTGATACGTACCCTTCTGCAAGACTATCGCCTTTCTCTCTCCACATCGTCTCAGCCCACGCTCGTACAGCTGCATTGTCTTCTACTTTATCAAGAAACCTCTTTTCCATGATAAGCTTTCTATCTATACTGAACGTGAATCGACACCTCTTTTGAAATGAAAATGCCATGCAATCACAAACAAAGCAAATCAGAGCTAGGATTTAAAGTAAACAATAATAAATAAAGCATCTATTCGGTAAGCACTAGGGTTTGGAATAGCTCAATCTCGGTGGGTTCTTATGGCTCGCTATATGTGGTTTGGTTCTAAAGTAAGGGTACCTGAACCAACAGATTCCTCGATCCTCACCCATTATAGGCTCATATGGACCGAGTTCAGTTCAGGGGAATACATTTCCCTATGGCCATGCGGAGATGAAAATCTCACGAAGACATAGGTACGGATGTATCCCGGAAGCGATTCACTATCCCATGCGGAGGTGAAAACCTCACGAAGGCGTAGTTTCTCACTCCCACTTAAAAGGGTATGACCAGCGGTCATGCAATGCAATGTGCAGAGGTATAAAATAAAATACAAAACACGATAAAAAAAATATAACTCAAAACAAAAGAGATGCAATGAAAGGATCGTAAATTTAAATCGAATTTTCCACTTTCAACAAAAAGACAAGAAATAATCAACACGTGGCTTGACCATCTTATTGTTCCCCAGTGGAGTCGCCAAGCTGTTAGCACCATTTTTTTGATGAAAACGGGGTCGACTTGGATTTTGAAAAAAAAGAATGAAAACGGGAGTCGCCACCAATCCTTTTTTGACAAGGTGTGATCGGGTCACCTCAAAAAGTGATTGTTTTTAATAAATGATTTAATTTTATTAAAACAACGATTTTGGTCTACGAAATTCAGAAAAATGAGTTCGGGAGTCGGTTACGCACGAGGAAGGATTAGCACCCTCGATACGCCCAAAATTGGTACCTAGTTGATTAATTAGTGTCTTAGTGTCGAAGATAAAAATGTTTTGGAAATGTGGTTCTTTTCTAATAACGTTCGAGTGACCCGAGTTGATTGTCAAAAATCTTCTTGTTTCGATGACCGCAAATTTATAATTTGAAAATCACAAAAGGATGCCCAACTATTTGGTCCAACAAAAAACCGAAACCCAGCACAGTAGGGCACGATTCCTCGAATTTCCGAACATCGAACATTGCCTCACCTTAGAAAATACGAGTGAAATTCTGAAGGGATCTTCAATTATTTTGAGCAAATGAAAAAGCACAACCCAGCACGATAGGGCTCGATTCTCAAATCGCCAAACATCGAACATCACCTTCGTTTTTTCAAGGTTTTTAATAAACATGAATGAAAATCTAAAGGAATATTCGATTGTTTTGAACAAACGAGAAATCACAACCCAGCACGATAGGGCATGATTCCCGAATTGTCAAACGCCGAATATTGCCTTCGTTTTAAATGATTTTTAGAAGGTATGCGTGAAATTTTGAAGGGATATTTGATTATTTTAAGCAAACGAGAAATTGTAACCCAACACGTTAGGGCACGATTCCGCGAATTGCCAAATATCGCACATCGCCTTCGTTTTAAAGAATTTTTAAATGATTGATTATAAAAATAGCTTAAAACATATTAGTTTGACTTGAAATATGATATAAGATAATATATAAAGTAAATTTATGAAATCTTTATATACAGATAAACATTGGGTATAATTATTGATAAAAAGAATGAAATTAATATTGTATAAAAAAGAAGTAAACATATACGTTATATAAATAACAAAATATATATATAAAAAACATAAGGATAATATAAGATACAATGAATGATTTAAAAATGTTATTCACATAAATAATTTTGAAAGAGAATATATATACATAGAAAAATATCTACATAAAGTTATATGAAAATAATAACATGTACCATAGCAAAAATAATTTAATATGTGCCCTATACATGTGAAAAACGTAAGAAGTAATTATATGTCAAAATATCATTTAATTAAAATATGAATTATAGGATTAACCTAATTTTATCATAAATTATATACATAATAATTTTTTTAAAAAAAACACAATTAATTACAAACTTATTAAAATCTATATGTATAAGAATATTAAAACTTTACTAATGGATGCAAATTAAATATAAATACAAAATATATGTTTAATAATAATTTAAATAATATACTAAATACCAAGAAATAATAATTCATGGTAAGGTATTACACATATTAAATGCATTTAAAAATTAACCAATCGTAGAATTACAAGGCCAAATTAAACTTACAGTAAAAATAAGGAAGATAATTTGCAAATAAAGCAATTACAAAATGAATTAATGCTCAATGCACATAAATGTAGGAGGACTGAATTTGTAAATATCTCGCATCCACAATGCATTAATGAACCGCAGATCAAAATGAAATGATGCACAAATTAGCAGGCCAAATTTTAAAATACAAGGTAAGCCAATTGGGCACAAATTGAAGACTCGCGCAAGAGGGAGATCTAACGTGCAAATCTGCCATTTAACAAAATGGTGCAAATCTATTTCACTTTTTTGGGCCAATGCGCAGACCTTTACTGCTATAAACAGTGCCGCGTGGCTTTGTGAAGGATTTTAAACCCTCTTTCCTTCAAACATAATCTAATTTCAACCATTTTTTTAGAAGTAGTAGCAGCCATTAACCCCCAAATGATAGGGTTTCATTTGGCTAGCAGACGACGAGCCAATATTGGACTAATGGCCGACGACGTGCGGTCAACAACCCAACCTTTGCCTGTGAAGATTGCAATCATGGAGATCTGGTAAACCAATCCATCTCATTTCCCTTTTTTTAAAAAAAAAACTTTAAATTGTGCTTTGCTTCTTTGAAAATAAAACAAAAAACAAAGAAGAAAAAAGTTGAGAAGAACATTCGACCCTCACCTAAATCTCTTCATTTCAGAGATCATTGGGTTTTCCTTGGTGTCGATCCATAAATTAAAAGAAATCTAACAAACCAAAAATAGATCCGAAAAGAAAGAGGGAAGAAAAAACTAGAGATCACCTTTATACTGGATTTTTTTTGTTTATGTATGTATGCAGAAACGTATATTGTGCCCAGTGAGCGTTCATCCCCCCTTTTGTGATCGATTTTGGCTTTTTAAAGCCGATCTATAAAACATTCATTTCCTATTTTTGTTTTCGTTCTTTTGTTTATTCTTTTCCCCATTCCTCGCATGCTTCCTTTTGCTATTGTTTTTGTCTCTGTTGCAGGTGTGTCAGGTGTGGGTGGTGCACGTGGTTGTGGGCTGATTGGGCTTTTAGGGTTTTAATTTGTTTGGGTTTAAATTTTGGGTCAGAGTTTGGGTTTGTAAATGGGCTGTTACTTTTGGGTTTATTATTTGGGTTATTTTGTTGGTATGGGCCCGGGCAAAATGGGCTCGTACACATCCAGTATTATCTTAGGTCAAGAATTTGCATATCAATTCGGTCAAAAGTTGTATGAAATTTACAGAGCCGAAACACTTTGTCGGATCGAATCGTGTGCTACAAAAGAAAATGGTGGCAATTTGTCATCGGTTGAGTTTAAGCCCATTGATGCCATACTAATGGAAAATGATCACTATTTCCTTGGTAAGTGGTTGTGCGGCACGTACGACCCGATTCGATGTGTCGTTCTCATTCTGTGAATTTGGTGTAACTTTCAATGAAGTCGAGAAACAAAACTTCATTATGAAATAATATTAAATGTATTGAGAGGTTTGTTCTTTTCGAACAGATGTCACTTCAAAGACTTCTAAAAGTTTTAGTTTAAATTTATGTGACGAAATCAAAACCATATAATTAATGAGAGTTTAGCCAATACAGGACCATATTACAATAGAATTTTGTCAAATTTACATTGTTTTTTTTTTCCTATTTTTGTTTGATTGAATTTGCAGAAAATCAACAATGGAGTATTTTAAGCATATGAAAAGATTGGGAGAAGCTTTGTTTGAGTTGCTATCAGAGGCTCTTGGTCTTCAACCAGACCACCTTAACTCAATCGGATGTAGTAAAGGGTGTAGCATAGTGACCCACTACTATCCACCTTGCCCTCAACCTAAACTCACTTTAAGGGTAAGGAAACATGCAGACCCAGGCATATTAACAGTGCTTCTACAGAACCATATGGGCGGCCTCCAAGTCCTTCACGACGGTCAATGGTTCGACGTCCACCCCACTAGAGGCGGTTTGGTCATAAACGTCGGCGATCTTCTTCAAGTTAGCTTCAATTTACATCAACTTTATATTTAATCATCCCAATAGATTAGCCACCAACTATTTTAATGTTATTTATGGTAGGTTTTATCAAACGATAAGTTCAACAGTGTGAAGCATAGAGCAACTGCCAATCATGTCGGACCCAGAATTTCAGTACCATGTTTTTTCTCAGGACATGCTAGTTTACATGACAAATCATTTGGGCCAATCAAAGAGCTGATATCAGAGGCAAATCCTCCTCGATACAAAGAGTTTTTATTAAAGGAATATATTGCCAAATTTTTGTCTAGCTCGCTTGATAACAAGCCTCCTAAAGATTACTACAAGATGTGATGCTATAAACTATCAAATTGCCATCAGAATACCAAGCTGAATAAAACAATGTCTTTGATTTTGTGTGTGTTTTAATTTGTAATAGAACTCTATTTATATATTTACAAGGAGAGTGGAGTTATTTATGTATTTTGTTGTATTATAAATGTGTTTAAAATATTTTGTATTTTAGATAAATTTTGATACATAAATTATCTGTATCATAAATATTTTTATATTTACAACATCAAGGTTCAAGACAACTTATAATTCCACAACTTACTTTTATTGTTATAACTTAAATCATTCTTATTAGAGACAAATTTAAGGGTGACAGGTAGGATTTTAGCCCACAAAAATGAGAATTATACAATTTAATCTCTTTATAAAAATAAAATTATAAAAATATATTTTGATCATTTAAAAATTTATAATTAAATTTCGATCCTATGAACAATATTTCTAAATTCAATTCTAATTATAATCTCCATTAAATCTACTAATGGCAATGATTTCATCTACTTTTTCACTAATTATTCTCATCTTCAATCAATTAAATTCCTAAATATTATATTTCCCATTCAATCAAAAATTTTCTAGCTATACTTTCCACATCAATGACTTAATTCATAGTTTATGGTTCTTGACTTTCTTTTTCTTCTTTTGACCATAAATTTTATTAAAACTGTAGTTATTACCTCGAATAATATAATATATAGATCCTTGTTTATCACGTGGGATAATACAAGGATTGGATTAGTAAATTCTTGTTTTCCATTACAAAACAAGTTAGGACCAGTCACTCCTAGTTCTGCTATGACACGCAACATGTGATTTTAACTGAACATGTGTTTCAGTTATTTTACTTAACATCTCACCTATTAATAAAATTAATTATATATAAAATTTATAAATTCATACTTTCTCTATACCACCACCTCCATAGATTATTTTTAAAAAATTTAAAATAAATTAGACTTTTATAAAATTATTAATAAATTTATCTCTTAATCATTTAATTTTAAAAAGTTACAAAATGATCATTAAACTATTTGAAAATTTTTATTTAAATAATTGGGTTGTTAAAATCGTTATTGTATGACCTTCTCTTTTCGCATAACGAGTACCAATATAAAGTTCTCTTTCACATTCTCAGTTCAATTTTTCTTTTATGAAATAACTTTGAATGTTGCGGATTTACAAACTGAAATCCAAAGAGCTATCTTCTTCGATTTCTGATATTGATTGTTAGACTGACTTAAATCTAAAATATGTTATTCTATTTGTCAATGTACATTGATTCGCCGTACCAATAATCAAATAATTAGTTAGAGGTTACTAGCTGGACTTAAAAAAAAACACTTAACACTTGAGTGACTTACACAAAAACTTTCAAACAGTTTAGTAACTTAAATGACAACTTTTTAATAATTCAGTTACTATTTTATAACTTTTTAAAATTAAATGATCAGAATATAAACATAACAATAGTTTAACGACCTTGGGTATAATTTACTTTTTAAAATTTTATGAATTTTAATAATTTATTAATTTAAAATTAAACTAAATAAACTAAAAAAATGGGTGTTCTAACACATCCAACCATTGGGGCAAGTGGAGATCGTTATCTTCAAGTAAAGTAGTATTTTAGTTCTCAGATTCCATTTTTCAAATATTGTATGAACAGAAAAAGCTACTCAATTAGCAGAGAAAATGGCAACCGAAACCTCAGTCGATTATGACAGAACCAAAGAGTTGACGCAATTCGACGACACAAAAGCTGGTGTTAAAGGACTCGTCGACGCCGGAATACTTAACATCCCCAAGATTTTCGTTCGACCAGCCGAGGACCTTGCCGCCGAAGAACTGAATTCCGGCCACAAAAACGTCGAAGTTCCGATCATAGATATAAGCAACATCGGAGACAGTATCCGGCGACAGGAGATCGTAAACGAAGTTAAGATTGCATCAGGGGAATGGGGTTTCTTCCAAGTGATAAACCATGGGATCCCATTAAGTGTTTTGGATGAAATGATTGAAGGGATACGTTTGTTTAATGAACAAGATTTAGAGTTGAAGAAAGAGTTATATAGCCGTGACAGTGCAAAGAAAGTGAAATTCCACTCAAATTTTGATCTTTATACTTCAGAAACTGTTGATTGGAGGGACACTTTGCAACTTACTTTCCTTGATTCTGACCCTGACCCTTCTCAAATGCCATCCGTCTGCAGGTAACGAAGCACTATCTTAGTTCGTTACTTCTTCGAAAGAAATTTGTTGTAAATTTGAGGCTTGTGGATCCCTTTAACATGTTCGATATTGTCATGAGTGGAGGTTCTATTTCCTGATTTCATTGAAAGCTGCGCAAGATTCACGGAATCAGAACATTTCGTTGGATCGATCTATGTACCACCAAAGAAAATGGTTACCATTTGTCGGGTAAAACTACCATAGAGAAGTTTATATTAAGGGTTAGATTGCATTTTTCCTTCCATACTAAAAAAAAATAAAGAAATTAGTCTTTATATATTCGATCAAAGAGTAAATTGGTCTTTCTGATAAAAAATTTAACAGAAAAGATTAATTTATTCTTTGATATAATGTATGGGGACTAATTTACCCTTTTTTGAATAGAATGGGCAAAAATGTAATTTAATTCCTAGTAAAGGATCTCTATAATCCTTTTACTCCATTTGTGGTTACTAAGGTTTGAACTCACTCCTAAAGGATGTATAGATAAAGTGGCAGCATATATGTCTATTGGTGCTATTTAGGGCTTGAGTTCAAACTTTACTATTGGCCAATAACTATATTTTCTCGATAAGCGCACAACTTAATCTAACGAAATGTTCTCATTTTATGAACCTCGTGCATCTCTTAAAGGAGTTAAGAGCCAAAACTATGGTCTTAACATATTGAAGGATTTCTTTAAAAAATTGAAATTTTTTGATAACTTTGAAATGTGTAGTCTGCTTTAGAATTGTGACCAAACCAAAACCACAAAATTAAGGGTTGTTTAGCCGATATAGAACCATATTCAATAGAAAATTTTCAAATTTACATTGGGTATTTTTTGCTTGTTTAAATTTGTAGAAAATCAACAATGGAGTATTTTAAACATATGAAAAAATTGGGAGAAACATTGTTCGAGTTACTATCGGAAGCACTCGGTCTTCAAGCAGACCACCTTAACTCAGTGGGATATAGTAAAGGGTGTAGCATAGTGACCCACTACTATCCACCTTGCCCTCAACCTGAACTCACTTTAGGAGTAAGGAAACATGCAGACGCTGGCATATTAACAATGCTTCTACAGAACCATATTGGCGGCCTCCAAGTCCTTCACAATGGTCAATGGTTCGACATCCACCCCACTCGAGGTGGTTTGGTCATAAACATTGGCGATCTTCTTCAAGTTAGCTTCAATTCACATCAAATCTATATGAATCTGTCCTAATAGACTAGCTACTGACTCTTTTTATGTTGTTTATGGTAGGTTTTATCAAATGATAAGTTCAAGAGTGTGAAACACAGAGCAATTTCCAATCATATCGGACCTAGAATTTCAGTGGCATGTTTTTTCTCAGGACATGCTAGCTTGCTTGACAAGCCATTTGGACCAATCAAAAAGCTGATATCAGAGGCAAATCCTCCTCATTATGAAGAGTTTTTGTTAAAGGAATATTTTGCCAAGTTTTTTTCAAGCTCACTTGATTCCAAGCCCCCTATAGATTACTACAAGCTGTGAAGCTATAAACTATCAATTTGGCATTAGAATACCAAACTGAGTAGAACTTTTTTTTTTGTGTGTGTTTTAGTTTGTATTACAAACTTAGTAACTATTGTGTAGTGTATTTTTTTTTGTATAATAAAGCGTATTTAAAATATTTTATATTTTACATAAATATTGATATATAAATAATCTGAATTATATTGGTTTCAAGAAATACATATATTCATATTGTTTTCTCTTATTACATTGTATTTTTTTCCCACATTATTTAGTCTTAAAAACATGGCTATGTCCTTAAATATCTAAAAAAAAACATGACTATCATTTCAAGTCTAGTCTAGACCATTGTGATCTTCCTTTTAAGTCTACCTATGACAAAGATTTCATCGGCAAAAGTATCACAAATGCTTTTATAATATAAATTGAATTGCATTTTATCATCTTTAATATTTTTGCTATGTTACATAACATGTATAATTTAATTAAAAAATTAAGTTTCAGTCATTGTGGTTCACATATCACCTTTTAATAAAATTAATTATATAATAAATTATATATATTTTTAAATCCTACTTTTTCCAACTACTACCTCAACAACAAATAAATACATAATAGATTATTTTTAAAAATTTTAAGGTATATTCCATATAAGTTCACTAAATTATTAACTATTAATAAATTTTCATTTAAGTCATTAGGGTATGGTCTTTTCTCTTCGCACTGTGTGCATCAATCGAAAGTTTTTTTCCCTTTTCTTCCACAATTTAATTTTTCTCATGAAACAGCTTTAAACGTCATAATCTGTAAATCAAAATTTAAACAATTTTGTTCTCTAATCTTCGACATTGACCATCAAATCATTTTGGATATAAGGTATGTCCTACTCGTCAATGAATATTAATTTACTATACTAATTGTCGAATCATTACTTGAAACAGATTTTTAAAAAAATCAAAAATAATTTAAATAAAAACTTTTCGACTAGTTCAAAATAAAAAGATAAACTCACCAATGATCTATAAGTAAATTAACCTTTTAATTTGTATGTTTTTTTAGTAATATATTAAATTAAATCAGACTAAATTGATTCAACTAAAAGTCGGGCTTTTAATTCATTCAACCACTTGTGGAGATTTTAAAAGAAAAAGAAAAAAGCAATTCAATTAGCAGAGAAAATGGCAACCGAAACCTCAGTGGATTACGATAGAACCAAAGAGTTGAAGCAATTCGACGACACAAAAGCTGGTGTTAAAGGACTCGTCGACGCCGGAATACTTAACATCCCCAAGATTTTCGTTCGACCATCCGAGGACCTTGCCGCCGACGAACTGAATTCCAGTCAGAAAACCATTGAAGTCCCGATCATAGATGTAAGCAACATCGGAGACAGTATCCGGCGACAGGAGATCGTAAACGAAGTTAAGATTGCATCAGGGGAATGGGGTTTCTTCCAAGTGATAAACCATGGGATCCCATTAAGTGTTTTGGATGAAATGATTGAAGGCATACGTTTGTTTAATGAACAAGATTTGGAGCTGAAGAAGGAGATATATAGCCGTGACAGTGCAAAGAAAGTGAAATTCCTCTCTAACTTTGATCTTTATACTTCAAAAGCTCTTGATTGGAAGGACACTTTGCAACTCTCTTTGCTTGATTTTGATCCTGACCCCTCCGAAATGCCACCGGTCTGCAGGTAACTAACCGCTATCTCGGTGTTTTTTACCCCATGTGATTTTCGAGTTTTTCAAGAGAAATATTTGAATTGTGGTCTATTTAAGGTTCGCGGATCCCTTAATATATATGATATTGTATTAAGTTGAGGTTTTGTATCTCGATTCTATTGAAATTCACTTAATATTCAGAATATTTCATTAAATTAAATTGTGTGTACTAAAAAAAATATGAACCATTTGCCATTTGTATAGTTTGAATCTATGCCTTAGACATTTAAGGGCATGTATAGATCAAGTTGTAGCACATATGCTCAATGATGCCGTTTATTATTTTGTGAACTTCGTGTCGCTCTTAAAATAATTTGGAGTCAAAACTGAAAGATGTAAAACATATTTTCGGGGCTTGCTGTCTCCAAATAATCAATACTTCTAACTTTCTAAAAAATGACTTTGAAATATGTAATATGCATTATAATTGTTACCAACCAAAACTATGTAATTAAGGGGTGTTGATCCAATATAGGACCATATATATTAGTAGAAAATTTCCAAATTTACATTGGGCTTTTTTCTTTGGTTTTATTAAATTTGCAGAAAATCAACAATGGAGTATATTAAGCATTTGAAAAAATTAGGAGAAACTTTATTTGAGTTACTATCAGAGGCACTTGATCTTCAACCAGACTACCTTAACTCAATCGGATGTAGTAAAGGGTGTAGCATAGTGGCCCATTACTATCCCCCTTGCCCTCAACCTGAACTCACTTTAGGGGTAAGGAAACATGCAGATGCAGGCATATTAACAGTGCTTCTACAGAACCATATTGGTGGCCTCCAAGTCCTTCATGATGATCAATGGTTTGACGTCCACCCCATTCGAGGCGGTTTGGTCATAAACGTTGGTGATCTTCTTCAGGTTAGCTTCAATTCACATAAAAACTGTCCCAATAGTTTAGTCACTGACTGTTTTTATGTTGTTCATGGACAGGTTTTATCAAATGAGAAGTTCAAGAGTGTGAAGCATAGGGCAATTGCCAATCATGTCGGACCCAGAATTTCAGTACCATGTTTTTTCTCAGGACATGCTAGCTTGCTTGACAAGCCATTTGGGCCAATCAAAGATCTACAATCAGAGGCAAATCCTCCTCGATACAAAGAGTTTTTGTTGAATGAATATTTTGCCAAGTTTTTTTCAAGCTCGCTTGATGATGACAAGCTTCCTTTAGATTACTACAAGCTGTGAAGTTAAAACTATTAATTTGCCATTAGAATATCAAACTGAATAAAACAGTGTTTTCTTATGTGTGTTCTATATTTTGTCTGTATAAGAATAAGATATTTTATATTTTACATAAATTTCGATAAATGAATAATCTGTACCATATAAATTTAAAAACATTCATGTCATATTTGTATTATTTTCTTTTATTATGTTGTATTTTTTTCCTCATCATTTTATCTTATCCTATCTAATATCTGGTGATTGAAAGAATGAAAATTACAAACATGGAACATGACTAAGTGTAGCCTAGACCATTGTGATCTCCCTTTAAGTCTACGCATGGTAAGAATTTCATCAGTAAAAGGTACTATGGATGTTCCTACACTATGAATTAGATTACATTCCATCAGTAAGAATAAAGGGCAAGACAAGTAAGATAGACTTTTAGGTACTTTTGATCTGTATTCTAAATCAGCATTAAAGGGCATCCCTTTCATTCATACTTTTCTACTAGCTTTTGATTGGCCTTCCCCAGATCAACAAGTTTGCACCATTAATGTCTTCATTAATACTTTTCTACTAGCTTGTGATTGGCTTTCCCCAGATCAAAAAGTTTGCACCATTAATGTCTTATTCACATTGCATACCATATCTGTTTTATAGTTGTTTTTTTTTTTTAAAATTTTCTTGGGCTACCTGAGCCAGTATGGCCCCTGGCCTATTCGAAAATGAAGCATGAACCATTATATTTGCAAATCAAATTGGTGGTCAAACTATTAGTTTTTCATTTCAACCAATTAAATCATTGCAAAATTAATTATTTCAAAAAATTAAAACATCATAAAAAAAATCAATACATACAAATAAATAATAATAATAATAGGAATACAAACGTTGATTTTATAAATTATAAAATTTAAATTAAATATTTAAAATAATTTACATTCAGTTAAATGACTTTTTATTTCATTCAACCTATACAATTTCTTATTTTAATTTTTGGATATTACTTAAATTAATAATATTTGATTAAACTGGTTAATTCAATTCAATTCCAACTACCATTAATTACTAGCAACTATATTATTTTAAGGGTAAAAAACAACACTTATATGAAACGAGAATATGTAGTTAGTGAATTTTTCTCTCGTTTCTTGGCTTGGGAAAAAAAAACTTCTTTCAGATAATTGGTCTATCGATTATTTTAAATTAATATAAATAATTTTTGTTATATAAAAATTAAATTAATTAACAGCAGGTATGGAGGAACTAATCTATAATCAAATTATATATTGAAAATTTCCATCTAATCTATCCAAGACTCGTTATATTTGCATGTGGATGGAATTCCCTCTATAAATTTCTATTTTAATATATTTTTTACACGCAGGTGTTGCATTCTTCTATCGAATTTGATATTGGAATAACATAATTAATAACTATCAAAATTATTTAAGTAATTTGTATAATAATTTTATCTTTATGGAGTTTTGTAGAAGATGAATTAATGTTTCAACAATTTAAATCAATGAATTATTAAAAAAATGAGTTTAAATTTAAATATAATCAAACCTAAATTAAACTGTTAATTTAAATCCGAAATGGGCAAATAAAAACAAGTTGGATTTTTAGTGCTTTAATATAAGATTCTATCTTTGACTTTAAATATAATCCATTGTAGGTTAAGTCCCCTAGCTGATTGCTTTTCTAATTTCTATAGTAGTTGTGAAGTAGAAAAAGTGCATGCAATGCTAGATTCAATGGACATAGACACCAAGCTTTGAAAATTATTACAAGACTCGCATGTGGATAGAAAGAACAAAAACCCCCTCCCTTTACGCTACTTAACTAAGAAAATTACACCATGTTTGGTTTGGTGTATTGGCATAGCCAATACATCCCTAATCGGTGGGCCCCACCTAATGCGGCTGTACTCCATCGTTTGGTTTGATGTATTGCTAATACGGGTGTAATCCTTTACCTTTCTAATCGGTGAAAACCACTGATTTCTAATCCCTTCCTTGAGCTCAGTTTAGGCGCTGCTTCAGTTTTGGTCCCTGTTTTACCCTCCCCATTCCCGCTTCTGTTTTACCCAAAATCCACGTCTTCTGTTTCTTCCTTCTAGCTTTCTTCTCCACTCTCATCGCCTTTTCTCCTTCTCTTTTTTACCTCTCTTTTTTATATAGGTTTTTTCACGTGTGGTGGGCATGGCATGGCACTGGTATTTTATTATCTCTCTCCATTTCTAGATCCCCAACACAACTCAAACCTCGACCAACTCTTCGAATAATTTCGAAGGAGCTAACATTCGCTTCCGAGACGCCGACGACAAGGAAATCGCCAGCAACAGCTCCAATCTCGATGATTCAATCATCGCCGTTGACAAAGCTAGTGAATATGTTTCTATGGGAGAGCCCGACATTTCGTTTTTCGGTTGCGACGGCGAAGATGATAAAACCAGTGCTGATTATTACTTCGATTCTTACTCTCACTTCGGTATATTTTCTGCTTCTCATCCTCTTTTCCAAGATTCAATTTTGAAGTTTTTTTACTGATTTTTCTTGTTGATTAGAAAACAATGAGAATGTGAGGATTTCTTAGTGTTGCCTTTCACATTTTTGTGAAGAAGGTTCGAATGTGAGAAGAAAGTTTCTATCTTCGCAAAAGTTAGAGCTTGTTGAGTTCAATAGTTTATTTATATCTAAGTAATTTGTGGTTCACTGGTTGCATGTTTATGGGGCTAGCATGTTGGTATTAGGTAGGGCATTGGGTTCGCTGATGTTTCAAGTTATACATTCTTGTATTTATCTCCAGTGAGCACTTTCCTCTAAATCTTTGTCCCCTCTTTTGTGTATGTGCAGGTATTCATGAAGTAAGTGTGCAACAACTTGGACATTTGAATCTTGTTTCGTTTTTGTCGACTTATTTATGGAATGGTTCTGCTTCAGTCACCATTATTTTGTGATCTATTGGGTGCCGAATATCTATGATTGGAGGGTTGGTTGTAATTTTTCTGTTTGTTTAAGCTCATACATGAATTAATGCATCACAGTTACTATCCAAAAACTGTCTTCTTTTTTTAACTTAATCTTTTACTTAAATTTCTGGAAATGATTTCTGCGTTTGTTTTCTTGGTTTCAGTAGAAGACTTTGATACGGTTGCGTAACTTTTTCATTTCTTCTTTTTTTGTGAAATGTTTTTCCTCTGTGTTAACCTGCTATTCCTTGTATTTCAGGAAATGCTTAAAGATGTAGTGCGAACCAAGACATATCAAAATGTTATTTATCGGAATAAGTTTCTATTCCAGAACAAAGTAGTTCTTGACGTGGGAGCTGGGACTGGAATTTTGTCCCTGTTTTGTGCAAAAGCAGGGGCGGCACATGTTTATGCTGTATGACTTCCAGTTTACATCTTCCTTCTGTTTCTGTTTTATGTGTTGTTAATAATCTGTCTGACCAAATTCTTACACTCCTGGCGTCTATCTCTTATTTGTCAAATGCTGTTCATATTTTTCCCTTTCCTAGGTTGAATGCTCCCATATGGCTGACATGGCTAAACAAATTGTTGAAACAAATGGCTTGCCTGATGGTGAAGTTTTTAAAATTGTTGTGTCTTCTTGTATTGCTTCGTGTGGTTGGGGGCAGCTAGCTACTTTGTTAGTTAAATTCTCTGTTGCATGCTATGATTTGCAGAAAGTAGCTTAGATTCCTGCTATAACTGTTAATTGATTGAGAATTTAACTCCATCATCATGTCAAGCTCTCTTGAGCAGTTTACTTCCTTATTATTTCGTGTGGTGAACGGGCTGGGCCTTTTAAATTTATTTTTACTCTTGCTCATCAAAGCAAAACTTTTGTTGGGTTCTTATAAGCTACATTCTTTACAATCAAAGTTCTTATTCCTTCACCCGTGTCAGGTTGATGATGGAGTTGTGCTACCAGATGAAGCTTCTCTTTACTTGACAGCAATTGAGGATGCCGAGTACAAAGACGACAAGATCGAATGTGAGTATAACAGACTACTAAATTGATATAAATCTAGGTATTCATGTTCATATGTATTTGTATAACTTTCAACGAGTTTTTCTATTGTGTTTCATTGCAATTCAACTTTTTGTATTCTTATATATACCCCATCTTTTCTACATGGCATCATCTTGCTACAGTTTGGAATAATGTTTATGGCTTTGACATGAGTTGTATAAAAAAGCAAGCTATGATGGAACCTCTTGTTGACACGGTTGACCAGAAACAAATTGTAACAAATTGCCACCTTCTCAAGGTGAGAAAATACACAAGCATATTCCTGTATGTATGTATATATCATTGGGTATCTATATATATGAACACTTATTGGAAATTATTTTACAAAATAATGTGTTTGGAGTACAACTGAATTATTTATTTTGGTTTTCTGGTTTCAGACAATGGATATTTCTAAGATGGTTCTTGGGGACGCTTCTTTCACTGTACCTTTCAAGCTTATTGCAGAGCGTGATGATTACATCCATGCTTTCGTTGCATATTTTGATGTTTCGTTTACCAAATGCCACAAATTGATGGGTTTCTCTACAGGTTTGTATCTACATCAAAATTCTCCATCCTTTGTCCTTTCCATTTTATCTACGAATAGAAATCAGCAAGCCAGCCTAGAAGAACTTTGCCTTGGCTAATGGCAAATACAAAATGCAGGACCAAGATCGCGAGCTACCCATTGGAAGCAAACAGTCCTATATCTAGAGGATGTGTTAACCATCTGTGAAGGGGAGACAATAATTGAGAGCATGACTGTTGCACCAAACAAGAAGAATCCCCGAGACGTTGATATAATGGTTAAATATTCATTGAGCGGACGACGTTGTGTGGTTTCAAGAGTTCAATTCTATAAGATGCGCTGATTTTGTTGCAGAGTATTTCATCACCACTACTTGCTGTAGGATACCTTGTTTGCATGTTCCTCAAATGTTTCACCAACATTTTTTTAATTCATTTTCTACTTTCTTTTTTCTCGAAAGGTTTTCCCTGAGAAAGAAAAACACATAAGATGCATGTACTTCATTAACTCAATCCAACTGTTTTCTTCTCATGTATGCTTCATATTGAGTCTTGTGTTTTGTGCTGATGTGAGGGAGCATATATACAAATGACATTGGATGTATTACATAGGACTAAATAGATTTTGAGCTTTGACAAGCTGCTTATAAGCATTGTTTCTTATAGAAGAAACACATTATTGGAGAAAGCTTTTGAATCTCCCAACTATTGGATTTGGGTTTCTTTTTGACAATTTGTTTATTGTGCTTTTGTTTAGATGATGAGAAAGGAAAGTCAAGAATTATATTTACTCGTTAAGTTAAATGAAGATATTTGTAATTTAAAAAATAAAAATTCAATATAAATTTAAAATAAGAGTTTAACTAAAAAATAAGAGTTAGTGGCAAAAATTAATAAAATTTAAATTTTAGTGGTAAAATTCAATAACATAAAAATTAAGTTACAAATTTACTCATTTTTTAAAAAAATAACGGCAAATATAAATAAAAATAAAGTACAGTGACAAATTTCAATATTTATCTATAGTATGATGATAAATTATATATTTTTATTAACTTATATTTAATAATAATTATGTTAAATTATATTTTATAGTATTATATATTATGATTTTAGAAAATTCATATAAGAATATTTAATATTAAGAATTTTATTAAATCATATATTTTAATTAAAATATATTTAATATTAATTATTTCAAATTATATTTTATAGTATCATATATTATGATTTGAGTAAATTCATATAAGAATATTGATTATTAAGAATTTTATTATAAATTATATATTTTAATTAAAATATATTTAATAATAATTATGTTAAAATATGATTAAATTATTTATTACTGATAATAATAATCTTATTAAAATTTAAATAACAATAACAATAATCATTTACCAAAACAATTTTATGCTAAGGGTATTCTAGTCATTTTAGTTTTTTCCATTATGCTATTACACCTCTATCCCATTCAACCAAACACAAGATTACTATTACGCCTCTATTCCATTACATTCAACCAAACAGTGGATTAGCTATTATACCTCTAATCCAATACACCTCTAATCCCAATACACCTCTAATCCAATACAGCGAACCAAACGCACCCTTAGTGTTTCTCATCTTTTTGCTTTAGTCAAAATTTTTAATCACTGATCATAGTCTTCTTTAAACCACTTTTGAAATTGCACACTGATTTGCAAGTGTTACATTTTTGTCAAAGCTGGTATTGTAACACATGTTTGAATAAAATTTTTAAATAATTTATAATAGAATTAATAATTTTGTTATCACGAAAGATCTTATTCAAAAAATAAATTTACTAAACAACTTTCTCAATACACCTAATGATTTAAGCAACAAATACCATAATGTAAATACAGCCTTAGTGGTATAGAATTGTTTGCACTTTCTCTCCTCAAATATTCCCACGTTCAAAAATAGCTCTCTCCAATGAAACTTAAGATATAAAAGATAAACTATCCCATATTGTCCTGAAATGGACCGAATAAAGCTTTATAAAACTAACGCAAAAATAAGTAAGTTGACCACCTTAATTTATTATTTATATCATATTAATTTAATTAATTATAAATAAAATAATCATTTAATTAGTGATAATATAAATTTTTATTATTTACCTCATTATTAATTTAAATTAAATAAAGAAAAACAATTACAATTATGCGATGTCATCATTTTCTACATATAGTAATTTTGGTTTATCACAAACCACTTTGTAATTGATTTAAAAGTTCTTCATTTAATACAATTGTCATGTGTGAGTTTTTTAGTTCCACTATATTTTATTAACATAAGGATGTAATACAAAATATCATGTTTCCCAAGATTTGAACATGTTTGAAACATGTAAAACACTGTTAAGCCAAATGGAAAAACAACACCGACGACTAAACTATTCTATTTCCAATAAAGCTTTGGTACTGACTGTCGGTTTCACATTACTTTTCAATTACACCTATTTAAAACAATCTCCCAAAAGTTATTATTAAGAATGACTTTTTATGCATATGTTCTCTATTAGAATATGATTAACGGATAAAAAAATATGATTACAATCATAATTTCAGTGGTGGGGTAAAGGAAGGAGATAAATAGTGTTTTTGATCTCTCAAAAATTGAAATTTTCTATCTTCCACTTCTTAAATTTGATAAATTTATATATTAATATATAATAAATTTATAGTTTAACCCCAAATAATAAGGATAAAATTTTATTTTCGTTTGACTTGAATTTTATTTATTTTTTACTCCACTCCTATTAAATAGGTTTTTTTAAGGTATAATTTGTTATTATTTTGTATAATGTGAATTAATTAGTTTGATAATGTGAATTTGTCATTATTTTATATAAAGTAGAAGTTAAAATCCAACAAAATATTACCAACAAAGACTAATTAAGGAACAAATAAAGCAAACTAGAACTCGAGACACTTTGCGAGTGAATATATATATATTTAAAATAAAAATAGAAAAAAACAACATGATGTTTGTAAAGAAAAAAACAAATACAATTAAAAATTTTGAAAGGAATGATTTTATAAAGGGAGTGAAAATAGGAATAAAAATAAGAGTTGTGGATAAATAAAAAATAATTTTTTAATTGAACCGATGAACTAATGATTTGATTAATTCGACCACTGATCTGATTTAAAAATAATTTATTTTAATATTACCTAGGCAATTTGTTTTCTTTTTTTTATTATATATTTTTTGGCGCTTTTATTTCTCTTTTCTATTTTTAATAGCACTTTTCTTTGGGCATAGAATGGTTTCTTTATATATATAATTATTCTATGGGTAAATCTTAAAATTATATATGAATTTTAGTTTAATATAATTATATAAATAAAACTTTGAGTATTGATTAAATGTATACTTGAAGTTTTAATTTTGATTCAATTATATATATTTAAATAAATAAATAGACTAATTTATTTTTATATTAGATAAATATATTTATCTTTGTTTGCAATATATATATAAACATAAAACAATGCTATATCGAAAATCGAGTTAATAATTTCTAAGAATTGGTTCAAATTAAAATTTTATGTATAAAATTGCATAAAATCAAAGTTTATGCATACAATTGCATATTAAATTAAAATTCATATATAATTTTAAATAAATTAAATAATTTTTTAAACTCACATTTTTATTCATGTATACTTAATAGTTATATGTATTATTGTTGTATCATATATAAATTAAATTAACTTTATTTCTAATAACGTATATTAATATCATCTTCTTCACCATCTATGCATATACTCTAATTTATTCATACATATATGTGTACATGTCTATATATATTTATCTGTGTGTGCGCTCCTAGATTTCTAAGATATAGTCTTTGAACAACAACCATTGGTAAACATTGTAAGAAAAGAAAAAAGCAATTCAATTATCAGAGAAAATGGCATCCATCACCTCAGTATCTTATGACAGAACCAAAGAGTTGAAGCAATTCGACGACACAAAAGCTGGTGTTAAAGGACTCGTCGACACTGGAATACTCAACATCCCCAAGTTTTTCATTCGACCAGCCGAGGATCTTGCCGCCGACGAACTGAATTCCGGCCATAAAAACGTCGAAGTTCCCATCCTAGATTTAAGCAACATCGGAGACAGTATCCGGCGACAGGAGATTGTAAACGAAATTAGGAATGCATCAGAGGAATGGGGTTTCTTCCAAGTGATAAACCATGGGATCCCATTAAGTGTTTTGGATGAGATGATTGAAGCGACACGTTTGTTTAATGAACAAGATTTGGAGTTGAAGATGGAGCTGTATAGCCGTGACGGTGCAAAGAAAGTGATATTCAACTCTAACTCTGATCTTTACACTGCACAATCTGCTGATTGGAGAGACAGTTTGAGGCTTACTTCATTCGAGTCTAATCCTGATTCTTCATATTTGCCACCAGTTTACAGGTAATTAAGCACTAATCTCTTTGATTTTTTAATCACTGGGATAACTAGGAGATTGTCTCGGTGAAAATAAATATATCCTTGAAGATTGAGATTAGATTAAAAATCAATGATACAATGTGAGTTTAAATTTAAACATAAGGTGAAGTGATTTAAGGGTTTAGTTAACAAGCTTCATCGCGTTTTTTTTTTATAGAAACACAAGTTTAGAGTGAAGGTTGTTTTCAAAGTTGTATACTGGAGTTTCAATTTCAGTGAAATTCAAATGCTGTCTTACTTGATATCAACTTTTAAAATTGATTGCATTGAATCTTTTAGGTTAAAATCAATGTATTTGGAGTTAGTGGTCGAATTAGTTAGATATAGGTTCTACATTTGATCGATTTGATCAGTTTACTTGATTTAAATTAAATTATAAAATTTGGATGAATCACCGGTTCAATCAATTCTTTAACCCAGCTAAACCGGTTAGTACTTGTTTATGTGTTAGCTGGTTTTTGCCTCTCTGTGGACCGATATCCTAGCTAGTTCTCGATCTAGTCGATTTTATTCGATTCAAACAACATTGGTTAAAATAAACTTGTTCAAGGGCTAGGCTATTCACCTTAGCCCGAAAACTCACCCAAAGCTTAGGATAGTTTAGGCAAAAAAATTAGGTTCGTTTAAAATATGAGTCAAGCTTGGACTCAAACATCTAAGCCTAAACCTAACCCATTTTCTAAGTTTTTAATATATTTATTATGTTATTTTTATATATTATGTAATTTATAAAATTTACATCTATATAAGTGGTATATATTTTTTTTAATAAATTAAAAATAATATAAATATTTTTCAAAAAAAAATTAAAATGTACAAACTTGAAATAACTTTAACTTAGCTATTTATAAATACATGAGAGTTTGGATAAAATTTTAGACCAATTTTTTAAGTTGGGTCAGGCTTTAGCAAACATAATAAAAGGTGTTAAATTCTTCCTTAAACAATCAAACCCGATTGAGCTAAACTTGACCCAACCTATAGACGCATTCAAATTAAAACTCGTATATGCTTTAGAATTGAATGATCAAACTTTAGCCACTATAGTAGCATGTATCAGTATAAGTTTTTCGAGTATTATTCAAATTGGGAGCATTTATTCAAATTGCAGGGAACCAACAATGGAGTATAATAAGCACATCAACATATTGGCAAAAACCTTGTTCGAGTTACTATCAGAGGCACTTGGTCTTCAACTAGACCATCTAAGCTCAATGGGATGCAATAAAGGTTGTAGCATTGTGTCCCACTACTATCCACCTTGCCCTGAACCTGAACTCACTTTAGGTTTAAGGAAACATGCAGATGCAGGCATAATGGCATTACTTCTCCAGAACCATGTCACTGGCCTCCAAGTCCTTCACGATGACCAATGGTTCGATGTTCACCCTATTCAAGGTGGTTTGGTCATAAACATCGGTGATCTTCTTCAGGTTAGCTTTAATTCACATCAAATTTACATTAAACTGTCCCAATAGATTAGTTACTGAATGTTTTATGTTATTTTATGGTATAGATTTTATCAAATGATAAGTTCAAGAGTGTGAAGCATAGGGTGACTGCCAATCATGTCGGACCCAGAATTTCGGTGGTATGTTTTTTTTCAGGACATGCTGATATGCTTGAAGAACCATTTGGGACAATCAAAGAACTGATATCAGAGACAAATCCTCCTCGATACAAAGAATTTGTGTTGAAGGAATATATCGACAAGGTTTTGTCTAGCCCAATTGATAGCAAGCCTGCCATTGATTATTACAAGTTGTGAAGCTATAAACTATCAATTTGCCATTGGAATATTGATATTGTTCCATAGGCATTTTTAGCATTTGTGCCTTGAGTTTGAAGTCTTTTGAAAGCTTCTCCTACTTTAATACCATACCTAATGAAAACAACATATTGTCTTTTAAGGGAATAATTAATATAAGTGTTATTTTCCGTTTTATGATATGAAATTTGTTGACACCATTTTTTTTGGATAAAACGGGGTCGACTTGGATTTTGAAAATAAAACGAAAAATGGGAGTCGCCACCAATCTTTTTTGATGAGGTGTGATCGGGTCACCTCGTAAAACGGTTGTTTTTAATAAACGATTTAGATTTTATTAAAACAACGATTTTTGTCTACGAAATTCAGAAAAATGGGTTCGGGAGTCGGTTACGCACGAGGAAGGATTAGCACCCTCGATACGCCCAAAATTGGTACCTAGTTGATTAATCAGTGTCTTAGTATCGAAAATTAAAAACTCGAAAAGAATTTTAAAAATATGATCCCTCCTTATATTGTGTTATTTTAAAAATACTCAAATAAATCAAAATGGAAAATGCCTCCTTATGTCGAAGTAACAAGATATTACATCCAGTAAGTTAGGACACGACACCTCGTATTTTTGAGAGTAAGCTTGCCTTTCGTTTTTTTATTTAAACCTCATTTATTTTAATTCTAAAAGGATATTCGATTACTTAGAATCAACGAGAAAAATCGAAGCTCAGTAAGTTAGGGCACGATTTTCTCGAATTTTCTAAATACGGAATATTGCCTTTACTTTCGAAAAATCCTCATATCGAGAAAACCAAGTGTCATATCCAATGCGTTAGGACACAACATATTGAAATCCTGATAATGAGTTTTTATTTATGTTTTTTATTAAAGAGCATTCTCGAGTATTTAGATTCAACAGAAAATTAGAACCCAGCACGTTAGGGCCCAATTCTCTCGAAGATCCCAAGTGTCGAGTATTGCTTTTATTTCCAAAATTTTCCCTTTTTACGAATTCGGGTGAAAATTGATGTGACGGAATAACAATTACGATAATGCGAGTAAAAATAATACGAGCGAAGATAACAAAAATAAATATATAAAAAAATCAATTATATACAATAACAAGTAAATAAACAAAATAAAAAAAAACTAAAACATTTTTAAAAAAATAATAATAATGGACACATAAATAAATAAATAAACATAAAGTAAAACAATAATAATAATAAAGAAATGAATAAAATTATAAAAGTTTTAAAAATGTATGTATGAATTTTAAAAGATTTAAAATACAAAAAAAAAACTATGTAGGTATATATATATAATGAAAATATGTATGTCTATACGTATATATATATGTGTATGTATAAGAATTATAAAATATGAAAACATAATTACATATATATAAATAACATGCGCATGTATGTATATATATTACATAAAGACAAAAAAATATAAATATGTATATTATAAAAATAAAATAACGTAAGTATGTACATACATTTATAAGTATATGAATTAAAATATGTAAATATATAAGTATATATATGCCTGTAGAAAATGTGAAATATAAAAATATGTACTTAAAATAAATAAAGAATATGTACATGTATATATATATAAATTAGAATAAAATATTAGAATAAAAATGAAATAAAAATATTAAATATGAAAATATATATATGTATACGCGTACATAATAAAAATATATACTAATACATAATAATAATAATAATAATAATAGTAATACTAATAATACTAATAATATAAAAATAACAAGGATATTTAATAAAGATATAAGAATAAACGAAAAAAGGACTAAAATTGAATTAAAAACAAAGTTGTGGGGCAAATGTGAAAGGAAATAAAGAGAAATGGGCTTATTTGAGCGCGCACAAAACATAGAGGGACCGAAACAACAATTATTCCATTCCATTAAAACGCAGCACATTAGCGGGGACTAAATCGAAAAGCGCGAGAAATTATAGGGCCAAACTGGAAACAAGAAAAATGACTTAATTGCAAAACCCTGAAAAAGCGGAAGGACTGCGCGCATAAATATCCCATTCAAACGAAAACACGCGGATCCTCTAGCGGGTCGGGTCGGATGGGTCGGGCATGGTCAAAACGACGTCGTTTTGAGGCTTAAGTGTAGCCCCAAAAACGACGTCGTTTTGGAGGGCTATATAAGGCCTAAAATAACCCAAAAAAATCATTTGGGGAGAGGGAAAGGAAAAAAAGGAAGAGAGAGGGAAGAGAGAAGGGAGAGAGAAGGGAGGGGGGAAGGAAAATCCGGCCAGGGGGGCCGGTCACCGGACGGCCACCGGAGGCTCGCCGGCGCCGGCGCCGGCCACCGCACGCGGTGGCCGGAAAAGGTAAAAAATTTATTTTTTTTTATTTTTTATTTCTTGTATTTTTTATATATATATTAATATTTATGTATGGAAAATAGGTTTAGAAAACGAAAAAAAAATAAAGAAAAAGATTACCTTATACTTTGTAGTTTTTGATTTTTTTTTGACAACTTTGAACTTCTGATTTCAGTGTTAAAATCATGGCTTGTACATGTGTTTCATTCTATCTTGGTTATTGATTTCTTTTGAACATTTGAACGAATGTTAAAACGAAAATAGAAAAGAAAAAAAAAACCCCCCCATACAATTTTGATTCGGGTTTTTATAACCCACTTTCATCTAATTTCTTATTGTTTCTGCTTTGTCTCTTTGCATGGGATGGGCACGATGGAGGTGACAGAGGCATGGGGTGCAAACGGTATGGGCAGTGCCAGGTTTTGGGCAGAGGAGGAAGTGGGGGCTGCGTGGTCGCGCACATGGGGCAACGGCGCCAGAAACCCTAGGGTTTCTGGCTTTCCAAAAAAATTTTTAGAGACTTGGGCCTATCGGGCTTTAGGGTTTTGATTTGTTTGGGTTTAAATTTTGGGTCATTTGTATATTTTTTTTGGCCCGGGCAGATTTTGGGCTTTACAAAATTAATCTTATTCGAACTTGTGTTTTGATTTGTAATAGAAAGACTTAATTAATCTTATATCATGTTTTACTTGCATAGAACATATTAATATATCTAAAGGGAAATCAATTTGTGTTCCAATTTGTAATTTAGATGAAACTCAGTTTTCTTTTCATTTAGTAAAGGGAATACTGGAATTTTTTAGAATTAGGATTAAATTGAGATTATGTATAAATATTGAGTTTTAAATTTTTAGAATCATGACCAAATTAATAAAATATGTAAATATTAAGGACTGAATTTCTTATTATGTCAATTTTAAAATTACCATGTCATTTTTTGTTAACGAAATTAGATAATAATAAAAAAGACCAACGTGATTAGTAGGATTCTGGTTACATAATTTTTTATAATTGAGTGATAAAAAATTTTGACATAATTGAGTGACTTGCAAAATAGGTCACCCTATTAGGATAAATTATACTTGAGATCATTAAACTATTAGTAAGTTTACATTTTGATCATTTAACTTTAAAAAGTTACAAAATAGTCACTGAATTATTCAAATGTTTTCATTTATGTCACTAGGTTATTAAAATCGCTATTGTATGACATTTTCTATTCACATCGCCGCCACCAATTGAAAGGCCTTCTTCCCCTCCTCTTTTACAGTTTAATTTTTCCACGAAACATATTTGAATATTATGAATTTGCGAATTAAAATTCAAATAACTTTTTTTTCTGATTTCCAACATTGACCGTCAAAATTGCTTGGATTTAAAGTATGTTTTTCTACTTGTCGGTAATATTGTTCCATCGTATCAATCTTTAAATCATTACTTGTAGCTTGCCAACTGAACTTTAAAATAAAATTAAAAAAAAAAATTGATAGCCTAGTGACTTAAATAAAAACTTCCAAGTAGTTCATCTGCTATTTTGTATTTTTCTTATTTTGAGTGACTAAAATATAAATTTATTAATAGTTCAATCACCTTGGATATAGTTTACCACTTTTTTTTAAGAGCAAAAGAAGCTAGCGACAGGCCAAATTTCTGTGCCTCTTATTGTCAGTTTTGAGTTGGCTTTCTGGTTCTTCGCGAAACTGGTCCTGCTATCAGTATTGATCATTGAATTCCATTTCATATAAAAGAATAAAAACACTTACACAACAAGACTTAAACATCTTATCAAAAAATGTCCCTTTCTCCCATTCTGATTCTTTTTTTTTTCAACAAAAATAAATCATCTTTGCAATCTCATCACACAATTATGCAATTTATGGCACCATTTTATTTACCCCAATTGCATGTATTATCTTCATATATATAAAAATATATATTCATCCAAATGAATCCCAACATCCCCACAATCCCTAAGAGTTGCCTCAGTTTATCACAATCTTTGCCCATGCTTATAAGCACATGGGTGAAAAAGAAATAAAAAAACAATGGGTTTGGGTGATATGTTATTTTGCCATTTCCAGTGCCCCACTAAAGTGCTACACAAGTAACATAGAATCTCTAGTTTAGTTGCTGTATAAATTTAGCTTTAGTTGTCGCATTTCGTGTATTTGTATTATATTCATATTATTTACATAAATTTTGATATATAAAATTTGAATTATTTATATATTCATATCATATTCGTATTAATTTATCGTAATAATTAGTAATTAAGATATATAGATATGTAATTTTTATCTCTCCAAAAGAGTGGTGCTTTCGAACATGATAATGTTTTAACCATTTATCTTCAATGCAATGCAACATTTAAGGGTTTTTATTTATTTATTTATTTATTTTGAAGAAATTGCAAATTATTTCATTGTCTTCAACTCTTTCCCCCATATGAATCTCTTAGCATTTATTTTTTGAACAGTTTTGTCACTGAAAGTGGCGAAACATTGAGTTGGAATATAGATTTTTACGAGGTGGAAAATAAATTAGTACACCACTTGACTTGACCACGCCAATGACATTCAAAGCACCCTCAATTTTGCAGATAAGTCCACGAATTCAGAAATTATTTTTTAAAATTAAACTGTAATTTTATTGCGGAAATTTTATCATTTATTATATTAATCCCTATAAGTATTGAGTGAATTCTAACAGGCTGGAAATTTAATGGGTACTTTGAAGAGAAAAAATTAGGACCATAACTAACTTAGAGCAAACCATATATTCCTTCTTCAACAACCATAACATTATTAGTAACATAAGTTGGTAGCTGTCGGATTCTCTGAATTGAATTGAAGCCGACCCTTTTCTGCCATTTTCATAAAGCTCAAGCAATCGTGAAGTAATTACTTCCGATACTTACAGGTGAATTAAGAAAAAAAATTTTAATGGATTGAAATTGAATTATAAAATTTTTTAAAAATATTTTTTATACTATGCTTATAATTACTCATATCTCTTTTATAACTTTTAAATAGGATAAAAAGATAAATGCACTCGAACTTACGTCTTTTTACACTAATAATAATGCTGATACCAATCAAGTTAAAATTCAATCGGCCAAGTAAAACAAAATTTAAAAATTACTTTATAAAATGGAATTGCTTGTTTAAGCAATCGATATTAACGTTTATAATCATACATGTATGTAATTGGGAACCCAATGTTCCATGGACAATTATAATTTATAAACCCCATAGAGAAATTCAAATAAAATAATCAATTTTTAAAAAAAGTTTGAAATCAAACATTTCTAACTCACAAACTTAATAACTCTCCTAAATCTTTATGTTCAAAAAACACGAAAAAAAAACCCTAAAAACTCTTTTTCTTTTCTTTTTTTTTAAGGCTCCAAATAAACAGGTAAAAGTGCACTACTTTTAGACCTTCTACAATGACCAATAGAAAAAAAAGATCTTCTCACTCTATTACTACTACAACCAGCTTCAATGGGGCTAACCTCACTCACTTGCCGGCCACCGTTCAACCTTATAGCTTCTTGTACCGCTAAATATAGCTGTCGATCCGCCGATGAATCCATTGAAATTGACCTTCTTATTGGTTGAATCACAAACTGTTCATCTTTATCTCTAATATCAATACATTCATCTCCCATACTACTCCCTTTACGGTACTTCCTTGTTGCTTTTTTCGGCAGCTCAATCTTCCATGGCGAAGCCGACACCGGTACGGGTATTGTCCCATCCCCTGTTTGGTTGTTGTTGTTAGTTATTTCAATCACAACGAATTCTTCATTGCCATTAATGACAGTTTCGGTATACGGATTGGGATCTCGTGATGTTGAGCTCAGAGCAATGATGGGGTCAAGTTGGAACCGATCATTAGATATACATATACTCCTTCTACAAAGTGGACAATTAGCATTGTTTTGAAGCCAAGCATCGATACAATCTATATGAAAAACATGGCTGCAATTCGGTATTATTCTTAGCTTCTCGTCTTGGTTGAATTCGTTCAAGCAAACCGCACATTCACAACTCTCTCCTTCATTCTTGAATTGAAATATCGGCATTTTCCTTATCACCGATTCATCGAGTCCTTTACGTTGTTCCGTTGCCGGCGAATAAACCATTAAAGTGTCTTCGGGTCGTCTTCGTGATAAAGAAAACTGTCTTAAAAGATCAATCCTTTGCCAATTGAGACAACATTTGATGACGAAGATGTAATAGCTGAGTAATAAGAAAGCTGTTGCTAAAATTCCTAAGATAGCAATGGCTATGATAGGGAAACTTGTATCAGATGAATGGGAATGTGAGCTTAAGATTGAGTTACCTGGACTTGTGATTGGTGAAAGTGGTTGTGAGGATTGGATTTTGGTCACAAGATCCATTTAAACACATGGAAAAGAACAAGTTGTTCAAAGTTCAAACAATGCAGAGAAAAGAGTTTATTTGGATCTTGAAAACAAATCAAACATACAAAGTTTTACACATTGAAAGAGGAGCAAAAAGGGGGTCAATCAAAGAGACATGTGAAAAGGGAAGAAGATGTGAGAAGAGAGGGGAGAAAGAAAAGAGAAAAAACTAGGCGGACTATAAATGAGGGAGGTGTTAGGGACAAGAAAATGGGTACATTACATGTTGAATTAAATGAATTTTTTGTAGGTAACTAAAAAGTCCATATATTATTGTATAAATTTCATTTTAGTCCTTTTATTAAAAATTGTTTCAAATTAGTCATTGTATATTAAAATTTTATTAAAATCACGATATTACTACAATTTGTTGTAAATTTGAATAAAATGTATCATGCCCAACTGATTTACCCATAATCTGGCCTGAATTATAAAAAAGCTTAACCATCCTAAAAAAAAATAGTGCACTGTTTAATCATCTCTTGCTTAAAAAATACATAATTTTTTTTGGGATAGTTAGGTTATTTTATAAGCCGGATCAAGTCATGAGTAAATTAGTTGAGTATTATATGTTTTGTCTATATTATCTACAATTTAATAATAAATTATAAAGATGTCATGATTTGGAAAAAATTAATACAGAAGAATTAATTTGGAGCAAGTTTTAGTAGAGGGACAAAAATGAATTTTACATAAAAATATAGGGATTTTTTATAAACATTGACCAATATTTGTAAAAGGAAACATTATTTTATGGGAAAATGATTAAAAAATAGGGTCTGAAATGTGAGTACGTAGTTGGTGTCAAATTTTTCTATCAAGTTTCCACGAGAAGTTTTCTGGCTTGGAAAAAAAAAACTTGGTTTCAGACTTTCGGTGTATCGATTATTGTGAATTAAAAAATATATTATTTTTTGTTTAAGTAATTAATTAAGTGACAGCAGGTATGGGGGAATAGAAAAACTGGGGGACTAAAATCGAAAGGATTGGCCCACTACTTTGAATTATAGAGTTTGACATAAAACGTATGTATTAAGCTTGGGGACCAAGAGTATGGGTAAAGTACCTACTTGTTTGAACTAATCCTTATATTAATTAATTAATTAATTAATTAATCTTTTATTACGATATTTATGGTTTAAATATATTATTCAATTAAAGTTTTTAAAGTTTTTTCATTCAATAAATAAATATTTGCTTTGGAGTTGAACTCACAAATGAGAAAAAATTAATTTTATTAAAATGCTAGTACATGGATTAAATGAAGTTCTGATCAAATATATTTTTCTTAATACAATGTTTAGAATTACTAATAATCCCTCCTCAACCCATAAATAGGAAGATAATACGCTTTATCATACTAGAACCCATGTCATCCTGAATTGACAATAATATACATACCAATCGAATTAAGACTCAATCAACTTAATAAGCAGTAGTTTTATTTGAATATATACTTAGAAAAAATAAAATAAATGGTGAGCTAAGTAATTAAGGAATACTAGAAAAAGAGATTGGTTGACTTCTTGGTATAAGATAATTTATAAAAGGAAAAGAAACTTTCTATAGTTTTGTTCACATTTCAAATGCTTAAAACTAATAATTTATTTATTTAACATTGTTCTTTCTAAATAAACAAACAAGCAAATAAAATTGTGATGATTAAAGGTACCCAATAATAGTAGTAATAATTGAAGCAAAACAATTAATTGGAATCAATAGAAAAGGTTGGCATTTATCCAATTAATTTGGGATGTATATAAGTTTAAGGATTAATGATTTTTTTTTAAAAAGTTCTTGACTTTCCATACACTCTCATATTAGTTTTGTCAATCATCATCAATCATAAATAAAGGAAAAAGAGTTTCAAAAGTCACATGCAAGCCACCAAATATTTCTTTATAAACAAAATTGTCACATCAAATTAAAATTGAATTAATTTTTTAAATTTAACAGATAAAAAACATTAAAATTTTGAATAAATTAATTTTTTAACAATAATCTTATTATATCTCCTAATCTTTTCTCAACTCTTAAACAGAAAGATAATGCGTTTCAGTGTACTCAAATTTATATCTTCCTACACTAATAATAATACTAATACCAATCAAACTAAGACTCAATCTACAATTGAATAAATAAATTAAATTAAATTAAATTAAAAATTATTATTCTATGTTCATAAATGCAAAAACGAGCAAGTTTCAAAATCATAAGATTTGAACTCTTTGCATTTTAAGTCAAAGGATTTTCTACTTCTAACAATGAATTTTTACACAATCGAGATATGATTTGCTTAACATTTTAAAGACATCTTTATATAAAATATTTTGATATATTTAAATATTTTATAAAAAATTAATTGTTGATTAATGAAATAAATAGAATAAATTTGTCACTTTCTATAATCAACCTTGTGTTTACACCATAAAAATTAAAAACTTTTGGCTAAATTTGAAAATTCTAGGACAACTTAAGCAACACGGTTTGGGAATAGTTAAGTTCAAATTGCAAATTGCAAAAGCAAATGTCCCAAAATAAATTTAGACATTTTAGTACATTATAATAATAATAATAATAATACTATTATTAATCGAATCGGTTAGATTAAAAATAGATTGGTATAATGAATTAGACAAAAAATTTAAACCAATCTTGAAGCAAACTGCTCAAAACAGATAAAAAATATCAATTTTAAAAAAATTAGTTTTATTTATGATTTTTTAAAATTAATTATAGGACTAATTGAGCATTAAATGATTTAATCATCGGGTTAGCTTTTAAAACATTGACAATAGCCCTCTCTACAATGATACTTTTATAATAGCATCTCATTATAACAATCAATTTTGTTGTACAGTGACTTTTTATATTTTATTTTTCTTCTTTTTGTAACAACTTTCTATATATAATATGACAATTAATAAAATGTTAAATACACTCTTTATTAAATTAATTTTCTATAAAAATTTCTTATCTCAAATTTTAGTAAATTAATTTAATTTCAAAAATAATAGAATTTAATTAAAATATTATTTCATTAAAATATTTAATAAATGAAAATAATTTTTAATAAAATAAAATTATATTTGTAAAATTTATTAAAAGATTATCTAAATCTCAAATATTGTTATAGATATATAGTAATTTCATTGTTATAACATCCAAAATTTTAATAAATAAATAAAATTACTATTAAAGAGGATTAACAATAATATATTTAAAAAGATAAACAAATTTAATTTTAAAAATCAATGAGATTCAAGTATTTAAAAGTTTGAAAAATTAATCCATTTTAACATCTTATCTATTTTTTAATTGGAAAATAAAATTGAAAAAACAATGGTCAACAAGACCCTATAAAAGGGACGGAACCGACAGTCTTCATATTTGCGTGTTGACAGTCTAATTTGAAGGACTCTAAGCTGCTTTGGTAAGAAAAAATAGTCTTTCATTCTCACGTTTCCTTTTTTAGTCAAACCTTGTGTACCCCATTTATATTACCATACTTTTTCGCTATCTCATTTTCACTTTCACTGATTAATTTTATTTTTTTAATTCAAATATTATACATTCAGATAATATCTAAATTTAAAGTTTAAAATTATTTTTTGATAAATCTTAGATATATATTTATTATCAAAATTCACATTTTTTATTTAGATATCAGAATTTATTGATTACAAAATATTTATAATTTTGATTATATATTTTTAAAAACTAGTAGATTTAAATATTCCAAAACTTATTGGAATTTCACAATAGAGGATAATATTTAATTCAAAATTGGGTTTGGATAGTATTATTCATATAATTTATGAATAATAAACAATTGAGATAATTAAAAAAATGCAAATATTAAATTCATACTTGAGTCAAGTTGAACATATAAATGAAAACTAAAGCTTCTCAACATTATTCTCATTTTCATCCACAACACTCAAATATAAAATTTTATTAATTTCACTCTTTATCAATTTACTCAACAAATGTTATTTATAATTATTGACGGGGATTGATTTTTTTCAGGAGAAGTCTTTGAATTATCATTCATCGAGCAATCGATCGAATCCTCAAATAGTAGAAATGTTGTGCTCGAGGTGTCTATACTCAATTTTAACCCCGAATTTTATTTCTTAACTCCAAGGAGAGCTGAAAATGATTCATGGAGGTTGACATGAATATTTAATCCACTAAGAAAATGTTTAGCATTTCATCTTGAGTGGGGTTTAAACCTATACCCTTAAAAGATAATAATGGATAAGAATATTATTACTTGATAAAATTAAACATGATATTTTCACTATTTAAAATCCCAATAAATTATTCGATGAATTATACTTAGGACTTTTATTGAGAAGGAATCAACGCCTCGACAATAACATAACATAGGAAAGAAATTTCTAATCGCTAACGGCATTGTTCACATCACTATCATAGAATTGGTGTTATCTCCTTTTGAACGTTGCCGAAATTTAAAAAATTAAAAATATCTTATTTAATATGCTTAAGAAACGAATGTCTTTGCTTAATTTATTAAATAAATAACGACGGTCGAAGGATGGATGCCAAACTAGCTAGCTTAGCTAGACCAACATTAATTTCATGTTAATTATAATTAGTTTATTTGTTTATACTTTTAGAGAAGATAGCTTTAATTGAATTCAATTAATTTGAGTTTAGCTTAGGAAGTATGTCGTTTTAATTATATACCTTGAATTTAAAATCTTAAAAATTGAATACACCAATTTTTATTTAACTAGTGAGTGTCTCTCACAATATTCCAGTCAAATTTTGAATACTATATATTTGTATTAATATATAATATTCAAAATTATTTAATTTCAAATAAATAAATTTAAGTTAAATTTAATTTATATAAAATTTAAGATGAAGACATCATATAAAAAACATAAAAATATAATTAAAACACAGTATAATACGAAAAATAATATTAAGAAAACGTAAATGTGTCATAAAATCATTTCCTTAAAAAGAATTATTTCCTTACCTTAATTCTCATAAAATCATGACCTCACAATCTTAATTTGAGCTTTCCCAAGCCTTTAGAGAGAGTTTTAATATTTGATCATGTAACATTTAAGGAATTGACTAAGATTAATTTAGATTTTATGAAAATGAATCAACTTTTTTATTAGTAGTAAAATAATTTTGGTGTAGATTGAGTCATAGTTCAATTGATATCGAGATATTGTTGTTTATAAAGGAGTACGTGAGTTTAAGTCCACTGAAACGCATTATCCTCTTATTTAAGAGTTAGTGAAGAGTTATAGATAGTTCTAAGCATTGTATAAAAATATTACAAATATTACCACATTTCATACATATGTAATTATATTTAATTATTTTAATGTGTTTAGGTTTATTAAATAAGTATTTAAATTACTTTTTATGTTATATTTGATATTGTATTTAATTTATTTATGATATGTATGTACACCTACACACCTAACCTTTTTTTTTTACATATCCAGTACAAAGTTTTTTTTGTTTTTAATGATAATGTTATTTACTTTAATTTTGTCATTTTTCTTCATGCTCTATTATTGCTGAAAAGCAAATTTGCAATATTCTTTGTCCATTTTTTCAAGTAACGTTTTTTATGATTCACCTTTTCCACCACAAATATTTATATTTATTTACTTGTACATATAAATATTTCACAAATAATTAAGCTAGTCCTTTTTTACTTGCATCAGTGCTACGCGAAGGTTACCTCATCCACTGTTTCCAAATTGGTCTAATTTTGGATCCAATCCCTTTACTCTTTGTTCTTTTGAAATTTAATTTTTATATACTTTTTAAAATGTATTTTTAATTTTAAGAATTTAATCCCTTTCTACTTATTGACTTAAAATGATAATAATGCTAACTGATCTTCTGTTAAATATGGATATGCTTTATTGATTAGAATTTAATTTTTAAATATTAAATATCATATATTCAAGCTTAACAATAATCAATTAAATAACTTTAAAAAATCAATTAAAGTATTATAAAATTAATTCTTAGGCAATTCAATCACCAATTCAATCCTTTTTATGATATTGATTGAACCGCCAATGTTTGGTAATTCAACCGGCTAATCCAATCCAATTATGATAACCATGTAAATGTCCTTGACTTCAAAAAAAAAAAGACTTTTAATCTCTAATAATCATGCTGGTAATTTGACTGTTGATTGAGTGGCTTCTTATTGTATGAAGGTAATTTGTTTTTATGACTATTGGGTTAGCCACCTTCTTCTTTGGTCCACATTTTAGACAAAGATGGCTTACCAGTCTTACCTGGTTAAGTTTTTTTGTTTCGATTCTTTCTTGGTTGCTTTGTATAGTGACTTAAGTTTTTCTTTTGTTTTAATTAAATGATTGACTGACCAAAATAAAATCTCTATTGATCGTAATTGATTGATCTAATTCTAAAATTTAACAACATTTGAAAACATTTTTTATTAACACCTAGTATTAGGTAGAGTAATAAAGATGTTGGCGCTCCTTAAATAACTTATCAAGTTCAAACTTATAAAAAGAAAATCGATATTAAAAAACTTTTATCTCTGTTTAAAATTTTAACTCGACTAAAATTTCATATTTAATCTATATTCATATGAATAATGAATTTTGAAAATTCTAATATTGAAAAAAAGGATTTGCCAATAAATGCAATGGATAAAATTTTACGTAGGGAAAAAAAATTGGCACATGGGGTGGGGGGGACCTGAGGAAGAGGCAACACCAACAGCAACAGCTGTTGATGTGAGGCAGTTTACTTGGGGAAAGTTGAATTCATCAATTTGCGAGAAAAAATAATTTAAAAGAAGTATTGTTTATGATTTTTAAATATTGATCTTGTCAGTCTGGGTTTATTTATTATTTTTTAACAATTGGGAATATTTTTTAAAATTATATTTTATACTTTTTTTTTATTTTCTGAAAATATATATTTGTTTGATTATTTTTTATCTTGTAATTGACTTGGACTGTGATCAAATAGTTATACTCTCAACAAGTTAAATTTTATTTTTTATTTTTTGTAAAATAAAGCATAATCACATTAACGTGAGCCTAATGATTATACCTTAAATTATTTTTGTCTGACTAAATCAAACATTATTTTAATTGATTAACTGGTCCAATTACAAATGAATTATTATTGATATACTAATAGCATAAATATTTTAAATTTGATTCAAACTTGAAAGTTTGACTCAATTAATCCGATTTTATTATGAGAAGTTAGTAACTTGAATGCATTTAACTTAAACTCGAAATAATCAAAACAAGTAACTCAAACTGACATGAATTAAATTAAATATATTATATTTATTTTAAAAAATTAATAAAAACAATATTTATAAACTAAATTATTATTTTGTTTTAATTATAACTTGAAAAAGTAATTATGATTGGCTATTATTATAAAATATGCAATTTTAGCTTATATCATATGATTTTGATAACAAATTCCAAAAACAATAAATAGTTAACATAAAATTATATTTTATCTATTTATTCCCAAGTAAAATTAATAAATGAATACAATGTAAAATTGTAAAAACAAAATTGATAGCATGAAATAACTATTTAAAAAAAAGACAATAATTAAACTAAATCAAAAATATGAAAAATATTAAAGTAAAATTGAATTGAAATATAAATAATTTTTAAAATTTTAAAAGTCAACCCACGTATTACTAGATGCTTAAATAACACTCACTTTCGTAATACTTTGGCAAATATAAAAAAAATTCAATTAATAAAATAAATTTAGTTAAAGGCAATGATAAAATTTTAAAAAAGTTTAAAACCAATAAAGGATCATAATATAAATACATAAGTAGAGAAAGACTTAATCATAAACTTTTAAAATAAAGAAGATTTCATTTTAGAAATTATTCCAAAATGAAAATCATTTAAGCATTTGGAGTGAAAGGTTTGACTTTTATTTATTTATCATATTTTATATTTAATATATATTAAATACTTTTTCTTTTTATTCATATTTCCTAAAATTTTACTATATTTTTTTTTACAAAAAATCTGATGTGACATGATGAAAAGTTGAATAGAGTTTATTTTTCTGACATTTAATTTCAGCCATTAACAATTTTGAATCTCGGAAGATCCCAAGAAAAATCACATATTGATCTATGCTTTTTGACCATGTATGAAAAAAATAGTAATTTTGCAAAAACCCAAATGACAAAGCTTGTGTCAGAAGGAAATTTTGGGGTAAACACTTAGAAGAAGCAAAAACATAGGTTGATGGGTGAATTCACAAATCGTGCTATAAAAAGGTTAAAAAAAGAGAGTGAACAATTATAGAAATTAAATAAAATTTGAGTCTATTTAATAAAAAATTAAGAATATAAGGATAATTAATTTCTTTGTGATACATGAAAACAAAACTTTAAAAATAAAGAGGAAATTTATTGAGTACACTATTTGTAAAGTTTTTAAATTCTAAAAAAAGGTAAAATACATTATCAATATATTAAATACTTACTCAAATAAGAATAAAAGTTGAAAATTAATTAGATCTCTGACTGACACTTAAATGACACATATTTAGACTCTTTCATCCTCTTCTATTTTCCATTATATTATAATTATAAAAGAAAGCATAGATAAAAATAAAAATTTGCAACTCTCAACATTAACATTTAAAAAAAAAAAACATGACTGATACGCTGTAATTTGCAAGTTTAACAATGTGATCCTTTGCACAGTCTTAATGATTCTTTCGAACTAGGATAAAGGGATCAACCTCGAAGGCAACTTCCTAAACCATGTATAAAAGCCAGGCACTACCTTCATCTACATCGTTAACTTGTAGGACTATATATTATTTTTTGGTTAAATTTTGCTATTAGTCCCTATACTTGGCAAAAGTTGTAGATTTAAATTCATGTACTTTTTATTTGGTCATTTTTAGTCTCTATACTTTCAATTTTTAGTCTCTATACTTTTTATTTGGCAAAAGTTGTAGATTTTTTAAATTCATTAAGTAATGTTCTACTATTTCTAAAATCTGATGTTCCAAACTTCTTATCATATGTGTAATATCATGTTAGCTTATTATTTTCACATATTACTAGCTGAAAATCTAGTTTACAATTATCGTTTGCATTAAGATTAAAATTTAAAATTTGAAAAAATGTACGGATTTAGAATTATCCAATTGGAGAAAATGGAGTAAATTCACAACTAGTGTTTGACTTTAACTATTAATGTTTGGACCAAGACTGAGATTTGAAATTTTGAAAAGTATAGGGACTAAAATTTACCAATTCAAAAAGTACATAAACTAAAATTGATCAAATAAAAGTATAGAGATTAAACTCAAATCTTTTTCTAAGTCCAGGGACTAATAACAAAATTTTAACCTTTTTTTTTCATTACACCTCATCTTTTGCTACACTTTTTAATTTACATTCGCTTTGCAAGGACCTGATACGTTGATTCTAGTCATGTAACGAATAAACAGCTGCCATCTGTACAAGAAAGGATCAAAATTTGATGCACCAAATTACGTGGGAGCTCACGTTTTATGACGAAATCACGTGAGACTGTCAGCTGGGAATAAGATCTAATTAACTTTTTTTAACAAATTAATCAAAATTTAGATTAAAGCATAATATAATTAATATTTAGAAATTCAAATTATATTAAATTAAAATGTAAACACTAAATCTGAATGAATACAATAATTCCGCGAATGAATTCTCATTTTTTTTTGGTTGAATTGGATATGATGAAATTATTTTTTTGTAAATCAGAAATATTGTTATCTAATTATTAATAAATTTTATTATTATTCAATTATGAAAATTAAGTTACAAAAATTCATCTAATAATTCAAAAATAAAAATTTTGGTCATTAGCTGTTAAATAACTAATAGAAAGATGGTGTGGTAGCTTTTAAAATTGACATAATATAAATTTTAGCTCTCAATATTTATATATTGTGTTAATTTAGTCTTATTTTCATATAAAAAAGAGTAAAATTAGGTAACTGTAAACAATAAAGGTTAATTTAAAAAAAAACTAAATTGACATAATATGTAAACATTAATGGCTAAATTTATTATTATATCAATTTTAAAAGTTGGTACGTTATATTTCCATTAACGATTTAACTTTTCATAGTTAATTAAGAAAGAAAAAAAATCAAATAATTGAATAATCATTTTATAATATTTCATAGTTAAGTGATAAAAAAAAGTTTACTAATAGATGAGTAATTATCAGTATAATTTACTCTTATTATTTTTATTAAATATAAATTTAAATTATTCCGTAAATTAATAAATAATAGTTTATATTTCTAAAATATTTGTAAAATTTTTGGTAGTCAAACCAAAGGAATAAAGAGAAGAAAATACAATGGGTTGAGCACGTGCTATCACGTGCATTGAAGACCGACCTGACCAGAATTACCACTGACCACTTCCAACATCCTTATTCATTACAATCAAGTAAAGTCGGTCAAAATATTTGACATTTTTTTGGATTATTTGATTCTTTTTATATATATTTTTAAAGGAATAATATTTGAGATTAAGTTTGTGGAAAGTTTTAATGTAAATAATATAATGTGTTTTATTTTTTAATACTTAATTTTCATATATTTATTATAATTCACTCTTTAAACCTTACTTAATAATTTTTATATATTTCGGTTAAAAAATTGTCCTAAAAGCTAAGAAAAGTGACCATTCAGGGCGTAATTAAATTTGGCAGACAAGGACCTTACTTTTCTTGGCTTAATGGATTAATTACTATTTTAGTACCTTCTAAATATAAGTAGATTAAATTTTAAATTTTATCTTGACTCCCTTATCATATAATTTCTAGCTGCACCTGAGATTAAACAAAATGTTGGTCTAATACTATTAATATTCCTACAACTATATAAAGATTGCAATCCATGGTTAAATCAAGTGTTGGCTTAACCATAAGTGAAGTAATAAATAATTTGTATTTAAATCTTCAGTCCACAATCATATTAATTAATTATATTTTTAAATAGTATTGAATTTTTTAAAAATAATTTAAGAGTAATTTTTAAAAGAATAATTAATGATTTTTTAAAATAATTCAAGTATATCGTTATAGTTATTATTTTTATTATAAAATATTATAGAGATATTAATTACTTGTTCTACTGGCAAAACTATAGTGTTTATTTGTAGAAAGTTTATTGCTTAACATTTATAATTACCAATATTATATAATTTAATATAATATAATTAATAAACAAATGTAATTTTTTCTTTGTCTATAGAATATATTAATAACATTTTTTTTTCTTAAATATATGACTTATTTGAGATACAAAGTTGCTTTATTTGTTTTTCTTAAATATTTATATTTTACGAAAAATGTTAAGAGAATGATAAAGTTTAATATTTTTATTTGATGAGCTATTTTGGAAACTCACAATGGACAGCCCAAATGAAAAGGAAAGGTGTACTCGGCCTAAATTAACTTAGACTGGGCTCAGTAAAAGTTTTGGATCTTCTATATTTTTATATATTTTTCATTTCAAAATAATAATAATAATAATATAAATAGCATGATATTTTATAAAAACATAAAATTACTAAAAACACATCTAACATGAACTTTAACTACTCCTTGTTTAGATTTGAATAAACCTAGACAACCTTCAGTCTTGGTTCATACTTGATATGAAAATAAAAACATATTTTTTTTAATTAATTTATATATTTTAAACAATGTTTTAAACAATTCTCTTAAATAAGTTTGTCACGTGTTATAATAAGAGGCTATTATGTGTCATCGTGTGATTGGTTGTCAATGCCATATTACCATAAACTAACGATGTTGTGTGAAGGTTACCAAAATATGCGGCACAATACAAGTTTAGGAATCAACTAAGTATAAAAAAAAATTAAATACTTGTGGATAAATTTAGGGAGAAACTGCATATTAATCTTATAAAATAACATCGTAACATTATATTAACTCTATATATTTTATTTCATTAGGAGCATAGAATAAAAATTATTACAAAACAAAATAATTAATGTAAATATATCTATTTATTAATTAAAAAATATAAAGAAAATTAAGCTAACTGTTACAAAAAGAAAATTAAGTTAAAAGGAATAAATGATGTATAAATAAACATAAAAACGAGTCAGATCAAATTAGGTATAAAACTTTTTCTAGATAAATATTTTTATTTAAACTTTTTCAAATATCAAGACGAATAATTGTAAATCTATAATCATTTACGAAGCTTAAGATTACATTCAATGGTAATGGAAGAATCTTGTAAAAAAAAAAAAGGTAAAGATGACAATCTCATTCAGTCAAATTCGTTGCCTAAAAATTTTAATGGTAAAATTAAAAATGTTTGAAACATGAAGAAATTCCATGTTGGAGAAGTTTGACCTAATTAATATTATAATTAGTAAAGGATTAATCAAGTGGCGCCCCCTAATTTGTGCTTACCATTAACAAAATATTGATTCCTACACAATACATAATGTTATCACGAATCAAATATTTATTCCATTGTTTTGGAACCTAATAAAGTAAATATCGCTTCTATTATTCTGATTTCCTTCTGATTTTATACTTTTGGTTTTTCATTTCACCGTCGGTTAAAACTTAAGTTTTAAAAAAACTTTTTCTAAAAAATAAATGTAATTTGTAATTACTAAGTAAATGCATTTATATAATTCCAATTAGAAAATAAGAAATCAAATTGTATAACACAAACGGAATTATAATTATAATTATAATTATAATTAATACATTCATATGGTCATGATCAGAAATAAATGATTCCAAAGTACATATCAACATATTGATAATTGAAATATATTTTGCATTAAAAAAATAAATTTAAATAGAACTCAAATATAGTGAGAATTGAATCTACACTTGCCTAATGAAAAATTAATTATATAAATTAAAATTTTAATCCTATAGAATTGGGTTTTTACTTCAAGGACGCATTGAAGTGTACAATAAAAAAATACATCTGAATAATTATAAATAAAATCAATTTTTATCAAGCACAACTCTTTTAGTAATTAAAATATTTGTAACCTAAATTATTATATATCTAAATAAGGCTCTTGTATATATATTAAACTTTAAATCGAAATTAGATTTAAAAAACAGGTAATGATGAACTAATGGTAGCTTTCGAAAGGTTTTTGAAATTTTTGACAAGAAGTTTACTTTATTTTACAAAAATATTACTTCAACAACGGAAAATGAATATAAAAGATATTTTTATTTTACAAAAAAAAATACATAATATTGAATGGAAATTCTAGAAATTCTCTATAAATATTGTATCGTAAGATAAAGCTACAGACCTAACTCGTAGGAATCTTGCGCTAGCTCATAAGGCAGGAACATAAGTACAGCTCACAGAACTAGCTTGCGAGATAATGTTATAGAACCAGTTCGTGAGGACTTAAGGAAGGTCACAGTCTCACTTCGCATGCAGCCAAGGAGTTTGCAGGAAGTGCCACGTGCTCCCCAGGCTACCCAAACACGTACCCACTAAGTACGGAGCTCGCCTAGAATGCTAGTCTCAGGAGCAAAAAGGACTGCGTACTTCATAGACACGTGTCCAGCAAGCTTGGAGTTTGCAGAGAATGTCAATACTAGAGGCAACAGAGTCAAGATAAAATAGTGAGCCCCTATCATGAACTGTAATAGTATCAGTGACAACATATATAAATACCCTGATGCTCATATCGATAAGGAATAAGCAAAATATTACTCAACAAATAAGAGAATGGCGATTTTATACTAATAAGGCTAAAAGAAGTTGAATTCTTTCGTCCGTACTATTTGGTAAATTAAAAAATTAAGTATTAAAAATATAAGTTATGAAAAATTAATTATTAAAAAATTAAGTTATAAAAATAAAATAGATTGAAAATATTCTCCATTAAATAATAAGTAGTTGTTATCTAATTATCATTTTTCATATTTTTTTATAAATTAAATTGTTAAAAATTAATTTTAAACTAATTATCAAATAACGCATTAATCTTCCATGTCACTAAAGTATTAGAGCACAAACTAATTAATATAAAACAAACGTAGCTAAACGACGTCATTTAAACCCTATCTCACGTGTAATGAAGTTGACAAATTCTTTTGTGAAATTAAGCCATCCATTTTTAACTTATTATTTGTTGATAAATATTTATATAAATAAAAATATTTTGTATTATAATTTATAAATATATTTATAATTTTTTAACAAATTTTATATAAAATTTTCGGTTGTGTTTGAATCTTAAATAATATTTTAAAATTGTTTTATTTGAAATGTATATAAAAGTATATAAAGATAAAAGTAGCCTTATAATTACTTTTAAAGTAAATATATTTTAATAATTTCAGAATTAAGTCGGTGTCGGGTTGACTCGTGACATCAAGTTCAGTCATCCATTTTATCGAAGCATAGATATATATACACACGTATACTTATTATTAAGCTCCTAAATGAGTTGGTGTTACACAATCATTAAATTAGAAAATTATTAAAATATTACTATTTTATAAAATAAATTTTATTTTTAAGGATATTTTTATTATTTTATATTATTTATATAAATTAAAAAAAATACACACAATAAAATTTCAACAACTTCAACATTTATAATTTTATTATTAAACTTTTTTTATAAATATAATCATCCAGCATAACGGTACATCTAGAATAAATGTATGCCGAAAAGTGTAGAAGTAAAAAAAGTGTTTCTAAAAGCTCCATAGCCATCCACCTTGACCATTCGGATACATTGGATATGTAGCAAATTTAATTTAAAGCTTATCGAAGTTTCTGATAAGCACGTGGAAACAACTTTCAGCCAAGGATACTTTCTTATGATTTAATTTTTTGTAGGGACCCTAAAAATTCTAGGCAAACTTGACAATTAATCCACCTTTTCTCAATCCATGTATAAAATTCTGTTCCTCCCCTCCCCACTCACAGATATCAGCCATGCAGATTATACACAATGGAGGGTAAATCCACGGGTAAAGAAGGTACCAGAAGCGAGCCGGCTCGATACCGGGGCGTACGTAGACGGCCTTGGGGGAAATTTGCTGCAGAGATACGCGATTCCAACCGACAGGGAACTCGTGTTTGGCTCGGGACGTTTAATACCGCAGAGGAGGCTGCTCGAGCTTATGATAGAGCCGCTTATGCCATGAGGGGTCATTTAGCGATTCTTAATTTTCCTCATGAGTATCCTATGGGATGCGACGATGCTAATGCTTACTGTCGGTCGTCTTCCGCTGGTTCCTCATCTTCGTCTTCGTTGATGGAGAGAGGCAAACAGGTGTTCGAAATAGAGTATTTGGATGATAATTTGCTTGAAGAACTTCTTGAAATTGAAGAGAAAAAGAAGAAGAAAATGTGATGGCATCTTAATTTTTAACTGGTCAAAGTATCTTGATTCTCACTTTTGGATAACTAACTAAAGCATATTACTTTCAGGACATATATATATATATATATATATATAATATTACACCAATAGCAACACATTAAATAGAGTGAAAGGCTCTAGTTTCTGTAATGTACCTGGGAATGTATTGTCACTATCTAAATTATAAATAATTATAGACTATACACTTCCTGTTATTTGAGATGACATGAAGTTGTTCTTTTTTCTCCTTTTTGTCCTTGTATTTTTTAAAAGTTGTGATTTAATCTTTATATTTTTATTTGGTCATTTTTAATTTTTATACTTTTCAATAAAATTTCAGTCATCATCAACCAATAATGATTAAATACATTAAGTTCTGCTATTTCTAAAATCTGATGCAACCAAACATATTACCATGTGTGTAATGTTATGTTAATTTTTTTTCTCACATATTACTCACTAAAAATCCAGTTAATGGATTAACGCCTATCAATTGCATCAAGATTGAAATTTCAAATTCGAAAAGTATAGGGACTCAAAATGATTTAATTAGAGAAAATGGACTAATCTACACATGCATGCATAATACATGACTAAGAATTGAATTGAACCAAATACATTTAATTACTATTATTTGAGCCAAAATTAAAATTTTAAAAATATATATTATAAAATTTACTAATTAAAAAAATATAAAATTAAAATTCTATCAAATAAAAATATAAAAAACTAAATCTTTAACTTTTTAGACACTAATTGCAATACACAACCAAAACTTGCTTGAGCACCAATATAAAAATCCATCACAAAAATTTCACGAAATATTTGCAATTTGATTCGTGGGGGGTGTGCTTCGTGATGCTTTGGAATTTGACTCGGGTCGTGTTTTTTCAAGTTACTTGATTATTTTTAATGAATTCAAATCTAAAATATTAAAAATAACATAAAACATTTAATGATTTCACTTAAAAACAAATTTAACTTTCGACAGAGTACGATTTTGATTTTAAAATGAATATCAATTAAACACATATAATCAAAGCAGAGTGTGTATTTATCACAACTATCCCACTTCTTTCTGATAAAAAAAAATGTCTTCATTCAAGGTGGATGGATGAAAAATCTATAAAATAGTTTAAATTTCTCAATCACATTCATTCCGAGTTATACCATTTACTACCCGTAGAAGGTTCTCCAGCACAAAAATCAGATTCTCGTTAAAGCTTCCTTAATTCACAAGCCCAAGTCGTGAACATATTCAACTTGTTTTTTTCTTTGTTCTAGCACAAGCCATGTATCAAGATTCGAGCCTCTTAAGAGAAGTGGTCTATCTCATAAGGGAACCATGACGGTCCATTACAAACCAAGTTTTTTTATATTTTTCGTCGCTAAACGCAAACAAGAAGAGGAGGTTGTGGGCGATTGTGCTAATTTAAAATGGAAAATCAAACGTGAAAATTGAATTTTTAGAGCATTTATTATTTACAAAAGCAAGAATAAGAATTTTGTTGCATCACTCTAATTCAAGAACCTTATAAATGGAAAAATAATTCATAAATTGACCATAAGGATAAATTGGTAAGGGAAATAATTTAAAGCTCAATCGAAGTTTCTGATAAGCACGTGTAAACAAATTTCTCACCCCTGGATTCCTTCATGTGTTTAATTTATGCAGGGACCCTTAAAGTGCTGCCTATTTTCCAGTCCATATAAAATGCTATTTCCCCACTCACATATATCAACCATGCATAAAATATATACAAACAGCTTGAGCTTTTAAGTTTGGCAATGGAAGGTAATCATAAGGCCAAGGATGACAAGGAAGGCAGCGGAGGCGGGATGACTCGATACCGAGGCGTACGTGCTCGACCTTGGGGGACGTTTGGGGCTGAGATACGTGACCCCAACCAGCAAGGAGCTCGTGTTTGGCTGGGGACATTTAACACCGCCGAGGAGGCTGCTCGAGCTTATGATAGAGCTGCTTATGCCATGAGAGGTCAATTTGCAATTCTTAATTTCCCGCACGAGTATCCAATGGGTAGCGGCGGTGGCGCTGCTGCTAATGCTACCACTTCGGCCGCTTCCTCCTCTTCCTCCTCTTCGGCAATGGAAAGACAATATAAATCATAAAATTTACATAAAAAATCTAAATAGTAAAAAAAAAAACCTTTAATTTCTGTAAGGTAGCTGCAAATAGATTGTCACCACCTACTTATATTATAAATAAAAAAGGGTATACTATACCCACTTATTAGTAAATATTTTTTATCACTTATCAGCGAGCTAAATCCATACATAAATCATTCATCAAACTCTCAACTTTCTAACATTCAAATAATAGTCAAAGTATCTCCTTTTAATTCTATTCTTTGGGAACCCATATCCCGAGCAAATACCAAGTCACAAAAGGCAGCAAAAGCTTCTACTGTAAATGCAGATCGGAGGTAGACAGTGTGTAAAGCACATGCTCTCATCATCGCACTTGAATGATCAGGAATTAAAACACTCACAAAATTGCTTGAAACTCGCATCAAAATTAACTTTGTAACTACCATAAACAGGAAGAGATCAAAAATCTCAACGGCGAAAGTCTCTTAGAAAGAGATAAACATTCCATATCCCATAATTTTTTTTAAAAAAGAGAGTATTTTATAAAAATCACTATTTCTGAAATTGATTTAAGCTTCCTTTCATGAATAAATGGAACCACATTTTTTTTTATAAAACCAAACGTGAAAACTAGTATATATATATATATAGTTCACTATGTTGAAGATATTAATTGCATGGGCAAGAATAAGAATTTTGCATCACTCTAATTCAAGATCCTTCATATAGGATATATGGGATTTATGGGGTATATATTTTACTATATCATCTATATACATATACATTAAAGAAAAAAAAAAGATTAAAAGGAGCACTTAATTGGTTATGTAATGTCTAACGATTCTCGGGGCCTTCGGATTGCATATATCTCACACTACTACCTTTCCTAATTTTCTCACATGCACAATGATGGAAGATTAATTTTTAAGAATATTCTGAATATTATGTTAGACCAAACATTCTTTATATATATGATCATGATCTTAGATCACCTTCTCAACGTCATTGGGACAATTGAACATACAATATTTAAAATTAAAAAAAAAAACTGCAACTCAATGACAGTAAAAAGAATTATTATAATTAAACTAAAAATACAAACGTTTTCAATGACATCACTTAAAATGAAGTATATGAATGAATTAGATTAAACTCAAGTTGAAGCCAACAATTTCAAATACATCAAACATGTAAGTAACTCAAGGCTTGATCTTGTTAGTTCATATAATTTGATTTTGATGGAATTGAGTCAGGTTTGGAAATGTGTTTATTTATGTTGTGTAACATAATGTGACTTAAAATTTTAATTTGAAATGATTGATGTCACATTAATTTTTCGTTACAATGTTAATAATTTAGTGATCAAAATGTTATAAATTAATAATGTTAATGATCATTTGGTAATAAATTAAAATTCAGTGATCAAAATATAATTTAAAATATATATAAGTGACCATCTCTTTAGTTTACCCTAGGATAAATTGGAAAGAAAATAATTTAACCCTAATAGAAGTTTCTGTTAAGCACGTGAATAAAATTCTCAGCCATGGATTCCTTCATGTGTTTAATTTATGCAGGGACGCCAAAGTGGTGCCAAACTTTAAAAATTCCCTTTTTCCAATCCATATAAATTGCTATTTCCCCACTCACATGTATCAGCCGTGCACAAAATACAAACAGCTTGAGCTTTTAAGTTTGGCAATGGAGGGTAACTATAAGGGCAAGGAAGGCAGCGGAGGCGGGACGACTCGATACAGGGGCGTACGTAGTCGGCCTTGGGGGACATTTGGGGCCGAGATACGCGACCCCAACCAGCAAGGAGCTCGTGTTTGGCTTGGAACATTTAACACCGCCGAGGAGGCTGCTCGAGCTTATGATAGAGCAGCTTATGCCATGAGAGGTGAATTTGCGATTCTTAATTTCCCCGACGAGTATCCCATCGGTGCTAACGCTTACCGCCATTCGTCTTCAACCGGCTCATCATCATCTTCTTCTTCAGCAAGGGGGACAGGGAAACAGGTGTTCGAAATAGAGTATGTGGATGATAATTTGCTTGAAGAACTTCTTGAAATTGACGAGAAAAAGAAGAAGAAAACTTGAAGGGATGAATGGTGATAATTCATGGGCGACATTAAGAACAGTACTGTTCTATTGGCATCTTAATTTAACTAGTCAAGTCAAGTCAAGTATCTTCAATGTCTGGTTTCTTGATTTTCACTTTTGATGACTAATAAAAGCACTTTATTGAGAAATATATTTTCAATACCGAAAATATAAATTAGACAATATTTTATAAAAGTGGGGTAAAATTATCATGGAGATCCTGTGTTAGGAATGGATTGTATTTTGTTCTCTTCACTCTAAAAATATCAAATTAGTCATTGTACATGAGATCAAAGAGTAAACTGACTCTTTTGCTAAAAACTCCATCCATTTTTACTGTTAAGTGCTAACATGGCTGATGGAGCAATTAAAGAGTGACACTTGACGTGCTATGTGTACCTCATATTGACATGAAAGAACTAATACAAGCAAAATAGATAGAATTTTTTATAGATGGTGAAATGGATGGAATTTTTTACATGAAGGGACTAAATCCAACAACTAGACAATAATACGTTATTGCTCAACAGTAGAAATAGGTGGAATTTTTAACAAAACGATTAGCTTGCTATTTGATCTAATGTATAAGGTCTAATGTGTCCAGTTTTTTAATAGAGAAGATAAAATATAATGTATCGCTTAATACAAAAATCTTTATAGTACTTTTACCCAATTATCTCACAAATACAAAACAACAGTTGAGAACATATTTTTCCATACATTAAAAATAACAGTTGAGAACATATAACATATTCACATATGATTTTTAATATATTTGATTTTGTTTATATTTATACTAAAAATATAAAAACTATTAAGAGGTAAAATAGTAATTTAAGAAAACATTACTTTGAGAATATACGAGGATCAAACAATCAAGATAATGGTTCACATAATTAAAGTTAACTTGAAAGTAACATCTAGAAATTAAATGGACCAACTATTTTTGAATAATAGAAGACTAGAAACTTTTAGTAATCTAAATGACAAAGTGAGAAAAGAAAAGACTATCCCTTAATTAAATTGTCTCAATTTTTTGTCTTCCTCTTCAATACGTTGAGCAACGGATATGCAGGTTTTCTTTCACCAAAAAAATGATTGTCGTCGAGCGAGAGTTGATGCTAAGCAAGAAGAAGCGTAGCCTGATTCATTACTTCGTGAACATGACGAATTGAACAAAAATAGAAGCTAAACATGAACTTTTTGCTATCTACAGTAAAAGCACAAATCAGTAATTCATCAAACTCTCGACTTTTCAACCTTCGAATAACAGTCAAACCGTCGTTTTATGATCTATTCTTCGGAAACCCATAATCTGAGCAAAAACGAAGTCTTGAAATGCTGCAAATGCATATGAAAAATGGGTCACGTGTAAGGCACATGCTCGTATTATCGTGCCTGATTGAACCAAACGTGAAAATTCAATCTTTAGAGCATTTTATTATTAAAAGTATGAGTATATATTTTATTATGTTGAAGATATTAATTGCACGGGCAAGAATAAGAATTTTGCATCACTCTAATTCGAAATCCTCGTCATAGGATGTATGGGAGATATATATACATCTATATACATACATAAGAGAAAAAAAGATTAAAACAACTTTTAGGAAGCACTAAGTTTTGTCATGTCTAACATTTGATTCTCCTGGTCTTGGTTTTGCATATATCTCACACAATCTTTGCTAATTTTCTCACATGCACAATGATGGAAGATAAATTTTAAAGAATATTCTGAACATTATATGTCATGATCTTACATCATCTTCTTAATGTCATTGGGACAACTGAACATGCAATGTTTTTAATAATAATACTGCAACTCGATGATAGTAAAAAGAATTACTATATTTGAACTTAAATTTCAAATGTATTCAATTACATCACTTAAAATGAACTCTATGAATGAATTAGAACAACTTTATATACATCACACATGTAAGTAACTCAAGGCTTGATTTTGTAAGTTCGTATAATTTGGCTTAATCAGATTGAGTTAGGCTAAATAATGCGTAGGTATTTAATTTGTTGTGTTAGACCCCACCTTTTATAGTGCAATTTAAACTAAAATTTGCACCCAGAATGTTGATATAACATGTGATATCAGTTTTATTTTTACATTGTTAACGGTTCAACGATTAAGATATTACAAATCGATATCTTAGTGGTATTTTCGTAACAAATTAAAGTTCATTAACCAAAACGACTCTAAAGATAAATTAGAAAGAAAAAGAATTAAAGTAGTGACCCGCATATGATAATTGCACGTGGTGAGTAAAGTTGTTCATGAGAGAGTTTGGGTAAAAATATTAAGCTCGAAAAATGAGTTTGAGCAAAAAAATTAAGCTTATTTAAAATATGGACCGGTTTCAGGCTCGAATATTCAAGGCTTGAGCTTAGCCCGTTGTAATAGCCCAAATCTGCCCGGGCCCATGGTCAAATAAATAAAACCAAAAATAGAAAATAAATGAATATCTATTTTAAACAGTCCATATAAAGTCCAATTTACAAAAGCCCAAACACAGGCCCAAATACCTTCGACCCGTTATACCCAAACAGACCGGCTACAACCCAATAGCCTAGACTACCTGTGTACCCTAATACACCCGTAGCCTAACTTAAACTAGACAGACCCAGGACTAAAGTGACCCAACTGGCCCAAAACATTACACCAAGGCAGGAAACCTTAGGGTTTCTGCCTTCTTTCTCCTCGAGCCGCCACTAATTTTAGAAGGTTCAGGGAGCGTCTGTCTAGCTCCCAAATCGAGGCCACCATTCAAGGCTCTGCCTCCGTAATCAGCGCCTTACAGTCACCACGAATCATCACCACCAGACTTCAGGCCTCCATCAACGCCAGCAGCCCTTGAACCACCGAGATCCTTGCGGTCACCTGCAAGAAAAGGAAAGAAATCAAAGCAAGATTGTAGTAAATAGATTAGAACAGAGTTTGGAAAGAAATCGAAAGATTTCTTTCCAAAATAGGCAGTAAATCAAGGCTATAAAGTCTTTTCTCAAATCTGTAAAAAAAAGGAGGCGAATACACACAAGCATAGAGAGAAACACATCACAAAAAGCATTGTACACCAAACCTTTGCAATAATATTTCAGAATGTGATTATTTTTCATATTCTTCTTTTTTTTTTCTTTTTTTACGAATATATGAATCATTTTTAAAAAGAAACAGTAACGTTTAAAAGAAAAAGGGTTACCTGTGGAAGGACGAAGGTTTTAGACCCTCAGACCACCGTGTACAACGGCGCGTGGGCACGTGTAGGACTGATGACCGGAGCGTGGCCTGCGGAGGCCAGAGCCCGGAGGACCTCTCCTCTCCCCTCTTTCAGAGGGTTTTTAAACTTTTTTTTAAAAAACTTAGGTTTCAAATGATTTAAAACTAAGAATTTGGCTTATATATAGCCTTGATGAAACGACGTCGTTTCGGCTTAAGTTAATAAGCCCAAAAACGGCATCGTTTTAAGACCCCAGGATCCGCGTGTTTTTGAGGATTGGGTTAATTGCCCAATTAGTCTCTCCGTCCTTTTTATGTTTACAATTTTATTTTATTTTATTTATGATCTAGCCCTGTTATTTTGTTTCAATTTTAATTTAGTCCTTGCAGTAACTGTTTTAGGTCCTAGATTAAAACGATGCCGTTTAGGGACAAGAGAAAATTTCCCGATGAGTCCCTAGGGTTTTAATGGCTGTTTCAATTAGGTCTGATCTCAGTTATTTTCTTATTAAATTAGCTACTAATTTTTTATTTATGCTCAATTTAGTCCTTTTTGTCCCTTTTAATCTATATATGACCTATTTATTTTAAACTTTATACATATACTATTATATTTTAATATAAATATACATATTATATATCTTATTATTATTTACTTATTATATTACTTCATATCTTTCTATTATCATATTAATTAACATATATCGTTACTTATTATTTATTATAGTATATTTTTATCACATAATATTTATATATCTTTATATTATATATTATAATTATTTTATTATACATATTATTATTATTATTTATTGTATATTTTTTTTACAAATTATTATTATTTTACATTATTATTTATATATTATTATATTATGTATTATTTATATTATTTATATATTATATATTATTTTTACATATATATTTTCATATTATATATTATAATTATTTTATATTATTATGTCATCTTTTATACCATTATATATATTTTTTATCTATATATTATTATCATTAAAAGTTTTAACTTGTATTATACACTTATTTTTATTTATATGTTAATAATTACTTTACTTATATTCTATTATTACACATTTTGAAGATATTATAATACAATGATTTGTGTAATACATATATTTCATCATTAATTACTTATTATATATATATTATACAATTATTTTATTATAAATATAAATTCTTTCATATTTGATATTTTATACATTATTTTTTCTAAACCATTATATTTTATTTTTTATAATTATTATTCTTATAAATATTTTTTTATATATTATACTATTAAATATCACATTTTTATCTATGCTCGTTCTATTTATCAATCGTCTGTATTATACATATATATATTTTTAAAAACTTATATTTTTATTATTATATAATACTTGCTTTTACTTTAGAATTAATTTATTATTGCTATGTTATGTATTTTATATGATATGTAGTATCTTAGACTTTTATAATTTATTTTCAAATGCATTTTTTTATATATGTGTTAAAATTGTATATCATGCATCATTTGTGTTTGAATATATGTTGAATTATGTGTTTAGGGATTTTTACCTATTCTTCTTAAATATGCATTATGTTTTATGTTGAATTATATGTTATCTCATATGTTATATGCTCCTTCATGCATCGGTTTTAAAAAAAGAGAGACTTCAAAGTTTTCAAAAAATAAAAAGGCAATGCTTGGTATTTGGAAGCTTCGAGAAAAGTAGTGCCCTAACTTATTGGGTTGCAACTTTTCTCGTTGAGTTTTTAAAGATTTTCAAAATACGAGCAACTGTCTTAGAAATTTCAAAGCGTTGTGTCCTAACTTACTGGATATGGCGTTTTGTTGTTTTTGAGATAGGGATTTCCAAAATGCTAACTTAGTGTCAATATTTTGATACAAGTGAACCCCAATTTTCAAAAAAATCAAAATATTTTAAAGAGGATTGTCTCATAAAATTCTTAAATTTTCGACCTTAAAGACATTTGATAATTAATTAGGTACCAATTTTTGGGCGTTACGAGGGTGCTAATCCTTCCTCGTACGTAACCGACTCCTGAACCCGTTCTTTTATTTCGTAGACCAAAAACTAATGATTTTAAAACAAAATATTTTAAAGGTGATCCAATCACACCTAAAAAAGATTGGTGGCGACTCCCGTTTTCGTTTTTTTAAGTTGATTCCCATTTTCCCAAAACTCGGTTTTAAAAATGGTCTCGACACCCGTTGTTAAGTTATTATTGTTCTAGATTATGTTATTTTTATATATTATGTCATTTATAACACATAAAATTTAAATCTATAGTAGTATATAAAAAAATGCTAAGATGATTATATATAAAATTTTAATAAATAAAAAATATAAAATTATTAAATATTGAATTAAAAATAATAGAAATATATTTTTAATTTTTTTTAAAAATAATATGAGTTGACCTAAATGAGTTTGAAGTAGCTATTTGAAAATACGGGTAGACTTAGGAAAACTTTTAGACTCATATTTTAGACTGAGAATGGACAAATATTAAACGTGTTAATATCGTACTTTAACAAAACCTAATCTATAAACACCTCTAATAGTGTGAGAGACTCAAACATAAGTAATCAATAGCCTAATATCTCAACTTTTATCAACAAAGCCGAGGCGTGATTCACAAAATAGATCAACTTTTAAGAAGCACTTGGTTTTGTAATCCCTAACCTCTGATTCTTGTGCATATATATCACACAACCTTTGCCAATTTTGTCACATGCACAATGATGGAAGATAGATCGTAAAGAATATTCATAATATTATGTAGGCCAAACATTCTTTATATCATGATCATAGGTCACCTTCTTAACGTCATTGGACAATAATAAAAAGAATTACATATGTAATTCCCGACTTTGAGAGGCAACTTTGCTGAGAGTAACAAGCATGGCACTGCTAAAAAGAATCAGTCATAGTTGAAGTCAAGAATGGTTAGGGGTCTTGGGGTCACGAAGAAATAAAAGGAAAATAAAAATAAAAGTTAAAAGAAACTAAAAGAAAAATATTTGAATTGTTCAAAAAAAAAGTTCAAGGATTATTTATGCAAATTGACCTAAAATTTTCACCTAAAATAATAATAATATTTTACTCCAGCTTACTATTACATCTTTGACGATTATCCGATCAAAATGTTACAAACCAACAAAAAAATATTTTAATCATCCTTTGGTAACAAATTAAAATTTGATAACTAAAACGCAATTCAAAACATAAGGATAAACTAAAAAGAAAACAAAATAAAGCTTAATGGAAGTTTCTTGTAAGCACGTGGATAAGATTCTCAGCCATGGATTCCTTCATTTGTTTAATTTATGTAAGGACCCCAACAGTGCTGCCAAACTTTAAGAATTCCCTTATACCAATCCATGTAAATTGCTATTTCCCCCATGTTGTTCCAATAGGGTCGGAAGCGTGTAAATTATTGTACTAAAAAATCACACAAAGTTCAATTCCCAGGGAAGAGAGGTGGATCACATGGATCTCTTAAATACCAAGTCTTTCCTTAGTCAGAATATCCCTTCTATAGTAATTTAATAGCACAATTAAATACTACTATTATACCCTCAAATATTGAAAGAAAAATAGGACAAGAAAGAACACAAGAGTTTTAACGAGGTTCGGTAAATTATACCTACGTCCTCGGGCACTAACACCAGATGATAACTTTACTATCTTCAAAATATTACAAACAAATAGAATTCCTTAAGAATTCTCAAATGGGAGAAGAAAGAAAACTAAGAGAGAAAGATTGGTTGGGATGGTGTAAATGAGAAATGGTTAGGCCTATTTATAGTTGAGGTTCAGGGACTAACTTGCAAATAGCCTAAAAAATTAGGGACCAAAATTGCAATTATCCCATTCAACTTTAAACAACTTGCCTACCATTTTTTTCTTTCGGTGCCACTTGCACCTCCCATTTTTTTGACTTTTCAACACCCCTTTTAATTTGACTTTTCAACAATCTTCACCTTGAAGATTTGATTAGGATAATCACATCTTCACACACTTCCTTCAACTCCCCAAATTCGATAAAGTTATCTTTTGTAGTGCCTCCAAATGCGCTCTCGAGCGCCATACACCTGAAGGTGCTCAAATTCTCAGGATGTTAATCAAGTTCAAACAATGATTAAACTTGATTGTTGTTACCACATTGGTCATCATATCTGCGGGATTATCTGCTGTCAGAATCTTCTGAAGTAGAATTTTTCCTTTTTCAAAGACTTCCCGCACAAAGTGATATCTTACGTCGATATGCTTGGTTCTTGAATGATAGACTTGATTTTCCGCTAAATGAATAGCGCTCTGACTGTCACAATATAAACTTATGTGACTTTGAACAACTCCTAAGTCTTTCAACAATCCATTAAGCCAAATAGCCTCCTTAACAGCTTCTGTAACTGCCATATATTCTGCCTCTGTAGTAGACACAGCTACTGTAGACTGTAAGGTAGACTTCCAACTCACTGGGGCTTTCGCAAGAGTAAACAGATACCCCGTAGTTGAACGACGTTTATCTAAATCACCAGCAAAGTCGGAATCAACATATCCAACTACAAACTGACCAAGTGCTTCATCCTGTTCAAAAATTAAACCAACATCTACGGTTTTTCGAAGATACCGTAGAATCCATTTCACAGCTTGCCAATATCCTTTTCCAGGATCATGCATATACCTGCTCACAACTCCAACAACTTGTGAAATGTCAGGCCGCGTACACACCATCGCATACATCAAACTCCCAACTGCATTAGCATATGGGACTTTTGCCATATATTCTCTTTCTTCTTCAGTTTTCGGAAATAATTGAGCACTAAGTTTCAAATGAGAAGTAAGTGGGGTACTTACATGTTTTGTATTTTCATTTACACCAAAACATTGTAATACCTTTTTCAGATATTGCTTCTGATTCAAACAAAGCTTGCCTCTCTGTCTATCTCTACTTATCTCCATGCCGAGAATCTTCTTGGCCTCACCTAGATCTTTCATCTCGAACTCTTGATTCAACTGAGCATTCAACTTATCTATCTCTTTTTGGCTCTTCGAAGCGATTAACATATCATCAACATACAAGAGTAGATAAATGAAAGATCCGTCATGCAGCTTTTGCAAATACACACAATTGTCATATTTGTTTTTTGTGTACTTCTGCCTTCTCATAAAGCTATCAAATCGCTTGTACCACTGCCTCGGGGATTGCTTCAATCCATATAGCGATTTGTTCAGCTTACAAACCCAATTTCTACCACCAGCATCTGTGTATCCTTCGGGCTGAGTCATATAGATCTCCTCTTCTAACTCACCATGCAAGAAAGCCGTCTTAACATTAAGTTGAGCTAGTTCCAAATTCAACTGTGCTACCAAGGCCAACAAAATTCTAATGGAGGAATGCTTCACAACAGGGGAAAATACATCATTGTAGTCAATTCCCTCCTTCTGAGCGTAGCCTTTAGCTACCAATCTTGCCTTGTAGCAAATATCCTTCTTGCTAGGAGATCTATCTTTCTTTGCGAATACCCACTTGCATCCGATTGCCCTTTTACCTTTCGGTAATTGCGCCAACTCCCAAGTATTATTCTTCAGGAGAGACTGCATTTCTTCATCCATGGCGTTTTTCCATTTATCACTTTCTAAGCTTTGCATTGCTTCTTGATAAGTGATAGGAATATCATCAACAACGGGAAGGGCGTAGGCCACCATATCAGTAAATCGAGCAGGTTTACGAATTTCTCTCCGTGGCCTTGCAACTGCAACTGGTTCTGGTGTACTTAGTGGTTCTTGGGTCAGAACCTCTTCAACCTCTAATTCCTCCATTGTGGCTGGAGAATTAGACTTATTAGCTGGGCAAATCCCCATCTACTCAAACTCCACCTGTTTTGGAGTACACTCCACCTGCTGTGGAGTATTGCTCGTCTGAATATCTTTATCTGCTACCTTTTTCAATGTGGCAGATTCATCAAAGGTAACATCTCTGCTACAGATCATTTTCTTTGTGCTTAAGCACCAAAGACGAAATTCCTTCACTCCAGAAGTGATTCCCATAAAGAAAGCTTTCTTTGCCCTCGGATCTAACTTTGACTCCTTCACATGGTAATATGCAGTGGATCCAAACACATGTAAGGAATCATAATCTGTAGCCGGTTTTCCAGACCATACCTCCATAGGAGTTTTTCTTTCTAATGCAGATGATGGCAAACGAATAACAAGATGGCCAGCGTATGTCACAGCCTCAGCCCAAAATTGCTTGCCCAACCCAGCATTGGACAACATACATCGAACTTTCTCTAGCAATGTTCGATTCATACGCTCTGCCAATCCATTCTGATGTGGTGTATCCCTGACTGTGAAGTTTCGAACAATACCATACTCTTGGCACACATCGAAGAACGGATCACTTTTATATTCCCCTCCATTGTCCGTCCTAAGCCGGTTGATTTTCTTGCCAGTCTGGTTTTCGATCATAGTTTTCCATTTAAGAAAAACTCTAAGCACTTCATCCTTAGTTCTCGTGGTGTACACCCAAACTCTTCTGAAAAAGTCATCAACAAAAGTAACAAAGTAGTGTTTTCCTCCCAATGAAGGTGTCTTGGAAGGCCCCCACACATCTGAGTGAACATATTCCAAAATACCTTTTGTATTATGGATAGCAGTACCGAATTTCACTCTCTTTTGCTTTCCCAGAACACAATGCTCGCAAAATTTTAATTTGCAAGCCTTTGCACCTTTCAACAATCCTTGCTTTGCCAGAATTTGCAAGGATTTTTCGCTGGTATGTCCCAACTTCATATGCCACAACTGCATTGAGTCCAATTCTTTGTTACCGGAAGCTGTAGCGACTGCTCCAATAACTGTACTACCTTGGTAGTAATACAAGTTATTTTCCTGATGCCCTTCAATATCACAAGTGCGCCAGATGTCACTTTCAAAATCCCATCTCTCATAGTAACAACTGAACCATTGGATTTCAAGGCTCCCAATGAGATGAGATTTTTCTTCAAACTGGGCACGTACCGAACATCAGTCAGAACTCTGGTTGATCCATCTTGATTCTTTAATTGGATTGAACCTATCCCAACAGTTTTACAGGCATTGTCATTGCCCATATAAACAACTCCTCCATTTAGTTCTACTAAATCAGAGAACCACTCTCGGTTAGGGGACATATGATAGGTACAACCCGAATCCAATATCCACTCATCTGAATGGAATGACGATGATGATGCAACCAGTGATAGTTCAGAGTCACTAGTATCATGTTTTGTAACACAAGCATCTACAGCAGCTTTTCCCTTATTCTTCAGCTTTGGACAATTTTTCTTCCAGTGGCCTTTCTCATGACAAAAGGCACATTCATCTTTCCCGAGTCTGGACTTTGACTTTGATCTCCCCTTCTGAGTTTTCTTCCGAGTGTATGAACGACCTCAGACTACTAAAGCTTCTGTATCTCTGATTGAGTTTTTCTGTTTGTCCTTCTTTCTCTGTTCATAACTGTATAAGGCCGCACAGACTTCGCTCAGAGATATATCACTCCTGCCATGAAGTAGAGTAGTTTCTAGGAACTCAAACTCCTCAGAAAGTGACCCCAACAGCATCAAAGCCAAATCTTCATCTTTGAATGTCTCATCCATATTTAGCAAATCAGTGACTAACTGATTAAATTTGGTGATGTGATCATTCATTGTGGTACTTGGGACGTAAGTGAAGCGAAACAGTCTTTTCTTCAAGTGGAGCTTATTTTGACTGTTTTTCTTCAAAAAAATTTCTTCAAGTGCCACCCACAACTTATTTGCAGAAGTCTCCTTTGAAAAAGTATACCTCTGCTATCGAGAAAGGCATGATCGAATTATGCCACATGCCAACCGATTAATCGCCTTCCAATCTTTCTCCTGTACATCATCTGGTTTCTCTTCATCAATGGCAATGTCTAGACCCTGCTGAAAAAGGGCATCTAGAACCTCACTTTGCCACATACCAAAATGGCCCGTGCCATCAAAGATCTCCATGGCCAGTCTTGCATTTGCAATTGTCGGTCTTGTCCACATGGACGATGTTGAAGCTCCTACACCGACCGTTTTCTCCATAATCTTTCAATATACCTAAGGAAATATTTTCTGATGTGGAAGATCAGTTCAAACTGCAACCACAGAGCATACTACGATTAACCTTCGGCTCTTGATACCACTTGTTGTTCCAATAGGGTCGGAAGCGTGTAAATTATTGTACTAAAAAATCACACAAAGTTCAATTCCCAGGGAAGAGAGGTGGATCACATGGATCTCTTAAATACCAAGTCTTTCCTTAGTCAGAATATCCCTTCTATAGTAATTTAATAGCACAATTAAATACTACTATTATACCCTCAAATATTGAAAGAAAAATAGGACAAGAAAGAACACAAGAGTTTTAACGAGGTTCGGTAAATTATACCTACGTCCTCGGGCACTAACACCAGATGATAACGTTACTATCTTCAAATTATTACAAACAAATAGAATTCCTTAAGAATTCTCAAATGAGAGAAGAAAGAAAACTAAGAGAGAAAGATTGGTTGGGATGGTGTAAATGAGAAATGGTTAGGCCTATTTATAGTTGAGGTTCAGGGACTAACTTGCAAATGGCCTAAAAAATTAGGGACCAAAATTGCAATTATCCCATTCAACTTTAAACAACTTGCCTACCATTTTTTTCTTTCGGTGCCACTTGCACCTCCCATTTTTTTGACTTTTCAACACCCCTTTTAATTTGACTTTTCAACACCCCACTCGTATCAGCCATGCACATAATACAAGCAGCTTGAGCTTCTAAGTTTGGCAATGGAGGGCAACTATAAGAGCAAGGGAGGCAGCGGGGGCGGGATCACTCGATACCGGGGTGTACGTAGTCGACCTTGGGGGACGTTTGGGGCTGAGATACGCGACCCCAACCAGCAAGGAGCTCGGGTTTGGCTTGGAACATTTAACACCGCCGAGGAGGCTGCTAGAGCTTATGATAGAGCCGCTTATGCCATGAGAGGTCAATTTGCAATCCTTAATTTCCCGCAGGAGTATCCCATGGGTGCTAATGCTTATCGCGGTTCGTCTTCGACCGGCTCATCCTCGTCGTCAGCAATGGAGAGTGGCAAACAGGTGTTCGAAATAGAATATTTGGATGATAATTTGCTTGAAGAACTTCTTGAAATTGAAGAGAGAAAGAGCAAGAAAATGTGAAGGGATGGATATAGTGACAATAAGAACACTACTGTTCCATTGGCATCTTAATTTAACTTGTTAAGTATCTTGAAAGTCTTTCTTGATTTTTCCCTTTTGATGACTAATTAAAAGCACTTTATTTTGATGGGTCAGATATATATTGTCACTACCTATAATATAAATAATATAAACAAATTTTAGACTATGACACTCAAAGAAAATAGAAATGGTAAAATCGAGATGGCGAAGATTATAGTATTTTCGTTCAAATATTATAATTATTATTATTATGTAAAAAGAATAAATATTTTCTAAATAATAATTGTTGCTTTGTAAAAAATTTAAGCTCTTGTATAATTGAGTATTAATTCAGTTGAGACTGTTATTATTGTAACGACTAAAAAAATATAAATTCGATTGTATTTAAACAAATATTTTACTTTGATTTAAGGGAAAGTTGCTTTTGACTCAAGGTCAATATCCATTAACTTAGGGTACATGTTGAACAACCTTAACGCCTTGCTCCCTCTAAATTTCCTTTTAAATTCTTTCGGAAAAATTCAATTTAAGCCTTTTTAACCTTTAAATAAATAAAAATTTTACATTGTAATCCTTATAAAAAAACTAATGATTCAATTTAAGCTTTTTCCAAACAAGATTTTTAACGTTGACCCATTAAAATTATATAATTTTACCTCGACCTTTTAAAAACAAAATCGGCTTCACTCTTGTATGGCATTCTCCTCAATGAACTGTGGGAGTAGAAAGTTGTAGACTTGTAACAAAAACCCAAAAGTTAAAAAGCCATTTTTTCTTTTAATGCATTGTATGGTTTTACCCGTGATCCCCCTTTTGAAGCCCTTAAATTGGAGTTAAGGATGCTTGAACTTATATCTTTTTATTATAATAGCAATTGAACTAAGACTCAATCTATAATTTAAATTAAATTTTTGAAGAAAATCAAATATGAAAATTGATTTTTTAGTGCATTTTATTAAAGTATAAGTATATATATTTCATTATGTTGATTGTTGAAGATATTAATTGCATGGCAAAAGAGTAAGAATTTTTCATCACTCATATTCAAGATCCTTCTGATAGGAAATGTGGGATATATATATACATACATCAGAAGAATTTTTTTTTTAATTTTCAGAAGCACTTAGTTTTGTAATGTCTAACCTTTGATTCTCGTGGCCTTTGATTTGCATATATGTCCCACAATCTTTGTCAATTTTGTCACATGCACAATGAAGGAAGATAAAATTTAAAGAATAATATTCTGAATATTATGTAGGCCAAACATTCTTTTTATTTCATGATCATAGGTCACTTTCTTAACGTCATTGAGACAATAGTAAAAAGAATTACATATGTAATTCCCGACTTTGAGAGGCAAGGCAACTTTGCCCAGACCCCAGAGTAACAAGCATGGCACTGCCAAATAAAATAAGTCATAGTTGAAGTCAAGAATGGTTAGGGGTCTTCGGGTGACGAAGAAATAAAAGGAAAAAAAATGTAAGTTAAAAAAAATTATTAAAAACAGTAAAGAAATTATTTGTGAATTTTACCCTCAAATTTTTACTTAAAATGATGATATAAAGTGTCACATCATTTTGTTGTTAATATTATATATCCATAAAATTAGTGAAAATTTAATAATAAATTAGAGTTAGATAACCAAAACTTAATTTATAAGCTATAGGGTAAATTAGAAAGCAAAAAAGAAATAAAGCTTAATGGAAGTTTCTTAGAAGCATGTGGAAACAATTCTCAGTCATGGATTCCTTCATGTGTTTAATTTATGTAGGGTTTGGTGTTGCCAAACTTTAAGAATGCCCTTTTTCCGATCCATATAAAATACTATTTCCCCACTCACATATCAGCCATGCACAAAATACAAACAGCTTTAGCTTTTAAGTTTTGGCAATGGAGGGGTAACTGTAACAGCAAGAAAGGCAGCGGAGGCGAGATGACTCGTTACCGGGGTGTACGTAGTCGGCCTTGGGGGACGTTTGGGGCCGAGATACGCGACCCCAACCAACAAGGAGCTCGTGTTTGGCTCGGGACATTTAACACCACCGAGGAGGCTGCTCGAGCTTATGATAGAGCCGCTTATGCCATGAGAGGTCAGTTTGCCATTCTTAATTTCCCACACGAGTATCCCATGGGTGCTAACGCTTACCACCGTTCCTCTTCGACCGGTTCATCGTCATCTTCTTCTTCTTCAACAATGGAAAGAGGCAAACAGGTGTTCGAAATAGAGTATTGGATGATAATTTGCTTGAAGAACTTCTTGAAATCGAAGAGAGAAGGAGCAAGAAAATGTGAAGGGATGGATATGGTGAAAATAAGAACAGTACTGTTCCATATTGGCATCTTAATTTAACTTGTCAAGTATCTTGATTTTTCCCTTTTGATAACTAATTAAAAGCACTTTATTTTCATGAGTCAAGATCATATATATTGTCTCATGGCATTTTTCTAGAATGTAATAGGATTTATATTGTCACTACCTCTATTATAAATAATATAATAATACTAGTTTATGGCACATTGTTGTGCGGAAGCGTGTGAAAGAGTAAAATTATTGTACTAAAAAATCACACTAAGTTCAATTCCCAGGAAAGAGAGGTGAATCACGAGGATCACTTAAGTACCAAGTCTTTCCTAGCCAGAATATCCCTCTATCGTAATTTAACAGCACAATAAATCACTACAATCACACTCACAAAATATGAACAATAAATAGTAAAGAACACCAGAATTTTAAACGAGGTTCGGCAAATCTTGCCTACGTCCTCGGGCACTACCAAATATATTTCACTCCAAAAATACAAGTGAAACTTTACAAATAGGGAGAGAGAACAATTGCCTTAAGTAGAGAATGGCAAGTGTGGGATGATGAGAATGAGCAATGGTTGGCCTATTTATAGTTGAGATTCAAGGGCCACCTTGCAAAGTCACTATTCACTTAGGGACCAAAAATTGCTATTTTCCCATGCCCAACACTAAATAAATATTTGGTGCCCATAACTTTGACCTTTCCAAAGTATGGGTAGGTATGGGAAAGGTATGGGCAAAGTATGGGGTATATTCTAATAATCTCCACCTTGAAGATTTGATTAGGATAATCTTATCTTCACACAATTCTTTCTGCTTTTGACAACAATACTTGATAGTGCCTTCTTCAACTGTTAAACTTGCAGGATATTAATCAAGTTCAAACAATGTTCGAACTTGGTTGCTGTTACCACCTTGGTCATCATATCTGCGGGATTATCTGCAGTCTTGATCTTCTGAAGACAAATTTTCCCCTCTTCAATAATTTCCCGCACAAAATGGAATCGTACGTCGATATGTTTTGTACGTGCATGATAGACTTGATTCTTTGCTAAATGAATAGCACTTTGACTATCACAATACACGTTAATATGCTCCTGAACCAACCCCAAGGTTTTAGCCATACCTTGTAACCAAATAGCCTCCTTTACAGCCTCTGTTACAGCCATGTACTCGGCTTCTGTGGTTGACAACGCAACTGTAGACTGTAGTGTAGACTTCCAACTTATTGGTCCTCCAGCAAGTGTAAACACATAACCGGTGGTTGATCTTCGCTTGTCCAAATCACCGGCATAGTCAGAATCAACGTACCCAATAACACCTTTACCAAGTGTATTATCCTGCTTGAACAGTAATCCAACATCCACGGTCTTCTGAATATACCGTAGAATCCATTTCACAGCTTGCCAATGTCCTTTTCCAGGATTATGCATATACCTGCTCACTATACTAACTGTCTGTGAAATGTCGGGTCTTGTACACACCATTGCATACATCAAGCTACCCACTGCATTAGAATACGGAACTTGCAACATGTATTCTCGTTCCGTATTCGTCGAAGGAGATAGTTGTGCAGAAAGCTTGAAATGAGAAGCCAACGGGGTACTTACAGGTTTGGTCTGCTCGTTCATGCCAAACTGCTGTAGTACTTTCTTCAAATACTGCTTCTGAGACAAGCTAACTCTGCCATGAGCTCTATCTCTACATATTTCCATGCCAAGAATCTTCTTAGCTTCACCTAGATCTTTCATCTCAAACTCGAGATTGAGTTGAGTCTTCAATCTCTCAATCTCAACTTTGCTCTTAGATGCTATCAGCATATCATCAACATATAAGAGCAAGTATATGAAAGTTCCTTCTTGTAGCTTCTGAAAATATACGCAATGATCAAATTTACTTCTTGTGTACCTTTGCCCTTTCATGAACTGATCAAATCGCTTGTACCACTGCCTCGGAGATTGCTTCAATCCATAAAGCGACTTTGTCAGTTTGCAAATCCAATTTTCTTTTCCAGCAACCTTGAATCCATCTGGCTGAGTCATATAGATTTCCTCTTCCAAATCACCGTGTAAAAACGCGGTCTTTACATCAAGCTGAACTAGTTCAAGATCATATTGCGCAACCAAGGCTAGCAAAATCCGAATAGACGAATGCTTCACAACTGGAGAAAACACTTCATTGTAGTCTATTCCTTCTTTCTGAGCGTAACCCTTTGCTACCAATCTAGCCTTGTATCGAATTTCATTTTTACCAGGAAATCCTTCCTTCTTTGCATATACCCATTTGCATCCAATTGCCTTCTTTCCTTTGGGCAGTCTCACCAACTCCCAAGTCCTATTTTTATGAAGAGACTGCATTTCTTCATTCATAGCTTGCTTCCACTTTACACCATCAGAGTTACTTATTGCTTCTGTGTAAGTGGAAGGAACATCATCATCTGCAATTGGAAGTGCATAGGCCACCATATCGTCAAAGCGAGCAGGCTTACGAATCTCTCTTCTTGGCCTCCTATATGCAATTGAATCTTGTTGCTGTAGAAGTTCTTGGGTCGAAACTTCTTCATCATTTGTTCTTTCAATATTAGCTGGATCATCATTAACCTTTTCAAACTCCACCTGCTGCAAAGTACTACTGGTTTTGTCATCCTTTTGTGAATCCTCGTTCTTCATCATGGTTGATTCATCAAAAGTTACATCTCTACTGAAAACAATCTTCCTTGTATCAGGACACCAGAGACGGTATCCTTTTACACCACCAGTTATACCCATAAATAATGCTTTCTTTGCTCTTGGGTCTAACTTAGATTCTTTTACATGATAATATGCAGTGGAACCAAAAACATGTAAAGAATCATAATCAGTAGCAGGTTTACCAGTCCACATCTCCATAGGAGTTTTTCCATTTATTGCAGCTGATGGCAATCGGTTAATTAGATGGCACGCATATGTAACTGCCTCAGCCCAAAATTCCTTGCCCAATCCAGCATTGGACAACATACATCGAACTTTCTCCAGTATAGTCCGATTCATGCGTTCTGCCACCCCATTCTGCTGTGGTGTATCTCGAACAGTGAAGTGTCGCACAATGCCCTCATCTTGACATACTTGTAGAAATGGATCATTTTTGTACTCAGTACCATTATCTGATCGAAGTCGTTTGACCTTTCGACCTGTCTGAGTCTCCACCATCTTCTTCCACTTCAGAAATGCATTCAAAACTTCATTTTTTCTTTTCATTAGATACACCCATACTTTTCTTGAATAATCATCAAGAAAAGTGACAAAATAGTGCGTACCTCCCAAAGAAGCCACTTTGGTAGGTCCCCACACATCACTGTGAACATAGTCCAGAATTCCTTTCGTATTGTGAATTGCTGAACCAAATTTTACCCTCGTCTGCTTGCCCAGAACACAATGTTCACAAAATTCCAATTTGCAAGAATTTGCACCTTTCAACAAGCCTTGCTTCGCCAAAGTCTGCAAAGCTTTTTCACCAGCATGTCCCAATCGCCTATGCCATAACCTGGTAGCCTCTGAATCTGCATCTTTCGCAGAAGCTGTTGATGTTGATCCAATAACTGTACTTCCATTTAAATAGTACAAGTTATTTCTTCTAGTGCCTTTCATCACCGTCAATACCCCAGCTACTACCTTTAGTAATCCATCTCTCAAAGTGATTGTGAACCCTTTAGATTCTAGGGCCCCTAATGAGATGAGATTTTTCTTCAAGCTGGGTACATAGCGAACATCTGTCAGAACTTGGATTGAGCCGTCATGGTTCTTCAATTTGATTGTACCTACACCCATTGTCTTACAGGCACTATCATTGCCCATAAAAACAACTCCACCTTCTAGTTCTTCAAGACTAGAAAACCAGTCCTTATTAGGACACATATGGTAAGTACATCCCGAATCCAATATCCACTCATCCGTTTGACATGCCATTGCCATGCCAACCAAGCTAAAGTCTGACTCCTCATCATGCTCCGCTACACATGCATTAGAAATAGACTTGCCCTTTTGTAACTTAGGACAATTCTTTTTCCAATGCCCTTTCTCACGACAAAAGGCACATTCATCTTTGGCGGGTCTCCCTTTGGACTTACCCCTTCTACCAGGTTTGCTGCTGTGTGAACGACCTCTTACTGTTAAGACTTCTGCGGTTGTATCTCTGTGATCTCTTTTATCTTTCTTTCGAGTCTCAGATCTATACAACGCACTACAGACTGCATCAAATGTGATCGTGTCCTTCCCATGAAGCAATGTGGTGGTAAGATGATCATATTCATCAGGAAGGGAATTCAACAATAATAATGCATTGTCTTCATCTTCAAATTTCTCATCCAAATTTAGCAAGTCTGCTAAAATTTTATTGAATGAGTTCACATGGTCATTCATCGACATACCGGGTGCATACGTGAATCAATAAAGTTTCTTTTTCATATAAAGCCTATTTTCAAGACTTTTCGTTAGAAACTTTTCTTCCAATGTATCCCACAGCTTCTTCGCTGATGTCTCCCTCATGACGGAGTACTTCTGCTCTTTGGCCAAACATAGGCGGATTGTACCACACGCCTGTCTATTGATCTTGGCCCACTCCTTGTCATCCATCTTGTCAGGTTTTTCTTCAAGGGCTATATCCAGCTCTTGCTGACATAAGACATCCAGGATCTCACACTGCCACATACCAAAATTATTGGTACCGTCAAATTTCTCTACTTCAAATTTTGCATTTGTCACAGTAGTCCTTGCTGATGACGATGCTGCTGCCATTTTTCTCCTCAATCCCAACTACTGTATACGTGAACAGTACCGTATACGTGAATAGTGCCGTATATGTGAATAGTACTGTATACGTGAATAGTGCCGTATACGTGAATAGTACCGTAAACGGTCGTATTCCCCAAGTACGAATCTGGCTCTGATACCAATTGTTGTGCGGAAGCGTGTGAAAGAGTAAAATTATTGTACTAAAAAATCACACTAAGTTCAATTCCCAGGAAAGAGAGGTGAATCACGAGGATCACTTAAGTACCAAGTCTTTCCTAGCCAGAATATCCCTCTATCGTAATTTAACAGCACAATAAATCACTACAATCACACTCACAAAATATGAACAATAAATAGTAAAGAACACCAGAATTTTAAACGAGGTTCGGCAAATCTTGCCTACGTCCTCGGGCACTACCAAATATATTTCACTCCAAAAATACAAGTGAAACTTTACAAATAGGGAGAGAGAACAATTGCCTTAAGTAGAGAATGGCAAGTGTGGGATGATGAGAATGAGCAATGGTTGGCCTATTTATAGTTGAGATTCAAGGGCCACCTTGCAAAGTCACTATTCACTTAGGGACCAAAAATTGCTATTTTCCCATGCCCAACACTAAATAAATATTTGGTGCCCATAACTTTGACCTTTCCAAAGTATGGGTAGGTATGGGAAAGGTATGGGCAAAGTATGGGGTATATTCTAATACACATTGAAATGATAAAACTGAGATTCTCAACATCAATTTTATTTGTATTTTTCAAAATAATATTTGATTTAAGATGATATTTCGATAAAACCCTGGATTCAAACTCAGTATAAAATATCTCCAACCATTTTTTATTGTATTTTGATGTAAATGGTTAAACCTTCTAGAAACCATATGGACATATATACGTTGCAACTTGCAGAAAGGGACATATCCCTATTGCAAGGGGCAAATTTTCAAGTAATTTATTGGTACTATTTATGATACAAGGGGCGGGAATATTTGTGATTCGATCATTACCTAAAGCAATTTGTTCAATCAAGGATATTATTATGAAATTTTATCATATTCACAATTAAGGATACAAGAAATCAAATAGATAAATTATGATTATGCGTAAGTTGTTGTAGATTTTTTTAAAAATTTTCAATTTTTAATTTTGATCTAATAATTAAATTTGATTAGTCTTGTACCATGTGTAAGCTGTGAATTCAATTTTTATTTTCTATTTTAATTATTTTTAGTATTTATATTTTTCAAATTCTTAATTTTTAGTCATGACTCAAATGACATCCATTAAATTCACTAACTAAAATGGTGTGATATTTTTGTGAGTATCAAGTAGAAATAGTAAGCTGATATGCATATTTATATATGAGACAGGTTCAACTTGATCCTCTACCTCAGGGATCCCAAATGGGGGTACCTATGAGAGCCGCCGACTCCAACTATCGTTCATGTACAATCCATACTAGATCTGACCAACCGCTCATCTAGAGGCGATTCTAGCCCCAACCCCCTCTAAAATGAAAAATTGCCATGTAGGCCCTCTAAATTTTTTTAAAAAATTTAAATTAGTAATGGTAAAATTACACTTTAGCCCGCTAAAATTATAAAAATTCAATTTAAAACTTAAAAAATTATAAAGATATAGACTATAAAAAAAATTAAAATTTCATTCGGCCCCCCTAAAAATTATTCTGGCTTCGCCCCTGTGCCCATCCTACCTCTTCTACGTTCTTGACAACCGATCTTTGTCTCAGTAGAGGCTTTCAGTGGTATGTTTCGATCCTCTTCCCCATTACTTAGAAAAAGTGAGTCATCAGTTCAGGTACAAGATAATATCATTACCGCTTGGACTTGCTGTGTAAGATTTTGGAAATAAAAAATTTTAATTATAACATTTCAAATTTTTTTGTCGTACGCATTGAATAAAAAATTAAGTGAATTACCTGCTAAGTTATGACTAATTACTCAGTGTTACTTAATTTGACTAATTATTCAATTTTTTTTATATTTGTAAGATTTTGGAATAAAATTCATAATTAAACTTATGACATTTAATCATACCCCAATCCTTAAAGTGAATGTGTTCAAACTCACATTTTTATGATGGTAAAATAATAATAATCGAATTAAAACTCGATTTCTACGTAGATGGAGTATATATATCACTATGTTGAATATATTAACTGCATGGGCAAGAATAAGAATTTAGTAATCCACTAATTCAACATCCTTCAACGAGGATATATGATGCAACCTTTAAGAAGCACTTAATTTTGTAACTTGTCGCCTTTGATACCTTGCATAACTTCACCTTCTTTGCCATTTTATCATCACATGAACAATGATGATAAAAGATAAATTTTAAATCAAGATCCTGAATAATATCTTGACTTACATCATGATCTGAGATAATTTTGTTAACGTCATTGGACCAATTGGATATGCAATTTTTAAATAAAAAAAATGCCTCTACTCAAATGATATGGTAGATAGTGTTTCGTATCCAATGGGGTTAATTTATATTAATCATATGGGTAAACTAAATTAAACCTGAGTTTATATAATATTAAGAGATAAATTGATAGTTTTTAGCATACACAAATCATCTCTTAAATATTTGTATGGACAAATGGTAAAAACTAGATTGTTGAGTCTGATCTTAGAGATTTGCTGAAACTTTTAAAATTATTAATAATCGTATAAACTTATTAAAAAAAATCTCAAAATTGTTTATGTTTTTAGAGAATTAAATAATTGGGATGATGCACTTACTTAAGTTGGTATTAGTGGCATTAGTACTTATCAATAAAATTTTTATTGGGCAAAAAATTAAAAACAAAAAAACCATATATGCTCTTATGTGCATATATTATTTCCTTTTAGATTAATAATAAGTCATATTATATATACATGATGTAGGAATATTTGGAACCTACATAAGAACATGCTAATGGCCTCTCAAATGACTTGGGACCAACTTTGATATAAAACTAGCTATACATTACATGCTAATGGCACTTAATTACCATGCAAAAGGTACTTATTTGCTTCAGGGCTATAGTGTAAGTGAGCCCTCAATTTCCATTTTTGAAGAAGGTGAGATTTATGGTTTATGTTCATGTGGATGCTTATGATGCTGTCGTCTCATAACATTTAGAAAATGTGGGTCATGTGAAACATCATCATTATCCATACGTAATAAGCGTCTAGGAGGAGATTTACCAAGTCGTCGTAGGATCAGTGGTTGAGCCTCTCGTGGTTTCTCGACGTAAAACGAATCGTGTGGTTTGTTCTTCGTATGTAATTTAGCTGGTTTGTTTTTTTTCTCATTATCATTGTCGTCGTCTTCTTCTTCTAGTAATCTTGCTGGTGGATTGTTTCCTTCGTCGTCACTAGGTGGTTTCTCACCGGCGAATGGACTCTCTTCCTCGACGTCTGCTTGTAGTAATCGTTTCTCACCGATGACCCCAATGCCTGCTAGTAATCTTTCTGGAGGACTATCTCCTTCGTCACTAGGTGGTTTCTCGCCGGCGAATGGACTCTCTTCCTCAACGTCTTGTAGTAATCGTTCCTCACGGATGAGCTCAATGTCTTTTAATAATCTTTCTGGGGGATTATCTCCTTCATCACTAGGTGGTTTCTCGCCGGCGAATGGACTTTCTTCCTCGACGTCTGCTTGTAGTAACCGTTTTTCACCGACGACCTCAATGTCTTTTAGTAATCTTTCTGGAGGATTGTCTCCTTCGTCACTAGGTGGTTTCTCACCGGCAAATGGACTCTCTTCCTCAACGTCTTGTAGTTTTCGTTTCTTACCGATGACCTCAATGTCTTTTAGTAATCTTTCTGGAGGATTCTCTCCTTCGTCACTAGGTGGTTTCTCGCCGGCGAATGGACTTTCTTCCTCAACATCTTGTAGTTTTCGTTTCTCACCGATGACCTCGATGTCTTTTAGTAATCTTTCTGGAGGATTGTCTCCTTCGTCACTAGGCGGTTTCTCGCCGGCGAATGGACTCTCTTCCTCGACATCTGCTTGTAGTTTTCGTTTCTCACCGATGACCTCAATTTCTTTTAGTAATCTTTCTGGGGGCTTATCTCCTTCGTCACTAGGTGGTTTCTCACCGGCAAACGGACTTTCTTCCTCGACATTCTCTTCCAATAATCTTCCTGGCTCCCCTCCCTCATCACTAGGTGGTTTCTCACCGGCGAACGGACTCTCTTCCTCAACATCCTCTCCTAATAACCGTTTCCCACCGGTGAATGGGTTCTTACCCTCACCGTCCTCTCTTACAACTAAAATCCGCCGCCGAGAAGGATCACGATGCTGGAATAGTGGGTTTTGTTCATAAGCTAAAGTGGGAATAAGGTTGAAAACAAGCACTGTTCCAAGAAAAACCCAACACAAGCAAGCTTTAGACATCATTGTTGTGTTTTGCAATATAGCAAAAGTGGAAGAGTTGATTCCCTTTTATAATGGATGAAAAGGCGTTGAAGCCAATATTTTTACCACACATATGCATGCAATGTTACATTTGGACCTTGCTTTTTGGACAGTCCCGTAGGACACGCCTATCCCATTAACTTGAGATTTAAAAGGCCATAGGGAGACTAATTTAGGGTTCTCAAATTTAATGCCTTTCGCTTCCACTTTTATCATATGGGCTACCATTTTTTTTTTCAAAATCGGGGCCATTTTTTAATTAAAAAGTTAAGTTGATGTCTAAGGCTATCAAAATATTATTCTTATTTAATTTATATATTTTAATTTAAAATTTTAACTTTTATCGGATTATACGACATTTTAAGTTTTTTTATATTTTAATTAGATATTTTTTATTTTTATAGGATTTTATCATATGCATCTTGTTTAATCTTATAAAAAATAATACAATATAAATGTTATTTAATATTTTCGATTGGATAAAGTTGGAGTCACAATTTTTACTTTTTCTAAGTTGAATTCATGTATTAAATTTTTAAATAAAATTGGGTTCGGGATGAGTTGAGATCAGGGTGGGAGGTATACAATCACGTCAAAGAAAAAAAAAAACCACCCAAATTTCTTTATCTGCAATTTAATTTTTTTAAAAAAATTCATTTATAAAATCATAAATTCTTTAAAATATTAACTTTGTCAATAATAAATGATTTTTTTAAGTAGTAAATGTTAATTCTGTTCAAATTTGGTCTTATTTGATCAATATTTAATAGTATAGAGACTAAATTAATCTATTTAATAATAAATTAATTAAATGATAAGGTCTTTATAATAAATGACCTACCATGTGCTTTTGTAACGGGGTTAGAACTTTCTCTCGTGTTCTGTGCAATTTTAGGCAATTCGTTCGTTCCAAACTCGCCTAAGTCAACCTAATCACTGCAAGTGAGGATTTCTTAAAATTTTCTCCAATGCATCAATTTATATAGTAGAAACAATTATACCAAAAGAACAACAAAAAACCACAGAAAATAATACATAAGAGTTATTTGAGTTAATGCTCTCAATATGCTCTTATTCATAAATAATAAAGAGACAATTGATGATTTACAAGTGAGGGGGTGTAATAGCCTGAATTTTTAGTGGTGTCGGAATGGTGATTCGAGATCACTAAATCTGACAAACGAGTAGAAAATATTATAAATTTAGTAAGTATAAGTTAAATGTGAAGTTAGGAAAATTTTTGAAATAGTGAATAGTGTACTAGGAATAAATATTAAAATAATTAAAATAAAAAAACGAGGTATCGAGACCTCGAAGATTTTCAACCGAGCCATAAATATTTTTATAAATATTTATAGAGTGTCATTGAGTTGGTATTAAAGTTTCGTTAGAAAATTTTAACGTTTGGATAGTTAATTAACTAAAAAGGACTAAATTGGGAATAGTGTAAAATTTGTTAAATTGTGATTAAATAGCTTAAGTGACTAAAGTGGAGGGATTTAAAAGGCAATTAGGCCCAAATTATATGGGCTGGACGGTTGGGTAAAAAAAAATCAGCAGAATGTAAGGAGAAACAGGGGCAAAATTGGAAACTTAACAAATTAAACATTTAAAACAAAGACAAAAGTGAAAAATCTAGAGATCTCTTCACAATTTATCAGCAAAAACGCCATAGGAGGTCTGGAATAAGCTGGTTTTTCATATTTTTGAATCAAGTAAGTTTAATTCTTGATTATTTCTTCTAATTTTTGTGATTTTGATACTTTTACAATTAGGTCCAACTAATTATTTCATTAGTTTTTGATTCCATGGCTGATTTTGAAAGTTACCATTGATGAGTGTTGGATTTTTATGATGAATAAACATGGAATTGAAGCTTTAATTTTGTTATATGACGATTTTATTAAGTAATTTTGATAGAAATTGATTTTAGGGACCTAATTGTGAAAAAGTTGGGAATTAAGGTTTGGTGTTGCGGTTTTGAGTATGAAAGGCTATGTAGTAGTCTAAAATAGTTGGAAAGGTGTTAATTGAGAAAAATTAGATCAATTGAGGGGTTAATTGAGTAGGGATCAAATTGTAAAAATTGTAAAGTTTGGGGTAAAAGTGTAATTTCGAAAATTAAAGGACATAAATTGTGAAATGAATTAGAATTGAATTAAATGCTGATGAATGAATAAATTTGCATTTTAGATCGAGAACCCGAAACAAGTCGAGGAAAAGAAAAAGTAGCCGATTAGTCCCTGAACTTTTACAAATTCTGCAAATCGATCCAGGTAAGTTCATATGGCTGAAATTTAATGATTAAATGTTAATTTCATGAATTATACAATGTATGATGAAATGTATTTATTGTTGAAATGAGAATAAAATAAAAATGTGAAAATCGAATAAATGATCAAATTAAGTGGAACACCGGATTTGAGTACTTCTGATCAAGAAACAAAGTGATAAGTGGCTACACTTATCTGATCAAGAAACAAAGTGATAAGTGGTTACACTTATCTGATCAAGAAACAAAGTGATAAGTGGTTACACTTATCTGATCAAGAGACAAAGTGATAAGTGGCTACACTTATCTGATCAAGTGATAAAGTGATAAGTGGTAGCTTCAGCTACACTTATCTGATCAAGTGGCAAAGTGATAAGTGGTAGCCTAGCTACACTTATCTGATCAAGGACAAGTGATAAGAGGTCATATGTCAAAGTGAAAGTGAAGTACTCAATTTTCCGTAACCGTTCCTTAATTTTGATCAAGGATGGTAAGTGACAAATGGGCCCAAAGGAATTATGGTAAAAGAATAAGTAGTAGTGAGTTTATACCAAGGAACTCACCAAAGATTGTGGTTGACAGGTAAATTTAGTAATGGTGTATATTGTATAAGTGTACAAGTGTTTGGTAAGATTTATGTTTTATGCCTATGAACTTACTAAGCTTTTCTATAAGCTTACATGTGTGTGTTTATTGTTTTTGTAGATTAACGTATTTATACATTCGGAGGATCGGATCTACATCAAGAATCACACTATCCAGATATACTCCGGTAGTTTATGTTAAGCAACTTTTTGGATTTATATGGCATGTATAGGGAATTGAAGTAAAAGTAAATTTGAATGTTACGGTTGCGTTAGATATCGAAATATATACATGTTTTTAGTTTGAAATGGTTGATTGGTTGAACTTAATTAGTATTTAAATGAAGTAGATGAAATACTGGAATTGGTTGTGATTTGAAATTTGCAGGGAAGGTTAGACAATTATAAAGGGGTTATATTGAATTTTTAAAAAAAATTGCAATGGAGCAGTTCTTGGACAGTAGCATTGATGTAACTTTTAAAAATCACCAAAAATAGTGGAAATAGAATTAGAAGTTGAGTGAGATATGAAATTAAAGCTGAAAGAGTCTACTTTCATATAAAAGAAGTTGAGTAAGCAAAAGAATTATATACTTTTAGATATTTGAATTTTAGTGAAACAGGGCAAGAATGTTTTTGAAGTCCCCTGTTCTGACTTTAGAAATTCATTAAAAATTGTACAGAAGGAATTATGAGTTATAATTTATATGTATAGATTCCTTAATGAGTCTATTTTCAGTAGAAATAAGTTTAATCACCATATGAAGCCTTTAATAAGATATAATTAAATTTTAGTGATGAGTGGTCAGGATAGTCGATTAGTGAAACAGGGGAGACTTCAACTAATAAACTGTACTAATTGGCTAAAGAAAAAATTCTAAAAAATTTATGGTGAATAGATATATGAGTCTAGTTTCAGGAAAAATTTACGGATATAAATTTCGAGTTTTGTAGCTTTAATTATAATTATTTTAGTGACTGCTGTACAGGTGGACAGCTTTATTATGAATGATGAAATTAAATTTGAAAGTAAATTTTTATGCCCCGAACTTTTAAGTTAAGTCAAGTAACGCCTCATGCTCGACTCCGGCAACGGTATTGGGTAAGGGGTGTTACAGGGGGAAGCTCTTTATTTATAGTTGAGCTCCCCCAAATCTTACGATCTAGATTAAATTACATCAACGGGCGAGACTCGTATATCCCTTAAACCATGGTGTTGTAGGCCAATTTTAACCCATTTACATCAAAACCCAATTTAACCTTACCTAACTCATCAAAATTAAACCCAAAACCCAAAATCTTAACTACCCAAAGCCCAATTTATATCAAAACCCCAATGGCCTAAACCCTAAGCCCAAATCAAAATAAAAAAACCCTAGCCCACAACCTAAACTTTTCTCAACTAAATCCTAGCCTTTGCCACCACCAACTCCACTAGCCACACTTGCTCCACCACCTACTCCATTAGCCACACTTGCTCCACCACCACTTGTACCTACAAATGAAGACATAAACAATAAAAAATATTTGGTAAATGGCTATATAAGCCTTCTCATATTTTGTATTTAGGCAAGGAAGAAGTTTTGGGGGAGAAAGTTATTGTAAAGGATTTTTTAGAGGTTTTTTGAGAGTAATCAAGGAGAAGAGTTATTGTAAAGGCTAGTTTTTGGAGAGGCTAATTTTTTTTTTTGAGATTAATCAAATATCAAAGCAAAAGAGGTTTCTTGATCTATTCTCATTTCAAGTTCTTTGTTTGCTTATTGTTTTCCTTTCAGTTTTATTTTATTTCTTTTATACAAAAGTAAAAATAAAAGGAGGAAGCTTTCCCATTTTTACCGAAAAAGTTTTTTTTGAGGTCCGGCTGCCGTGTATGGTGGCACCGACGGTGGCCGGCGGTGGTCTGGTGACCGGACGGTGGCCGGCCTTGTGGCCGAAAATCACCCACTCTCTCCCTCTCTTTTTTTTGTTATTATTATATTTCTTAATATTATATTATGTATATATTCTTTTAATATATTAGGTATATTCTAAATTCTATATTACGTATATATATATTATACTATTTTATGTATATATCTTTAATACTATATTATTTATATTTTTTTTCTACATGTTATCTTATGTATATATTTTAATTATATTATGTATGTATTTTTTATACTATATTATGTACATATTTTTTTATATCTATTTTATACATATGTATATATTATATATATCTTAACATTACTAGTTATATTTTCACTATTTTATGTATATACTTCAAACACTATATATAGTATATTTCTAACACTATTACTATTTATAAATATATATATTTTACGTACATACTCTTAATATCTTTATTATGTATATATTCGTTGTTTTTATTTCACATTGGATACTATTATTACGTTTAATATATCGCATGCATTGTTATTGTTTTAATATTGTTGTCATATTTATTATTTGTTTCAATGTATTTCCAACTCGTTTATTTTTGTCTCCCGCCTATTTTATATCATTCTGTTGTTCATTACATTAAAGATTTTTATTCATGTTTTTACTAATTTCAATAAATAAGGCAATGTTTCGCATTTTGGAACATCGAAGAATTGTGTCCTAACTTACGGGGTTTCGGTTCTCTTATTGGTTCTAAATAGCTAAATATCCTTTTGAGTTTTGAAATGCAATGATTTCCAATTTAAATTAAAAGACGACCTTGTGCTCGGGAATTCATGGTATTGTGTCCTAACTTACGGGATGTGATACTCCGATATCTCGAGATAAGGAAATCTTTAAACAAATCGATTTAAGCCAATTCAAGAATTTTAAAATCAGTATTAATAGAAAAGATCGTATTTCAAGTCCCTTCCCGATTTTTAATTTTCGACATTAAGACACTAACTAATCAATTCGGTACCAATTTTTTGGGCGTGTCGAGGGTGCTAATCCTTCCTCGCACGTAACCGACTCCCGAACTCATTCTCTCAAGTTTCGTAGACCAAAGGCCCTGTTTTAGTAAACTAAAATTGATTTATTAAAACAAAGGTGATCCGATCACACCTGATAAAAGATTGGTGGCGACTTCCGTTTTAATTTTCACTTTCAAACAAAGTTGATCCCCGTTTTCAAAAGAATGGTTTCGACACATGGGATTTGTAAGATATATAATATCAAATCTAATCTAATCTTTACAAGATATGTGTAACACCCCCTAACCCCGAATCGTCGCCGAAATAAGGTTACGAGGCATTACCGAACATATCAGATAACTTACGAATAATTCACAAATAAAATAACATTCATAGTATAATTTAATAACTAAGTCCCTATAATGAACTCTCGAAGTCTAAAACATGTATTAAAAGTGAAACGGGACTCATTCAAGTACTCCGAATTTTTTTTTAAAATAAATTTCGACAGTATTTCTGCTTATTTTTACATAAAACTTCCTGCAATTAAAACTGTATCCATTTCAAACATAACCAATTCAATCAATTCATTTCACATACTCATTTTCTATTCTAAATATTTTCTGACCAAACTCAATCAATATAATATCAATTTGAATTTATCAATGTACTAATTAAATTGAAATGGATAAACTTCTTTTATTATAATTTTTAGACTAATAATACTAACATTTTTAATCATTTATATTCAAAACATAACAACCTTTATACACATCCTATGTACATGCCACATTACCAAAAGAAAATATACATCACCAAAAGTTTGCTGAAATCGGGTCTGGCTTTTGATGCTGGTTCAATATTTGACTTCTACAACCTGCGCACGGAAACAACCGTATGCTGAGTATGCATTACTCAGTGGTATCACTATAATTCAATTTATAATTAAATACATTAAATCACACACATACTTTTACATTACAATTATCATCACTTAATGAACAATTCAATCTTTTGATGTTATCATTTGATTATATATATACCATTCTTATTTCTTTATTTCAATTCTCACCTTTCACATATACCATATTATTCAAATTTAGTTTTATCAATAAATTTATTTTATTTGTCCCTATTAACTTGACTCGGACTTAGTGGATACATGGATTCCAACCAACACACCAGTACGACACATTGTGCCTTAACGGTACACAATACCTAAACAGTAATCAGTAATGGTAGCAGTAACAGTATCAATAAAGGTAACAGTATTCGACACACAAAGTGTCGAATCGGTAATAGTAACTGTAACAGTAACAATAGTCGGCACATAAGTGCCTGATCAGTAAGCCGGAAAAAACCCGTACTCTTCCATATCCTATGGCATGCGTACTATATCCGACTAGTTAATAGGGTACTCAAATCATTTTTCAGTACAATTTCTCAATATTAATTATAATTTATTATTTCGATCAATTTTCACAGTAATACAGTAATTCGTTTCATCAAAAATTTTACAGTTCAATGCAGTATACGTAACAATATTCAGTAATTTCACAGTTCAATTCGGTATTCAAAACAATATTCAATATTCCATAATTCAGTTCAGTATTAATCTCAATTTTAATACCCAATCACAAATTTTATCAGATCATTAAATACTTACCTTAAAATACGTACTTGCCACACATACATATTAAATTAAATACATATTAATTATAAAGCTTGAGTAATAGTGATACAAACCAGAATTCTCTTCGGATTTAATCCTCGACGATCTTTTCTTTTCCTTTTTGGGCTGATGCTTCAGGCTCGATATTAGCTAGAAAACAATTAAAATAATTTCACAATTATTAACACAACACAATTTAATTGCTGAAATTTTTATCTAACTTTTTACTTTAATTTCAAATTTAATCCTAACTAAACCTATATATTTTTCTTTCTCAATTCATACCTTTTTGCTACTCAATTTCTTGCCAAACTCACATTTAACTATTTAATTTTTATCATATTTTCATAATTTCAAATTTATTTCAATTTAATCCCTAAAACTCAAAACTTATAAGTTAGTTTACAATTCAATTCTTTATTCAATTCCAATCAAAATTTCTATCAAATAAACCCCCAATTCCATTATTTTTTCAACATAAACCCTACTAAAAAATCTATTAGCTTTCAAAATTTCAACTTAAATTCAACAAAACTTTATTCTAGAGCTTCTAAAACATCAAAATTAAAAAAATGACTTAATTAAGCTTACCAATTAAACTCCAAGCTTCAAATTCCCTACTTCCCCTTTTTCTTTCTTTTCTTCTTTCCCTTCTCTATTTTTGAATAGTTCTGTTTCTTTTTATGTTTCTTTTATCTTTTATTTTTACTTTAGTTTATTATATTATTATATTAACTTAATAATAATTATTATTTCTTAAATAATAAGTAAATAAATTTGTACTTTACAATTGTATGTATATGATTTATTACACTTGTACTATACTATCACCATACATTGTCAACTTATTAATTTATTCATTAATCTAATAATATAATATCAATTAAATATTTATTATTAAATATTTATTTAATAACAAATATAACAATTAAGTTATTCAGTAATAGTCATTCATTCAATGACAATCAGTTATTCAATAATGATCAATTATCCAGTAATATTCAGTTATTCAGTAATAGTCTAATATTCAGTAACAGTCAATTATCCGGTAACAGTCAATTATTCAGTAATAATCAGTTATTTTATACATTTATTTACCCCTATTAACATGACTCAGACTCAGACGGATACACGGATCCAACCAACACACCAGTACAGCACATAGTGCCTCATCGGCCGAAGCCGGAACAGTAACAGTAACAGTAGCAGTACGGTACACAAAGTACCTCATCGGAACAAATCCAGAACAGTAACAGTAACGATAACAGTAACAATATCTAGCACACAAAGTGCCGAATCGGTAACAGTAACGGTAACAGTAACCAGTAAAAGTATTCGGCACATAAGTGCCTGATCAGTAAGCCGGCAAAACCCGTACTCTTCCATTGTAACACCCCCTAACCCCAAACCGTCGTCGGAACAGGGTTACGAGGCATTACCGGACATATCAAACAATTTACAAATAATTCTAAATAAACAACCAACATATTAAAATACTTCATAAATTGTTATAATTTGTACTAATTGATTTCATTCATTTTTTTTTTTTAAATTTCGGCAGCATTTCGACTTATTTTTACATTAAACCCCCTGCAAAATTTCAAACATAACTAACCCAATTTCAGTATTTCAACCAAGGCATTTATATACTTAATCCTACTTGACATATAGACATAACAACTTAAGTAAATAAAATCCTATTATCATTTCTAATTAACACATAAAACTAACTAAGCCATTTCAACTTGATACCAAAGCTAAAAAAAAACTTATACCATTTTTCTAATATAATCATCAAAACACATAATATCTTACTTTACAACAAAACTATATAACATGCCAAAATAACTATTATAAATCCTATGTACATGCCACTTTCTCTTAAAGGAAGAAAACATCACCAAAATCTTTATGTCGGAGTCGGGATTGTCCTGGATGCTGAACCGAGACACTAACCCCTTTTTAACCTGCGCACGGAAACAACCGTACGCTGAGTATTTTATACTCAGTGGTATTACTATAAATTAAACTATTTAATAATAATAAAATTTCAAATATTGACCATAGTCTTTAAAAAAAATCACTTTAAACTAAATATAAATATTCATATATCATTCCATAAATCTGAAATTTATATATTTAAATATTTACATACTAAATCAATTCATAATTTATATCATACTTTTTTTTCTCATATTTTTCAATAGTGTCAAATCAACTAATCCCATTTTCAAATTTCCATTTCAATTATTTACCCTATTAACAAGGCTCGGACTCTGACAGATACGCGGATTCCACCCAAACACACCAAAATATCCAACCTAAACACACCCGAAATAATTTAAATCCTCCATAACACACCAGTATATCATAACCTCCCAAACACACCAATAAGGCATTTAATGCCTCTTCGGATAAACCGAAGCATTTAATAACATAGTCATCTTCTCGGCCGAACTACAAATCTCCTCATCACATCACAAATCCTATGGCATGCCATTTGTATCCAATCTAGTCCGATAAGTTAATAGGGTATTATTTTACTTTTCCTATTTCGAATTCATTTCCACAACAATTTCAAATATTCAATCAATACAAAACATCTATTATTTCAATTCACATATAATTCAATATACACATATTCTTACTTAATTTCAAATGTTAATACTTACCTTCCTTTAAATGTCTCATGAATACAATTTCAATATAGCATTTATTAAATAGATTAAGTTATAGTAATACAAACCCGGAATACGCGTTTACTCCTCAACGATCTTTTCTTTTCCTTTAGATGCTGATGCCTCGTTTTCCTTGTTAGCTACGAAAATAATAATTATTTTCACTTTTAATTATAATCATTAAAATAATAATAATAATAATTATATTAACAATAATAATAAAATTTTTATTCAATTCCTACTTATTCCCAATTTAATTCTAACTAAGCTTACTTATTTTTCTAACTTAATTAACACTCTATTTCTATTCAAATTCCTTCTAAATCCAAATTTATCTACTAATTTTTCAGCATTTTTCACTAATTTCGAATTTTCCTCAATTTAATCCCTAAAATTCAAAACTTATAGTTTAGTTCACAATTTAATCCTTTTATCAACTCTAACTAGAAACTCTATCAAATAAACCCTCAATTCCATCATTTATTCAACATAAACCCTAATTTAAGGCTTTTTATAACTTAATCCCAATTATGTAAAACTTACAACTTAGTTCACAAATCATTCTTTTTATCTATTCTAACTAAAAATTCTATCAACTAAACCCTTAATTTAACAACTTGTTCAAAATGAATCATGTTCAAAAACCTATGAACTTCCATAACCTCCACTTAACTTCAACAAAATTTTGTTTTAAAGCTTTTAAAATATCAAAATGAAGAGGAAAGGGCTAAATTTAGCTTACCAATTAACTTGAAGCTTTAAATCCTTAGTTTTCCCTTTTATTTTTCTTTCCCCTTTTCTTCCCCTGTTTTCGTCTCTTTCCCTGCTTCTTTTCTAGCTATTCTGTTTCTTTTCTTCTTTGTTTCTTTCTTTCTTTTACTTTATATCTTTTATTTTAACTAATAATATATTAAAAAAATCTTTTACTTATTAATTAAGCACATATTTATTTTTATTACAAGTGTACCCATGTAATTATTACTATTACACATGTCTTCAATATTTACCATACATTTGTCATCTTTTTTTTTTTTAATATAATACAATATAATATAATATAATATAATATAAAGCATAAAAATCTAAGATTTTTATCACTTTACCGTCCCATTTCTTATTAATGGCTTAATTGCCATTTTAATCCTTTTTTATTAATCTATAATTCAACTTTTACCCCTAGATCAATTTAGTCCTTTTTTTTTCTTAATTTCTCTTAATTAAACTAAATTCACCCAATTAATACCTAATTAAACACACAACTAGTCTAATAAATATATCTAATAATTATTTTCGAACTCAATTTACTAAGATGGAGGCCCGATAATGTACTTTTTCGGTGCTTGTGAATTTTGGGTCATTACATTTCTCCCCCCTTAATAAATTTCGTCCTCGAAATTTACCTGAGAAGAGATGAGGATATTGTGCTCTCATCGTCTCTTCTGGTTCCCAAGTCGCTTCTTCCACACTATGGCTTCTCCATAAGACTTTTACTAAAGGAACCCGTTTATTTCTTAATTCTTTCACTTCTCGTGCTAATATCTGAACCGGCTCTTCTTCATAAGTTAAATCAGATCGAATTTCAATGTCTTCAGTGGGAATAACATGAGAAGGATCCGATCTATATCTCCGAAGCATCGAAACATGAAAAACATCATGAATCCTTTGTAATTCCGGAGGTAAAGCCAATCGATAGGCAACCGGTCCGATTCTTTCCACAATTTCATACGGCCCAATAAAACGTGGACTCAATTTTCCTTTCCGACCAAATCTTAAAATTTTCTTCCATGGCGAAACTTTGAGGAATACTTTATCACCAACGGAATATTCAATATCTCGTCGTTTCAAATCTGCGTAAGATTTCTGTCTGTCGAATGCGGCTTTCAGTCTATCTTTAATCTTTTTAACTGTTTCCTCTGTCTCTTGAATCAATTCTGGCCCAATCACTTTTATTTCTTTTAATTCTGTCCAACATACTGGTGATCGACACCTTCGACCATATAGTGCTTCATACGGAGCCATCTGAATACTAGATTGGAAACTATTATTATAAACAAATTCTGCTAATGGCAAATATCGTTCCCAACCTGACGTAAAGTCGATAATACAAGCTCTCAACATATCTTCCAAAATCTGAATTACCCGCTCGGACTGTCCGTCAGTTTGTGGATGAAATGCAGTACTAAAATTGAGCCGAGTTCCCAGTGAATCATGTAATTGCCTCCAAAATTTCGATGTAAATCGAGGGTCCCGATCTGAGATTATCGATACCGGAATACCATGTAATCTAACAATTTCCTGGATATAAACTTCGGCAAGCTTCTGTAGTGACCAATCAATTCTGACTGCTATAAAGTGAGCAGACTTGGTAAGCCTATCAACTATCACCCAAATAGCATTCTTTTTGCTTGCTGACAACGGTAATCCCGTAACAAAGTCCATAGTAATACAATCCCATTTCCACTCGGGGATACTAATAGGCTGCAGTAAACCTGTCGGTACCTGATGTTCTGCTTTTACCCGTTGACAAGTCAGGCATTTACCAACATACTCGACTACATCTTTCTTCATCCCTGGCCACCAATACAGTTCTCGTAGGTCACGATACATCTTCGTTCCACCTGGGTGCAAAGCAAAAATACTATTATGTGCTTCTCGAAGAATCAACTCTTTAATCTCAGAAGTAGTTGGAACACAAATTCGATTCCGAAATCTCAAACAATCATGCTCGTCAATACTAAAATTTTCCACCATACCAAACTGTATCATTTCTCTTTTCTTCATCAACTTTTCATCTTTTAGCTGTGCTGCTCTGATTTGATCAAACATTACTGGCTTGACTCTTAACTCAGCTAACAAACTTCCATCATCATTAATACTAAGCCGAGCAAACATTGCCCGTAATTCAACCGCTGCTTTCCTGCTCAATGCATCTGCTACCACATTTGCCTTTCCTGGAAGATAATCTATAACACAATCATAATCTTTCAGAAGTTCTATCCATCGTCTCTGTCTCAGATTCAACTCCTTTTGTGACAGAAGGTATTTGAGACTTTTATGATCGGTATATATGTAACATTTTTCACCATAAAGATAATGCCTCCAAATCTTCAATGCGAAAATTACAGCAGCTAACTCCAAATCGTGTGTCGGGTAGTTGCGTTCATGTGGCTTCAACTGTCGAGATGCATAAGCTATTACTTTTCCATCTTGCATCAATACACAACCCAAACCATTCAAAGAAGCATCACTGTACACTATGAAATCTTTCCCCGATTCTGGTAAAGTTAAAACCGGTGCCTCTGTCAACATTTGTTTCAATGTCTCAAAACTTCTCTGACACCGATCATCCCAGATAAAAGGAACATTCTTCTGTAGTAACTTGGTCATCGGAAAAGCTATTTTCGAAAACCCATTTACAAATCTTCTGTAATACCCAGCCAAACCAAGAAAACTACGTACCTCTGATACATTCTTTGGTGCCTTCCATTGAACAATTGCCTCAATCTTCTTCGAATCAACTCTGATTCCATCTGCCGATACTACATGTCCCAAAAATACCACCTCTGATAACCAGAATTCACATTTGCTGAGCTTTCCATACAACTGTTTTTCTCGTAAAATCTGTAACACAGTTCTGAGATGCTGATCATGCTCTAACTCTGATTTCGAATAAACTAATATATCATCAATGAAAACCACCACAAACTGATCTAAATACGGCTGAAAAATACGGTTCATCAGATCCATGAAAGCAGCTGGAGCATTAGTCAATCCGAACGGCATCACTAAAAATTCATAATGACCATACCTTGTACGAAAAGCTGTCTTCGGCACATCACTTTCTTTTACTTTCAACTGATAATACCCGGACCGCAAATCAATCTTCGAAAATACCGAAGCTCCTTTTAGCTGATCAAATAAATCATCTATACGAGGCAACGGATACCGGTTCTTGATTGTGACTTTGTTCAACTGCCGATAATCAATACAAAGCCGCATTGATCCATCTTTCTTTTTAACAAACAATACCGGAGCTCCCCAAGGTGAAATACTCGGTCTAATAAATCCACGATCTAGCAAGTCCTGCAACTGCACCTTCAACTCTTTTAATTCAGTGGGCGACATTCGGTACGGAGGTATAGAGATTGGTGTTGTACTCGGGTACACTTCTATAGCAAATTCAACCTCTCTGTCAGGTGGTAAGCCCGGTAGTTCTTCAGGAAATACATCTAGAAACTCACATACAGTTCTGATCTGACTACACTGACTACCCACCAAATCAGAATTAATAACATAAGCTAGATATGTTGTACAACCCTGTCGAAGCAATTTACTAGCCTTGATTGCTGAAATAATACGTGTCGATCGACTAGTACGAATACCATTCACCTCAATTCTGTCTCCATCCTCTGTCTGAATACCGAACCTCTTTTTGTAACAATCTAAAATCACCCCGTATTCAGATAACCAATCCATCCCCAGTATTATATCAAAATCCCCAAATGGCATAATCAACAAATCAACGGAAAACATTTTATCATGTATCATCAACGGGCATCTCCGACATACTCTATCTACAGACACAGTTTGTCCCAAAGGGCTAGACACTTCTATTAAAATTCTAGACATTTCAGATTTTAACTTTCTCAGTTCAACCAGTTTTGAATTTATATAAGAGTGTGAAGATCCGGGATCAATTAAAGCATAAACAGGTTCAGAATATAGTAAGAATATACCTGTTACTACATCATGGGCGTCGCCTTCTTCCCGTGTTCTGACAACATAAGCTCTGGCGGGTACTTTCACTTCAGACTGTTGAATAGCTATATCACTGCTCCTCCTAATATTTCCTCCCCTTAAGAGTGAACTACCTCTACCTGACCCTCTGCCTCTAGCAGTAGATACTGATCTCTGAGATGCTGCAGGTAAAGCACCTTCATTTTTTTGACAATCCCGGATGAAATGATCTGTAGACCCGCATCGAAAGCATCGTCGGGTTATCCTCCAACATTCGCCCAAATGCTTCTTTCCACAGTGTTCACAGTCGGGGATATCAATATTTCGTGAAGGTCCTTTTACACTACCGGTAGAAACAGCAGTCTGTTAGCCTCGATTTTTATCTCCTCGATCTGATCTGAAACTTGACTTCCAACTGTCTCTGAATTCTCGGGATCTTTTCGGTAGAGGACTTGAAATAGTAATGCCAGCTCGTTTCCCAGTCGATCTAGCTATCTCAGGCTTTTTATCCAAACCCAACACCTGTTCAACCATCTTCGCTCTCTCTACTAAATCTACAAATTCTGTAATTCGATGTGACACCAGCTGTACCCTGATCTCATCTCTCAAACCCCGAAGAAACCTTTTACAACTATCAGCCTCTGTCGGTATAAACTCAAAAGCATATCGGCTGAGTCTGGAAAATTCACGTTCATAATCTACAACAGACAGGTTACCTTGTTTCAACATCAAAAACTCCTGCCTCTTATCTTCAATATACAGCTCCCCAACATATTTCTTCTGAAATTCTTTTTGAAATAAATCCCATGTCACATATTCTGTAGGCAGATGTCGTATTACAGATTCCCACCACAAATAGGCTTCTCCTTGCAGTAGAGAAACAGCACAGATCAAGCTCTCTCGGGGGGTACATTCTAATTGCTGTAGAACTCGTTTAGTTGATTCCATCCAATTCTCTGCAGTGGATGGATCAATTCCCTTCAAACCCAAAAATTCAGTAGCACCGTATTTTCGTAATTCTTTGATTGGGGCCCGTCTAGTAGTAGGAGTAGATATCGTAGCAGGTACAGTTCCCGCTACTCGTTGCAAAGCATCAGCTATAATTCTCAGTAAATGGGAGTCATCTCTGTCTCTAACATTTTCCCGTTCTATATTAGGTTGGTTACCTAATGGATTTACACTCGGTGTAGCTGATTCTGTTTCATCCAATTCTCTATCTCTGATATACATTTCTTGATCTACATCTTCCACGTGTTCATTCGACATTTTAACTATAAAACAAAACAAATAATTATATCAGCATCCAAAAATCCCGACTCAGTTTGACTCCATTGTGGCATGTACATCTAAACTCAATTCTGAGCCCGATTTAGTCCGAGAATCGACTAAACCCGATAGCTCTGATACCACAAAATGTAACACCCCCTAACCCCAAACCGTCGTCGGAACAGGGTTACGAGGCATTACCGGACATATCAAACAATTTACAAATAATTCTAAATAAACAACCAACATATTAAAATACTTCATAAATTGTTATAATTTGTACTAATTGATTTCATTCATTTTTTTTTTAAAAAAATTTCGGCAGCATTTCGACTTATTTTTACATTAAACCCCCTGCAAAATTTCAAACATAACTAACCCAATTTCAGTATTTCAACCAAGGCATTTATATACTTAATCCTACTTGACATATAGACATAACAACTTAAGTAAATAAAATCCTATTATCATTTCTAATTAACACATAAAACTAACTAAGCCATTTCAACTTGATACCAAAGCTAAAAAAAACTTATACCATTTTTCTAATATAATCATCAAAACACATAATATCTTACTTTACAACAAAACTATATAACATGCCAAAATAACTATTATAAATCCTATGTACATGCCACTTTCTCTTAAAGGAAGAAAACATCACCAAAATCTTTATGTCGGAGTCGGGATTGTCCTGGATGCTGAACCGAGACACTAACCCCTTTTTAACCTGCGCACGGAAACAACCGTACGCTGAGTATTTTATACTCAGTGGTATTACTATAAATTAAACTATTTAATAATAATAAAATTTCAAATATTGACCATAGTCTTTAAAAAAAATCACTTTAAACTAAATATTACTATTACACATGTCTTCAATATTTACCATACATTTGTCATCTTTTTTTTTTTAATATAATACAATATAATATAATATAATATAATATAATATAATATAAAGCATAAAAATCTAAGATTTTTATCACTTTACCGTCCCATTTCTTATTAATGGCTTAATTGCCATTTTAATCCTTTTTTTATTAATCTATAATTCAACTTTTACCCCTAGATCAATTTAGTCCTTTTTTTTTTCTTAATTTCTCTTAATTAAACTAAATTCACCCAATTAATACCTAATTAAACACACAACTAGTCTAATAAATATATCTAATAATTATTTTCGAACTCAATTTACTAAGATAGAGGCCCGATAATGTACTTTTTCGGTGCTTGTGAATTTTGGGTCATTACATCCATATCCTATGGCATGCCAACTATATCCGACTAGCCCGACTAGTTAATAGGGTATTTAATTCACTTTTCAGTTTTCAATTAATTTATATTTTAATTAATTAACTATATATTTTCAATTCAATATAATTCCATTCACTTTTCACTAATAAATATTTAATTTCACAATAATCACAATTTTCTATCAATTTCATCACACTTCCAACTACATATATTTTCCAATATAACAAATATTTATTATTCAATTTCCACATCAATATTCATTTAATTCAAACATTTATATATATATATTCATAAATCAATTCAATATAATCAATATTCAATCCAATTCAAATAGTCATCTCAAAACACCTACTACATATATATATTAAATAATAAATCCAACAATTTAAGTATTAAGTTCGGATTATAAAAATACAAACCATAATTTTCGAGCTAACTCTCGTTGACTTTGTCTTGTCCTTTCTTAGCCGAGATTTCCAGTGCCAAATTGACTACGAAATTAATACAATTCATAACCATTAATACATTACTAATTTATATCTTGAGTTACAGAATTCTAAATTAAGATCCGCTAATTTCTCCTGAAACTAGACTCACAAATCTTCTTACCATAAAATTTTCAGAATTTTTCGTTTAGCCATTAAGTACAGTTTATTCTTTAAATTCATCCCTATTCTACTATCTGACAGTTTCGACCCTTCTTCACTAAAAATTAATTATCTCACATTACAGAACTCGGATAATATTCTCGTTGATTTCTCCTGAAAATAGACTAATTAGGGATTCTAAAAATATAACTTTAAGCCTCTAATTATTTTTCTCCAATTTTTGGTGATTTTCCAAAGTCAGAACAGGGGAACCCGAATTCAGTCTGACCTTGTCTCACAAAATTCATTATATCTAATAATTTACAATTCAATTGCTTATACCGTTTCTTTTATAAGAAACTAGACTCAATAAGATTTAATTTCATATTTTATTCATCCTCTAATTCAATTTCTACAATTTTTGGTGATTTTTCAAACTTAGACTACTGCTGCTGTCCAAAATAGTCTTAGTACAAAATGTTGATTTTCTACTTTTAATTTCAATTTAATCCTAACTAAATTCACTTACTTTTCTATCTTAATTCATACTTTATTTCTACTCAATTTTTAACCAAAATTAGACATAATTATCTATTTTTCATCATAAAACCATAATTTCAAAATTCTTTCAATTTGGTCCTTAAAACATAAAACTTATGAATACTTTACAATTTAATCCTTATTTCATTTCTAACTTGAATTTCTATCAATTTAGCCCTTAATTCATCTTTTTATTCAAAAAGAATAATATCTAGAAATCTAACAACTTTCAAAAATTTCACTTAAATCAAGTAGTATTCATCTCTAGGATTCCATAAACTCAAAATTTACAAGAAAATAGATTAAATTGACTTACCAAATTAACTTTGAACCTTAAAACCCCAAATTTTCCTTTTTCTTTTTCTTTCTTTCTTTCTCCCCTGTTTCTTCTCTGTTTCGTTTCAATTTCATTCTGTTTCTTTAGTTTATATATAATATAATATAATATAATATAATATAATTAAAACATAAAATATCTTTGTTATATAATAATATAATAATATACTAAAGACAAAAAAAAAAATCTTAGATTTTCTTCACGATAAACCGCCTCAATTTATATTTTTGGTATAATTGCCATTTTAGTCTTTTTTATTTTCTTTTAATCTATAATTCAACTTTCACACTTTATTCAACTTGGTCCTTTTACTTAATTACTCTTAATTAAATTAAATTCACTTAATTAAACTCTAATTAACCACTCATTTTACTTCGTAAATATTTTTAATAAATATTTACTAATCCGTTTTTCAGAAACGGAGACCCGAAAATGCACTTTTTCAGTAACGGTAAAAATTCGGGTCATTACAGGCCTGGCTGTGTACTAAACTGACTTTAAGACACGGCCGTGGCAACCAAGGCACACGCCCGTGTGACAAACTATGTGAACTCAAAATGAACCTTGTATTTAAAAAATTTACCAATCTTGTAAATTTCAATCCACAACCAATACAAATACCAATATTAAACCAATCCAAACGCATTTTATATATTATCTAATACTTAACTTTAAACATTTATCATATATTATTATCAATTATCAATTTACTTACTTCACTATTACAATCACAATCCAATATAACACACTTAAGACATCCTAGGTACATGCCATTACTGATAATTAACATGCTTTACCTTTTTGAGTTCGGGATCAGCTTATGATGCTGATTTGACGATCTGTCTTTAACTTAACCTGCGCACGAAGACAAACTGTACGCTGAATATGAACTCAGTGGTATTTCTATAAACCGATACTTAAGTCAATAATAAATCATATATCAATGAACCTTGAGAATTCAATCTATTACTACTAATAGTTCAATCATTTGTTTTTGAAATATAATGCTAAGATCTTGTTAATCACTTTCGATGAAATGTATACAATTTCAATGTTTGTTCATTATCTATCGATTTTTCATATTTATTCAGTAATAACCTGTGTTTAGTATCATTCAGACATTCAGTAGCAGTCCATTATTCAGTAACAATTAGTTTTTCAGTACTTCTATTTACAATTCATTTGAGTAATAATATTATTCACCTTTCATTCAATATTTTGTACTATCTCATTTCAATAACAGTCAATATTCTTGGTAACAACCAATTAATCTTTATCGTTCAGTACCAGTCAGTCAAAAATAATAATTGGTTAATCAGTAATATTCATTTATTCAGTATCAGTTGTTTATTTTGTAACAATCAATTATTCAGTAGCAGACAGTCTTTAATACTTTTCATTACCCCTATTAACATGACTCGGACCTGGACGAATACACAGATCCAACCCACACACCGAGGATAGTATACAGTGTTTCATCGGCCGAAGCCAGAATACACCGTAAAGGTAACAGTAACAGTAACAGTAACAGTAGCGGTACACAAAGTACCTTATCGAAACAAATCCGGAATAGTAACAGTAACAGTCAAGTACGGAGTTCCTCTTCAGAACGAATCCGGAACAGTCACAGTAGTCGACACATATAGTGTCTCATCGACACACAGTCGGATTATCCCTGAACACTTCCAATCCTATGGCATGCCAACTATATCCGACTAGACCGATACAGTTAATAGGGTATTCAATAAACTTTCAACTTTTCAATTTCATTTCTATTTTAGTTTCAATCCAATTTAATGCATTTTTCCATATCAATCCACATGCAAATTAATTTCAATGCAATATACATTTTTCAATTTTCCACTCAATATTCACATATTCTATTCAATATCAATAATCACTAATAATTCATGAATTTTTATTCAATTCAATACCATAATAATAATAATAATAATACTTACCATTCATATAAATAATAAATTCAACAAATAATTATTAGATTCGGTTTATAGAAATACAAACCATAATTCTCGAGTTTACTCGATATCCTCGTCCACTTTCTATTTCCCCTTATTCGATGACATTTTCGGTGCTACGTTAGTTACGGAAAAATTTACATTCATTCAAAGTCATTAATATCACATTCTTAAGATTTCCATGTAACTTTTTCATAAATTCCAATTTAGTCCTTCCACCATAACCATTTTTTTTTCAAAATTAACTTAAGTTTTCATCTTTATACTTGCTTAAAATAAATTCCAGCTTTTCATATTCAACATAAAACTTAAATTCTGAATTTCTTTCAACTTAGTCCTTACTATGTCAAAACTTAACTTTCTCTTTATAATTTAATCATTTTCCCACTTCTAACTTAAATTCCTATCAATAAAACTCATAATTCATCATTTTATTCAACATGAATAATATCTAGAAATCTAATAACCTTCAAAATATCAACTTAATTTCATCAAAACTTTGTTCTAAAACTTCTAAAATATCAAAATTAAGTAAAAAGAGCTAAGTTGACTTACTTATTAAACTTCCAAGCTTCAATATCCCTATTTCCCCTTTTTCCTTTCTTTCATTTATTTTTCTCCTTCTTTCTCCCCTGTTTCGTTTCTTCTCTGTTTCTTTCTATTCCTTTTTCTTTGTTTTGTTATATATATATATAATAACAATAATAATAACTTAATAACATACTTATATAATAAGTAAATATACATGTATTTTATAAATATACATATACTAACATTACACATGTCACTATACATACCATACATTTGTCAACTTTTTATTTATTTTTCACATAAAAATCTTATAATATAATTATTTAATTAATAAATACCTTTTATTAATAATAAATATCTATTAATACTTAAATACAAGCATTACAAGTGTATGTATTTTTATTAATACACTTGTACCCAATCATTACCTCACATTTGTCTTACTTTTATTTATTTATCATATAATATCAATTTAATAATAATAAATACATTAATATTTACTTAAATAATAATCAAATACATACATGTATTACAAATGTGTGTATTATATTTATTACACTTATACTTTATTTTTGCCATACACTTGGCACTCTTTTTGGCTTATTTACTTATTTAGTCCTTTCAATTTTCTTTATTCTATAATTAAACTTTCACACTTCATTCAATTTAATCCTTTTTCCTAATCACTCTTAATTAAATTAAATTCACTTAATTAAACTCTAATTAACCACTCATTTTACTTCGTAAATATTTTTAATAAATATTTACGAATCCATTTTTTTCAAAAACGGATACCCGAAAACACACTTTTCCGATAACAGTAAAATTCGGGTCATTACAGTTTACTAAGACGAAAGCCCAATAATGTACTTTTCTGATGCCCACGGATTTTGGGTCGTTACAATATGATTCCTATCAAAATTCTAAGATTAGTTCCCATAATTACCAAGGTAGTCTATGTTGCCATATCTTCATCATTGAGCCACCCAAGCTTCAATCTGACAGGCTTCCCCTACAGTTCTTTGAATCAAACCAATTCTCATGGACTAAATGATCCCCATTTAATTGATAGATCTCCATGGGACTCATCTTGTGTGGTGTTCACGAGCTTTGCACTTTGGCCCGTAGCACTTTTATCTAGTATTATATATTATTATAGATATTTTTCTAAAAAATATTATAGATATATATTTTTTAAAATATATAAATTACGTAATATATAACAACAAGTAAAATAACAAAAAAAGTTGAGTTGAGCTAATATTGTACTTTAAATGTTGGATGCTGAACTTAAATAATATTTTAAATGGGTTTAATTTTATTCTACAAGTTTCATTCAAAATTTTATAAATATTTAACAAAACTTGGATCTTAAATGGATAATTCTATTATTAAATAAGTCTAAATTGGAGGTTTAATGGTTCAAATTAAGTTTGATGAATTAAATTTGAAATCACAATTTTTTAGAATTATTTATTTTTTAAGGCAAACTACATTCAAGGTTACTAAATTATAAATAAACTTACATTGTGGTCTTTAAACTTTAAAAAAATTACAAAAATAGTCATTGAATTATTTGAAAGTTTTCATTTAAGTAGTTGAAGTATTCAAAATTTTTTATTAAAGTCACTGAGCTATCAAGTTTTTTTTTTAAGTTCGACTAGTGAGCTCAAAGTGACAATTCAATGATTGGTATGATGGATCAATACTCATTGACAAGTAAAAAAACGTATCTAGGTCAAAGTCGAAGACAATAGAAGAAAATTTTTTGGATTTTGGTTCACAAATTTGTGATGTTAAAGATTGTTTCTAAAAAAAATTTGAATTGTAGAAGAGAAGAAGAATAAGCGCTTTCAATTGGTGCAGGCAGTGCGACCGGAGAAGGCTATACAATAACAATTTTAATAGTTTGGTTATTTAAATGAAAACTTTTAAAATTTTCAATGGTCATTTTGTAACATTTTAAAGTTGTGTGACTAAAATGTAAACTTACTAATAGTTTATTGATCTTTAGTACAATTTACTCTTTTTTATTATTAAATTTGAGTTATTATAATTTAACATTCAAAAATTTCAAATCTATTTTTTAAGTAAATTATATTATAATATTTTAAAATAATAAATGAATTATATTTTAAAAATAATAAAACAATAAATAAATGCATACTATTTTAAAATTATCCAAAACTTTTCTCAAGGTTTTTAGAATTCGAGTCCTAGTCTAATCAGTAAAATTATCAATTTATTATTGTAATTAATTTGTTCAGTTCAATTAAATAAATTATTAAAATTTATATAAATAAAAATATTAAAAACACGATTCAACCAATTCAATCTATCTGTCTAGATTGACTAAATACATCATTAAAAAAATTATAAAAGTAAAAGATATTTAAAATAAAAAAAAATTATAATTCAACTACTCAATTCAATTAATCCGTATCAATTTTTAAATAAGCTAATTTAATGTATTTCTTCATACTGAAACTCCCAATCAATCCGATTCACCATTCCATTTAGATTCAAACTATCATTATTTTTTTCCAGCCGTAAACAATCCAATCTAAGAAGTAAATTATTCTTAAATCACTTTGGCATAAAAGAAGAATAACATCAAATCCAAGGAGTTGAAATTGAAAATGCTTTTTCAATCTAAATTTTAATCCGTCTATTGTCTTCATTTCTTTTTCCTTTCATTTCAGCCGTCATTATTAATCTATTTACTTTTTATCAAATATTTTATAATTTTTATAAAGAAAAAGGACACCAAGAATATATTCTCATGGGCACACACAACAAGAATAATATCTACTAAAATCAAACACAACTTTCCATTTTTTATATCTAATTTGAGGATTAAAATAGAAGAAGGTGGTGGTTTACGCAGCAGTGAGGTTGTCACGAAAAAGGAAGGTTTCGTTTAGGGTGACTGTGCGGTGTAATACAATACGTTTAGCTTATTTTTTATCTCATGCTACAGTATTGCTGTAGTATCTAATTTTACTGTCACCGTTATTTTTACACTAACCGCAGTTAAACGCATCGCCCATCCAAACTCACTCGAAGTAAGGAACAGAAATGATATTTATAGGCGAGGATGATCATTTCTTAAAAAGGGAAGCCATGAATTTTATTTGAGATTAAGATAAACTTATAAAATTTTAAAGGGTAAAAAATGTATAAAAAAAATTATTCAAAAGTTAAAAGATTTAATTTAAATTATTTATATTTTGAGAGAGATTAAAGTGAAAATTCCTCATTCAATCAATGGATCAAGGTAGTTGTTTATCTCTTCGCTTCGATGTTGATCCCTTCTCCCTAAGTCTTAACATGTGTTTGCTCTAGTTTTGTCATGGTTGATCACTTATAAAGCATGATAGATTTTTAGATGATGATGGAATTGATATAGATCAAGTAAGATCTCACGTGTATTTCATGTAAAATAGAATTCAACACCAAACTTTAATAAGGTAGATCAAAGATGTATTGTGTGTTGAGCATGGATATGCCTGTGAAGACTATAATTGACGAAATGTTGCCCACAAATAAAATCATCATTGACGAAGTTGAGACCATACAAAATAAGAGTGATGATGCCTATTCTAATAAGGTATTCGTAACAAATTCCAATGAACATAACAAAAATAGTTTAAATATTAAATAAAAACGTTAAAGTCTATTTCATTATTTAAAATAATATTGAAAAGTTTGAAATATATTATTCATATTATTCTTAATATATTTTGAAATTAAATTTAAATAAAAATAAAAATAATTTGAATAATTTTAGATCCGTGGATTGATATTTTTTAGTTAAAATATATTTAAATTTTTATATTTTTGTACATTTAAAATTTAATTGCTCTATTTTTATTTCCATAAATTTAGTCAATTTAATTTTCAGATTTCAAATGTCAAATTTAATTGTTAATACCGTCAAAGTTATTCTATTAAATTTATTAGGTGACATTTTAAAACAACAAAATATTCCATTAGTGGTCGCATAACAAAAAAAACTTTAAAATGAATCTAAATTTAAAAAAAAAACTTTAATATTGTTAATTTTTTAAATACAAAAACTAAAAATAAAAACTAAAATTCGTTAAAATAAAATTATAAAAACTAGACTCTTAAAATAACAAGAAAATAAGAGGATTGATAGGAACCTCCAATATTAATGAATTAAAGATAAAGTTTTGATTTAAAATATAAAATATAAATTATTAAAAGGAACATTATTATATTTTAACTTTGTGAACCCAAAAATTTTCAAACGTAAGCATCATTTTAAAGAAAATATAAAAGCGAAAAAGAAGGGAGGGAAGAAATCGCCCGCTCACTATCAACGACCAGTCCGTGATTAAACATTCACTTCATTCTTTTCCCAAAGATAATTCTCCTTCACTTTCACAACAAGATCAAAGCATGTAAGTGGTGCAAAGACTTTTCTTTTCCCCTTTATTCTTTGATTCTTTCTCTTTTGTTTCCTTTTATCTTCTTGGGTGTCTATATCTTCTTCTTCTTCTTCTTCTTCTTCTTGTTTGGTCCCAAGGGTTATTTAGGGTGGTTTTGTATTATGGATGCTCGTGTTCTTGATGGTATAATCAATAGGTTGCTTGAAGTTAGAGGTAAACCAGGGAAGCTAGTCCAGCTTTCTGAGTCTGAAATAAGGCAGCTTTGTCTTGTTTCTAAAGATATCTTTTCCAGGCAGCCTGTTCTTTTAGAGCTTGAAGCACCTATTAAGATTTGCGGTATCTTCTTTTTACTCTGTTTTTAAAAAAAAAATTAAATCTGTCTCTCTGTTCATAATTATGGATAATTTTGACTCTTTTTGAAGTGGGGGGGGGGGGTTACCATTTTATGTGTTCACTTGTTGTTTGATGATTTGTTTCTGGAAAGTTTTTGTGTTCTTATGTTCATAAAATTCTTCATTTCTGTGATGGGTATGGCTGAATTTAAACTACTTAAAATGGGTTATCTTCGATTTATTTTTGGAGTCAAGCTTGAAGTTATTTTTGTTGTATGGGGCCTATGGGCGTTTTGATAGCAATTAGACCTTCTGCATGTTGTATAACACTAAGATTTATTTGATTATTTCTGAAAAGTTTTCAAATTTAGTTTCCTTATGTAGTATTAAAGGTGCTGATTCATGAATATGTTCATAAAAATTCATCATTCCTATGATGGGTATGGCTGAATTTAAACTACTTAAAATTGGTTTATTAAATTCTTGCTCACGAGATTGTGGATAAAAATACCATATACCCTTTACTAGAATTTAGATTGTATTTTGTCCTTTCTACTAAAAAATTAGGTAGATTAATCATTGTAAATTAAATCAAAGAGCAAATTAGTCCTTTTATTAAAGATTCTATCAATTTCTACCTTTAAGAATTGGTCTTATATGTTCGAATGAGGTATACGTGGCATATCACATGTAATTGTCTGGTTATTCTACTAGCAACACCCCTTTTTAATAGTAGAAATAGATGAAACTTTTAGCAAAGAAAACTGGCTTGTTCTTTGATCTAATGGACAAGAACTAATTGATCCATTTTTTGAGTAATAGGGTAAAATACAATCTAACTCCTACAGCAGGACTTCCATGGTAATTTAACCGGAGATTGCGCAATTTGACTGCAACTGCATATTTTGCATAGTGTGAATTTGTTTTCCACTTTTGGAGGTTTCTTAATTCTTATTGCTGCCATAGCCATAAGCTTCGCGATATTCTGTTTTTGAAATACATTTACACTCAGTCTGACTAAGATGGGATCCATTGAGAAACCTAAGCATAAATCATACATAACATGTTTCTTATTTGATGATTATTTTCATGATCCAGGAGACATTCATGGTCAGTATTCTGATCTCCTGAGGCTATTCGAGATTGGTGGTTTCCCTCCTCATGTCAATTACTTATTCTTGGGGGATTACGTAGATCGTGGAAAACAAAGCCTCGAAACGATATGCCTTCTCCTTGCATACAAAGTCAAATATCCCGAAAAAGTTTTCCTTCTAAGGGGCAACCACGAATGTGCTTCAGTGAACCGCATCTACGGATTTTATGACGAGTGCAAACGAAGATTCAATGTCCGGCTTTGGAAAGTGTTCACTGATTGTTTTAACTGCCTGCCTGTGGCAGCTCTGGTTGATGAAAAAATATTCTGCATGCATGGTGGACTTTCACCAGAGCTCCGTAGCATGGACCAGATTAGAAAGATAAAGAGGCCTACTGATGTTCCAGACTCTGGCTTAATGTGTGATCTACTATGGTCTGATCCTTGTAAAGACATTCTGGGATGGGGTCCTAATGATCGGGGAGTTTCCTATGTGTTTGGTTCCGACAGGGTGATCGATTGTCTCAAGAGGCTCCATCTTGATATCATATGTCGAGCACACCAGGTTTAAATTCGTTCTACAGGAAACATTTGTTAGATTCTTATGGCTTCGGGTTCCTTTGTCTAATTGAAAGATAATCTATGCTTGTAGGTGGTTGAAGATGGATATGAATTCTTTGCTAACAGGCAACTTATAACCATATTTTCAGCACCAAATTACTGCGGCGAGTTCGACAATGCTGCTGCCATGATGAGCGTGGATGAGTCTTTAACTTGTTCTTTCCAGATAATAAAGGCTGCAGATAAGAAACCGAAGTTTGGGTTTGGAACCTTAGCTTCAACCAAGTCTTCCATTACTCCTACTAGAATCAAGGTATGGAGTGTCAATATGCATTTCCATTTGGGGTTTTTGTTATTGTTAAGTCTTAATGTAGACCCAATGGCATATAATATATGGAGGATCATACACTGACTTTCATCTTCGACTATGTTCTGAAAACGGGCACTTCAAAGAAAATGAAAAGTTCGGGTAACATTATGTTTGCAGGAGCAATGGCCGGAGCAGGAGGAAGAAGAGGGGTGTCATTTGATGTGATTTGTTGCTTTCTTTTGATTTAGAACAACACATACAAGGAAAAAAAACATAAGGCCAAGAAAAAAGAAGAGAAAATAAGGCCAAAAAAGAAATGCTACTTTCTAGATGGGGACAATAAGGCATGAAGTCTTTTGAATGTACATCTGTCAATTCAGATTCATGGATTTTGCATGAAGATAATAGGGATCTTTGGACTTGAGCTGTTTATCATTTTTCTTCGTTGTTTGGAAAATATGTAGAAATGGTGGTGAGGAGGGCTTAACTGCACTGGAGCCCTGGGGATATTAATGGTGTCAAAATTTGAGTGAATCATTAGTTTTTTTTAACCAATTAAATTATAGCCAATTAAGCATGATTTGATGGTAAGTTTTAAAGTGTATGATTGAGGTTTCTGTCATTCTTACATTACATGAGATTAAAGAAATCAATCATAGTTTGTTAATATGAATATATAAATAATATGTTAGTACAAAGTAAATTAGTGTTTGATTACCCTGAAGTATTGGGTAGTGGTAAAATATATTATACTCTTAAAGAGAGAATGCATATTTGAATTTTGAAGACTATGAGAAAAATAATCACAAACTCTTATCGTGGATAGTAAATCGGATATAAAAAATATAAAAATTTATTGAATAACAAGTGGAGTGATAAAAGATAAATTTTTATCAATCTTAAGTTTGTTCATTGGCTGTAATTTTGATTCCTTTTGCTTTCGTGATATATTCGTTAATTTTTTTATACAATTCTTATTGCTACACATAGTACTCAAAATTTTAAATCAGAGGATAAACAATTTAAGGGCATTAGATTCTATATCTATTTTATTATTAATGTATTTAGAATTGAATCAATAATCAAACCAATCAAATCATCAATTTCCTATCAATGAATTCAAAGAAAATAAATTATTAAATTTTTATAAAAAAAACAAGTCAATTTTTTTAACTTGATCCATGCCAATTTTCAAGATGAACCGGTTTTACACCTCTAACGACATTGGTACCCCTGCCTGCCAGTCCTTTCAAACAACACTGGTTTCATCATAAGCAAACAATATTTGAATTTGTTTAAGAAAGAATGAAACAAAATATAAAAAGAATGGTTTCCCCTTGGGATTTTATTTCATCAAGCAGCACATATAAAGCTAGAATAAGTTTTTTATTTGTTTTTAGCCCCTTTGTTCTACAAATGCTTTCAGGGTAGTCCCTTTAATTTCATCTGCGCGTGAAGAACCACATGGCGGCACTGCAGATGTCTTCAGCATGTCTGGAACTGGTATGTCTTCTATGCTCAATCAACCGTCGGAAAGCATCAACTTCCTCATCTCTAAAAACGGTGTCTTGACGTGAAGATAAAACTGCAAGAATCCTCAGTAGCCTATCAACAAGTACACCTCTACCGATCTTCCGCAACACAATCTGCACTGCCCCTAATTTATTAAACTCTGCTATGTTCTGATATACAGTACAAAGGCTGAGTATAGCTGAAGCAGCATCAATCTTTGCCAACGGATCCCCTACTCGTACGAGTTGGAGCAAAGCCGTGGGAGCCATGGATTTTCCGATGATGAACTTGTTCGATTCGAGTGACAATAGCGATACGAGAGCCATTGCAGCACTTCTCTTTGTTTCAGTGGTACCATAGTAAAGAGCTCGAGTAAGCACATGGATGACAATAGGATGTTCCCCCATATGTTGTTTATTGATGTCATCGGTTGAAATGTTTAAAACTGTTTTGATCAAATCTTCTTGGAGCTGGAATTTGGAACGGTACACGGTGACCGATATTGGACCGAGCAATCTCTTGATACTGTCCGGGATCTCAGCAAAAACTGCCCTGCATGCTGGTTGTGACTTTGTCACCATTTTAAGCTCTTGAGCAGCTTCCTTCGCATCAGAAAATGAACAATACAACTTGTGAAGCAACATGTTTACTAAATCTCGACTCTTCTCCATCATCTCTTGGCTTTTTAGTTCAGCTTCATTCGACTTCATCCAGTCTAGGGCCTGAAAATTGATCAACATCCATAAAAGATTCTCCAAGAATTAGATTACAAGTTTACAACATTAAGTAAAACCCATTAAAGAAACAAGAAAGTCTAACCTCGGTTGAAACCGAGACAAAGGGATCACCCATAATGAGTGGTGGAGATGAAACAGTATTGTTGATTAGCTCATTCAAGACTGACTGAATTTTAGTATCCATTCCAATAATAGCAGATCGATTCAACTTCATCTCTCTTAAACGAGACAAGATTCTTATAGATTCGCTTAGTATATCAATTCCATTGTCATCTTCATCTTCAAGAATCATTGTTACTACCATCTGAAGTTCTTTCTTTAACTCCCTTACTTCCCTTGCAGCTGCTGATGGCTCCCCTGTTTCAGCCATTGAAGATGATTCCTTCCCTTTTGTTGATGATGACTCCCCTGTTTCAGCCATAGAAGATGGTTCTTTCCCTTTTGCTGATGATGACTCCCCTGTTTCAGCCATAGAATATGGTTCTTTCCCTTTTGCTGCTGATGACTCCCATGTTTCAGCCATTGAAGATAGTTTTTTCCCTTGTGCTGAAGATGACTCCCCTTTTTCAGCCTTGAAGAAAGAAAAAGAACTAACAGTTTCTTGGTTCTTTCTACTTTGAGCACTCAAAGAAAGAAAATAAAAGGGGAGTTCAACTAGCAAAAGAGAGAAATGAAAAGAAAAGATTGTAATCTGGACTGAATTTTCTCACCCTTCTCCCTTTGTGCTATATATATTTATACTTATATAGAGGAAACTATTGTTAAGCTGTTTTTAATCATCCAATTATTTAAAATTACAAATTAGTCACTAAATTAATTAATTTTTTTTTAAAAAATCCTGAAATTCCACCTGATATACTTTCCATGTGAGATTAAACAAATAAAAGTTAAATCTTAACCCGCCCTCCCCCAGCTTTTTACTTTTATCAGAGAAAACGTCCCAAACCTTGGTGATTAGCCTCCGAGCTTCAGGTGAAAACCATGGCAGAATCTTGAAATCTCCTCTGTAAATTTTCTTATACATCGCCACAAAGTTATCATCTTGAAACAGTAAAAATACCCCACAATACCTATTGCGGAAAGGGTCGATTCGAGAACTCCGATATGACTACAAGTAAATTGACCGGAACGAAAAATAAAGTGAACACAAGGATTTACGTGGTTCGGCTTTAATGCCTACGTCCACGGGCAGAGGCGAAAAGAAATTTCACTATAACAAGATGAAGATTACAAGTGTTTTACACTCAAGACACAACCCGAGAACCTCACAACTCTCAACCCCTATAGAAAACCCGAAAGCTAAAATCCTAGCTTTCAAAGAACAAGCTTTGCTCTCTCTTGGTTTGGGATGATTAATATGGCTAATGAACCTCTCTATTTATAAGAGAGTTCAAGGACATAATTGTCCAAAACTTTGGCAAAGATTTGTGGTTGAAAATGGACACCAACAACCATCCACTAATCCACTACCACCAACAACCCACTACCAACAACAACAATCCACTACCAATTTTAAGCCATTTCTTAACAAATCTCCACCTTGGCTTGAAATTTACCAAGCTGAACATCATAGTGAATTCCTCGAACTGGATCACCTCTTCCAAACGCCTCTCTGGCGCTAATCAATCCCGAATACCTATCAAGTCCAAGCAATGCTTGAACTTATATGCAGGGATCACCTTAGTTAACATATCTGCAGGATTCTTCTCGGTAGCAACCTTGCTGATAACAATGTCACCTTGCGTAACATGTTCCCGAACAAAATGATATCTGACATCAATGTGTTTGGTCCGTTCATGAAACATCTGATTTTTAGTCAGATGTATGGCACTCTGGCTATCGCAAAATACAACAGTGAAATCCTGTTGTAAACCCAAACTGCTTACTAGACCTTTCATCCACAATGCTTCTTTCACTGCTTCTGCTAACGCCATATATTCCGCCTCAGTCGTAGATAAGGCTACGGTAGACTGTAACACAGCTTTCCAACTAATGGCTCCTCCAGAATAAGTGAAAACATAACCCGTCAGAGATCTTCTTTTGTCCAGATCTCCAGCATAATCAGAGTCCACATAGCCCGTGACACTGCTAGTGCAGTCACTCTGATCATATACCAAGCATAAATCTGCAGAACCTCTCAAGTACCTGAGAATCCATTTCACGGCCTGCCAGTGTTCCTTGCCAGGACAACTCATGTATCTGCTGACCACACTAACTGCATGTGAAATGTCTGGACGAGTGCAAACCATTGCATACATCACGCTTCCAACTGCACTCGAGTATGGAATGTGAGACATTTGCTGCTTTTCTTCATCAGATTGTGGTGACAACTCTGCAGAGAGTTTGAAATGTGGTGCCAACGGAGTACTCACAGTTTTCGCTTTATCCATGCCGAAGCGTTGAAGAACCTTTTCAATGTAGTTCTTCTGCGACACACGAAGCTTGCCTGCCTTGCGATCTCTGTGAATATCCATGCCCAAAATTTTCTTGGCAGCACCCAGATCCTTCATCTCGAACTCACCACTCAACTGCGACTTTAACTTGTTGATTTCCGACATGTTTTTGGAAGCAATTAACATGTCATCAACATACAGCAACAAATAAATGTGCGAACCATCTGAGAGCTTCCGATGATAGACACAAGCATCATAGTCACATCTTGTGTAACCATGCTGAATCATGAAGCTATCAAACCGCTTGTACCACTGCCTTGGGGATTGTTTCAATCCATATAAAGACTTCTTTAATAGACAGACATGGTCTTCTTTACCAGGAACTGTAAAACCCTCTGGTTGACGCATGTAGATTGTTTCCTCGAGCTCACCATGCAAGAACGCCGTTTTTACGTCAAGCTGCTCAAGTTCTAGATCAGACTTGGCCACCATGGCAAGTAATACACGAATGGAAGAATGCTTTACGACTGGGGAGAAAACTTCATTGTAGTCAATCCCCTCTTTCTGAGTGAAGCCTTTAGCAACCAATCGTGCCTTGAATCTAGTTGCTTCAACCCCTAGGATGCCTTCCTTTTTCTTGAAGACCCATTTGCAACCAACTATCTTCTGGTTACTTGGCGGCTTAACCAACTCCCAAGTATGGTTCTTGTGAAGAGATTCTATCTCCTCACTCATAGCAATTGCCCACTGTGCCGACTCATCACACGTGACAGCCTCATTATAACTGGAAGGTTCTATACCAATGGACTCCGCCACACTGAGCGCGAAAGACACCAGATTAGCGTAACGCGGATTTGGTTTGATTTGTCTCTTCGTTCTTCCAGTGGCAATGCTATATGGTTTTTCTTGAGGTGACTCATCTTCATCGGAATCTTGCACCTCAACTTGATCATCCTGGACTGAAGTACCTTCCGTAGGAATTGGAGCGTCCACCTGACACTCCACCTGCTTCTCAACACCGTGATCTCCCATTCTATCTGACACCTCCTTTTCCCGGGAATTTGTGGTGGATCGAAGCATGGATGACTCATCAAAAGTCACATCTCTGCTGATGATGAACTTGGACGAAACCGGATCAGGACACCACAACCTGTATCCTTTCACCCCTTGGCCGTATCCAAGAAATATGCATTTCTTCGCCCTCGGTTTGAGTTTTCCCTCATTTACATGAGCATACGCAGGGCAGCCAAACACTCTTAAACCAGAGTAATCAGCAGGAGAACCAGACCATACTTCCTCAGGAGTCTTCAGCTCAATAGCTGTTGACGGAGATCTGTTAACCAAATAACAAGCAGTATTAACAGCTTCAGCCCAAAATTCTTCACCGAGCCCAGCATTTGATCGCATGCAACGAGCTCGCTCCAAGAGAGTTCTATTCATGCGTTCTGCAACTCCATTTTGTTGTGGTGTTCGACGAACAGTGCGGTGTCTCACTATTCCTTCATTTTTGCAGAACTCATTGAATTCACCTGAGCAAAACTCCAAGCCATTATCCGTCCGGAATCGCTTGATCTTCTTTCCTGTTTGATTTTCGATCAAAGCTTTAAATTGCTTGAAGTTGATGAGAACCTCATACTTGCTCTTCAGAAAATACACCCAAACCTTTCTCGAGTAATCATCGATAAAGGTAAGCAGATATCTGTAACCACCTTTAGAAATTGTCGGAGAAGGCCCCCAAAGGTCAGAATGGAAGTAATCCACTGTGCCTTTTGTCTTGTGAATCCCAGTGCTGAACTTTACCCGAGTCTGCTTACCGAAGACGCAGTGCTCACAGAAATTCAACTTTCCTGTACACTGCCCAGACAATAATCCTCGTTTGCTTAGCACCGATAAGCCTCTCTCGCTCATATGCCCGAGCCGCATATGCCATAACTTCGTGGTGTCAGAATCTAGATCATCTGATGATGACACTCCCGCAACACCTGTAACCGAGGAACCATCGAGGAAGTAAAGGCCCCGCTCCAAATTACCACGTATCACAGTCAAAGCACCCGAGAATACCTTGAGAACTCCACCTTCAGCAGAGTACCGAAAGCCTTTCTTGTCCAACGTACTCAAAGAGATCAAATTTTTCTTCATTTCTGGAATGTGCCGAACATCAGTTAGAGTTCTAACAATACCGTCAAACATCTTTATACGAACTGTGCCAATCCCCATGACTTGACATGCGTGGTCATTTCCCATTAGTACTGAACCAGAATGCTTCTCGTATGTTGAGAATGCATCTTTCGAAGTACTTATATGAAATGTAGCTCCCGTATCAAGAATCCATCTCCCACCAGCGTAAGAGTCGGATACTGCAAGAACGATCTCGGCATCACTTGAAGAATCTGCATCAGCTACATTCGCACGATCATTTTGTTGCTCCTGTGATTCTGATTTCTCCTTCCTTTTCGGACAATCTACCTTCATGTGCCCGTACTTCTTACAGTAGTAGCACTGTATTCTCTTCTTGGACTGCGATCTAGGATGGCTTTTACTTGAACTTCCACCCTTTGCCTTGGATCTTCCTCGAGCAACCAAGCCTTCGCCTTCATTGTTTTCGACCACCTTACCAGTGATTTTCTTCCTCAACTCACTGGAACTTAAGGCATTTTTCACCTCCTCTAGAGTCAGGTCATCACGACCGTACATCATTGTATCAACAAAATTCTCATACGAGGGAGGCAAAGAACACAAAACAATTATTGCTTGGTCCTCATCATCGATTTTGTTATCGATATTATTCAAATCCATGATAATGGAATTGAATTTATCCAGGTGCTGGGAAACAGGTGTACCTTCCTCCATCTTCAGGGCATAGAGTCTTTGCTTGAGGTAGAGCCGGTTCGTCAATGACTTCGTCATGTACTTGCTCTCTAACCGGAGCCACAAACCGGACGCGGTTTTCTCATCCGCTACTTCTCGTAGCACTTCATCTCCTAGACATAGCAGAATAGCACTATGTGCTCTTTCTAGCATGTCATCCTTTTGCTCTTCCGAAAGCGTGCTTGGTAATTTATCTTTACCAGACAATGCTTTTAGCAATCCTTGTTGAACCAGCACTGCCCGCATCTTGATGCGCCATAAACTGAAACTATTTTTCCCGGTAAATTTCTCGACATCATACTTAGTCGATGAAACACTTGTAGCCATAATTTGGAACCTTTGAATGAATGATAATATTTTCTTCCTGATGTGAAAGATCAGACAAAGCTGCAGTCACAGGGCAATTCAGAAAATATTATCACTCCTTCAACTACGCTCTGATACCAATTTGTTGCGGAAAGGGTCGATTCGAGAACTCCGATATGACTACAAGTAAATTGACCGGAACGAAAAATAAAGTGAACACAAGGATTTACGTGGTTCGGCTTTAATGCCTACGTCCACGGGCAGAGGCGAAAAGAAATTTCACTATAACAAGATGAAGATTACAAGTGTTTTACACTCAAGACACAACCCGAGAACCTCACAACTCTCAACCCCTATAGAAAACCCGAAAGCTAAAATCCTAGCTTTCAAAGAACAAGCTTTGCTCTCTCTTGGTTTGGGATGATTAATATGGCTAATGAACCTCTCTATTTATAAGAGAGTTCAAGGACATAATTGTCCAAAACTTTGGCAAAGATTTGTGGTTGAAAATGGACACCAACAACCATCCACTAATCCACTACCACCAACAACCCACTACCAACAACAACAATCCACTACCAATTTTAAGCCATTTCTTAACAATACCAAATATCCGCCTTAGCTTTTCTCATTATTTTGTTCTTTTGTTTACAATCTTTGTGACTTCAGTGAAGGTTCCATGACCCAACATACAACCAAGCTCGGTTTTAGCTTTATCCGCCATTTTTGAACTTTAAAAGTTCAAGAAATAGAAAAAAAAACCCTTTTATCTAAAGAGAAAAGATTGCAAGAAACAACTACTTTCTAATAGTTTTATGTCACATCAATATTTTTATCCGTATTGATATAATATAAAACTATTAAAAAGAGATACAGATGACGTAACGTTACTGTTTCATACAATACTTTTCCTTATCTAAATTACTGTATATTTACAATAGAAGTGACAAAAATAAAGAAATGGAAGACTAAAAAAAGAGAGAAGAACATGTGAGTGAGTGAGTCAATGAATGAATGGATCACATGTCTTCGACGTGTTTATTCTTGCATGGAAATTAGGTAGCTTTTAAAGTATATTAGGTGGAAATTCAAGAATTTTTTAAAATTCCACATCATTCCTTTATTATCTTTTATCGATACTTAACAGAACAGGATAAAAAAAACAATTTCAATTAATTTGGTGATTAATTTGTAATTTTTAATAGTTAAGTGATTAAAATAAAAGTTTAATAATAATTGAATGACCTATGGTGAAATTTACCCGATATAGTGTTGTCAATTCTAGGAAATAGGAATGATTGAGAGGGATATTTTATGTCAAAATAGGTTAGAACTTGACTGACCAATTATTTTCTATTGCTATGCAATTATATTTTGGCATAATATTAATTTAATTTTTATCAATTTATTCTTTATTTTTTAAACTATATTTGATTTTCAACTTTTTAAAGAAGTTTAATTTGAGGAATAACTTTTTTTAATGAGTTAAATTGTTATTTTTTAATTAAAATATTGATTAAAATATTAATTTTTTAAATAGTGCAGTATGTATGATAATTTATATATAGTCGCTCCTTTTTTTATATTTTTAAAATTTATATATATTAATTTTGATTTTTTAATTATTAAATATTTTATTATTTTTAAATTATTTATTAACATGACATATAAAATAAATAATGTCATGTCAATATTAAGTATAAGTGGACTACCGGTATGTTATTATGTTAATATCACTAAAACTTTAATGTTTTAATCAAAATTTTCGCTAAAAAAATAATTTAACTATTTTAAAAATAATAATTATCAAATTTAGCTAAACGAAAGAATAAGAACGAGATTAGCAAAAAAATATAAACATTAAAATCCAAATTTAACGTTTCCTCAAATAAGGATTATAGTAATTAATTTAATTAATGGAATTATGCTCGAAATTGCTTGTGAAAAAAGTACTAAAGCTCAAATCAACACTCAAAAGCTCATTTACTATGAAAATCAATTAGCATGATTATAAAATAATGATAAATTTAACTATTAAAATATTTTTTTTTATGATTAGGTCCTAATTTTTTTAGTCAGCTTTTAAATTTAAGCCGATTGGAATTGAAAATGAAGATTCAAAGCAAACAATATTTGAATCTGTTTGAGAAGAAGAATGAAATCAAATGTAAAAAGAATGGTTTCCCCGTGGGATTTTATTTCATCAAGTAAGACATATCAAGCTAGAAAAGGTTTTTATTTCCTTTTGGTCCCTTAGTTCTGAAAATGTTTACAGAGTAGTCCCTTTAATTTCATCTACGCGTGAAGCAAGGTATGGCGGCACTAGCACTGCCGGTGTTTTCAGCACGTTGGGAACTGATATTTCTTCTGTGCTCAACCAAGCGTCGGAAAGCATCAACATCCTCATATTCAAAAAAGACGTCTTGACGTGAAGATAGAACTGCAAGAATCGCCAATAGCTGATCAACAAGTATACCTTCATCAATCTTCTGCGACATAACCTTGATTGCCCCTAATTTATTAAACTTTGCTATGTTCTCATGTACAGTACAGAGGCTGAGAATAGCTGCGGCAGCATCCTCTATGTCTACAAATCGAAGCAAAGCCGCGGGAATGGTGGATTTTCCGATGATGAACTTGTTCGATTCGAGTGACAATAACGATACCAGAGTCATTGCAGCAGTTCTCGTTGTTTCCATGGTTCCAGTATAAAGAGTGCGATCAAGCAAAGGGATGACACTAGGATGTTCCGCCATATGTTGCTTATTGTTGTCATCGGTTGAAATGTCTAAAACTATTTCCATCAAATCTTGCTTCATTTTGAGTTTGGAAACTCTGTAGCTCAAATCTTGCTCGAGTTCGGGATCGTAATAGTCCTCGGACAATAACGGACCGAGTAATTTCGTGATGCTGTCCGGGAGCTCGGCAAAAATTGCCCTGTATGCTGGTTGTGACTTTGTCAGTTTGCTAAGCTCTCTAGCAGCCCTCACCTTATCAGAAAATGAACCAGACAGCCTTTCAAGGTGCAGGTTTGCCAAAAGTCGACTCGCGTCCATCATCTCTTGGCTTTTTAGTTTAGCTTCATTCGATTTCATCCACTTCAGCGCCTGAAAATTGATAAACATCCATAAAAGATTCTTCAAGAATTACAACATTTCTGGAATGATAATACAAGAAATCAATTAAAACCCATTAAAGAAACAAGAAAGCCTAACCTGGTTTGAAACCGAAACAAAGGGATTACCCATGACGAGTGATGGAGATGACATAGAAGAGTCGCCGTCTTGCTTAGGTGGCAATACTGCTTTACCTTTATCATCATCCATTCCAATAACAGCAGGTTGATTCAACTTCATCTCTCTTAAACGAGACAAGATTCTTATGGATTCGCCTATTGTATCAATTCTATTGTCATCATCATCATCTTCTTCAAGAATCTTTCTTACAACGCTTTGAAGTTCTTTCTTTAATTCCCTTACTTCCCCTGTTACTGATGATGATGAATCCCCTGTTTCAGCCATTGAAGATTGTTCTTTCCCGTTTGCTGCTGGTGACTTCCCTTTTTCAGTCATTGAAGATGGTTCTTCCCCTGCTGCCGCTGGTGACTCCCCTGTTTCAGCCATTGAAGATGGATCTTTCCCTGTTGCTAATGATGACTTCCCTGTTTTAGCCATTGAAGATGGTTCTTCCCCTGCCACTGCCGGTGACTCCCCTGTTTCAGCTATTGAAGATGGTTCTTTCTCTTTTGCTAATAATGACTCCCCTGTTTCAGTCATTGAAGATGGTTCTTCCCCTGCCGCTGCCGGTGACTCCCCTGTTTCAGCCATTGAATATGGTTCTGTTTCTTTTGCTAATGATGACTCCCCTGTTTCATCTATTGAAGATGGTTCTTCCCCTGAAGCTGCCAGTGAATCCCCTGTTTCAGCCATTGAAGATGGTTCTTTCTCTTTTGCTAATGATGACTCCCCTGTTTCAGCCATTGAAGATGGCTCTTCCCCTGACGCTTTCTTTCCCTTTTGCCGATAATGAATTCCCTGTTTTGGCCACTGAAGAAAGAAAAAGAATTAAAACCTTCTTTGTACTTTCTACTTTGAGCACTCAAGAAGAAAATAAAACCGGGGGAAGGGGGGTTCTAATAGCAAAAGAGATTGATGAAAAGAAAAGATTGTAATTTGGACTGAATTTTCTTAGCCTCCCCCTTTGTGCCGTATGTATATTTATAAACTACATTTCATTAAATTATTGTTAAATTTTCTTTTTGTCACTCAAGTTACAAATTCGTCACTAATTTGTTTTTTTCTTTTCTTTTCCATTAAGAGCATAACAGAGGAATGACGTGGAATTAAACAAATCTTGAATTTCCACCTAATATATTTTAAAAGCCACCTAATTTTCATGCCAGATTAAAAAACAAATAAAAATTAAATCTTAAGCCACCCTCCCCAGCTTTTCTTCTTTTATCAGAGAACTCCCCCCCCCCACCAAATAAAAAATAAAAAAAAATCATGGCGGACACTTGAAATCTCCTCTCTAAAAATCTTCTTATACATCGCCATCAAGTTATCATCTTGAAACAGAAAAACCACCCCCACAATACCAAATATCCGCCTTAGCTTTGTCGTACCCGTTTTGTTTACGATCTTTCTTGCTCATTCTTTTGTTCTTTTGTTTACGATCTTTGTTTGATCTTCATGATATCAGTAGTTCTTCATAAACTTTAGTGAGGGTTCCATATTTTTCGTGGAGCAGAGATGTGTTCTCGGTTTTAGCTTTATCCGCCATTTTTGAACTTTAAAAGTTCGAGAAATAGAAAGAAAAAAAACCTCTTTGTTCTGAATTTCTGTATATTTACAATAGAAGTGACAAACATAAAGAAATGGAAGATTAAAAGAAGAGAGAAGAGCATGTGGGTGAGTAAGTCAATGAATGAATGGATCAACTGTCTTCGACGTGTTTCCGGTGACAATTCCAACTGTCGATGGATCGCTTATGGTGGCCTCGAAGCTCAGGCCGCGTCAATGATGAACTTTTCATATCTTTACATTCCCAAAAGGGTCTTAAAATACGGTGTATTTTTGTATATATATAAACTATCATTTGGTGCTATCAATTCTACTAATGATTGAGAGGGATATTTTATTTTTATTTTTTTTTGAAATAGCTGGGTTGTATTGAATAAATTAAATAAACAGAATCCTAAAACAAAATCAGCCCGTTTGACCATGAAAGGCCTGCCAGGCTTTGTAAAATAAAATAACAAAAAACATAAAAAAGCAACCCAGCATTAATGAGCTGTTATTTCCTAGAAATCTTCCTAAAATCTTCATTTTCATTTACAACTCCTGGAAAGGACAAAAGGCTGATATTCATTAAGTTCTCTTCTTCGAATCATACACCTGTTGGAATTCTCATCCACATCCCCGATCAATTTCTGCCTCCGTGACTCTCTTCCTTTATGTATGATAATGAATCATACACCTTGAATCGGGGGCTTCCATTCTGCTCTAATCAGGCTAGAGGCAAGTTTTCCCCGTTTAATGCTGTTTAGTTCTTGTAAGTACTGTACGCTAAATCTTGTCGTCTCTGCTCCTGACATTTTCTTGCCTTCGTGGATCCATTTGTTTCTAGCCGACCAGATAGCCCAGATGGTGCATAAGAAGGATTGAAAAATATCAATACTGTTGTTGTGCACAGTCCAGGTAAACCATTCCATGAACCATTCCATGAATTCCATATTTGCTACTCTTTCAGGCCAGTCAAATTGTAAGCTATTCCATGTTTCCTTTGCAGCAGCGCATTCTCGAAAGACATGGTCTCTGTTCTCTACACCCTGCTGACATCTTGGGCAGATGGCGTCATTAGCTAGTCTTTTAATGCGTAGATTTGATAGTGTAAGAAGGTAGTTTAGAGTGACTCTCCAGGCTGCAATTTTTATTTTTGAGGGGAGGTCACTATTCCACAATTTTTTGTAGCATTCCCTGTTTCCATTTGGGTTGCATCTATTATTATTGATGGGGTTGCCATGTAATAGTAATCTGTACCCACTTCGGTCTGTATATTCACCCGTTAGTTCGCCTCTCATCCTGTGAGATGAGAGTAAGCGGGATTTAGAGTATTCTCTGAGCATCTTCTGCGAAGAAGGTAGCTGTAATCAACTCTGTTTTCCATGTTCTAGTATTGCTATCAATCAGATCTGCTACCTTCAATAAATTTTGATTTCTCACTATTTTTCGAATATACAGATTTCTATCCTTCGGAGCCCAGACATCCTCTTCAATACTAATATTCTGGCCATTTCCCTCCCTCTAACACATTACCCTCCACAAAAGGCCTTTTGTGGCCATATACTTTTCCAAGTATATGAAGGTAAGTAGCTCAGAGTTTAGAAGTCAGTTTTTGGATAATATTTGGCCTTCAATGTCTGTGCTAAAAGAGAGTTGGGGTTTTCAATTAGTCGCCATCATTGCTTATCGAGGAGTGTAATTACCCGAAAATTTTTACAGTAAAATATTATTCGTGATATAATAAAATAAGAAAATAAAATGACAAAAAGAGAATTTTTGAGTTATGTCAATATTGGGAAGTAATTATGATATATTAATTTAAGAAAAAACTAAATTGCAAAGATGAGAAAAGTCTTATTGCACAAGAGTAAATACTCAAAATTTAAGAGGTTGAAGTGTAAATATAAAAAAGTTGAAGGACTAATGGTGCAAATATTTTAAGGGTGTAATGATCTAGAAACTAAGAAAAATTGATGAATTAGGACCAAATTGAATAGGTGAAAAATTATGAGGGACTAAATCACAATTTTATCAAATTAAGTGATGACTCAAGGATGAAATTCTAAAAGATCATGAAGGGCAAAATGGTCAATTAGTCAGAGAGAAAATTCTAGAATGTGATAATTATGTTGATGATATTTTAAATTAATTAATTAGATAAATGTTATTTTATTAATATTTTTATGAAATATTTATTATTATATTATTATTATTTATTTAGTATAAAAGGAAGGAAAGATTAAGAATTAACATTACATTTCCTTCCCATGCAACCAACGTTAGAAGAGAAGGAAAAGAAAGAAATTTTGTTTTCTTTACAATTTGGTCCTTCCACCAAAAATTTACCATTTTCACCTAGAAATCAAAAGAATTTCCATAGCTACTAAGAGAGAAAAATGTTAAGGAGACCATGGGGAATTAGAATATCAAGCTGGATTCAAGAAATAGAAGCTGGAGGAGAGAGAAAATCAAGTTAAAGATTAGTATCAATAGAACAAGGTAAGTATATCAAGATTTCAATACGTTTTTAAGTTTGTTATTATTGACAAAGCATGTAAATAATGTTATAGTAGAGTTTTCTTACATAAGGTCCTATGTTCTTGATATGTTAGTGAAGAAAAAATAAGAGAAAGTGATGAGAAATGGTGTAGAAAAAGAAAATAAGGGTGTTATAACATGGTAATTAATATCTTGTACTAAAACAGTTTTGGACAGCAGCAGTAGTCTAAATTTGAAAAATCATTAAAAATTGTAGAAATCTAATTATAGGATAAATAAAATATTAAATTAAATATTATTAAGTCTAGTTTCTTATAGAAGAAATTATGTAAGAAATGGTATTGTAAATCATGAGATATGATGAATTTTGTGAGACAAGGTCAGAATGATTTTGGGTTTCTCAGTTCTGACTTTATAAAATCATAAAAAATTGGATAGAAATAATTATGGGATTAAATTTATATTTTTAGAATCCTGAATGAGTCTATTTTCAATAGAAACAAACAGGAACATCATTCAAATTCTGTACAAGGATATAATTAATTTTTAGTGAAGAAGGACCAGAACTGTCAAACAGCAGAACAGGGGTAACTTTAAAGAATAAACTGTACTTATTGGCTAAACCAAAAATTCTGAAAATTTTGTGGTAAGAAGATATATGAGTCTAGTTTCAGGAGAAATTAGAGGATCTTAATTTTGAGTTCTATAGATCCAGATATAAATAATTTAGTGACTATAACGCAGATAGATAGCTTTAATATTCATAAAAGTAAATAATAAAAATTATGGATAATGTTACTTACAAGTGTGTTATCTACATTAAGGATGTAGAATGGAGAGAATGAGGAGGAAAAATATGTATGAATATTCATCTAGCATGGCTAATTTGTATATTTTAGGCTCAGGGACTAAATTGAATAAAATTAAAACTTTATGGGCAATTTTGTAAAAATGTCAGAAATGATCAAATTGCATGAAATGGATTATTTTATTATTTAAATTAAAAAATTGAATGAAATTATTAATTTAGTTTAAGATCGGGGGAAAACATGTTTTAAGGATTAAATTGAAAAGTGTTGAAATTATGGAAAATTCTGATATTTTATAGAATTCATGAACTGTTATCAATACATATGAGAATAATAGCTGGAAATAAGGATTAAATTGTAATAATTTTATTTTCCCTTACCCTAAGGATGAAATCGTCATTAATTAAAAGTTTAGGGGCAATATGGTAATTTTACCTAGAGCATTAATTAAATGCATTATAATATGAAATGAATGAAAATGATGATTAAATTTATTTATAAAGATCCGGACGACTTAAATATGAGACTTGATCGTAGAAAAGAAAAGATATCGGATTAATGAAATTATAAACACAAACAAGCAATGAGGTAAGTCCGTGTAACTTGAATTATATTCTTAAATGATTGAAATGTATGTTATTGATGTGAAAATAATTTGAATGTTCATTATATGAAAATTGATGGAACATTGATATATTTGATAAAAAGGGGAAGAAATCTTGGTTGAATAAAAGGAAATTTCGATGGATCTCTGAAAAGGAATTGACGGTAAAAAGGATCTAGCCCGGACGGGTGATCCTATCCTGATATGGCCCTCCCGAAGAATACGTGTAAATGGATTTAGCCCGGACGGGTAATCCAAATTAGGGTCTGAATTTAGCCTGGACTGGTAATTCAGATCGAAGCTCATTAGAGTAATTGTCGTTGCAGGGGATTTAACCTGAACTGGTAATCCCGACAATACTCTATGAGTTTATATTACAGGGGATTTAGCCTGGACTGGTAATCCCACTGTAAGGATGAGGTTCACGGGAGTGTGCTCTCTGATATGAAATGTGTAAGACCATGGTTGAAAGATACCATGGCAACCTGATATGAAATGTGTAAGACCATGGTTGAAAGATACCATGGCAACCTTATATGAAATATGTAAAACCATGGTTGAAAGATACCATGGCAACCTGATATGAAATGAATAAGACGATGGTTGAAAGATACCATGGCAACATGACGGGAAATGAATAAGATCATGGTTGAAAGATACCATGGCAGCGTGACATGAAATGTGTAAGACCATGGTTGAAAAATACCATGGCAACATGACAGAAAATGAGTAAGACCATAGTTGAAAGACACTATGGCATCATGTCAAAGATAAATAAGACCGTGGATGAGAGACGTGATGACATCTATTGAACAATTGATATTCAAGTAATATGTATCAGATGACGAATGGTTATATGAAATAGTTGTGTGAAATGTTTACAAGAACGGTCATATGGAAATATATGTACAAAATAGTTGTATGAAATAATTATGAAGATAGATAAACAAAATAAGAATAAGTACATGTAATATAATTTATGTTAAGTTTGATATAAACTTTACCGGAATAAATATACATAAAATATATGGAAATGATGGTGCATGAAATATTGATATAATGAAATGATTGATATATATACTTATAAAGAAACGGTAAGAGAATGATATGTTTCATGACATGTACATATATTATTATCTTTGATATGTTAATACAAGGAAATTATGTAAGTAAAGACAATTATTAAACTCAAGTGTAACATGTCAAGAAAAAAAGTATATAAATGTTGAATTTATATGAAATATATGCAAGTATACTAACAATGATGTTGTTTGACGCTTAGACAAGTGTCAAGCTATTGATTGAATGATAACATGTTTAATTATAAGAAGTATTGAAATGGTAAGTACTTAGATAAAAATAAAATTTAAGATTTTGCGAAATTTTTTTTATGATCCCAATTTAATTCTGGTTGGTTTTTAATGTATGTTTGGGGCTTCGAGGGCCCAATAGAGAGACGTTATGATTATTTTCAAAATATGAATAATAAATGACTCAGAATTATCTGAAAATATTCAGTAAACTCCGGTAATGCCTCGTACCTATTCCGGCAATGGATACGGGTAGGGGGTGTTACAAGGAGGGCTAAATTAAACTTTTCAAAATTACAATAGCCGAGACCACCGAATTCCTTTAATTCACATAAGTTTTTCCATGAGCACCAGTGTATTCCCCTTTTTCCGAACCCCTTTTGCCACCAATACTTTGCTATAAGTTGTTCCATATCAATGCATACTGGCTTCGATAGTAGAAAGCATCCCATTGTATAAACTGGAATTGCTTGTAGCACAGCTTTAATGAAAACTTCTTTTCCCCACTGTGATAATAATCGAGAGCCCTAACAATCAATTTTTGCTTTGATTCGATCTTTAAGGTGTTTGAATGCTACCATTTTCCTTCTTCCCACCATATTTGGCAAGCCCAGATATTTCTTTGTGTTATTCATCCGATTCACCCCCAAACTACTTACAGTAGCCGAACAAAATATTTCAGTTGTGTTTAAACTAAAGAAAACTGCGGACTTTCCATAATTAACGCATTGTCCCGAATAGGCTTCGTATTTTTTTAAGATCCTTTCAAAAATTCCTGTACCTTTTTCACTTGCTTCCCAAAACAGAACGCAATCATCCGCAAAAAGAAGATGAGTAATCTGAGGGCCTCGTCTACTCGCTTTTACTCCTTTCAGCTTTCCTTCCTTACTTGCAAATCTTAATAGTGTAGACAGTCCCTCGCTGCATATAAGGAACATAAAAGAACTCAAAGGGTCCCCTTGACGTGGGCCTCTCTCAGGACGAAATACTTCCCCTGGTTTTCCATTCAAAACAATCGAATATGAAATCGTACTGATGCATCTCATAATAAGCTGAATCAAAGACTCATCGAATCCCATTTTAGCCATCATTTGTTCCAAGAAAATCCATTCCACCCGATCATAGGCTTTGCTCATGTCAATCTTTAGAGCCATCAAACCTTTTTTCCCCATCCTTTTATTCTTCATAGATTGTAGAATTTCATATGCAAGAAGAACATTATCAGTAATTAATCTACCTGGTACAAAGGCGCTTCTGGATCGATACAAAACTGTAGCATGTTTGCTATAGATTTTGAAATTATTTTATAAAAAACCGAGCAAAGGCTAATTGGTCTAAATTCTGATGGACTTTTTGGTTGAGAATTCTTTGGGATTAGCACAATATTCGTATGGTTTAAAGGATCAAGAGATTTTCCTTTATTAAGAACTTCCAAGCAAAAATCACTTACCTCCCTCCCTATAATATGCCAAAATTTTTGGAAAAAAATTACCGGAAATCCATCAGGTCCAGAGGCTTTTGTCGATCCAATACTTTTTATTACTTCAAATATTTCCTCCTCTTTATAATCTGCAGTCAGAATTTGATTCATACTTCAGATATATTGCAGCAAACACTTGAGAGTATGTGACTCATATTACCAACTCCTTTAGATTCGAATAGTTCCATAAAGTAGTTCCTTATCATGATTTCCATATCATTTTCTTTCGTTTTGAGAATACCTTCTTTATTCTCCATCCCTCGAATATGATTTATTCTACGTCTTTGGGACACGTGATTATGGAAGAAAGCTGTATTCCTGTTCCCTTGTCTCAGCCAATTTGATCTCGCTCTCTGCTCCCAGTACATCTCTTTCTCCATCTCCCAATTTAGTTCCATCTTTACATCAATTATCTCGGCAAGGATATCATCGTCTCTATCCTTTTTATCAAGTTCGGCCAGTCTTCCTCTTAGAATCTTCGCTTTCCTTTCACGGTTTCCTATGATTTCTTTTGCCCATTTTTGTAAACTCAACTTGGTATCTTCAAATTTTTCCAAGGAATTACCAGATTACTTTTGCCAAATTTCCTTGATGATTTCTTCACACGATGGCTCAGTGATCCACCAAGATTCAAATCTGAATAAATTCCTTCCCGTGCTTTTTACATTTGACATCATCTGGATGAGGACTGGACAATGATCAGAGAAAGAGTGAGTTAAGTGTTGAACCTCGTACTAAGGGAACAGGTTTAGCCACTCTTGGTTCGCAACTCCCCTATCAAGTCGTTCTCTGATATTTGTGTCTGTAAAATTGCCCCTCTCCCAAGTAAACTTTTTCCCTTTGAAACCCATATCAGCCAGATCACAATCTTCCAGAGCTTTTTGAAATTCTTTCATTTGTCTCTTATCTTTTGTTCTTCCTCCACTTTTCTCATGTACATATATAATTTCGTTAAAATCTCCACACACACACCATGGTAAGGAACTATTAGACTTTAACCTGCGAAGTAGGCTCCATGACTCCTGTTTGTTTGATTGATTTGGGTTGCCCATAGAACCCAGTAAACTGCCACATATACAGAATATTTTCTTCATTAATCTCCACATCAACATGATTGTTCGAATAACTATAAACTTGAACTAAATCATTACCATTCCAGGTTAGGCTTAATCCACCATGTGACCCACTCGCTGAAATATACATATCATTTTGAAATCCACATTGCTTTCGCAATCTCTCCATTCTACTACTATCTAATTTGGTCTCCATTAAGAAGACCATTTGGGGTTTATAAAGCTTCAACATATGCTAAAGCCTTTTAGACACCTGAGAATTCCCCAATCCTCGAACGTTCTAACATAGAATTTTCATTGTTCCCGGTTAGCTAATAATTTGCCAGCCGCTGATCTAATTTGTGAAAGTTCATCATTGTCTCCCTTAAAAGTTTGAGACTTAAACTTTGCTAAATATCCTCCCAGATTCTCGTCCCCGTATTTAGCTTTTTTTAATGTATCTTCACCGTTCAATTCTGAAACTATCTTTGTCTCTGGATCAAATTTTCGTTTTCCATTTATATAGTCATCTATAAATGAATCATCTTTCTCTTTTCTGGATAGGCGCTGCCAACTCTTCTTCCTGTGGCCCAATTTAGGAGATTCAACTGGGCTAATGGAGCCCACTAATTTGTAGATTGTTTTTGGATCTTCCTCATCACTATTCCAAATTGTATCTACTCTATCCACCATTTTTGTAGGCCCCACTTGCATAGAATTTGCCTTTGAAACAGTTTCTAAATTACGGCAATCTTTCTTTGTTTGTGCTTCCCCTTTTATAGGCAAGTTTTTTGCCTAGATCTCCTTGTCATTATCTCTTGGAGCTCTTTCCCCCTTTTTAGGCGATATCATCAGCGAATTTCTTTCATCTTTATCTCTAGAATGTTCCTGAAATTTTTTCATTTTTCGAGGCATAGAATCCTGTTTCGGAAGCACTTCCTTTTTCGATTAGCGAGTCAAGGATGTCGCTCCTGATGATAGCACAGCCGCAGTGTTCGCCACTTCTTCACCTGTGTAGAAGCATTGTTGCATCGATTTTTTCATTAGTGATCCAAATAATAGGCTTTCTTTCCCAACTATGGAAGATTCTGCCTTAAGGGTTATCGAGAATGGATAATCCTCTTCTGTTTTACTACAGTCTCCTGTTTGTATTTCCAATCATTCTTTGACCCCATGTCTCATCCTTCCACACCCAAAACAAAAGGTTGGGAGATTTTCATATTTGAAAGCTAACCAGGCTTTCCTTCTTTCATCCAAAAAGACGAATATACCTCTTCTTAATTGTTTTTGTATATTCAAATTAACTTTAATTCGGCAAAAATCTCCCTTTACCTCGGCTCGAATTACTCCCCCAAAAGTAGACCCAATAGCGTGCATCAAATATTTCTTATCACATTCAAGTGGGCACGGGCCAACCTTTAACCAAAAGGGAGAGAAGATCAGTTGAATCTTATTGCGCTCCATAGGTTGCTTCAGTCTGTCGAAAATAATTAATTGTTTCCGAAAGAACCATGGGCATCCCTCCAAAATCTGTTCTAAATCCTCTTTATCTTCAAAGGAAATTGTAAATAAATTCTGACCAGCAATGAGAATCTCAAACTTTTTTTTGTTTTCCAGATAATCCTTAATTGCGCTCGCAGACTGTCTAGGTTGTACGACTTCCTCGTTCAAACTGAACAAATCAGCGTCGGATTTTTGGATGGTGTAACTAGTGAACTTTTCACTGTTAATTGAATTAACTCTTTTTCAAGAAGAGCGATCTCGCTTCTATCATCCATTGCTTCAGAATCACCGCTCGTCTTCTTCCCAACCACAGTATTCACTATTTCTTTGGGAAACCTAAGAGAGCACTCTTGACTCTTCTTCTTTTTTATTTTTATTTTTTGGTATAAAGACAAGGGTAAATTTCATGGCCAGGTAAAGTTAATAAAGGTTTTGGATGCTGAGGAAGCCCATTTCTTAGCCTTAATTTCGCGATGTCGATTGTCTGTAGGGAGTTGTTGTATGGAAACTAAAAGGAGGAGACGCTAAATGTCTTGGATTGCTGGTGGAAGCTTTCATCCTGCATTCGTCTATCCTAATAAAATGTTGCACCATTTCTTGTCCATGTTGAGAAGTTCATTAGACAAAAAATTGTAAGATTTGAGAAAAAGGAGGATTGAGTGTACCATGAGGATCCTAGCTTGAACGATAACAGCACCACCAATCAGGTTATTATTATTATTTCGATTTATTGAGACATCAAGACAGAGAGACCATTGAGGAGCCACTTGGGCGGTGGGGAGAGATTTGCGTAATCTAGGATGGGCTGCTGGCAAATTTGGGAGATCAAAAGAATGAGAAAAGATCATTAATTCTGAAAACAAGATCATTTTTGGATTTCCAGATAATCCAAACTGAGCAAGTAACCAGGGTATAGAATCTCTTGGAGTCTTGTTAAGAGATGTTATTTATATGGAGCCAGTGGAGAATCCAACGAGACAAGGAGGGCATATTAATGGAGTCTGGTCAAAACTAAAGTGGAGAACCAAACCATAAAGCCCTAGCAAAATGGTATTGAAGGAAAAGGTGTTCGATAGTTTCCCTGTGCTTGGTGCATAACGGGCACACATTACCAATCTTGGATATCCTTCTAGAATAAATTTGTCTTGTAGGTAGACAGTTGTTGCAAATTTTCCAGAAGAACACGATAATTTTGAGGGGGAGTTTGAGTTTTCAAAGATTTTTCCATGCATTGTTCAAATGATCACGTGGATAGCCTCCCCTCGAGTACCGCACGGTCTGGTGGCTACTCGAATTGGTCAAATTGCAGGTAGAGCTTTACATGTGGACGGCAATGGAGGTTACCCTCATAACATTCATTTCCTCGGGGTCAGTGTTGATATCAACCCTTGGAAACCTCTTATTGCTGGTTGTTACATCCAAAGTGATGACGGAATCAGATTTTGGGTCCACTTCGGCTATGAACGAGTGTGTAAGGTCTGCATCCAATGTGGCACCATTGGCCACTCTCGCAACAACAGTCCCCATGACAACTGACAACCAGAGCAAACAAAAGAAATTAGGCTAGTCTTGGTTTCTCGGAATTCAATGTCAACCAAATTCATTTTAGATCTACCATTAGGGCCTCAAGAACCAGATGTTCCATCGGTTCTACTTGCATGGAACTTGTCCCATCTGTTGCTGTCTGTACTAGCTCCATCTATCCTTTTGCTCTAAGCCGTCTCCGTTTTGGTTCGAACACTGTTGTCCGTGCTAATACCGATGCTAATAACAATGATCAGAATAGAGACAATAACCAGCCTTGTGCCTTTGATGATAACTCTCAAAGAAGTGTGTCTAATGATGATGAAGATTCCGACCCATCCATGAGCGTTGAGACGACGATAGTGAGGATCACACCCCCTCAAACAAACATTCTCTATGAAGAGGTCCCTCCTATTGATACTGAGCAAGTTTCTAGAGATGATCTCCCACTCTTGCTGTTTGGATATTTTATGTCAAAATACTCTAGTACTTGGCTGACTTATAATTATACACTGATACACTAGTACTTGGCTTAAAAATTGAAAACCAATTAGAAAATACATTGATACATAACAAATGCCAACTTTTTAAATGGAAAAAATATCTCAAAAAAAGCAATGATTTTGAAACGAACCCATTAAAAACAAAGGATTTTTAGCGTGAAAAATACAGAAGGATTTCATGCATATTTCAACATTCTTTTACCTTGGTATAAAATTCTATCGATAAGCACATCAAAGTAGTGGGCGTGCCGAAGTGGTTATCGGGCATGACTAAAAATCATGTGGGCTCTGTCCGCACAGGTTCGAATCCTGCTGCTTACGCTTATCATTTTCAATTTTTTTTCTTCATTTTTCCTATCAATCCTTAAACGTTTTCTTATTATTGGCTTGGCACCCCCAAATTTTTAAAAAATTCCTTCCAACTCCATTTTTAAAAAAAAATTATGTCTCCAAATGTTTTGAAACTTTTGATTAGGTCCTCTCAGAGTTTGAGAATATTTTCATTAAGCCCCCAAAATTAATTTTCAAAATTTTCATAAGTCTTCAAAAAAATTGAAAAAAAATCATTATAACGTTTTTATATGTTTTATTTATGAGTTGATAGGAGTTATGGTTATACAAGTTTATAGTTTCATTAGTACAGTACTTGTGCATATATTTTTATTCTGGTAAAATGTATTAAGATATCTTAATTAACAAATATTGAAAAGGTTTAATTAATAAAAAAATTGTAAACGTTAGTAACTGAATTTATTATTATGTCGTGTATATATATAATAATCTTTTACATTTAATATTAAAGCATTCTAATTTTTCTAATTTAAACTTTTAATTTAAAATAATTCTCATTAAATCTTAAGTAACCAAGTTTGAGATCGTTATGCACAATTATATGTGTAGGTCTTTGAGTTCTATCATATATGGAATTTTTAATCTAGTAGTTCCAGTTTGTTGGCTTTAGTTGGGATTGTATTAATTCTTAGTTTATTTATGTTGTAATAGTTTGATTATACTTGGTGGTTACTCGAACAATCCGTTTGTAATAGTTTAATACTTGTGATTATTTAGACTTGTATTTGTAATTGTACTTGCACTTGCACTTTAAAAAATAATCTATTTTCTTTAATTTTTTAATAAAAAAACCCTACCATTATAGTTAAATTGGAATAAATTAGACCTTTTATTTTTACTAATTAAATATTAAAATTTTGATTAAACCTGTAATAAGAAACTACACTCATGTATCTTGTCATGATTAGACTTGATTAAGAGTTAGGTTACTTATTTGAGCCCAAAAACCTATTTGAAATTTAGATGAATATGAAAAAAGGTACTCGTTTAAAATATAGGTTGAGTTCAAACTTAAACATCTAAATATCAACTCATTTTTTAAATTTGTAATATATTGTATGTAATTTATAATACATAAAAATTAGATCTATTATTTAATATTACAATGTATCTATTAAAAAATATGTTAAGTTGCTTATATTTAAAATAGTAGTAAAAAATTATATAAAATTATTAAATGTTAAATTTAAAATAGTATAAATAATTTTTAAAAAAATTTAAACAATCATATAAGTGAGTTTAAGATGTGTTTGAGTTAATAATTTATAAAAATAAATAAATTTAAATAAAAATTATGACTCATATTTTAAATCCAACCACGTTTAAAACAAATAAAATTATACCAATATGTTGGATCCGAACCTGACGTAATCACCCCAACACTAGTGTTAATTGGCAACCTTAACGAAAAAGCTAATTTCAAGAGTTTAATTGATACTTTCGTTTAACTTCCCAATTAAGTACGGTTTTGATTAAGAGTTTTATTAATTTTTTAATTATTTTACAAGGATTTATATAAAAAAGAACAAAAGGTTTTTCAAATTTAATTTGAAAATTCCAGTCCCTGACCCATCCTTCTCTTCCCTTCAGCTGCCTGCTATTGCCTTCAAGTTTCCCGACGACGAAATTAAATAAAGGTAATTTTTGAAACCCTAAACTTTTTAACGGTTGATAAAGCAATTATATTTCTATTTGAATCCCAAGTTTCCCCACCGCTATTTGAAACCCTTAATTTCCAGTTTGTTAGAATCGACGATAAAGTAATTATCTTTCTGGTTTTTTTTTTAATTTAATTAATTTCATATGTTTTTGCCCCTTTCTTTTAGATTAAACATGGCTGCTGCAGTAATTAAGAAGTTCTTCATTGCATCAATGTTCATGTGGATAGCTCCCCTTGCAATATTGTATGGTTTTAATCATAATTTACTTCCTGGTAAGACCCATTGATTCCTTTTTTTCTTTTTTCTTTTTTTTAAACTGAACGTCTCAAAATTGGTTTTTTTCCCCTTTGATATTATTGTAGAAGTTGGATCTTCCTTTTTCTCTTTTTAATTTTAAATTTAGGCGTTTTTAACCTAGTTTAGCATTATGTTTATCTAAGTCATGAATAGTTCATCTATTTTTTTCATTTTATTAACAAAGGCGATCGCAATACGAGACATGAGAAAGGGTTACGGATATTGGGATTCAAGTACATACCATCTATTGATGAAGACTGTATGAACTAATTAGACCACGATCCGGGATATGGGACGGGGGTTATGGATGTTAGGATCTGAGCTTAAACTGCAGGAATTAATTAGACCATAGTCCGGGATATGGGAAGGGGTTACGGATGTTAGGATTCAAGCTTAAACTTGTCAGATGCCACATCTTAAAGGAAACTGCATAAACTAATTAGATCACACCCCGGGATAAAGGAAAGGGTTACAGATGTTAGGTTTCAAGCTTAAACTTGTTAGATGGCAAACTACATGAACTAATTAGATAATAATCTGGGATAAGGGAAGGGGTCGTGGATGTTAAGTTTTGAGCGTAGGCTAACTGGGCTGCAGTCTGGGATAAGGGAAAGGGTTATGGATGTTACGATTTGAGCTCAAACTTCTTGGATGCCACCTATTAAAGGAAACTACGTGATCTAGTTAGAGCAGTCTGGGATAAGGGAAGGGGACGGTCTGGGATGTGGGTTTTGAGCTTAAACTTGCATGAACTAATTAGGTTAAGTCCTAAGTTCGAGTAGTTCATCTCATTACTGTTAGCTTTTGCAGTTCAAATGAAGGCTAAACTCATTTCAGTAGAATGGTGAAAACATGGAAACGAACCCTATTGGTTTGGAAGCTTTAACTACATGTTATCAGTAAAATGGTGATCGGTGCTTATGTATCGGAACCGGTCAGTGCAAAAGCTCAACAAGAGCCTTGATAAGAACTTGTTTTCTGTCAATGAGTAAGAAAACGAGAACACTATCAGTGTTGAAACCTGGAGCTCTTTGTTGAGTTGAATAATTTAGATGCACAAAGTTGTGAAATACATATGCTGATATATTACAGTTTATCTGTTCTGATCCCACACCTAGTGAAGTAGTTGCATACTACTTTTTCTATTATCAGTGCTTATAATTGTTGTGAAAGCATTGAGTTCCATTGTTGATTTATTTGTTTATGCTATATAATCTGGTTTATTGAACGGGAAACATTGGTTCTTGGAATAGGTTCAACAAATTTATCTCCCCATGCTATGACTCTGGTGAGTGGATTCGTTGCTGTAATTTCGGTCAATATAGTTATCGCATTCTACATCTATATGGCAATGAAGGAACCTGTGGATAAGCATGAGCCAGATCCAAAGTTTCTCGCTGATGCCAAAGCTAGTGTAAGCCAGCCAACGGGCGAAGCTCCAACCTCTTCCGAGTCCATAAAGAAACGAGAATAGAATAGCCGAAGCCTGAGTAACTACAATGGAGAGAATGGAACAATGAGGGTCTGTGCTCCATACTCATGCCTTATGATTATGAAATTAAGTTCTTTCTAATGTTTTTGTTGTATATTTAGACTCATTTCTTTTGGTCTTTTCGATAACATTATCAAGTTTTGATCCAAACCTCGTGATTTTGATTATTGTTAACTTGTATTGACTTGCATTTCTGAAATCATACTAATCTTTCAACCTGTCCAATGTTTCATCCAAGTTTTTTTCCTGTGTCTACATTTTTCAATTTTTTCTGTATTCAAACATGTATACAGCGTATGATCTTATTAACAAAATAAATAAATTACTGCATAATAATTCATCCTCAATGTAACTTTTGATATATTCGGACATAAATAAAAAAAATTACAATCCTTCAAATATATAAAAAGAAAAAAAAAAGAACTTTACAAATATTGAGCCGAGTTCATAATATTGAGTATATCTATGGAAGATATATATATCCGTATTTCACATTTATCACAAATCCGGGCAACATAAAATACAAAGGTTAGTTACAACTTACATGATAAAACTTTGATGACTTAAAATTTACATCAACACACTTCACAGCTAAAAATCGACAAAAAAAAAATTGTGTAACTTCCAACTCCTAATTTTTCTTGAAGCATCTGCATCCGAAACCCATTTTTGTTGCATATTCGGATATGGATACGAAGATATGATCTTTCAAGGACCTGCCAAATACATAGCTGATAATACAATTCCTATACCATATGCCTATATTCAAATCCGAGTCCGAGTAATATAGAAACCAAATTCTTATCAGTGAACTTTCAATCTGTAATATCAAAGCAAAGCTTAGCCTCATCCCAGGGGCCATTAATCTCAAACTTGTATTCTTGAATCCTTATAAGCCAGTAAGGGCAAACCACATTAACAAAGATCAAAATCCCCACTAACAACACAAAGAGCAAGCAATGCAGGCTATAAACAAATGTTAAAGTGACAGCCATTAACCCCAGAGAAAACAAAAGGTGCAACCTGAAAGAGTATTTCTTAATACAGTAGGTGACCAATGGTGCAAATAGGAAGATTTGTAATGAAAACAGCATGGTGGCGAAAACATGTACCCGTGACGGTAATCGGGATGCTATGAAAACCGAAGCGACAATGGAAGCGTTTAAGGAAATACAGCTGGTTAAGTTAGGGTTCTTGAGAGCACCCGAAGGTCTTATTGTAGAACCGGAATAGTCGTGAAGGAAAAGATGGAGCAAGAGGAGTGAAATGGTTACTGCCCAAATGGAATCCGAGCTGATGGACCTTGTCAACGTTTGGTATATTGGAGCTAACACGAATAATCCGGTTGTGAAGAAGGAAACGTTAAGGACGTAGTTCCAAAGACGTTTGAGGGAGAGCATTTCTTCAGTTAATACTAGGATTATGAAACCAGAACCAAGAAGGCTTATATCCAGAAGCAAGAGGGAGTTTTCATTAAGGGTTGACCTAAGGGTGTAGATCCATACCAAGACCACAAGAAAAACAATGCATAGATATTGTGAGATGGAAACCGAATCTTGCATCACCTTAAGCATATTCCGTTTAACGACATTAGCATTCATTACCATGTCTTCAAGGAAAGTTTCATCTGTGTGGTTGTCGTCGTATCCAGGTTGCATCCTTCCGTATGCAACTTTTCTCCATCTGGATGGAGCCAGGGAAGAATCGGCAGTGAAGTTCATATCCATCTCAATGCCACTGCTGTGGGAGAAATCGCAACTTCGTGCTTCAGATTGTCACAAAGCAAAATGTTCATCTTCTAGGGAAACCTCTGCTTCCACTCCATTAGATTTTAAGAAGCCAAATCTAAAGATTGTTTCAATGTTTCAGGGTTAGCTTGAATAGCAAACAATGAAAGCTGTTTGAATATTGCAGCAATTTATATCCAAATTTAATAAGAGCATTACTAATTTAATAGCTCAAATACAGAAAGAATAGCCCAAATGTTGGTAAAAGCATCATGGAGGCTCCTGTACTAGGTGTGAAATTGCATTTTGCCTCCTCTACTCAAAAAATGAGCAAACTAATCCCTTTACATTAGATAAAAGAGCAAACTGCTCCTTTCTGTTAAAATTTCATCTATTTCTACCATTAAAACTTGGCATAGCTAACAGAATAACTAAACAGTGACACATGATGTCAAGTGTACCTCATGCTAACCTACAGAATAACCAATTTATTATTTGATCCAAATATACAAGGATTAATTTTTGAGTGAATGGGGCAAAATGCAATTTGACTCCTACTACAAGTGCCTCCATGATCCTTTTACCCCAGATATTTAAAACATCAAATCTCATTTCACTCTTCATTTTTAGATATGATCCTTCCAAACCCTCTCCAATTTTTTTTTTTTTTAAAAATTGACATATTAACACATACACGAATCCAACACTTGTACCCAAGTTCAAGAAACATAGTCTGAAGCACAATTCATTGTTGACTTATAGGCATTGAATGCATAATTCATTGTTCATTAGCCCAAACCTAAGGCAGCCCCAATTTATCCAAAAACAGATTCAAATTATCAATCAAAGAAAGACCAAGATTCCCACGCACAAATCCACAGCGCTCCAAGAAAAAGAAAAGAGAAAATTTACTCAAAGCAATAAAAGAAAGAACCCAGAATTAATTCATGAATATTGTTGATTCAATGACAGACCCCAAATAAACAATCATCAATTAAAATCCACTTTTTGACATAGAATACTCTTAAAAATCATGTTTTTAACCACAAAAACTGAGAACAACCCACAAATCATCTCAACATCCATTTCTGTTTCAGAGAAACATAGACTTTAACAATTAACAATAGGAACGAATAAAGAAGAACGAAAATCGTACCTTAAATTCCGAGATAAAGGAACGTTGGAGATGGGTTTGAGAAAGGTGGGAGAGCTTTTAACGTAGATGGATTGAGAGAAAGAGAGGTCTATAAAGTGCAACAAAGACCCAACATTTGGCCCAAAAGGGGTAATTTTATTCAATGAACTAACGTATTTATCTTTTGGGTAAATTCCACCTAAGGTCACTAAATTATTAATAAGTTTACAATTTAGTCACATAACTTCAAAATGATACAAAATGGACACCAATTTTTCATTTAAGTCACTAAGTAGTTAAAATTGTTGTCATAAGACATTTTCTACTTGCATCGTCTATGCCAATTGAAAGATCTCGTTCCACTTCCTTCCTACAGATTTTTGTTCAGAAACACCTTTGAACATCTCAAATCTGCAAATCAGGATCTAAATAATTTTTTTCTCTTATCTCCGACATTGGTTGTCAAACTAGTTTGGATTTAAAGTATGTTCTTCTATTCGTCAATGAGTACTGATCTACTATATTGATCTTCAAATCGACGCTTGAAACTCACTAGTTGAACTTTAAAAAGAATTAAAAGTTTAATGACTTAAATAAAATTTTTTAAATAGTTTAATGACTTCAACGAAAAATTTCAAATAATTTAATGATAATTTTATAAAATTTTAAAGTTAAGTGACCAAAAATAAAATTTTCAATAACCTTAAATATAGTTTACCCTTAGGTTTTTTAAGATTAAAGTTTTGCCAAATAAGGGCTTGTGGAATCCGTTTCCATATTCGCTTGCTGGTGCTAATTCGTATGCTGGTGTAGTCTGCGCCCGCGCCGCTTATATTCCCTTTTTCTTTTTCTCGCTAAACAAACAGAAAATCAGCAACCCTCTTCTTTTACATTCTGTGGTAATTTAACTAAGAGCTGAATCTTATGGCGTCTTCTTTGGCTTCTCCGTCCCCAACTTCTTCCTTTATCAGGAACAAGGTCAGTGCTTTCGATTACCCTTTTTTAAGATTTTGATTAGTGTTTAATTCTTTTTTATTAATAAGTAAAAACCCTTTTTTAATGACCAGAAAGATTTGGGTTTCTCTGCTTTCCCTTCAACATCTCAAATCGCAATTCAGAAATGTAAGAAACAAGTTTCGAAGAAAATCGTCTCAGTCATGGCACCTCAGCAATCAGAGCGTAAACCAGCGACCACAGGCTCTGTTAGTTCCTTGTTTAACTTCCATTGTTTCATTTTCATCGATCGGTTAATGGATTTGTACTGATTTAAAAAAAATGGGGTTCCTTTTCAGGTGAAGACTGGAATGACAATGACAGAAAAGATTCTTGCAAAAGCCTCTGAGAAACCACAGCTGAGTCCTGGTGATAATGTTTGGGTTAATGTTGATATATTGATGACACATGATGTTTGTGGTCCTGGTTCCATTGGTATCTTCAAGAAAGAATTTGGTCAAAATGCAAAGGTATTCATTTGCTATATTACTCTCTTTTTCCTTTTTGTTGTTGTTGATTTTAACTCTTTTCTTTTCTCTTAGGTTAGTTTTGTGCATAATTGAGCTGTTTTTTATGCTTGTTAGATTATAATTAGCCTTTTGAGTTCACAATTTCACATAGCATTTCAAAATTGAAATTTTTGATTTCATGAAGTAACAATAGCTATGTCACTGTTGTAAGCTTCTTCTTGTTCTTCTCAATTGAATGCATTTTTGAAGATTGGAAACTGATTTTGGTGATTTCTCTTACAACTTTTTTCATTTGCCAATGAAGTACTTTGGTAGTGTAGAGTCTTCATCCTTGTATTTTTGCATTTAATTGTGTTCAAGCTGTCTATTTGCAGTGGCTGAATTCATTAACTGTTTACTATCATTCCGGTATTGAAGGTTTGGGACCGTGAAAAGATTGTTATTATACCTGACCATTACATATTTACAAGTGATGAACGTGCGAATCGGAATGTAGATATTTTGAGGGATTTTTGCACAGAGCAAAATATCAAGTATTTTTATGATATAAAAGATCTTAGTAATTTTAAGGTATGACACTTTACCTACTTTATCTCGTAATTCATTTCTCGTCCGATACTCTGAGGAACTAGGGGTATATTCTCTGTTTATTTACATAAAGCTGAATGCTAATTCACAACATTGCAGGCAAACCCTGATTATAAAGGTGTATGCCATGTTGCACTTGCCCAAGAAGGTCACTGCAGGCCTGGAGAGGTAACAAATCTTTACCAGAATTATTGAATTGTAAAACTTAAATTCAGGCCTTATGCTCTTGAATTGCTGTTATGTTTTTTATATCTGCCTTCAGGTTTTGTTAGGGACAGATTCACACACCTGTACTGCTGGAGCATTCGGTCAATTTGCTACAGGAATTGGAAATACAGATGCAGGCTTTGTCTTAGGCACCGGGAAGCTTCTACTCAAGGTTTGTTAATTATTCTTTAAGGTTTCGCTTGATTAAGCGTGTATTCCTTTTTTTTTGTTGGGGGGGGGGTGCATTGGCTGCGCTTGTTAGTGTTATGCTTCCCGTAGAATTATTGACCCTTTTTTTATGGCGAATTGAGAGTTTAGGTTATCCAACTATAATTGAAGGATTTTTGACAAAGCTCTAGCTCTTTGATGGGTGATTTTCTCCTTCCTGTTTTCTGCTCTAGGCATCTAGTTTGATTTGATGACTGTCTTGGCCTTTCCTTCTGTGAACAAATATGAGGATTTTTATGAGTTGAAGGACGATACTTGCAGAGTTGCATTTTATTTGGTGGTATAATACTTACAGTTCATGTTCAATTGCAGGTTCCACCAACATTGAGATTTGTGATGGATGGTGAAATGCCTCCTTATCTGCTTGCAAAGGATTTGATTTTGCAGGTAAGATCATATACTTTTAGGCAATCATTTCATTTTTATATAAGTTTGGTCATATAATGTTTTTCAAAAATGGTTCCCATTGAGCAGATCATTGGTGAAATATCTGTAGCCGGTGCAACATATAAAGCCATGGAGTTTGTCGGCACAACGGTTGAAAGTCTAAATGTAAGTGAACTTGTAATGTTCCATAGCTGTTAACATTAGGTCCTTAAATATCTTCTCAGCTAGTTTGATTTCTTGCTGGGAGAAATCATGAATTTAATTCTGTAATTTACTTGTATTGGATAGATGGAAGAACGGATGACGTTATGCAACATGGTTGTTGAAGCTGGGGGAAAGAATGGAGTCGTTCCCGCTGATAGTACTACATTTAAGTACCTTGAGGTGAGAGCAAAAATCATTGAGCATGTTTATCCAAATTCCCTACTTGGATCAACATCTACTCTTGAACAATGTTGATTTCATTTAGTGTCTATTGCTGCTTTCATGCCTAGCTTATGGATTAATATCTTTTGCTTTCTATAGGGTAAAACATCCCTGCCATATGAACCAGTTTACAGTGATGCACAAGCAAGGTATTGTGATTAAATGGTTAATAAAGAGTTCATGTTCTTATTATTATGGTCTTGTTTGCTATTGGTTAGTATGATTCAATGGGAGACTGGTCTCATTCTTCTTTGAGTTATCACTTAAAACGAGACTTATAGCCAAATAGGATTGCAAATTCTAGTATATGCTACTGTGATTTCTACCCGCATATAACAGTATTCTAGACTGAAATAGGATTTGGTTTTATATTCTATCGTGGCCGGTATTTACCGTACTGTTTCATGCTTGGAACTGTATTGAGATGAGTACAATTATGATTACATCTTCTCGTCTGGCTTTCAGTTATCTTTCCGAGTACAGATTTGACATCTCAAAGTTGGAGCCCTTGGTGGCTAAGGTGAGTGCTTGTATAAGTGATGAGTTCTTTTTTTATATACACCCTCCCCCCCATCTCCCTGTTGCTCTTTACTAAAGTTTATCTTGTAAAAGTCGCTTTTATCTCTATCTTCGCCGTCTTTTTCTTCTCTTGTGTATGTCTGTGTGTACAATGGAGTGATCTGTTAAATCTATTTTGCAGCCACATTCTCCTGATAACCGTGCTTTGGCAAGAGAATGCAAAGATGTTAAGATAGACAGAGTTTATATTGGATCTTGTACTGGTGGTAAAATTGATGATTTTCTTGCTGCTGCTAAAGTCTTTCTAGCTTCAGTAAGAGTCATACATTCCCATTCCTTATCCGTAGAGCTCATATATTATTGTGTAGTTTATGTACAATAAAGAAACTAAGCTGTGGCTGATAAACTTTAATTTGCTTGACCTGCAGGGAAAGAAGGTCAAGGTTCCTACATTCCTTGTCCCGGCTACACAAAAGGTGCGACTCAGTATCATCAATATTAAAACATCCCCTAGTTTTCAATTAGAATCAACGAATAAAGAAGTAATGATAAAAAAAATTGCTATTAAACTATTAAAATTGGCAGGTTTGGTTGGACTTATATACTCTCCCTGTACCCAGATCTGGTGGGAAGACATGCTCCCAGATATTTGAAGAAGCTGGCTGTGACACACCCGCAAGCCCTAGCTGTGGTGCTTGTTTGGGTGGCCCAAAAGACACATATGCACGTATGAACGAACCAAAGGTAATTAGTTTTTAACCCTTAAATATTACCTTCAAAAGCATTAGATTTGTTTTCCCGTAGTTTAATTACCTGAACTTTTCATTTCCCAAAGTACCTGGGTTTGACATATATTCAAATACGTGTACTGTAACACCCTCTACCCGTATTCCGAGCCTAGAATAGGGTACGAGGCATTACTAAACTTAATATGATCAATCATGTAAAAAAAAAATTAGCCATAAAATTTTTTTCTAAATTAAAAACTTTCATACATATGTTTAACGTCCCTTATATGGGCCTACGGGGCCCAAAATATACATTCAGGGTGGTTCGGGACTAAACTGTAAACATATGAAACTTTTGCAACACTTAGAAAATTTTCACACTTTGGAGAGTCACACGTTCGTGTTTTTAACCCGTGTAACTCTCTGTTTATAACTTCATTACCCTTGTCAGTCGTACACTTCATATAAATAACAAGAAATGTGTATGGGTTTAATTCTCATTTAATTTCTCATATATATAAACAATTTCACGTTATGTAATCATACAACATATAATAGCCATATTTCTGTAATCTAAATATATTTTCATAACAACCTATCTTGATTTCAAACTATTTCCTATTTAAGCTTAAATAACCAAAGTATTTGAAATATCATCTTTATACAAATAGTACATATGAGGTATATAATTCTATAATTATGAATAAACATATTTATCAAACATTTTCTATATTCATATATCAATGTCTCATGTCTTCATATATCAATAATCGTCATTTTCATGAATTTTAAGTTCAATTTCATAATTATTTGTCTCGTGTTCAATTTATTCCATATCGAAATTTTATTTATTAAAACATTTGAATTATCAATACATATGGACAATACATTCAAGATGAACAATTATATAATCACAAATGAATTCATTTATCAACCAAGTTCCATACTCGTATCTTATCAACTCGTACTTCCTTGTATCACATAATTTCATGTAACACTTATCAAACTTTGTCAAATTAGTGAACGTCTTACGAAATTAAGTATTTTGTTTTCTCGATGCCATAATTCAATTATGGTCTTACACATCTTCATATATCGATGCTATAGTCCAGCTATGTTCTTACACGAATCACATCTCACTGATGTCATATCCCAGATATGGTCTTATACAGTAGTATATATCACATCGATGTCATATCCCAAATATTGTCTTATACGGAAATCACTTGTCACTTGTCACTTGTAGCCGAAGCTACCACTATTCACTGATCAGATGGCTGGAGTTACTATTTTTCACTGATCAGGTAGCCGGACCTATCACTTTTCATTGATCAGGTAGTCGGAACTATCACTTTTCACTGATCAGGTAGCAAAAGCTATCACTTTTCACTGATCAAGTAGCTGAAGCTACCACTTTTCATTTGTCATTTGTCATTGATCAGATAAGTGTAGTCGAAGCAATCACTTATCACTTTCACTTTTCCTTGATCAGATAAGTGTAGCCGAAGTTATAACTTATCACTTGTTGTCATGGTCCAACCATGGTCTTTTCTTTCAATTCATCTTGTCACTGAACTTAAATGCTCAATTTGATCATTTATTTAATTTTTATGCTTTTACATTATTCACGATTTTATCAACACATATGAAGTAACACATCATGAAATTCATAAAATTAACAAATAATCACTAAAATTTAGCCATATAAACTCACAAGTTCAATTTTTGTATTATAACGATAATCATAATTTCATAATAAATATATCAAATAAAACATTATATCATTTCTAATCCAACACTTATTGATTATAATCGGGCATGTGATCAATTTATACATGAGTCATTCATATATTTTTGTATATTTTCCTTCTCCTCCTCTCCATCCACATCCTTAGTATAAACAACACACTTGTAGGTAACATTATCTATAATTTTCACTATCTACTTATGTGAATGTTCAAGCTGTCCATCTGTGTCATAGTCACTAAATTATTTTTATCTTGAGTCACAGAATTCTAAATTAAAATCCATAAATTTTTCCAGAAACTAGACTCATATGTCTTCTTACCATAAAAATTTCATAATTTTTGGTTGGGCCAGTTAATACAGTTTATTCATTGAAGTCTCCCCTGTTCTGCTGTCTGACAGTTTCGACCCTTCTTCACTAAAAATTAATTATCTTCTCGTACAAGATTCAAATGATGTCCTCGTTTGTTTCTCTTGAAAATAGACTCATTCAGGATTCTAAACATATAAATTTAAGCCTCTAATTATTTTTATCTAATTTTTGATGATTTTCCAAATTCAGAATAGGAGAACCTGAAATCATTCTGACCTTGTCTCACAAAAGTTATTGTATCTCGTGATTTACAATTTCATTGCTTACATAATTTCTTTTATAAAAAACACACTCAATAAGCTTTAATTTCATATTTTATTCATCCTCTAATTCGATTTCTACAATTTTTGTGATTTTTCTAAGTTAAACTACTGCTGCTGCCCAAAACAGTTTTAGTGCAAAATGTTGATTTTCATTTTACCTCAAATTTCACAATTCATACAATTTAGTTCTTGCTCAATTAACCCTTAAATTAAGATAATTTTCTTAATTAATACTTTTTCTAGACATTATAAGTTATTTCATAACTATTGAGATTCAGAATTTTCACATAAAATTTTAACTTCAAACTCTTTTACAATTAGGTTCCAAACATTCACTTTCTATTCAATTCTTTCAATAAAATCAGAATATAAACAATTTAAAACTCTAATTCCATGCCAAATCATCATATACTTCCAGCACTCATCCATAACAACTTCAAAAATTAGACATGGAATCACAAACTAATAAAATAGTAAGTTGGACCCAATTGTAAAAGTCCAAAAACATAAAAATGTCGAGGAGAAAGCAAGAATTAAATTTACATGAAGTTAGAGTATGAAAACCAGCTTGAACCCTCCTTAATTGCTGTTTTTCAGCTGATGAATATGAAGAGAAATAAAGAGAATTCTAGATATTTCAATTTAGTTCTTTTTATTTAATTAACCACCCAAACATCAAAATTTTCTGACTAAATTTTATTATAAATATTTCTAAAAATATTTATAGCTCGATTTATGAAGTCGAGGTCTCGATACCTTATTCTCGACCCAATTTACCGAATTAATTCTTTTAAATCACCAAATTCACTAATTGAAAAATGCTTTTATATTCACATTTGACTCATAGGTATTAATTTATTAAATTTTTAACTCATCCGTCGGATTTAGTGATTTTAAATCTCTATTCCGATACCACTTAAAATTAAGCTGTTATATATACACAAGAGCTTGAACCTCCAAATATATGGAAAAAAAGGATAGAGCATATTTTTTTTAAATATATATTCATATTTGACACAGTTTGCTTTCTATAGTTTACCCTTATGTTCATGTTCAACATATATTCAAACACGAGTACAAGAGTAGGAGCCCAAAAAAATTGAGAATTTTAATGGAATCACCATTGTAGGTCTGTGTCTCAACAACAAATCGGAACTTCCCTGGTCGGATGGGGCACAAAGAAGGCCAGATATATCTTGCTTCTCCGTATACAGCAGCTGCATCAGCTTTGACCGGTTATGTCACCGATCCAAGAGAGTTTTTGCAGTAAGAAACTTGAGTAAATTTTTTGTAGGTTTAAATGTATGGCTCATATGAATAAACCATAGGTTGAAAAAAGAACCAAAAAAAAGAACTTTTTGTTGTATCCTATATTCCAATGGATTCATGCAAGGAATGCCAAAAAAACTTGAATCTCTCTTTCGTAAGCTTTCATAAATGAAAATTGTTGTTTGGACAATTCTTGGAATTATCATGTCGAGTATATTACATGTTTAATAGTTTAGGGATCTAAAATTATATTATTATCCCTTCAGATTATCTATTGCCATATTCGACAAAGTGTATAGAGATCATGTAAGGGTAATTAATCTATCCATCTTTTTTAATTATTTTATTATTATCTTAATATATCTTAAAAGCAAGTGGTATCAATTTCAATCCGCTTGTCGATATTTTTTACTCTACTTGCATAATAATTCATCATGTAATTGAAAAAATATAATTTTTAATCTTTGAAATTAAGTTGTGTTTATACCTTTTTCTTTTCTTTTCTTTTTTTCCACTTTGACGCTTGAACTTAACAACTAAGTTCATTTTGGTATTTAAGCGTAAAAGTTCGATGATGTAGTATTTTGAGCTTACGTCATATCATCACTTGAAAATTTAAAAAGTTATATAAATTTTCTAGTAGTGTGTAATAGTCTTAGAGTGACATGTCTTTTGATAATTGAACTGGTGATTCGATAAGTTAAACCATTATTTTCTTATTCATCTAATTTGATTGGTTCAATTGGGAAATCAATAATAATTAAATAACTAATTAAAAATTATGAGATTAAATGAATTTAATTGTAAGTTCAGAAATCAAAATAGACCCAAAATATACAGATATTAAAATAGACTTAATTGCCAAATTAAAGTCTTAATACAATTTTATCCCATCATGTAATGATCATCAATAACACACTAAACTTCTCTCCAATTGTCATTTGTCCCACAGTTGGTACAAAATTCATATTGTCCTCCACCATATGTATATATATGAACCCGACAGCACAAGGTAGCACCAATGACCTTTTTACTCTTTGAAATGTCCCAGTACTGGAACATATATAATTGCCAAAACCATCTTTTTTCCTTACATTACAGGCAATCAACAATGTCTTCCTAGGATTATATATATAGAACCTTTCCAGCTGGGGTTTCCATTGCTATTATTTGTTGTTTTGAATGAGCCTACATAAAAAAAAAAGAAGCTCAAAGTCATTAAACTGTTATTAAATTTTTGTTTTAGTCATTTAACTTTAAAAAATTAAAAAATAATTACTAAATTAATAAAAAATTATCATTGAAGTAATTGAACTGTTTAAATCATTGTTGTATAGCATTCTTTATTTGCACCGTCTGCACTAATCGAAAGCTTTCATTCTTTTCTCTTCTACAATTCAACTTTCTTTTTTTATAAAACAGTTTTAAACGTCATAAATATGTAAACTAAAATCTAAATAGCTTTTTCTCTAATCTCTTACACTAGATATCAGATTCAGATAAACTTGGATCTAGAGTATATTTTTTTACTTGTTGATGGGAATTGACTCTCAATGACTTAAATAAAAACTTTCGAATAGTTTGATTACTATTTTAAAACTTTTTAAAATAAAATAACTAAAATTTACCCTAATATTTAATATCCATTCAGACAGCTAAAAGGAAGAGAAAAGAAAGTAATAATGGGAATGGGGAGACCTACCATTTTTGAATGAAGGGCTTGCAATAAGCAAAGAAAAAAATAACAATGATTGCACAATCTTAAATCACCTAAATGTGTTCCATTTTTCATCAGCAGCAGTATCTTATACCTCTCTCACGCCTTAGATTACATTTGATTGAATCAACCACCAAATATATGTGTGTATATATATATATAAAACAACCTTTTAGATAATGAATCAGACCACTTGTATAATTTTTGTTAAAATATTACATAAGTCCTTATATTCTTCATAAATCTAGAATTTAGTTTTTATATTTTTATTTTTAGGAAATTTAATTTTCTATTTTTCATATTTCAAAATTTAGTTACATCCTTATTAAGTTTTTTTTTTTAAATGTCACACCAACAAATTTATTAAAAAAAATTTACAGTGTTAATAATTAGACCTAAATTTTAAAATCTGAAAGTAGAGAGATTACATTCCTAAAACTAAAAAAATAGAGGCTAAATTTTAAATTTGTGAATAGTACAAACCTATGGCATATTTTAACCCATAATTTTTTTCATCTGATGCCAAAGTTCTACTTTTTTTGGGTTAATATATTTTTTGATACTCAAGTTTTTTTGTCTCAATTTGGTACTTGAGAGGATTTTTTTGTCCGGCTTAAGCACATTAGTTTGACTTTAAAGTAAAAATAGGTACTTGAGTTTAATTTTAGTCCCAATTAAGTTTCTAGGTTTTTACCGAAACATACATGTCAAATACTCATTGATCTATACGATATTCTTTAAAATACAATTTCAAACACAATACAATCACACGATACAAAAAATAAATTCGATATATCAAATTCTTGCATACCAATACTATTGCTAGTAACCAAAAACAAAAACACTCAGAACCTTATATTAAATGTAAAGTATAAACAAAACATAATGGAAAACACTAAATATCAAAATCACACACAAGTTGCAGCAAAGCTCAAAAATAACGCTCCTTTTTTTTCCCAGTACTCGCATATATACAGTATGTTGAAACACATCAATTCGGTCGAAAAATTTTATGTTGATTCGAATACGAAAACAACCATCAATTTTCTTTTCTAAATTCATTTAGCTTTTTGTGTTCAAACTGTGGATTTTTTTTTTTGTTTATACGGAAAATTAAATGGCGAATTGTGATGCCGGTCGATAATGTTATATCAGTTTGCTTCTTTGTGTTCGGTTCCTTTCATGGAATCTAGGAGCTGCAACAGATGAATAACAAGAATAAAAAATGGGTAAAAATCGAAAACCGAAAACCAAAAAGAAAAAACTTTTACCGAGTCCATTAGCCTCGGAGGTCTTCATGATTCGGAGCCTTCGAACTGAGGTGAGAAACATCCTGAAAAATACAAAAAAAAAAACAGATTACAAACAGGGAAACATCAAACTAGTTTTGATTTCATTTTTCGGATTTAAAAAAAATAAACATACATCCATGGAACATCTCCTACAAGCATCCAATCTCCCTCTTTGTCTTCATAAGTCAAAACAAATTCAGATGATCCATCCAAAAGCTTAGATGGCATTGTTAATTGTTGTTTCTCTGCACCTACACAAAGGAAATGTCACATAATAGAATCAAATAAGTGGTCAAACCATTCCAATTTAACCGGTTTATTTACTTTAAAAATTTAAAATAAATTAATAATAGTTAAAGAATTGAATACTTATATACAAATTAATGGGCTAAAACATAACATAAAAAATCCAACAATTTTTACTAAAAATTAAAAAATAATTTTAAAAAATTGGGTTTTTAATTTTTAACCAATATTTTCAATTTTCGATTCTTTTACGAGTTGAAAATGATTATGACTATTTCTAGTTATATGTCATTGGTTGGACCACCGATTAAACTAGACATGTTCATAGATTGGACTATCTTTCCGAACTTGAAGACCCGTCTAAAATTTTAAAGTATTTGGGCAAAAAATTAGACCAATTTAAAATATGGATAGATCTCAAGTTCAAACGTTTAAGCCCCAAACCTAACTCAACTTATTCTCTATATTTATAATATATTATATTATGTTATATATATTAATATATATAATTAATAACATATAAAAACTAAATTTACAATAATATATAATACTATATAAAACATTAAAAAAGTTAAGGTACCTAATATAAAATTTTAGTAAATAAAAAATTACAAAATTAAAATAACATAAATACTTTTAAAAAACTCAATTTAAATTAATTTATAAATATGAAAGAGTTTAAAAAAAATTAAGTTTATAACTCAAATTATAAATATAAAATATATAAATATTATACTTAATCCCAATTCAACCTAGTCGGATCCAATCCATAAACACTTTTACATTAAATTAATTTATCCAGTTTTAACTATACTGATCAGAAGCTAAATACTTTAATTTTAGACACCATTGCATAAAGCTTCGGGTTTAAACTTTACCGGCGGATCTGAGGAACATATTATCGAGTGCTGAAGCCAAACTATGATAAGAAGAATGAGCATTCAAATTCACTTTCCTTCCTATTCGAATGCCATCCATATTGACTTTAATAAACCCAATATGCCCTAAATTTTCATTGGGTTTTTTCAGCTTTGAACCATCTTTTATAGCTTTATCTTCTTCTTCTTCTTCATTAATCCCTTTGTGTTCTTCTTCAGCTCTTGGAGCTTTAGCTTGGTTATTATTAACCAAGCTGTTCATCCTGTAAGACCTTATGGGTGGCCATCCGACAACTTGACTGCATTCAAAAACATGGAATTTACGTTAAATAAATTAATTTCGTTTATATGTATTTATGCATGTATATGTACCTGGTAGCAGTAGGAGAGCCACTGTCATGGGGGACAGATTGATCGGCGGCTCTTTTGGTCCCTGAAACGGTTACTGAAGGAGGAGTGCCGCCGTTCATGGAAGCTCGACGAGGAACAGGGAAGTCTTTGGCAGTCAAGATTCTACCACTAGCCTTATTAATCTTCCCTGTAGGACCACCAATGCTCAGCCCTAGTCCTAGCTCAAGCTCAGTCTCGGCTGGATACGAGCTTGCCTCTGACATTGCTGACTCGTTTGTTGAAAACCCAGAAGAACCACCGCTTCCGCCGCCGTTGGCTCCGCCACCAAGTAAAACTAAGCCACCTTCCATTACAAGAAAAAGCAAGAAATTCTAAGGGTTTTGGGTGAGGTGAAGAATTAAAAGGGAGAAGAAGGTGGTGGAGGGAGTGATGATATGGGACCCATATGTCCCCTGGTGCGCCCACCACCTTCACCATTTTCAGACATGATCATATCTGTGTTTCTTTTTTTTTTAATCAATTATGTCTCTTTAGAATTTATGTTCTTTTATGATTTATAATTATGAAAGGTATAATAATAAATTTAGTTTTTGTTTTGTAATTTTAGTTTTTTTTTTGTAATTTTATTATTATTTTGACTCTCAACTTTTAAAGTTTAGTCCAATTATATTTTGTTAGATGAATATATTGATAAAAATGTTAAAATTTTAATGAATTTGATGTAATAATTTACATTATAGCCCATGTGTATTTCATAAAAAATAAAAAAAATAACAAAAACTTTTTTCAAATTCAACAAAATTCAGAAAGTTAATAACTTTTTTAAAAGAATTATCCATGTAAACAATGAAATGCATGTAGACTGCCATGCGAGCTACCATATTAATTTAGTCAGCTTTGCTAACCCTATAAAAATAATTTGAATAAAATTTGAAGGTTGAAAGTAAAAAATAATTTTAAAAAATAACTAAAGTGACAAAATGGATAAACATTATAGGCTAAATTAATCATTATGCTTATATGATATACGAAATATTAGGTTAAACATTTGTTTTTGTCTTTTTACTATTCTTAAATTTGACATTTAATCTTATATATTAATTTGACATAATTTGATATCTTTATTTTTGTTACGTCTACTTTTATAACGTCTTTAGTTAATTCAAATGATTAATATCGTTAATTATTTTAGTAAAAAAATTATATAAAATTTCTTAAAATTACCATTTCCAACTTTTTATATTGACATGGAATTTTTTTTTTTAGTTTAGAATGGGTGTTTATAAGAAAAATTCACATCAACATTTTAATCAGAATTATTAATGTTGGTAACTATTTAAATTAACTAACACTATTATAAATGTAAATGAGCAAAGCATTTCAAATTAAAAAAAAATTAAAGGCCAATGAAAACTTGGTAATGCTGGTAAAAATTGAGGCTCTAAACATTAAGTGTTGAAGTTCAAGTTCTACCTTATAAAAATTATAGGTGGGATAGTTAATTGAGCCTAGTTAGTTAACTTAACTTGAATTAAGCTATTCAATTCAATACCTGAAATGCGATTGAAATTGTAGTTCAAAAATATATATAGGGATTAAATATTAAGATTGAGTATACTAGAGTGACCTAAAATAAAATTTAACCGTAATACTGAAATAATAATAAATATTTAGGGCATAAGTTGGTAACTACGAGAACTCCTAGGTAGCAGTCTCTGATTTCAACTGTCATTTTATGCTTTTTCAGTTTAAAGTATGTTACAATTTTTTTTTTCATATTATATACTTTTGTTTATGATATTTTTCGTAGCTAGAATTTAGCTTCTTTTTTTTTTTAATTTATGTATTAATTATTTAAGTAAAATTTTAAATAATCATATAACATGAATTATATGAAAGTTTTTTTAATAATTTTATTATAGATTTTATCAAATATGTTCTTTTTCATATAATAATATATTTCAGTATATTCAAAACCATATCTTTTTACATTAATAATAATATTCATGTCAATTAAACTAAAAATAATGAGTTTAAACATTATTTTTATTTTTATAAATGGGGTTAAAAATACATAAAATATTTTTTTTATATTTTAAGGATATGTGTTACCATATAATAATATTGGACCAGGTAATTTTTTCTCTTTGAATTATATTAATTTAGTACTTACCTTTATTTTCTTTGATATATAATTTAAATTTACATGAGAAATAATTATTCATTTTTTCCTCATAATTTTACTTTTTTCTAAATTAAATATTTATAATGTTTAGAAGGTTCCATGGTACACATCATGTGTTATAATTAATATGGATAATTTACCTTTTGAAGAAGTCACCTATATGGTTACTTTTGATTTTGTCTTTAGAAATTATAAATTTGAAAAAAAAAATCAAAAGAAAGCTCTTAAGTTGAAAAAGTAATTCTAAAACATGCTTTGTGACCTAAAAAAAATACATAATGATTAATGAAGGAAAAAATGGGATTAATTAACATATGGAAGATGTAATCAATGACAAATGCACAAGCAATTAATATTTTATACTTTTTTTTATCAAAACCCAATATTCTTAATGCTAATTATGATACTCAAGTAAAGTATAAAAAAAGGTAATTTTAATTTGACTTGATTAGTTGTTTTTAAAGTTGTTTAAGGGTCAGCTCAAATCGTAATTAGGTTTTAAAAAGAATTCTTAAGTCCAAGCTTTTTATGGGTCAGCTTGGCACGATTTCTTAGTCCATTTTATTGGTTAAATTAATAAAATATCAAAAATATATATTTTTATAATTTAATTTAATTTAATTTTAAAAATATTGTTTATTTCAATTGAACTTGGTCAACTCAATTTTGATACATAAAAATTTATGTCCAAACTTAATCAAATTGGATAAAAATAAGTGAGCCACTTAAATCGTGAATAAATTTAGCTATAACTTCTTTCAAATTAGAATAAAGATTTTGTTATAATACAATTTTATTTATGCATATTTTTATAGCATTTAATTATTTGATTTTTATGCTAACAAGCTTGTGAAAGATTTGGTTATATTAACAACTTAATTAGATATAAATTAAATTTTAGTGATAATAAAAGTTGGCTGTAAAATTTAAGATATTTTTATTATAGTTGGAAGTTTAGTATTGTTTTTATTAAGATTTAGTCTTTTTATTTTATTAAGACTTCTAGCGAATTTATGAGGTAAGAGTCTCTCATAATGTTAAAATAAGAGAATCTATGTGAAATCGAAGAGTTTGTGCATGATTTGACTCATCTCCATAACTTGTGACATGCTTGTTTTAGGAGGAAAATGTCTTCATGTTCATTTTATAGTCCATCAAGAGTGTAGACAAGGGTCTTTTCCCTCTTAAAAAAAGTAAAATTATCTTATAATCCCTCAACAGTTTAAAAATTACAAGTTAGTATAATAGTAATTTTGTAATTTAGCTCCTAAAAAAAATTATGATCCACCTCTGGCCTCCTTAAAGCAATTTTCTAATTTTAGCCATGTGATCCATATGATTAATTTTTTCAAGATTCGTGGTTACCCCTTCGAATAACATTATATTTAATATTTGAATCTAAATTATATCTCTGTAATTTATCTTTCCACTAAATCTTACATTCTATTTAATGATTTTTTTTTGTTGGTTTTTAAAGCATTACCATTCATTAATTACAAAATTTTTGAAATATTATTTTTAACTAATGCTGCTAATATTGGTTAACCATTTATATATAATTAAAAGAACAGGAAAGAAATAACTTTGAAGGGGGAGAAAAGCATAAAGTTGGTATTCTTTTTTTCCCTATTTGCCTCAGAAATATGGCCATTAACTCTGAACAATGTTTGTCCTTGAAATAATTAAGGGAAACCCTTTTCCAAAGCTTAGGTATTGTGTGGGATTGGAACTTGAGACCACAATGTTGTGTTTTCGGAGCCTTGAGTCCCTCTATTTTGTTTAAAATATTTAAAGCATCTCTACCCCATTTTATTATTTTTAGGTTAAAAGTGTGTATAACCCCTTTTTATTTTAATAAATTAATTTTCTTTAAGAAAAACGTATTTAGTCAAGTCTTTAAATTTTTAAATTTCACAACTTAAGTTATTTGAGCCTTTAATTGTTACATTGTTGATATGACTGTTAATGATATTGACTTGACCCTTCACACAACGTCGTAGTGCCATATAGCAAACATAATTTATATACATTTTTTAATTGAAATATTTTCACATTTTTAAAAACTTTACAAGTACGATTAATAAAATGTAAAAAACATATATATTTATTTTTAAAAATATTTTATTATATAGCTTTAAAGGTGTTAGTAGAGTTAAAACATCAATACACATCTCATATTTCAAAGAAAAATAATTTTTAATATTTTCTAAACTTTATATAATTTAGAAACATCATCTTAAATGATCTAGACATTTCATTCTGGACTAAAATTTTTATATGATTTTTATTTTTTAACTTCTTTTATTTAACATTTTATAAATTTAATTATTTTTTAAAAAATAATTTTTATTTTTGCTTAAGTGGTAGGTGTCATGCCATTGCCATTTCAACAACTATTGTTCGTGTGAAGCACCACGACAATGTCACTAATGGCCACGTCAATGACGCGACAATCAAAGATAGAAAACATTGGTTAATGAAATTAATCGATACTTAATGTTTTTCGTAAAATAATAATTGATTTTTTGTCAAAATTTAAGAACTTATATACTTTTTTAGTCCAAGGATAAATATTAAAACTATATATCAATTTTGATTCAATGTGCAATGTCATACATTAACTTTGATTTTACACAATTTCATGCATGAATTTTTTATTTGACTCAATTTTTACAAACCACTAACAACATTAGCGAATTAGCACAATTTTAAATTGATATATTGCATACACAAATAATTATATTAATCCAATACGAAAATAAATGTGTGTATTCATTTCTTTAAATATGTACAATTGAATCAAAACTAATGTTATATATATACATATAAATCATAATTCATGTTTCATATATATAATTGAATCAAATTAAAATTTATATATCAAATTACACGTTAAACTATAAATTTTATCTACAAATTTAATATTTATTTATATTGCAAAATGTTTTTATGACAAAATATTCTTAAAATTCAATCAACAACCTCAAGGTATTCTTAATCATTAGCAATACTTTCTCTTTTTTTTTCTCCAAATTACAAAATCAAATGTAAATTCAATAAAATATAAAATATATATTAAAAAAAGGGGAAAAGAATGGCCTAACTCAACTTCATAAATCGGTCACTCTTCAAATCTCATTTTTAGGTTCCCCATTATATATATCCGAAACATTTAGTTCCACATTTTTCAATTTATGGCCACTCAAAATTCTCTTTCTTTTTCAATTAAGTCCTTTTCTCAAATTCAAAGGTAACTCATGTCATCAGGAATGGAGCTAGGGGGACCCCGGTGCAAATTCCCTTTTTTTCTACCGGGGGCAGCCCCACCACCGCCGCAAGTAATCGAAATTTCGCACCCACAAATGTTACCGAAACACGAAAACGTGCTGCCGTTGTCGGTGTGTCTTCGAGCATGTCTCGATCGTTTCGACGCCGGAACCGCAGTCGAAACAGAACTCGAAGTTTCACCACCCCGGTCATAAACCGGCGGCAACTCCGTTCTCCATCGTTCTAACTTCGATCGAAGCCCTTCAATGCTTTGATCATCTAAACTCCATCCCAATATTGAACTCTCACAATCATCAAATCTGTTATGGTGCAAGTTTTGCGCCACCGCAGCCGCCACTTCTGACGGTGAGGGACCAATTTCTGAATCGGTCCAAACTTTGGTCCCGCCCATTTTCTTTTGGCCACCGTATAACACATTCGGTGACTTCCCCGGTGGTGTTTTCAACCCAATTCTTTGACCATTGATGCCATTTTTTCCGGTATCCTCAAATCCAACAATCGAGCTTGATTTTCCCTTTTTTGCCATTTTCCCCGGATCCTCAAATCCATTAACAACCGAGCTTGATTTTCCCTTTTTAACCCATTTTCCTGGATCCTCCAACCCGTTAACAACCGAACTTGATTTCGCCTTTTTGACCCATTTTCCTGAATCCTCCAACCCGTTAACAACCGAACTTGACTTCCCTTTGTTAGTATTAATTTTCCCAACTGTATAATTCACCATTGAACTCCCCCTGGAATTAATTTTACCATTATGTTTTTCGGGTTCGAATCCGAAAACAATTGACCCACCACCGTTAACAACTGAACCACCATTGATAATCGATGAACCTTTCGTTTTAGGCCCTAAATCTAAAGGAAAAACTGAACTCGAATCACTCTTAGTTCGTCGAAGCTTAGGCTTAGCCAACGGATGAACCACAACTTGTTGATCATTATCATTGCTATTGCTTTTAGCAGAAGAAACAGGCATCTCTTCTTCACCCATTAAATGCTTATATCCCACCGCCGACGACCCCATATGCAAATACAACGGCATGCTCCTCTTTGAGCTATCAAGCAACGCCACCCCAATGTTTAAAATCCCTTGGGGTCGACCCGATGGTCTCCAAACTTGAAGCGCAACGAACGTTGTCCCTAATGAAAATTCTTGCCGACGGTTCAACGGTAAAGAGATATGAGGAATAAGGTTTCCGATGATAGCACGAACTGTCCCGACATGAACATCACGAAACCAATGAACGGCGTAGATTTCAATCATGACGGCAGATGTATGGCCGTATAGAAACTCCTCATCGACACGGAAAATGAACTTATCGTTCCACGTCGGGTTATTATGGCCTTGGCTATCGATTCGAGTCGTGAGTTTCCGCTCTGAATGAACCCAAGCCACCGCGTATGTTCGCATTTTACGACGACCTACGGGTTCTAAATCTTGCGCAGAGATCACGTTGAGTTCCAAGAGCTGAAACGGTGCCACGTTATTATTCATGATTTCACCTTTCAAAAACAAAAAGAAAACAACAAATTCTTTCAAAGAAAAAAAATCAAATATTAAAGATTCTATATTGATCGACGATGGAGATTTTCGTCGTCATTAACGGTGAAATTGGGTCCGTTTTTCGTCGTCGAAGCCGTCTGACGACGACGACGAGGGGAAAGGGAAGGGTCAATGTTGAAGAGGAAATAGAGGAAGAGAAGAAATTTGAGAGCATTCGGGAAATGGACGTGTGATTTGTGGTAAAAGAGATTGAAACCGTTGTTTTCTAACGTTTTGATAGTTAACAAGAAACGTTTTTGTTATTTTTTATAAATTAATTAGAATTATTATTGATTAAGGAAATGAGAGTTTTGTATAATGTTAATTTGTGATTTTCATCCCTATACTATGTTAAACTTTAAGATTTAATCTGGTAAAAGTATCATCATAGAAGTCCCTATACTATGAGTAAAATTATATTTTGCTCCCTCTACTCAAAAAATGAGCAAATTAGTCATTGTGTGTGAGTTCAAAGAGCATATTGGTCATTTTTGTTAAAAATTTTATCAATTCATATTGTTAAAAACTGGCGTGGTCGATGGAATAACCAGACAGTGATACGTGGAATGCCACATGAACATCATGTTGACATACAATGACTAGTTTTTAACAGTAAAAATGGATAAAAATTTTAATAAAATGATCGATTTGCTCTCTGATTTAACTTACGGCACTAATTTACCCATTTTTAAATAGAGGGGCTAAAATGCAATCTAAGTCTTAATATAGAGCTTCCATAGTACTTATATCGATTTAATTCTAATTTGATATTATTTCTTCTACTTTGTTAAAGTTATTAGTTAATTCGATTCATGTTTAAAATTATAACTTGGAAATATTTTTTTCTTAAAAATTTTTTTTAATCAATCGGGTTGGCGAATTAATTTTAGCTTTGTTGGTAATATTATTGTCATAATGATCAAAAGGATGTTGGTTTGAACACACTTAATCATATATTATTTTTCGATTCAAGAATTTAGGGAGTTATAAGTATTAGTAAGAATTGTATGAAAAAAACTAATAATGTTGATCTAAAATTTTAATGAGACATATTATTAAGAGAAAATCCTAATCAACATTTTAATCAGTATAGTTAATAATCTTTGATTATTTAGACAGATATTAATTTCCAATTTCAAACATAGAAAAAGGACCATCATCACATTAAAATTTTAAAAAAATATAAAAATTTGGGAATTTATTTTTTTTGAAATTATAAAAATATTTAAAAAATCTTGTTTAAAATGGATATAGACAAAAAGATATCTAGATTTGTATTTTTGTTGCAATTTTTTTTTATAAATTTATAATGTTTTTATGATAATCTATTTATATATTTTGAATTTCTTTTAAATTTATATGTAATTTTCTTAAAAATAAGTCATGAAATTAAATTCGATTCGGGTGATTAGTATTAACACAAAAAAGAAAAACAGAAAAAAGTTAAGAAAATTTGACAAGCAAACACATTTTATTTTTTTTTGGTCCTAAACTTGGGTTCAACTCAAAGGAGAAAAGTGACAAAAAGTAAAAAAGAGAAAGAAAGAAAAGAGATCCAATAATACTAGCTTGAAAATAAAGAAAAATAATAGCTAAAATATATTTTCGGCAAACCAAATATTAATTTAATAAAAAAATATTTAGTATATTTTTAGCGGAACTTTCAAAGAGGCGTGATAATTTTTTAATGTTACTTGCAGAATAAAAAAAATATATTATTAATGAAAATATTTAGTACATAATCAACTGAGTTTTTAGACTCTACAAGTAGAGTTAGAAGGTTGACAAATGTCTTATAAGGAGATATAGTAAAATATTAAAATAAACAAATATTAAAAAAAAAGACATGTGGTAATTTTTTAAGATTACTTGCGGAACAAAAAATATATTGTCAATGTATTAAATATTAACTCATATAATAATATATAAAAATATTAATAAATTATTATATCCTGACACTTGCAAATAATAAAAATAAAATTTCTTTAGAAAATTTGTCTAGTATATTTGAATATTTTCTTTTTATTTTCTAAAGATTCAATAATCATACTACTTAAAATACATTGATTAGATTAATTAAAAATAGAAAAAATGGATTCAATCAAAGATTAATTAGTTCAACCCTTTTTCAAATTGGTGTACCCATCAATTTTTTATTCAAGGAATGTTCCAATAAAATGACAATAACTACTACTAGATTACGCCACAACCATCGTATAAGTGAAACAAAACACATTTTATGTATTTTTTTAAATTTTATTCAACAATAATTATAATAAAATGGTAAAAACATGTATATAAATTTAAATATGGATTTTTTTAATTATTTTATTTAAAAATTATATTAAAGTTTTATAAAAATGACAAAAATATTATTTTAATAATATTTATTGTTTATTTTTTTTAAATTATATCAATCTTTCTCAATTAAATTATTTATCAATTAACCAATAATACCAGTTCAAAAAAAATTATAATAAGAAACATAAATATAACTCAGCCTTAACAGCAAATATAAATGCTATAAAATAATAAAAATATGATAAGGTTACAAATTGTCATCGTCTTTCATCCATTAATTCAATAAGACAAAACATGATTTTCTTTTCACTTTTCTTACAAAAAAAAAACCCTCATTTGTTACATTTTCATGCTTCCCCCCTAATGGCTAATGCTTTCGCTTTGTTCAAACATTTATGTTCAGTTCAACACACACACACACACACACACACAAAAAAAAGAAACCATTTTTTTTACACCCTTTAAATGAACTCTGAAAACCCTTCAAGAATCTGCAACCAAAAAGAAAAAGAAGAAAATGATAAACGAATTCATATCATATAAAAAAATGAAGCATTAATGTAAGAACTAAAAAAAAAACATATTACCCTCATGTTTCTTCATTGAATTTCTAGCAAACATCATCAAAATAACAATGAATCCAATTCCAGCTGCTCCTCCTAATATTATAGCCACTGTCTTCCCTGTCTCTTGCCCTGTTTCTATACATCCAGAAAAAGGGTTTAAATGAAAAAAAGGAAAACATTTTTGAAACTGATTTTTCTTTTTGGAGTTCTCGAAGTTTTTACCTGTTGAAGAAGCCGCTAAAGGATGTGAAAACGAAGATGATGATCTTTTAGGGACTCCATGAATATAATAATTGTAACTAATGAAGCATTTATGTAAATAAATTTGGCCTGAATTTGAATCACCACATTCAACTTGAGCTTTTTGAACTGCATTTTTAATACATTCCCCACAATCTGAGTCTCCTATATCACCTTCACATTGTCCCAATACATAAATAGATTGATAATTTGTGGTGAAAAATCCATGGTTGTTCACCACACCATTCTCCAAGACTGAAAAAGCTGTGTCCCTTTTCTCTTCAAATCCAACCCCACCACCACCATTACCGCCGCCACCGCCGCCACAAGTTTTGTATAGCATTTCCATGCCTGAAATTTGGGGGAAACCAGACACTTCATACAACATGTAACAACCAACAAGTTGGATCCTTGAGGCTATAGTGTTGCTACCACAAAGTTTGTCTGATAAAGTTGGGAGCTTGCTTACACAGTTGTAACAATCACTGTTGCTTAAGTCTCCTCTACATTGAAACAGACCATTAATGGTGGTTTGAGCCGTCCCTGTTGTTGTCTTGTAAAACTTTACTTTCATGGATTGTGAAAGTAAGGTTTGAAATAAAGCTGAGAGAGCTTGAGAGTATACACCACCTGGATCTGTAAATGCTTGCTTTGCACATCCTTTGTAGACCAAATTTGTGATATCTGAACCAGATTCCACCATTGATGAAAGCTCAAGGTTTGTGAACAATACAATGAATGAGAGGGAAAGAAAAAAGGGTCTCAAAGAAAAAGAAAAACCCATTTTTTTTTTATAAAAATCAAATCATTGTAGTTTCCTTCAGTTTTTGGCTTGGATTTGTAGGAAAGCTTACTGGTCTTTTTTATTTATTTATAAGTTTTGAGTTCTTTTATGAACTTGGAAGAAATCAAAAACAAGGAAAAAAGGGTTATGCTTTTGTGGTGATTTATGGGAATGATGAAAACTTATTAAACAAATGGTTTAATTTAATAACTTGTAAGAGAATGAGAACAAAAATGGGATTTATTTTGAAGATAAAAACTTAAAAGAAAATATTTGAATAATGGAAAGTTGAAACAATATTCTCTGCTTGGGAAAATGGCAAGGAGGTATGAATGTAAAGGAATCTGCCATGAAAAATTTTGACTAAAAGGATACGGTACTGTATCTCACTTCAGAGCTTGCCTTGAAAACCTACTGCATATATTGTTTAAAATATGCTTTAAGTCATTCTACTTTTTTTAATTTTGAAATTTAGTCCAATAATTTATTAAATTCCTAGAACTAAAAGTATAGGGATTTAATTCCAAAATTATGAATAGTATAGAGACTTATGGTATATTTTAACCTTAAAAAATAAAACAATATTTAATCCTTCAATTTAATATTCTTTTCATTCGATCCTTAAATTTTGAATTTTGAAAAGTAGATGGACTAAATTCTTGAAAATAAAAATATATAGATTAAATTTTAAATTTGTGAAGAGTATAGAGATTTATGACATATTTTAACCTAAAAAAATAAAATAATATTTAATCCTTCAATTTAATATTTTTTTAATTCGATCCTTAAATTTTATTAAAGTACAATGGCATGATACTTTCAGAAAGTATCTTATAATCACCCGAAAATATAATAAAACTATATAAAATTTAAAAGTAGAAAAAAAATTATAGTATAGTATAATTGAGTACCACGTAATCACATTTTAACGAAATTCAAATTTAGAGATTAAATTAAGATATTAAGTTGTAAGACTATTATGAAAAAAAGAAAATAAAATTAGAGATGATGAAAAAGATTATTAAATTCATGTCACTTTTATCCCTGTGTATACACATTTGTTCTATTCTGCATTTTTATTTTGTTTTTATTTTCTCGAGAAAATGGCAGCCTGCCTAGAATGCATTTAAAAGAAACTTAACCATAAGGAGAAAATAAAATAAAACATCATAAAATCTGAAGATTTTATCCTGTTTGGGTGGTGGGAGTTAGAGTTGTTTAAGATTGTCCTAAAATATTTAAATTTCTTTATCCAAGTTTGTTTTCACTGATTTTAAACCAATAATATTTTATTTTGTTTTTCAAAATAGTAAATATTTATATAATTGAATCTAAATGAGATATATTAATTCTATTGTTAAAATTTTAATTCAGAATTTATAAATATTAATAAAATTTTGAATTTTTATATATTTTAAATTAATGACATAATCACTTTTTTGCTCTTTAATTTTAAAAAATCATTTTAGTCCTTCATTTAATTTATCGTATTTTTTAGCTCTTGAACTTACGTTTTTTTGTCAAATCATCTCAAAATAGAGGAAAAGTTAACGTTTTTTAACTTTACTAATGTGACATACAGTGGATGACACTTCATCATTTAATTAATTTTTTAAAATTTAAAAATATTAAAAATATATTTTTAATAACTTTTATACATTTTAAATTTTTATAATTTTTTATATATTTTTTAGAATTTTTAACTTTTTTAAAAAATAATTAAATACTGACTGTCATTCACATGAAAATCTACTTGGATACCACATCATCAAAGTTAAAAATGTTAATTTTCTATTTTTAGGTGATTTGACAAAAAAAGTATATTTAATGATTAAAAAGAATGAAAAATTAAATAATGAGTTAAAATAACTTTTTATAAAGTTGGTGGGTTAAATAAGTAATTAAAATTAATTAAATAACTCCTGAGTTGAGCTTTTAATTAAATTAGTACTTGAAAATTAGTTTTTCAAACCTCGACTAGATAAACATGTATTATTCACCATGACGAAACCAGGGGGCAATCAATAGTATCATACTTACCCATAAATGGCCTATAGGTTACAAGTCAAAATCTCATCATGCGCAAATTTTTCAATTTCTACAATAGGTGAGGCTTGCGTTCAGTGCACGGTTTGTTCAAGTGCAAGCAACACTTTGCTAACTTCTTTATAGAATAGTATGTTAAGACAAAAATTTTACAGAAGACAATTCACTTAGCATTGACAAACAACACTCCACAAACCTTTTTAAAAGAAAGAAAGAAAACACAAAAATCATCATTTTACCTCATATTTAGTATTTGCATGAAATTATAGTGTGGATAGATTACTCGACAAAGTTGGATATTATATGATTATACAACAAGAAAAATAATTAAAAATAGTCAACAAGGGCTTAATATAGTCAGCAAAGACGAAGGTTTTGAATCTTGAGTATCCATATTTGAAATGTATTATGCATAAATTTATGCGCGGGTCTTCAAGTCTCATAATGTGTAGTTGTCATGTACGGGTTTTAATACAGTTTGTCGACTTTAGTATGATTATACTAGTTTTTAATCCGTTTTGCATCTTAATAAATTGGTTTTACTTTGTAATTATTCAACATCATTTGTTTTGTACCAATTTAATACTTGTGTTATAAATAGTTTGATTATATTATACTTATAGCACTTTAAAAATAAAAATATGATATGACATCAACATAAAATTACAATATTTAAAGAAAAATATGATAAAAGTTTTAGGAAATTTATTTTTGAATTAAATAAGTATAGTAAAATGATAAAAAAATAAATATTTAAATAACAAAAAATGTATGAATCAAAATAAATTTTTTTATCGGATTCTTAAACTAAAAATATTAAATTGTTAAAAAAATATATAAATAACTTAAATATGATTATGGGCTAAAAATTAGATAAATTAAAACATAAATCCAGGAAGTAAGGCTAGCAAATAGCGAAAGTGTTGTTGTTTGAATAAAGTGAAGTGTAAAAAATTGAAACATGGTACTCAAGTGGAAAGAAAAACATAATTAGTGAACATAATCATGTAAATTAGAAACCTGAACATCTTCTTAAACATCTTTTTTTAGCTTTTTTTTTTAAGAGGTTCATAATATCATACTTTTAAATTTTGTATTTAATTTTTGAATTTGATAATTTTTATCGACTTATCTTGAATTGTAAATTATTATTAGTTTTAAACTTGACAAAATTTCTCAAATTTATTCTTAAAAATAAATTCCGTTTAAGAATAATAATATAACATTCTAATATATGTCATATTATGGTTTAAAAAATTTAAAATTTTTATTTTTAAAATTTTTAAATGTCACGTTATTGTATGTTAATAAAATCTAAGTTTATGAATTAAATTAGAAACAAGAATGGGCCAAATTATGGTAATTTTTTTAGGCTGAACTTTTTGAGGAAAACAATTAAATAATAATTTTTTTAATATAGTAATATTTAAATAGAAAAGAGTTACCATGTTTTTGGGATATAAATAGAAATTCGATGTTTTTCCAAAAGAAGAAATCTAAGCAAAAGCCAAACGTCGCACCGCTTCGTTTTCTTGTATTTTTCACTCTTTTTTCCCACCGACAAATCACCAAATTTCTCCTTAAATTCTTACATTAATTTTCATGAGCTAAAGCTTAAAAAGAAAGCATTTTTAGCACCGAATCATTTGAAAAAGAGATTGAAAATGTATACATTGAAAGATAAAGTAGCTGAGGGTCTTTCACGTTTATTTTCAGATTCATCAAATCATTCTACTCCATCTGATCTTTCTCAGGTAATTTTTTAGTATTTTTTGTTAGATGCTAGATCTGGGTTATTTATAGAAATGTAGTTAATCTTTTATTGATGTCTATATTGTTTTTTTTTAAACACTTGGGGCAGCTGAAAATTGTGTTTTTCCTTTGTTTTGTTTATGATCTTTGGAAAGGAACTGTAATTTGATAATTTGGGTTATATACATATTCATTAGATAATGCATGAAAGGAATAAAAAAAATGTGAAATATTTTCATTATTTTGAACTAGAACTCACTTCATGGACTGGGATTAAATTGAAGTTCTTCATTTTGAATTTCAATTGTGTAAAACTTTAAACAATGGTTTTTGGATAGGTCAAGTAATAATATATATTTTTGTTTAAGGTTTGTGTTTTTTTTGGGTTATTTTATGTTTTTATGTTTGTATGTGTTGAAAGAGTCAATAACTTAATTGCCTTTTTAAGTTTTAAATTTGCTGTGAGTTGTAGTTTTGAGTGATTTCATGATATGGAAAAAGTTTCTGAATGTGTAGGCTAGTTTGTATTCCAAAGGACCAAGCTCTTTGTATTCCATTTTTTCGTATAGGACACTTGAGTTGCAAGATGAACCCTTGGATAGCTGTGAAGACCTCACAATTCCTTTTACAAATGAAAAATTAGTAAGGGTTCATGAAGTTAAGAAGAAAATTTCGGAAGATAGTGACAACAAGCAAACAATTAGTCCTCGGGGTGAGGATAAGGACCGTACCTCTGAAAGGAGGAGCAGTGATTCCGATGAATTTCTAGATACACGAGAGCAACGGAGTTCAATAAAGCCTCCACTGAACCTTTCTGATGAATCGGTGTTTATTACCTGTGATTTGTACGAATTCTTGGTGTCTTCCCTTCCCAATATTGTTAAAGGGTGTCAATGGGTGTTGTTGTATAGGTAAGTCTTGCAGTAAGCTTTGAAGTTCTTTTGGTGAAAAGCTACATTGTATTTCCGATTTTGGATCTTTGATTTGGTAATTAACTCTTTGAAATGAAGGGCAGTACGTTGAAACATGGTATATCACTTCGTACGCTTATTCGTAAGAGTGCTGAACTTTCTGGCCCTTGTTTGTTGGTATGTTGATGGTTGTATATTAGTAATTCAATTGTTATGAGAGATTATCTATCTGAACCTTGGAAGTATTATTTGCATGGTGCTGTACAAATTTTAGATTACTGGAGATAGGAAAGGAGCCATCTTTGGTGCAATGCTAGAATGTCCCTTGAAACCAACACCCAAGAGAAAATATCAAGTAAGCTAACATGCCTATTTAACTTACAAATATGGTTTTATTTACACAATGAATTGGTTTCTCTTGGTGATTTGCTCCATTTTTGCTGTTTTTCTACATATCGTTTCATTTCTTAATTTGTAAGCTTTGACTCGGCAGTCTTTTTAACTTTTCTCTTCTTGCTTTATGACAGGGAACAAACCAGACATTTGTTTTCACAACTGTATATGGTGAACCGAGGCTATTTAGACCAACTGGTATGCTATTTTGTTAAAACTATTTGATGTATTTTGTTTCTTAGAACTGTAATGAACGGTGTCAGTACAAACCTTACCAATTACCAGTCTATGAAGTTTGAGATCGATTTAATGCATGTTGCTGGTTGGAAGATGGGATTTTGTTCATGCTGTTATTAAAACATTATCAATTTGATTTCAAATTAAATGTATGAATTGTCAAATGTTGAATGCAGATTGGTTTTTTGAACAGATTCTTGTTTCTTTCCTGAAACTAGATAGGAAATGATTACGACCTTAATGGATAGTACAAGCAATTAGTAATGGTGAATGTACTTGAGAGGTCCCTCTATTATAGGAACCTGATCAAATTAGTCCCTCTACTATTAAATGGATCAATTTAGTACCTGTATTGTTAAAAAGAAACAACTAAGGCCAAATTTGAATAGAGTTAACATTTTTTATATACAAAATGTCATTTGCTGTTTAACAGAGTTAATATTTTTAAAATTTTTATGTTTCTGTGAATGAATTCTATTCTTTGAAATTGAACTGCAAATGAAAAGAGATTTTTTTATATAGTAAATGTTAAACTCTGTTACAATTTATACTTGTTTGATTTTTTTTGATAGTATAAGGACAAAATTGATCCATTTGATAATGGAGGGACTAATTTGATCCGGTCCCTATAATACAGGGACCTCCCTAGTGCTTTAACCATTAGTAATTGTGTATCAGGGCTAATATGCTGGTTTTTCATTGTGTGAAATATTAGTCTCCTTTTAATCTGCCGATGTTGAAGGTATTTCCATGCTATATATGTTTGAACGACTTGTTAGCAGTTGGTGGTGGTGGCAATTTTGCTTTGTGCTTGGATGGAGAGCTGTAAGTTACAATCTCGAGTTTTCTCATTTACTACAAATGTTTGTCTTTTTTGTCATGGTTTGGGATTTTCTCTTTTTAATAGTTTAACCGGAAGTAGTGGCCCTTCTGAAACATTTGGGAACTTGTGTTTGGCTCATAACCAGGGCTTCGACCTTAATAATGTCGAGGTAAATTTATGCTCGTTTGACCCTTTTTTTAACAATATCTTATTTGGTTATCTGATTCTCAACATTGGCTTAAAATACGACCTTTAGTGATCTCAAATTCTAGCTGAAAATAGGAAGGTAAAAGGTGGAATATTTATGAAATGTATAGAAACTTACCCCATAGCATACCAATGGTATAAGTAATCGATATTTGAGAACATGTGGCATGCTTGTTCTTGTTGATGCATACTAGGTGATGAATTTAACTACTGCAAAAATTGAATCCAGAGCTTAACTCAAGTGATTCATGTAAAGATGTGAGATCCAACAGACCTGGAATTCGAACTCCGGCTTTCCCCTATCCCCATATTTTAGCCTCCTTTATACAAAAAAAGGAAAACTCATTGTTTTGAATTTCATCCTTGTCAAATTAGGGTAAGGAATTTAACGAATAAGTTGGAGGCTTCATTTACAAGGAATTCTTGTGCATTTCTCATGGATGATAAATACAATTTCTTTAAGTAAAGCCCCGGCATGTGTTTTTGTTTTGGGGATAAAGCCACGTGAACTCGGAACTCGGTAACTTTTCTTAGTGTCGATCCATGGAATGTTGAGGCACTCTAATATTTTGCTATGACATTATCTAAATTTAAAAAAAAAAATTAGATGATAACATGAGTACATGACACAATCTCATAATCTCATGTCATCACATGGGCTACAATGGGAAATTTTATGAGAAAAAGTTTAGGGACTAAATGTTGCATTATTCTTTGTTTTTTCTTCCTTAATAACTGTTTGGCCTGATTGTAACTTTTAGTATTTCATGTGATTTTAAACCATGCAGCTATGGGGTTTCACACATGCATCACCCTATGCCTCAATTGAAAGCAACTGAAAAGTCTTCAGGGAGAAACACTTATAGCTCCAATTGCATGGTTAAGGACACATCCTATCTTCTTTGACTTGTAATAATCAATATCCATCAATCCCTGCAATGTGCCCTCATTTTGGGGCTTTAGAGATGAATTCTGATGACAAATCTGGTTGTAGTTAGGGTTTAAAATCTTTTTTTTTTTTGGGGGGGGGGGTTGTTTAATTGAGTAGTACGGTGAGCGATTCATATTTCTTTCAGATTACTGCTATCTTCTAATCTATTAATGTTTCTAGTATGAACAATTTGGCTGTATCGTTTTTAAAACTTTTTTATTATTTTATTAATAATACATATTTATTTTTACAGAAATTCTAAAATGTATTTTTCAGATTAAATGAATAAATAACTCAGAATAAATTGTACTGAATTTTATTAAGAGAATTCTTATTAAATATCTTTTTCAGAGGTAAATATTAAAATTATATATAAACTCATACTAAAACATATTAATCTTTATTTTTTTTATAATTTTATACATGAATATAATTTTATGTTAATATTTTTGCACACAAATAATTATGTATATTTCTTTTTAAATGTGTATATTTAATAAAATCAAACTTTTAAGTTAAAATTTGAATAATTTTTTAAATAATTAGTAATTCAAATCATTCAACTGGTGATCTATTATCATTGAGCAAATCTATAATTTAAGTTGTAAAAATCTCCATCAATCCTTGTTTTATACATACTAATTTTGGATTTATTTTGACGAAATAAACATTACTTTATATTTTTTAGACTATTTGATAAAGGTTCAAAATTTTCTTTCAAACATTTCTAAAAAATCATTTTACAAGCAAACAAAAAATAACCAACAATTATTTTGTTTTAAAATTACCTAGTATCTTAGATATATTTTTTTACATAAAAAATTAAAACTAATCATAAATTAAAAACAAAATCAGTTTGGCTAACCATAATTTTTTAATCGAAACTTGGTTGATCGATTTTCAATTTTTCTTGCTCAGCCTTCAGTTTAAATAAGGGAGGAAAATGCAGCAATGAGGAATCCTCTTAAAAAACAGCCAACATTAAAAATGTTACATAAAAACTTTAAATGTACCATCCACTCTTGCAGTGTATACAAATAAATACTACAATCTAAGGCCACAACAAACCTAAAACCCAAAAAAAAGTCCATAAGTGCTGCCTAGTTAAGATAAAAATCCCACTAGTGATGGTTCAGTTCTAGGAGTTGGAATTGTCTATAATATATTTTCACCTGGCTTCATTTCTTCAAAACCTTTTTAAATGAGACAGTGGCACATACATTAATGGAGGAATGGCAACAATGGTAGACATTCATGCCCTCCCTAGCTTCAAAAAAGCATTTTTGGGAACAGAAGCACAAGACTAAAAGATTTAAACCCACCTAAAAATCTGACAGTTCTTTAACCACGAAACCGAGCAGTCGCAACTTATCATATATGAAGAACAGAAGGGGTTCCTTTTTATGATTCTGTTGAAGCATCATCACCTTCGGGAAGGCCAAATATGCGAAGGTTGCGATCCATTGATCCCACTGCCAAGTACTTTGCATCTGGACCAAATTTGACACAAGTTGATTTACCTGCAAAAAGAAAAGAACATGGCACTTCTACTTCAGCTGGCAATCAAAAATAATGATGGATTGAGCCGGGGGGAATTAGAAGATGAACCTGTGCCGGACAGATCAGGTAAAGTTTTGATGCAATTCCATTCAGCTTTTACGCTGCCAACTTGGAAAACTCTGAAAGCACAAAATTAAATCAGTATCAACAAGCATTAAATCAGTTTCAACGTAATATTGTGGAAAGGATGAGCTTGTTAAGTACAGAGAAATGGAGAACATAAGATTTCTGGCAAGTTTAAAAACATGGTCTTTGGGTTTTAATTGAAAGGCATCCAACATTATCACTAAAATTCCAGAGTTTGTTAAGCACTCCATTGAAATGTTATGTGCATACAACAGTCACCACATCCAGTTTAAGTTTTACTTCAGAGAAATATGCCATGCAAAAAATACATAATATATACAGTTGAGAGCACCTACCTTATATCTGAGCCAGCAATTGCAAGGTAACTCCCACTATGGTCGAAATCCACTGAAAGAAGAAAGAAAACATTCAAGCTGCTGTTAAATATAGCTTTTCATGATAACAAGCTCATTTTTTGCTTGCTCTATTTTTCTTTCTTTTTTTATTTCCCACGCTCAAAAGTTGCCAAGGTGAAAAGCAAGGAGCATAGACAAATAAATGGTAGAACTATGCCAAAAATTATGAGATATATAACTCATTCTGAAAAGAGAGCCAATAGAAGACAAGGTAATATATAGCCATGCAGGGTCTGTTATCAAGATGAACATACCTGAGTTGGTTGGTGTGTCTTGATCATATAATTCAAAAGATCGAAAGTTCTTCAATTTGCGTAGATCCCACAACTTAACACCATCATGAGCAGCAGTCTGCAGTTAAAACATAAATCAGATTGCGAAATTCATGAAAATCAACATAACATGCATAATTTGGCTAGGTGCTTACCGCAAGGAAGTAACCGTTTTCTGAGAAAGATATGGCTGTTACAGCCCCAGTGTGTCCATCAAAGTTGGCAACATTTCCCTGTAGGGCAATAGAATAAAGAGGAAGTGGTTTTAAAAAAATTGTAGACAAAGAAAATATCTGAAAAACGAATGTCCAGCTTTCATAAAGTAGTTCCTATATACCCGACTCTTCACATCCCAAATTCTAACAGTAGCTCCAGTGGTGCCAGTTCCAAGGATAAGGCCATCAGGATGAAAAGCTGCAGACGTATAGCCCATAGAATTTGATGGGTCTTCAACCTGCACAGATAAAAATCTGACTCATTCTTGGATTTCCTCTTCAAAATAAATGAAATGGAAATTTAGCTCAAGGAAAAAGGAAATCATTTTACCAAGACCCAAATGAGTAAAAATAATGCTAACTATGTCTTTCCATTGAAAGTCCTAAAGACGATGGAAATTTCATTACATGTCAGAAATTAACAAGCAACTGATAGTTCACATAACACTATGACTGTGGAACACAATCAGATCACAGATTAACTTTAGAGCACTTCATGAATCTATTAAACGCATGTTTAGACTTATTGTTAGAACTCAGCATTCAGGATCAACTTTAAGAGCTAGTCCATTTTACCTCACAAACAATAATAGCAAGATGTCCATTGTAATGAAAAACCTTACAGATCAAAGAGAAGGAAAAATATAGGAGTTGGACCTGGGTCAAGCATAAACCAGACGAAAGATCATAAAAACACCACGTCATGTCAAGTGAAGCAGTTACAAAGTAGTTGTTAGTGGCATGGACCGTGACAGCTTGCACCTGAAAGAGTAGAAGGTAGATTTATTCTCATGTCCGTAAGACCACAAATGAACCAGAACCAAAACTTGATAACCAAGCAGACAGTTGAGAATATGTGTACTCAAAAACATATTTACCTCAGCTGTATGATCTTTCAAAATATGCCTGCAATCATACTTTCCATCTTCAGACCCTTGCCAAATCCGAACAGTCTACAACATTCAAAAACCAGTTAAACTGAGAAGCAAGCTAATATGTATGTAAAACATGGAGTTCAGTTATGGTTAAATGATTAAAATGTGAATACTACATCCTTTCAAAAAAATCTGTCTCGAGCAACATAAACCTAAAATAAGGACTGATGCAAAGGAACAAAAACGGGAAGAGACTTGAAGGATCGGCTTACCTTATCTGCTGAACCACTTAAAAATACATCATTCTGGGCTACAAATTTTACACTAGTAACCTACCAAAGAAGAATGTAGTCAGACAACAAATTTCAAGCGAAAAATGTAGACAACAACCCTTGAACAAAATAAAGGAAACTGAATAAACCTTCTTAGAATGCCCACTGAGTGTAGATAAGATCTCTCCAGATGTTCGATCAAAGAGTACAGCACTTGAATCAACCCCTCCAGTGGCAACAATATCCTAACAACCAGACATAGAAGGAAGTTAATGGACCAAATTTGCATGGTTATCCATAAAAATTAAAAAATATACTCTTAGTGATTATAGCATTAGCTGAATCCTCTAAGCTATTTATATTCCTCCAAACAAATGCAGAATGGCACCGGCTCAGATTTTTCAGGCAACAGTCTGGACATATATGAGTTTACAGAATAATAAAAAGATCAGAAACTGATAGCCTAACATGACATGATTGAACTAAACAAAAAACTATTTCTCATATCCTATATTTTTAAGAGTAAAAACATGCAATATCCAAAACACATTTGCTTCCTGTCCATAGAGGTGTAGGCAAAATGACAGTTTTACTAAAGGGATTATCTAAAAGAGCACCATACCTTTGAAAAATTGATATCAATTGAAGTGATTCCAGGTTTGTTAGTCTTGTGAAGAGGATGACTAGATAGTTGGGTATACCTCTCCAAAGCATCAATGGGAGCTAAAGTGGGAGGTATCTGAAAAGAAAGCCCAAGGAAAAGATTGGAAGGAGAGAGACCAAAAGGAAAATATGAATATGTTATATGGAAAGCAATAGTTGGAATTAATCAAAATATGCTAGATAAAAATTGTACCTGGCGCTTTTTACGCTGTTGTGACAGAGCTGCATTACATTCTGTTAACTCAGCAATAATACTATCAGAAACCCCAGGACGCATTCTCTTTCCACCAGGGCCCATATCTTCACTCTCTGCAGCTATAATTACAAAAAAGAAAATCTTAAATAAGATACTGAATTAGTTTAAGATGAACAAATATTAATGAAAAGCACACTGAGAAGGAACCTCTCTTTCCATTGCTGAGAGCAGAAACATTGGCAGTAGCTGCTGATGCAGGCAACGGTGCCTGCCTCTCAGCCTGTGCGAGCAATGACCTGGCTTCGTCCCTTTCCTTTTTAAGTCTTGCAATCACACGGCAGGCAGCATCATGCTGTACAAAAACAAATTGAACAACATTATAATTACTTAATATATATATAACCAGAAAGAAAAACACCAAAAGTTAGATTTGATAACCACATGATCTTGACAAGTGATCTTTATAATCAGCTTCCTTTACAGTTGGGGGTAAACAGTTTTAAAGCAAACCGTTCAATTAAAAAAAGTACAAGGACTGTACATAAAAGCTCAAGGTAAAAAGAAAACTCCTTACACAAGCATACAACAACATTATGCTTAAGTATTCATCTTCTCTGGGAACGTTAAAAGAAAAATCACCACTTGTAAGATTGTAAAATAGATTCTGCCAAAAAGAGCTCACATCATATAAACATTGATATCCAAATTGTTGTTACCTGGTAGAGTGCATGACTTAACTCTTGCCTGGCGGTATGAAGCTGCTGCTCCAATGCAAAATTGGATAGCATTAAAGCATCCCATTCCTGTAATGGGGGCCGAAGTGAAACATCAGAAGCAAAAAGCTAAAGAAAATTCAGTGCAGAAAAAAAGAAATTTATTGGTGAGTGTAAAATTGCACTGATAACAATTCCAAAGAAACAAAAAAAGAAATTTTAAGGAAAGCATTCAGTTCTAGCTAAAAAAATACAGTGAAGTAAGACCCCTGCGGTAAAATCAATAGTAGAATACAAAGAATTACACAGCACAAGTAAAAACCCATTCCCACCATGCACTCACATGGATAGCAAAAAAGAAAAGGATAAACATGAGGTATACAATAATTTGAGCTAATTCAGATATTATATATGTGTGTGTGTCAAGAAAACATACATTCTGAAACATTCCAAGCATCCCAGGAATGCTAGCTGCTGTTAAAGATCTGGGCTTCACAATCTGGAACAAACACCATGAAAACAAAGAAATCAGCTCATAAAGAATCAATGGAAAAACATGTAAGGAAACCACCCTCAGTAAAATCACCTTGCCGGTTTTGACCGGGACAATGTCGTCCATAGTAAGTGCCTCCCCAGTAACTGGACACTTCCCATAATCCTAATTCAAACAGCAATACAAATATCCTATCAAACATACAGCTAATTCATCAAAAGTTAGGTTAAATCTAAAAAGTAAAATAGAACTTGAGAACAAAAGGCGAAATTATAAAAAAAAAAGAACAACCCTTTTCATTAAAAAGAAAATTTACACTTTAGTAAGCATTCAAATAAATTTAAAAACTAAAGAACAGAACCCTAGAAACTAAAAGAAAGAAAAAAAGAAAAAGAAAAAGAGAAGCCGAACCGAAATATGACGCTCGATTAAGCGTTTCTCGTAGAGCAAGCCGGATTTCGTGGAGACAACGGGCTCCTCCGGCACCTCACCGGAGACTGCATGGAAAAACGAAAATCTCTCAGACAAAAAAAAAACGACAGTGTTAAAGTATAGAAAAAAAACAAAAAATAGAGAGCTTACTTGAACAGTTCATGGTGAAAGAGGAATTAGGGTTTCGATGGCTACTGAAATCAACACTGGAAAATTTTTCAATAGGCAAAAAAACACTAGGAGCAGCAGCAGCAGCAGCAGCAGCAGCAGCAGCAGCAGTAGTTAAAAGGAAGAGCGAGGGACGGTCGAAAAAACAATAAATAATATGAAAAACAAATCTAAAGTGGATCAAAGCGAGAAGGTCAATGGATTAGATTTAGAGGTTTTTTTCCAATTAGCCTTTTAGGGTTTTACTGGCCCAAGATAAGTTTGTCCGTATTTGGGCCAAGACATTACTATGGTAATCTTTGGACACACACTTTATCTATAACAGAGGCGCTCATGAATGAGTTGGATTTAGGTTTAACTTTTACATTATATCAATATTATATATAAGTATTTAAGTTTGATTTAATTTAAAATATAAATTTTAAAAAAAAATTTAACTCGTACATATTTATAAATAATTAATTCAGCCAATATGTGGCTTAAACGAGTTGAGTTTAATTAATTATGTTTTTTAAATTATAAATTTTGATTATATTTTTTGATAGTCTTTTTTTTAATTCGTAAATAGAATAATAATATGTTTCAATGTACTTAAACTCACGTCCTCCTACATTAGTAAGGACATCTATACTAATCAAATTAAAACTCAATCTACATATCTTAACATATTTTTAAACATTTAGTATAAAATATTTATAAATTTATTTATCAAAATTCAATTTTTCTGTCCGAAATTTTATTTCAAACCCTCTCAAAATTCTGTGGATTTAAATAGATGATGTGACTTTGTTGTAAGTCCAATATGTAATGACTGTCCAGTGCAATAAATTAGAACAAGTACGAAAAGAGAATATAAGAATATTAAAAAGAATTACAAACAACATTCCGGGAGATTGTAATTTGTAATAAATGAAATTAAAGCAAAGAGAATAAAAGAAGGGTTGATATAAATTTTATTCTCTGAATTTTTTAATTCTTTTATTTATTTTGATACATAAATTTTGTAATCAGGTCAATTTTAATTTATGGACTTAGATTACATTAAAATTTGATGACTCAACACAATAAAATTACGTTATATCATTGTTTGTAGTTTTTAAAACTATACAAATTTTAATTTTTAGTTCATAATATGACACAGTTTTAAAGTGGTCACATTTGTTAAATTTAGAAACTAAAATAAACCTAATCGTTAAATTTAGATACCAACCTAATTGTTAATTTCAAGGACTAAAATTTATATTAACCCAAAAAAACTAATCTCATGTTGTTTATTTTTCAAGCTTTCCAAAAAAACACAGTACCAACTTGGCAGTACTTCGACCATTGCCTCCCCCTATCCTCCTCTCATTTCTCTCTCATTCACATGACTAACAAAAAAAATCCCTTTTTTTAGCTAACAAAAACTAAAAATCAATACTTTTAGAATAGTTCAAATTATCAATTTTCCTTTGATTTAAAATAAATATATTTTAAAATTTTAAAAATATAAAAATTAATTTAATTAATTAATTTTTATCCCTTTTTAAATTAATTCCTCACTTGAATGAATTTAGATGGACAATAAAATACAATATGTTTAACTATTCAAATTCACCCTTCATCTAATCAACCCATACAATTTCAGACAACTTTGCTAAAAACAAAGTTACCGTGTTTTGGATTATATTTGCCCTCCATACATAGGAAGTGGACCATTTTTTTTCAGTCTCATGACAATTTTCTGTGTTCATATCTTGTGTGTATGTGTACTCCAGCTCATCTCCTATTCTTTTCTTAATGTAATTTTCCTTTAATGGTTTCTTTATGAAGATTTCCCCCCTTTCCTAATCCGCATCCTTTTCTCATTTTTCTTATAATGTGTATCTTTGACTAAAAATATAATTAAAAATAAAAAAAAGTGGGGTCACCATGGAAGGAGAGAACATGAACCTTGAAGAACCAAAATTCCACAACTAAACGTGGCTTACAACAACAATTTTTCTCCCCTCCCACTACTTTTGCTTCAATCTTGGATTCTTTTAATAATATATTATTTATTTGTTATTATGACCGGTGTCTTCAACAGTTAACAAGAGGAGAAACAAAACAGTGTTTTGGAACCTAGTAAAGTTTGCTTCTTCCTTTATATCTCTCTTTCTGACAAAAAACAAAGTTGTCTTTTTTTTTTCTCCCCTCCATTATATTGGTTGAATTAAGCTCATTGTTACTAGGTGATTATTATTATTATTTTTTACTTCATTGGAGATCTTCTTCTTCTTCTTCTTCTTTGCTTGTGTTACTTTGTGTATTGAATTTAAGGTAGTTGAGCTTCCTTTCATGGATCCATTTGTTTGAGGTGAGCAAAAAAAAAAAAAGTGAATCTTTTTACTTATTCTATTCCTAAAAGTTTGCAACTTTCTTCTTTAACCTTATTATTATTTTTCTTCTATTCTTTGCTTATTTCTGTTTTTTTTTTCTCTGGTATCACTTGAAATTTCTGGTTTAAGTGTTCCAAATATATTTTTTGGTTTCATTTATGCCAGGTTGAAGGCTCCAAATTTGATGAAGGACTTAGGGTTCATCTCTTTGCTGCTTTGAGGGTAAGTTCCCCCCCCCTTTCTATGGTGATGGAGTTTTGCCTAGGGTTCATTCATGGCTTTAATTTCAGTCAAGTTTCTGGGTTTTTTTAGTGAAATTAATGAGATTCTTATGATAGTTTGTCTTTAATTTGTTTTAAGGACCCAATTTCATAATCTTGAGCTTTATATATATATATATATATGATTTTGATTGCTAACCAACTTTCCTTTGATTTGCATTTGCTTTTTTTTTCCCCCTCTAGATACTGTGAGAATAAATGAAAAAAAGACGAGGGAATGTAGAATGTTTGTTCTTGTCTTTCTTGTTCATAACTTCACACTGTCATATACTATGTGTGTGTGTGTGTATATATATATATCTAAGCTCCATTATTACTTGATAAGGCTATAATTTGAGTTCAGACACGTTATGCTTTGGTTTCTTATTACCGAAATTCCATCTCCGACAAGATTTGTCTTAAATCTTAGCCTTGTTCTTTCTAGTTGAGATAAGGACTGGTTATTGTTTGTATTTTTCTTCAGATTGCTTGTGAATTACGAATCCGATTGTTGGAGGCTTATATAGTGGGGAATTTGTCCGCTCTCAAACTCGCATCAACCATGTTGAGACAGAAAATATGGTGATCAGCCGTGCTCATCACTAAAGACAATGGACGGCATGCTTGTGACTGGCCGGAAAGATGAACAGGAGAATGACGATTCGTTGCAAAACGGGGATTTATCAGTAGGAGAGAATGGAATGAATAATTCTGAGTTGAAATTGAAGAAGCTGGCAAGAAAGGTAAATCCATGGCATGCTTTGATGTTAAATGCTAAAAGATTACAAGGTCGGAAAAATCTTATAAAGGATTCGTTGCAACGGAGTATTTTCGACATAAGTCATAAGATCCCGAGGCATGTGGTTACTCTAGACGAGAAATATCTTCGTCGTTGCCTGGAATTGATTCATATCAATGCGGCAAAAGCAGCTCGGTGCAACATCTCTGTCAACTTGAGCTCTTTAAACATGGCCGTTTTGTCCGATGGATTGAATTCAAATAAAATGCGGGATGAAGATACATGTGATTTTGACAGGTTTGTTTTCGACTGTCCATTGGCAGTTGAGACCGGTAGTGTTGTCCTTGGTCCGGCTGATCCATGGGTTGTAGGTTCGATAATGGGCAGCAGGAGTATGGCAAATATATTGAAGAGCCCATTGTTACAGAAATTGGGTGTATCGGACGTTGATTCGAGTTTAATGGATGTTAAAGGATCAAATATAAGTTCCGATTTCACAAACTCCCTTGGTGGTTTCATGCATTATTCCTTGAATAAGCTTGGAAGTGAAACACACGTATTGGATACTCGTAAATATGGATCAGAAACAGTGCAAAAAAGGCTTGTGTCTGTGTCAAGTTCAAACTCATCGTGCTCTGATCAATCCTTTTCTTCTAATTCGACAATGATTTCGCAGGGAATGCTTCAATGCACATGGAAGGGTGGGATTCCGTATTTTGTTTTCTCCCTCGATAATCAGAGGGTGGTATATGTAGCCAATTTGTTGAAGGAAGGATCGGCTCAGAATAAAGGTCTGGGATATACATACTTGTTTCGGTCTAGCAAGGGTGGTCATAAGGAACATGGGATTAATGATAATGACTTACATCTTGTTGGTAAGATGAAGGTATCTACTTCTTTCACAATCGGCCCCCAAGATTCTAAAATCATTGAAACGGAGTTTGTTTTGTTTGATGGTAATGAAACTTTTAACCTGGAACCACAAACTTCAAGCCATAACCACGGGAAGAATAAGGGTATATCGAAAAAAGTGGCAGAAGTATTCAAGAGCAGTCACTTATCCAAACAGAGAACAATATCGAGATATCGTCGGTCAATTTCCTTAATCGAAGATTCTTCTTCAGATCCTATCAATTATTCTGATGCACTAGATCGCATGAATCTGTTAGATGAACAACTTCCACCAAATTTTGAATCCCTCGCTATTATCACAAGGGACCATATCCCCAAAAATTCTCACTCGGAAGTTGGAGGTTGGGGCTTAAAGTTTCTCAAGAAAACAGGGGTTAAGCAAAAGATTGACCCTTCAGATTGCTATACCGGTGATTGCTCAACGAGTATGGATATTATAGTTCCAGCAGGTATTCACGGTGGTCCGAGAATCCAAAATGGCGGCCCATCGAGTCTTATCGAAAGATGGAGATCCGGTGGACATTGCGACTGTGGTGGCTGGGACTTGGGCTGTCCGGTGAAGGTACTTCAAGCCAGATCAAGCAAAAAAGACGGCTTACCTCCAACTGAAATATCCGAGGCTTGCAAGTTATTTGATTTTTTCATTCAGGTTCGTGCAATACTATGAAATCTGAAACACAACAACAATACAATATTACAAAACATTATGATTGACCCTTTCCCGACTTTCATGTTTCAGGGTTCCGAGCACGGTTCTCCGACGTTGAGCATATCAAATGTTCACGATGGTCTGTATTTCATTCATTTTCAACCATCGCTCTCAGCTCTACAGTCCTTCTCGATTGCAGTGGCGTACATCCATACCCGAAGCCCCACTCTCCGACCGAAAAATGTTCAGCGGTCCAAGTAACAGGATCTAGAATCGAAATTCATGTAGTTGTAACCGACCCCTTACTGTCTTATAATGGTGTGTAGATCGAAATTTAGGTATTTTATACAGGAATTTGAGATTGTTAATTTTTCATGCTTTGTTTTCAGATTGTTATGAATGTAATGTAGGTTTTGATTTTATCATTGATTGGAAATCTTATCATTGATTTCTCATAAACAAAAGATATTGTATTTTGCTCATTTTGATTGAATCTAAAGTCTTAGATATGTGTGTCTATATATATATATATATGCATTGTTAGTATTTCTTTAGGATAAATTATACAGAAAGTAATTAAATTATTAAATTATTAGTGAGTTTATATTTTAGTTAATTTTAAATGTTTTCATTTAAGACGTTGAATTATTCGAAAGTTTTTACTAGATTGTTATGAGTTCTTTTTTTTCTTTTTCTAATTTGAACTTTAAGCAATGATTTGACCAAATAAATCAAAAGCAAAACCAAAATGATCTGAAAAGCCCAAATCGAACATGACCCAAAGTATCAATGTTGAGCCGAGGCTCAATTAGAAAGTACAAGGAAAAGATACCATTGGCATCTTAGTTAATTTTTATTACTAGTGCTTGCATTTTGTTAAAGTTGTGGACTTAATTATTATACTTTAATTTGATCAATTTCATTTTATACCTTTTGAATTGGTCAATTTTAGTTTTCTTACTTTTTAAATTTTGAAATTTAATCCTGACCCAAATAGTAGCAGTTAAATTCAGTAGTTTAAATTCAATCATTAGTCTTATACTATAAGTACAGTTGTAGATTTGGTCAATATTATCTAATTGAATCATTGTAAGTCCCTATAATTTTTGAATTTTGAAAATTCAATCTTGATACAAATGATTATCGTTAATTTATTAATTGAATTTTTAGTAAATAATATATAAAAATAATAAGTTGAAATGACATTGTACATATATTTTGGGTGCATTAAACTCTGAAAATAGCAAAATTTAATAAGTTTAATAGTTACCATTGGCGAGGACTAAGATTTTAAAATTACAGGACTAAAAGTGACCAAACAAAAGTATATGATTAAATCCACAACTTTCGTTATAGCACAGGGATTAATAGCAGAATTTAACCTAGAATAAAAAAAACCCTATATATTGCTTGAAAAACCCTAGCATTCGATCTCTGTTTGTATTCGGCCGTCGAAGATGTCGAAGCGAGGTCAGTTTCTCTCTTTTTTCTCTGAGCCCATTAATTATTTCCTTTTTTTTCTTTTCATTTTGTGTTTGTTTCCAGAGAAAAAATATGAACAATGATATTTCTTTTTATTTTTTTAATTAGGGCGTGGAGGATCAGCTGGAAACAAGTTCAGGATGTCACTGGGTTTACCAGTGGCTGCCACCGTGAACTGTGCCGATAACACTGGTGCTAAGAACCTTTATATCATCTCCGTGAAGGGGATCAAGGGCCGCCTCAACCGATTGCCATCGGCTTGTGTTGGAGACATGGTGATGGCTACTGTCAAGAAAGGAAAGCCTGATCTAAGGAAGAAGGTCTTGCCTGCCGTCATCGTGAGGCAACGTAAGCCTTGGCGCCGAAAGGATGGTGTTTACATGTACTTTGAAGGTATAATCTTTGTTTTTTTATAGATTTGTTAATTATTATTGTTTGTGGTTTCATTGCTTGGTAGTGTGAATTGAAATTAGGGATCTATTGATTTATGTTATTCGGGCTCGGTTGTGAGTGTTTGATAATTGATTCGCTAATGTTCATAGTTTTCGAAAGTTTTTGTATGTTGGAGAATTTGAAGTGAACTAATTTATCTTATAGTTTAGGGTTGAGGGTCAGTAAAACTTGTCGATGGACATGTTGATTCGTACCCGTACCTGAAAACTTGACGTGATCAACATGGATAAAAATCTGGCCACTCCAATTTGACCGTAAAAGCTAACAACTCGAGACCAAAACCTCAACCTGAATCATTTAAAACCTAGAACTGACCTGATCTCGAAATGAAATGAATTGAGTCCTAAATAACCCAAACCCAAAACGGCCTGAACTAGTAACCTGAAATGGTTTAAACCTTTTATGACCCAAACTCGAAAAACCAAGGCTCTAAAACAAATGACCTGAAGCTGAAAACAACCGAAACCCAAAGCTCAAATCTGAAATTGGCCCTAACTTGAGAGCAGCATAATTATCCGAGTTGTGTAGTGTTTTTGTAGTGAAATTTCTCTCATTTGGGATCTTCCATTTCATAAGTCAATCTCTTTCGGGGAACTTTCATCGTGATCTCCTATTTCCTGTTTAGGTGGTTCTCTACACATCTCATACCAAGATAAATTGAAGTATTGACCTTACCCCAATATGGTTATGATCCCTGATTGACTTGTTTAATAGGAATTAAATTATGTCATGTATTACCAGGCAAAAGTCCAGGTATCTACTTCAATGTTCAGTGGTTGATACCGTTACTAGTCTGGAAAATTAACTGTGTCCATCGTTGCAGATGCGTTAAGTTTCCGAAGCTTGCATGTGCTCCATTTGGGCCGTACATATTCTAATATGTGAACATTGTGATTGGAAATTCAGTGAGTCTTAAATGGTGACATACGAGCCAGATTAATGTTTGATGGCTGACTCAGTTACTAGTTTGGAAAACCGAGTGTCTCCATTGTTGTAGATGCATTAAGTTCTTGAAGCTTGCATCTGCTCCGTTTAACCACTGCATATTTCACTGGATAACACTTTGGGACTGTTTTTTGTTATTTTACTCAATACTCTGTTGTTAGTGTCAGATATAGGTATGTGACTGACACCAACTATTCAAGAGAAATGACGAGTTCTGATACACTGCATTGCTTAAATTTATTGGAGTTCTGATGTTTTAGTGTTCTTAGTTTCTGAATTGAATCATGTCTGGATTGCAGATAATGCTGGTGTCATTGTGAATCCGAAGGGAGAAATGAAAGGTAAAAAGCCAATTCAAAAACGATTTTGATGATTTCAGGTCAACACATCGGCTTTTTAATTGAAATTTCTTAATTGATAATATTGTTATATAGGTTCTGCCATTACTGGTCCAATTGGGAAGGAGTGTGCTGATCTGTGGCCAAGAATTGCAAGTGCAGCCAATGCCATTGTTTAGGGATTTGAATTTTTCTAGAGTTTTTTGTTCCCTTGAGTCATGGCTTTTTGCTGGATCAAGATTTTGTTATGTGTTTTTTAGGGTTTCTTGAAAAATATCGTATGGATAGTTTTGATTTGGATTTTGATGCTGGGATGTAGTTAATGGATTTCTCCCATGTTTAAGCTTATTATTTCGTTTTTCATTGAGGATCTTGCTGATCTTAGCCATATTTATCGTAACTTGGAACCGGATTGCTGATTGAATTGGAAATCAATCAGTTTATCAGTCTGGACAGAGGGAATGAATCGGTTTGAATTGGTTGAGGTAGTGATTGAATTGGATTTTTTTCTAAAAAAGTTTTGTAATATTTTAATATTTTTATAAATTTTTAATAGGTTATTTAACTGAAATCAGATTGGCTGTTTGATTGAAAATCAATGGTTTGACCATTTTGATCCGGGTATTGATTTTTTACAATTTTGTTTTGACATCGAAATATTGAAGTTTAAGAGACTAGATTAAAATTCGACTATAGTTTGAGAGTGCTTGATGAAATAAACCCATGAATATAAACTTGTTGGTTTGTGAGTTTACATTTTCAATTGTCTGAAAAATTATTATATAAATAATACAAAATAAAACTGAAGTATGTTCTTGTTGGACATGAAACTACAAAAACATGGAACATTTTGTAATAAATAAAGACAAAAACGAAAGTACACGTGTAAGGCCATAAATCAGGCAAGGAATCCAAGCTTCTCACCATTCTTCTTTGCCAAACGAATCAATCCTTGCCTTTGTTTACCATCTGCCCCTATTGCTTTGCAAAATTCGTTTATTACCTTGAAAATATAAAAAAATAAAATTAATATATAATAATAGAAGGACCGAACGGTATTAAATTAAATTACATATATTATAAGTCTTTAATTTAAGCATGGTAGTCGGGTTTAAATGCGCTTATATGCATAATATACTTTTATTTAAGGATTTGAAGAATATAAATAATAAAATATATTATGCATATAATTATGATGAAAAAAATTATAACACGAAAACCATATAAGTATATAACATAAGAAAACATTATAAACAGGACAAGGATATATGGATTTCTGAAAAATGTAAATAACACAGTGTTAATAAATTATTTAGTATATAAATTTGGTTTTAATATTAAATTTTATACTTGGGATTTTTTTATTCTAATTTGATATTTAAGTTTCATTTCGATATTCATTTTTTTTAATTTGATATTTGAAGGTTTTTCTAAGTACACGTGAACGTTAAAGCTAAACTAAGTAGTAAACTGGAACTGAAAAAGAATTCATATACCAAATAATATATTAACCCTTTAATATAACTTCAACTATGATGCGAATACAGGAACCGTAAATGGATACCTGAGAATGTAAGGCAATAGCTTTTCCTCTAAGCTGATTGAACCTCTTTTTGCCCACGATTTGGCGAGTAACCACCACAAGCGGCGCAAACACCCCTTTCCCTTCATTAACGTTCTTCATCATCGGCTGAGCTCGAACTGGCTTTCCGATTCGAACGACGTTGGGAGCCGATTTAGCCGCCAACATGGCATAATCTTCACCTCCATTGAAGGAACTCTTCCCTAAACTTCCCTTAAACCCAGCTACTGAAACCGAAGTAGAAGCAGCCATTGAAGACTTATTCAAAAGCTTCTCTTCTCTTACAGATAATGGGAGAATGGGGGTTTCTTTTCGTTGTTTATGACTTGTGATTGGTAAAGCTCTACTGGGTTTTTTAAAAAAAATGAAAAATGATATATTTTTTGGGTGTAAATTAGAGAGCCTGATGTGTTTGTGTGGACTGGAGAGCTTCATTGAAGCATTAGTGACCACATATATAATGTTGGCTTCTTTTGGAATTTTCTTTTTTCCATAGTTACGTTGAATCCTTAATCTCCGTTAATTTTGAAGTAGGGTTGGGTCGAATCGTTTTAAAGGTTAAAATATATTCATAATATTTTTCATAAATTTAAAAATTAGTAATATATTTTTATTTTTAAGAATTTAACTTTTTTTTAATTTTAAAATTTAAGTCAAATTTAATTTCATTATAACGTCGATTTTAGTTATATAGTCATGAAGTTGAATTGAATTATTTTTTTAAATTTCAAAATATCACACCCAAGGGTAAGCTCGAAAATTTTGTCTAAGGAGTAAAATAAAGTCTTGCATTTTTATAAGTTAAAATGAAATTTCATAATTTTAGTAATTTATATTTTTATAAATTTTAATAAATTAAATTAAAATTTCTTTACCTTAAAAGAGTAAAACGTAAATTTATTATTTACTAAATTAAATTATTGTAAAACTTAAAGAATAAAAAGTAAAATTTTATATTTTAGGAGGGTCGGCCCCTTACAAGTCCCTAAGTTTCTCCTGTCATGCATACAATTTTTTTTTTAAAAATATTAATAGACTTAAATTTTGAAATCTGAAAAATTAAAAAATAATTTTTTAAAATATAAATATAAAAACAAATTTTCAACCATCGAATAAAGTTTTTCTAATTCACAAAACATGAATTATGGATATTTTCTTTATGGACTTTTGGATTTTAGTTTAGTTGGCAATACGTATATGTTTTGGTTACTGATTCATTGTAACTTATGGTCCCCATTTTCCAGGAAAATCTAGATCTGGATATCTAGTGGTCGTTCCATGGATGATGATGATGATGGGCTCCATAGATTCATTCTGACCGTCTAATTTAGAATCTTTCCTGGAATTTATATTTCACGGTGGAAATAAATTCCCAATACTTCACCCGTTTTATAATGGCATAATATTGAATTTAGTTCTCAATATTTTCATTTTTTATCAATATAGTCTTTATTCCCTTTTTATTAAATTTAGTATTAATTTTTAAAAAAATTAAATTAAATCTAACCATTAGCCTTTCAATAAAAGTTGAGCTATTATATTTTAATAAAAACATTGACTAAAGTATTAAATTTTTAAACATTACAACTTATATACCAATTCACACATCCTCCATACTATTTTTTTTCTGAATTTTTGAGATCTTGTTTATAGTTTTTTTTTAATTTTAAAATTTTTATTGATATAACATATAAGAAAAATAGTATCATGTAAGTATGAAATATACAAAGACTGCTACGTTGGTTGTCATGCCCACATTGTTAAAAAATTAATGTTTCAATTAGAATTCCCATTAAAAAATGTTTGAATATATCCTAAGAGAATAATGACTAAATTGAAAAAAATATAAACATTGAATGCTAAATTTGACATTATACTTTTATAAATTTATTTAAATTAAAAATCATATATATTTAATCAATTAAAATAAAAATAAACTCTATACAAAAATCAAAATATATTCTAACCAAAACTCACACACCATAAAAACTTAAATTTAAAATATATCTTCATTAAAACCCACACATAAAATTTAAATTCAGAAAAATTTATATATATATATATAAAAAAACACATTTTCTCATTGGAAGAGCAAGGAAAAAAATGCGATTTTGAGGTAGAAAGGAATACGCGTTTGACGGATAATGAAATTTCAAAACTCTTGATTTTGATTATTAGAGTGTTCTAGAACAGTGCAACATAAAAATCTAACAAAAGTTTATTATCAAAAATAATTATAATTATAATTATAATAAAAATTAGATTTTGATGTTCAAACCCGTGTGTTAATTTGATAATTAATGTTTTGAATCGCGTTAATTACATTGCTACTAGAGCTTTGCACTTCTCTTATAATTAACCAAAAAGAATATAATAGTTCAATTTCTTTACGGTTTAATTTTTCTATAGAATTTTTTAAAATTTACTTTGATATTATTTGATTTTCTTATATTATTAGCGTTAAATCGTCAAAACAACTTATACCATTAAAATTTAGTTTAATGATAATTTGGCTACTAATGTTTGTATTTTTTTATCAAAATAGTTCTAATTGTATTTTTGAATTTTTTTTTTGTCATCAACTTTTTTTTTTCCAATCTGTTTTTTCTAACAGACTTACTGAAAATACTGTTAAAAAAGTTAATGAGGATGATGTGAAATTTGTAATAAGATGTAATTTATTACTTAGATAACTTAATAAGATAATTACATGTGAAAAATAAAAAAATAAAAAAATAATACATTAAATTAAAAAGTAACTCTTAATTGAAAGAAAATAAACGTAATTATCTAAAAAAATTAATTCAGTAGAAAAATTTATCAGAAAACAAACATATGAAAGATTGAAACATTAAATTTATTCATTAAATTTGTTAGAAAAAACAGTTTAAAAAAAATGAAAAGTTGATGATAAAAATTTTAAAAATACAATTAAAACATTAATGACTAAATTTATCATTAAACTATAAAAAGAATTATTGTAATTTTGAAAAAAATAACACTCCAACTCGTAATCAAAAGTTTCTACGTCATTTAATATGTGAAACTATGATTATACAAAAACAAGTTTTCTTATGTTCCCAATTTAAAAATCTTAAGTATTATTAATATTTTTTTATTTAAAATTTGCATCAACACACTCATACAATCTTAATAAATCATTATGAATTTAGTAATCATACATAATTGTAAAAAAAAATAAAAAATTATTATTATTAATTTAAAAATATTAAGTATTTTTAATAATATTCGTTAAAAATTTACATCATCACACTCATACCATCGTAATAAATCATTATGAATTCAGCAATCAAACATGATTATAAGAAAATTTATTTGAATAAACTTTCACAAATATCTATACATATATATATAAAAGGTGTCAAGGGTCACTTATTTGAACTAAAACTAAAAGAAAAGTAAAAAGGTTTCGTTTTTAATGTTTTAAAGATTAAATTTTAAATTTCACCAAATGCAGTAAATTTGTCGTATGTAGGTACAAAGGGTAATTAATTATTATTACCATTAGTTTGTAGTTTAGTGTATCCCGTTGAAGAAGAGAAGCTGGGCATTTTTAACCATCGTCTACGAAAGCGGGCAAAACCATGGATTTTAATCCGGAAACGGATTCTCTTTATCTTCTTTCCCAAATCACCCCATCTTCTTTTTATCATTTTAGATTTTGATGCCACCATTTTTCTCATCTTTTTCCACCCTGCCCAAACATTTCATTATCACTACTTTATCATTCCCAACTTACATGTATGTATGTATGTATGTATGTATGTACGTGCTAAATGCTGAATTCATACCTTGAACCTTTTTAATCTGTCCATCTTCTACCCTTGACTTTTCCAGGACCTGAGGTTGATTAAAAAGAATCATTACTGGTTAGTTCAAGTTAATGCATACGTTGAATTTGTTTTTAACCAAGTTCATGTCCTTTATAAGGATCTTCTATATACCCTTGAAAACAAACAATATAAATGTGTGTGTTTTTTTTTAAAGTATCGTGAAAGTCTAAGAATTAAATTGTATTTTATTCCCTTTATTTAAAATTAGATAAATTAGTCCTTATGTATTAAATTAAATAATAATTTTCAATTTTTTGTTAAAAATAATTATTTTTACTATTAAAAATTGGTGTTGTTGACAGAATAATTTAATATCATGCGTAACTCATTCTGACATGTAGAAACTAATTTTTAATAGTAGAAATGAATGAAATGTTTAATAGAATGATCCATTTACTTTCTGACGTGCAAAATCAATTTACTCATTTTTTTGAGTAAAAAAAAAACAAAATAAAAACTGACTTTTACTACAAAAGTCTCAATAGTACTTTTGCCCTCTCTAATTATACACTCATATCATGCTACATTAACTTTTCATTTCCCCTAGTATTTATGTTTAGATATTGAGACTCGAGTAGATGATAGATATATACACATATATGATTAAATGCTTTAGGAAAAGATATCATTATGCCATTTCCAAGGTTTCAGCTCAGTACCTCAACTAAATTGTCCAATCGTCTTCTCATTCTTCTTTGTATAAAGCCTCTGGTGCACTGTTGAACACAAATTGCAAATATTATAATTCCAAATATGAAAACAAAAAACATAAAGTAATATTTAGTCTCTGAAGCCTTAATTTTTTTATTCACATTAGTCTTGAAACTTTGTAATTTTTTTTAATTTGGTCCTTAAACTCAGACTCCTCACTTATCACCTAAAAAATTTTAAAAATTATATAACATCTCAAAAAAATTATAAAGAAGATCAAATATTTTTAAAAAAAATTTCAGGCGATAAGATCAGTACAATCTCATTCCTTGACAAATTCCAAATCTAGGACCAAATTAGAAAAAAGAAACTTCTGAATTTCAAGACTAGTATGGATAAAAAAAATTAAGAATCAAGTTGAAAAAAGTTATCAAATTTAAGAACTAAATGTTAGTTTATCCAGAAAGAAAAGAAAAATTAAGATGAGAAGGGTGGGGAAAGCTAAAATCAAGAAAGAAATGTGTTTACCTTTACATGGTGTTTAACATAGGCATAGAAATTTAATAGACTCCACACAATCTTGTCTAGTCTCTTACCTTCAACATGGTGTGAAGATATATCTGTCAAACAAAAATGTCATCTAAACATGTTACTCGAATATGGTTGCAAGTGTCAGATTGAAATGTTATTTAAAATTAATTTATGCTAGAGTGAGTTTGACATGTAAATATTTTCAAGTTCTTTTTTTACCTATATCTTGAGAATTCTGGGAGAATCATATCTATGTATTCATGTATGAAATGAATATACATTAATTATGAATATTTAAAAGAAGGGATAAAGTAATATTTAGTCCTTGAAGTTGGCAATTTTTTAAATCTTGGTCCCTTAGTTTTTTTTTTATCCTTATTAATCTTGAAACTTCACATTTTTTTTTAATTTAGTTATTGAACTTGAATTCTGTTAATGTATAATGATATAGCACTATGAGATTATGTCACGTTATCACTTGAATTTTTTAAATAATTTTTTTGGTATTCTTTTAGATTTTATATAAAATTTTAAAATTTTAGGTGATGACATAACATATTTATACCTTTAAATCCAAGTTCAAAGATTAAATTGAAAAAAGTTATCAAATTCTAAGATTAATGTAAACAAAAAATAATTTAGAGACCAAATTAAAAAAAATACTAAGATCAGATATTAAATATCCCTTTATCCCTACGAAAAAGAGTATTTGGACAATATAATGTACCAAACGAGACAAATCCTCCATTAGTGCTCAAATCTTCAAAAGGTTCTCCTCTAAGTTCTAGAGGTGGAATTGGAGACCAGTTGCATGGAGGTACTTTAGCCCACTTTTTTAAACTCACCACATCAATAAGCTCCTATCAAGGCAACAAATGGAACCAAAATAAATCACATTATTTTTTGCAGCTATTGTAACAATGAGTTTAATTATCTAATGCCAGAAATAACCAGAAATTGGGTAAAATAACCATGAAGACTACTATATTAGGAGTCGGATTGTATTTTGCTCCCTCTATAAAAAAAAAAAAAAGAAGAAGAAGAGCAAATTAGCAAACTGATCCTTTTGTTAAAAAGTTCTATCCATTTTTACTATTAAAATTTGGCCCCCGAATGTCAAAATGAGGTGATACATATGGCATGCCATGTGTAATTGTCTAGTTATTCTATCGGCTACGCCAATTTTTAACGGTAAAATTGGATAAAATTTTTAACAAAAAGGGATAATTTGCTCTTTGATGTAACATTCAAGAACTAATTTGCCAATTTTTTGAGTAAAGGGAGAAAAATGCAATATGAGTCATAGTATAGGGACCTCCATGGTAATTTTTACCCCAGAAATAGTGTTGTGTTCTTAAACAGAAAACCTGAAAGAAGGATGTTGCAATTATCACATCTGAGTTATCTTTGAATCTCATGGGAAACACTGCTACTATCTTTTGAGGCTGCCAAAAATGTTGTCATTCGTTAACAAAAATGCCGGACTCACACCCGTTTTCGCGACAATCACACCCGAGCTCCGGGTAACATAGACAGACATCATGCTAGAAATTGAAGGATGATATTGTATAATATAAATGTCAGACACATGATGCATTATACAGAGTTTTTCAATGGAATCTAAGCCTTTGTTGATCCTAAATCATTGCAAATTGAGAAATAAAATTACCTGTCTGATGACATAGAAAGGCTCTTTGGGATGATAAATAAGTTTGATTGGTTTATACATCCCCTGAGATGAATCCCCAGAATTCACATTTTGCAACATTTCTTTCAGCTGTGAACTTAGTATTACAGCTTGGACCGAGGAAACTTCAGTGATTATATTCAGAGATTCTGTACAAATGAAATACATACATACAAACATACATACATAAATGCATGTATGTATTTAGTTATAATAAGCACTGAAATTTCATGGAATTATTATTGCAGTGAATAGATAGCCATGTTTATCTCTTATATGCCTTCAATTGAATACATTCAAGCAAAGACTTGTTAAATGGCCTAATTACACTTTTAGCATCTGCTAAACGTTAATAATTCAATTTAATCCGTTTTAGCTCCTTTATGTATATAGTTATAATAAGCCCTGAAATTTCTTGGAAAGTATTACTATTGCAGTGAATGGATAGCCATGTTTAGCTATTACATGCCTTCAATTCAATACATTCAAGCAAAGACTAGTTAGATGGTCCAATTCCACTTTTAGCCACTCCTAAACCTTAATAATTCAATTTGATCCCTTTTAGCTCCTTTATTAAATGGAAAATTGTAGTTTTGGCTATTAAAAACTAATAATTCAGCTTAAGCTATTTTAGCTTTGATCCAAAAAATTTCTAATTTTATCCTGGGCACCAACAGAAACTTCCGGCTTCGTCCCTAATGCCATTCTATGAACATGTATATGAATATGTAACCTTCTAAGGATATTCCAAATAAGTAGAAAATTTTAGGGGGAAAAGAAAAAATCATTGAGATAAAGGGTATTTATTTAACAAACCTTTGTTATGTGGGAGCTTGGAAAAATCAAGTCTTAGAGTAAGCTGGTATCCATCATTTGCAGGCTCTACAATGTGAAGAACATCAGTGGAGATTTGCCTTACCATTTTCAGGGTAAATGGTGACAACCCATATGAAAGAAACACTCCTTGGGACAGGAATGGAGTCGATATCGACAAGTAGGTAACTTGTGGTTCAGATACTGAAGACTGTAAAAAAAAGAAAAAAGAAAAACAGAAATGAAGAAATTAGAATAATCCAATTAGAAAATATAGATTAAATCTACTGTATATAAGACTAGTGATTGAATTTAATTAAAATTTCAAAATTTAAAACAAAAAATAATAAAAGAATTTCGAAAAAAATAACAACAATGGCTTAGAAGTTAGAACTCATATAAGTAGGAAAAAATTACCTTTATATGATATTCAACAGATCCAAATTCATACAAGTGATGATCAACCTCTATTGGCTTTTCTGCACTGCAATGACAAAAGGATTAATACAAATACAGTAACGAAAAATGTTCAACACAAACATTTATACGAACACATGGATTGCATTGTGGATTGCATGTTTCAACATAGAAAAAACAATGGCTTACTTGTATATTCTGAGCAGTATCTCCTTCAAAGCTGGTGAAGCTCTCTCAAAGCTTGCCATATTTACTGTGTTAAGCTTTCAACAATGGCGGTTTCTCTAAAACTGAAATATATATAAATGAATTTTGAAAAAAAAAATGATTTGTTTTTTGAGTGGAATGCAAGTTCAATGGTTGCAATCATAATTAGCAACCTCTGAAGCAATCACGCCACTTTCTCTCTTTACGAATTAACTTATTTGTAGAGTAAGCCAAAATCGATCACTTGTCACCTTTCATCATTTTTTTTATTCTAAATTTCTTCTTTGATCGGTTTCCACCATGAAAAGACAAATATCCCTTCATCATATTTTCGCTATCATTTGATTTGAAATTTGTTTTCAATTTTTGTAAATTTGTACTAAAACTAATCATTGGGTTTAATTGAATTTCTCATTCCACTAATAAATTAATTTAATGAAGATGGAATTTCACTTCAGATCTCATTAATAACAATATTTAGGTTGAATCATTCATAATATTTTAAAATGTATTCCCATAATTGAAAAAAAATGAAAATTTGTATTTTTAAATAAAAAAATAACCCACTAAATTCATTGCGATAAAAAATAGAGAAAATAAATTCAAAATGTACGAAAAATACAACAGTTTAAATCATATTTTAATCAAATATTTATTTACATCATATTTATTAGTTAAGCAACAAATCACTCTGTCTTGGATCTAATTTTTTCTCAACATTGAAATTAAAAATGTAACTACTGGTCAACGAAGTCGAGATTGCGTATTGTTTTTATTTTAGTATTGTGCATACTAATACTAGTATGTTTACGTTTACCATTTCAAGTTTATTAATATATATTTTTAAATATTTTCATATATTAAATGTACATATATCTCAATTACGTATATATAAATATATTTATATAAATTATGTTAAGTAGTTTGATTATATTTTATTTTTAAATAAAATTATAAAAATAAAAATAATTCAAATAAAAATATCAAAAAAATAGTTTAAATATTAAATTTTTATTTCAACTGGTATGGAATAAATTCATATAACATATATAGATCAAAATTTACAATAAGATAAAAATTAAAATTTATTATTTCAATTTATTATCAAAACGGAATATTTCGTTGAAACTCATGTGATTAATCTTAGAAAGTAACATCTGAATTTTATTCAAAATGGGAGTGGATGTGTATTTTTTACCAACTTTATTATAGTCCATGTAACAGCCCGATTCTGGGCCTAGTCGGAATAGTGGTTTCGGGACCACAAATCCGACGAGGGAAAATATGGTTATTATTATATTTTTATGATCTACAATTTCACGGAAAGTTTTCGTAAAAATTTCGTTCGAAAATTTCGACGTTTGGGCACTCAATTTAGTCAAAAGGACTAAATTGTAAATAGTGCAAAAGTTGAGTTCTATATGTAGAAGTATCTAATTGATATGAAATTTTAAATTGGAGGTCTTTATGTGGTAATTAGACCATTAGTTAGTTGATGGACAAAAATAGACATAAGAAATGAGAGAAATAGATTTTTTTTAAGTGGGGGCATATTAGTCATTTGGTAATAAAAAAAATAAAATGGGAAAAAGATGACAAAAATCATCATCTTCCTCATTAGTTGCTGCCGAAATTTGAAGGAAGCCATAGCTAAGGTTTCTTTGCTTTCTCAAGCTCATAGTAAGTGCATCCTAGCCCCGTTTTTAATGTTCTTCGCATTTTTGGAATCCTCGTAACTCGGTTTAGCTTATTCTAGCAATAATTCGTGTTAGGGCTCATATTTGGAAAAATACCCATAGGTGAAATGTGTTTATTTTGCTGTTTTATGGTGGAATATGAAGCTATAAATTATGTTAAACAACTTTTGCTAAGCAATTTTAAGCGAAAACGGGTAAATAGACATAATCGGTAAAAATAATTAATATTCAAAAGTATGTGTTGGAGTGGGAATTTGATGTTTCCATAGAAGGGAAAAATGTTCAGCATGTTATAAAACTTAAGAATAAGTGATGAAGTTTAATTTCCGAGCTTGGGGACAAAAGTGTAATTACGCAAAAGTTTAGGGGCAAAATTGTAATTTTTCAAAAAGTTGGGTGGTGGATTATTTTAATGAGTGTGAACATTAAATGAGTTAAATTTGCTATTATAGATCAAGAAAGACGTGAAGAGTATATCAAACGGGGAAAAGAAAAGATAGGGGAGTAAAGTGCAAAATTACGATATTTTGCACCGAGGTAAGTAAACACGTGACTTAATGTATTATTTTGATATTATTTGATATATGTTGAGATTTATTTGGAATTAAAATAAATGTTTGGCCATATCCTAAAAATGTTGTTAAATCGGGAAAGGTGGTAAAGGGTTGCAATATATGGTTTATGGGTTGAACACTCGGAATAAGCCGGAGTATGTTGTATATAAAGGGGTTGCTGTGTGCTGATTCCCCGATTCATTGGTGGTGCTATGTGCGTGATCCACCATATCTTTGAAATGTGAAAAGGGGGTTGCTATGTGCTGATTCCCCCGAGGGGTTGCTAAGTGCTGATTCCCCGGTTCATTGGTGGTGCTAAGTGCGATATCCACCATATCTTTGAAATGTGAAAGGGGGTTGCTATGTGCTGATTCCCCGAGGGGTTGCTAAGTGCTGATTCCCCGATTCAGCGGTGGTGCTAAGTGCGAGATCCACCAATAACGGTTAACATTCCAAGTGTTCAACGAAAAAGTGTGGAAGATGAATATTTCCATATGGTGGAAAATTTTATGGGGTAAATATTGAGTTGAATACTAAATCGACCCATGTATGAGATGGGAGAAAATATCAAAAACGCAAAAGGAACGATTTAATTATAAACTGTGTTGAACAACAGCAGTTGGGTAACTTTGAAAAATCACCATAAATGGTGGAAAATGAATGGGAAGCTGAATAATATATGAAATTGAAGCAGAATGTGTCTATTTTCATATGAAAGAAATAGAATAAGCAAAAGAGTTGTATTTTTGGAGATATCTGAATTTTACTGAAACAGGGCTGGATTGATTTCGAGATCCCCTGTTCTAATTTTGGAAAATTACCAAAAATTGTCAAAAAATAATTATTGCATGAAATTTATATCCCTGGAATCCTTATTGAGTCTATTTTTATTAGAAACAAGAAAAACCATTTTTCAAATTTTGTACAGAGAGTTAAGTAAATTTTAGTGAGGAAGGGTCAGAACCGTTGGGCAGTGAAACAGGGGAAGGTTTAATGAATAAACTGTACTAATTGGCTGGGTTAAAAATTCTGAAATTTTTATGGTGAAATGGTATATGAGTCTAGTTTCAGGGAAAATTTACGAAACTTAATTTGGAGCCCTGTAGCTCCAGATAAAAATAAATTAGCGACTATGACGCAGAAAAACAGCTTGCTGGAAATTGCCTAAACAATAAAGTTATTCATGAATAAGTTTATATTTTGGTGTAGTTATGGGAGTAATTACTTATTTATCATGTGTTTACTTACTAAGGTATATGCTTACTCGATTTTATTTTTCTCTTGGTTATAGTGACTTCCAACAACTCGGAAATTAGAACGAATTCAGACAATCATCTACACTATCCTTCACATTTGGGGTATTTTACTACTAGTGTTCCGAAATTTTATGGCATGTATAGACTGACTTCCACACGTATTTTATTGGTCCGAGAACCGACTAAACCGTAGCTCTGATACCACTAAAATGTAACACCCCTTACCCGTATTCCTTACCGGAACAGAGTATGAGGTATTACTAAATTTTTAAAAATTTTCGACAGCATTCCTACTTATTTTTGCTTAAACCTCCTGCAAATTTAGAACACATTCCAATATACCAACCAATTTCATTTGTATAAACACACATATAGTTTAACTATTAATAAACACTACATTTAAAAGGGAACCATAACATATATTTACATGATGATCCCACATTACATAAAGTGTCTATACATGCCATAAAATTTCGGAACACTAGTAGTAAAATACCCCAAATGTGAAGGATAGTGTAGATGATTGTCTGACTTCGTTCCAATTTCCGAGTTGTTGGAAGTCACTATAACCAAGAGAAAAATAAAATCGAGTAAGCATATAGCTTAGTAAGTAAACACATGATAAATAAGTAATTACTCCCATAACTACACCAAAATATAAACTTATTCATGAATAACTTTATTGTTTAGGCAATTTCCAGCAAGCTGTTTTTCTGCGTCATAGTCGCTAATTTATTTTTATCTGGAGCTACAGGGCTCCAAATTGAGTTTCGTAAATTTTCCCTGAAACTAGACTCATATACCATTTCACCATAAAAATTTCAGAATTTTTAACCCAGCCAATTAGTACAGTTTATTCATTAAACCTTCCCCTGTTTCACTGCCCAACGGTTCTGACCCTTCCTCACTAAAATTTACTTAACTCTCTGTACAAAATTTGAAAAATGGTTTTTCTTGTTTCTAATAAAAATAGACTCAATAAGGATTCCAGGGATATAAATTTCATGCCATAATTATTTTTTTACAATTTTTGGTAATTTTCCAAAATTAGAACAGGGGATCTCGAAATCAATCCAGCCCTGTTTCAGTAAAATTCAAATATCTCCAAAAATACAACTCTTTTGCTTATTCTATTTCTTTCATATGAAAATAGACACATTCAGCTTCAATTTCATATATTATTCAGCTTCCCATTCATTTTCCACCATTTATGGTGATTTTTCAAAGTTACCCAACTGCTGTTGTTCAACACAGTTTATAATTAAATCGTTCCTTTTGCGTTTTTGATATTTTCTCACATCTCATACATGGGTCGATTTAGTATTCAACTCAATATTTACCCCATAAAATTTTCCACCATATGGAAATATTCATCTTCCACACTTTTTCGTTGAACACTTGGAATGTTAACCGTTATTGGTGGATCTCGCACTTAGCACCACGCTGAATCGGGGAATCAGCACTTAGCAACCCCTCGGGGAATCAGCACATAGCAACCCCCTTTCACATTTCAAAGATATGGTGGATATCGCACTTAGCACCACCAATGAACCGGGGAATCAGCACTTAGCAACCCCTCGGGGGAATCAGCACATAGCAACCCCCTTTTCACATTTCAAAGATATGGTGGATCACGCACATAGCACCACTAATGAATCGGGGAATCAGCACACAGCAACCCCTTTATATACAAAATACTCTGGCTTATTCCGAGTGTTCAACCCATAAACCATATATTGCAACCCTTTACCACCTTTCCCGATTTAACAACATTTTTAGGATATGGCCAAACATTTATTTTAATTCCAAATAAATCTCAACATATATCAAATAATATCAAAATAATACATTAAGTCACGTGTTTACTTACCTCGGTGCAAAATATCGTAATTTTGCACTTTACTCCCCTATCTTTTCTTTTCCCCGTTTGATATACTCTTCACGTCTTTCTTGATCTATAATAGCAAATTTAACTCATTTAATGTTCACACTCATTAAAATAATCCAATATACATGCCATAAAATTATTGTGATAGTGTGATGATTTCTGACAATTTAAAATTTTGTTTTATATAGTAAATGGATCCTAATCGAAGTATGGCAGATGATGTTGAAAGTAACACGCCGGTTCCCGCACAAGGGACCGCGCATGAAGAGAGTAGACATGAGACACATGGACAGGATGAGGCTCGAGAAGCCTTCCTCCGAATGATGAGTGATTGGTATACAGAATATGTCCGTGTAAATCCGAATGTTCCTCCTCCTCCACCCCCTCCTATTCCTCAACCGGTCCCCGTAGCTCCACGGAGTGCCGAATTGGTGAGATCAAGTAAGCCACCTGTTGATAGAATTCGAAAGCATGGGGCTGAAGATTTTAGGGCCAATGTTGATGATGATCCGGAAAAAGCCGAGTTTTGGCTTGAAAATACTATTCGGGTATTTGATGAATTATCTTGCACCCCTGAGGAATGTTTGAAATGTGCTGTGTCTTTATTGAAGGATTCGGCATACCGTTGGTGGAAAACATTAATAACGGTGGTTCCAAAAGAAAGAGTTACTTGGGACTTCTTTCAGGAAGAATTCAGAAAGAAATATGTAAGCCAACGGTTTATTGATCAGAAGCGCAAAGAGTTTCTCGGATTGAAACAGGGCCGAATGTCAGTAGCAGAATATGAACGGGAGTTTGTCCGGCTTAGTAAATATGCCCAGGAATGTGTGCCTACGGAGGCTATTATGTGTAAAAGATTTGAAGAGGGGCTAAATGAAGACATCAGATTACATGTTGGAATTTTAGAGTTAAAAAAATTTGTGGTATTAGTTGATCGGGCCTGTAAAGCTGAAGAACTGAGTAGAGAAAAGAGAAGGGCAGAGATGGAATATCGAGATGTAAGGAAGAGGACAATGGGCAGAACATTTCAATCTCATTCGAAGAAGTTTAAAGGGATGGATCCACGACCAACTAGTTCAGTTGGGTATTCACGCAGAGACCGAGGGAGGTCATATTCTGGAGCTACAACTCGAGCTACCTCTGTAGCAAGTGTGGGCAATGTAGGAAACACCCGGCCTGAATGTCAACAGTGTGGCAGGCGACATATTGGTAAGTGTTGGGGATTTAAACGAGCTTGTTTCAGGTGTGGTTCCCAAAGCATTACGTAAGAGATTTCCCTGAGAGAAGAGAGGAAGAAAATTTGCCAAGAGCTAGATCGGGTGATATTGTTAGTAGAGGGAGACCGCCGAGAAATGTGGGAAGCAAAGTCAGTGGTAAAAGTGTGATGAAAGATGCAGCTGGAGGATCAAAAATTAGAGCGCCTGCCAGGACTTATGCCATACGTGCTCGAGAGGATGCCTCATCTCCCGATGTGATTACTGGTACATTTTCTCTTCATGATATAGATGTTATTGCTTTGATTGATCCCGGCTCTACTCATTCATATGTATGCATGAAATTGGTATCTAGTAAGAAATTGCCTGTTGAAAACACTGAATATGTAGTTAAAGTATCAAATCCATTAGGCAAGTATGTCTTAGTTGATAAGATTTGCAAGAATTGCCCCCTGATGATTCAAGGTCACTGTTTCCTGGCTAATTTGATGTTGTTACCATTTGATGAGTTCGATGTTATTTTGGGGATGGATTGGTTGATATTGCATGATGCCAAGGTGAATTGTAGACAGAAAATTCTTGAATTAAAGTGTGAAAATGGTGAAATTCTCCGGATTGAAACAGAGGAGCCGAATAAGTTGCCTATGGTGATTTCGCACATGTCTGCTCAGAAATACTTGAGAAAGGGATGTGAAGTTTATCTTGCTTATGTGTTGAATACTGATATAACTGGGTCGAAGCTTGAATCAGTGCCGGTAGTCTGTGAATTTCCAGATGTATTTCCAGAGGAATTGCCTGGGTTACCTCCGATTAGAGAAGTTGAGTTTTCTATTGATCTGTTACCTGGTACTGCACCGATTTCTATTGCACCGTATCGAATGGCTCCGACTGAGTTGAAGGAATTAAAAGCTCAGTTACAAGAGTTGACAGATAAAGGATTTGTGAGACCGAGTTTTTCTCCTTGGGGTGCTCCTGTGTTATTTGTGAAAAAAAAAGGACGGCTCTATGAGACTTTGTATTGACTATCGTCAGCTCAATAAGGTGACCATAAAGAACAAGTATCCTTTGCCGAGAATTGATGATTTGTTTGATCAATTAAAAGGGGCAACAGTGTTCTCCAAGATCGATCTGAGGTCTGGTTACTATCAGTTGAGAGTTAAAGAGTCTGATGTGCCGAAAACCGCCTTCAGAACGAGGTATGGACACTATGAATTTCTGGTAATGCCTTTTGGGTTGACTAATGCTCCAGCTATTTTTATGGACTTGATGAACCGAATTTTTCGGCTGTACTTAGACAAGTTCGTGGTGGTGTTCATAGATGATATTTTAATCTATTCTCGGGATGAATCGGAACATGCAGAACATTTGAGAACTGTGTTGCAGATTCTGAGAGAAAAGAAATTGTATGCTAAATTCAGCAAAAGTGAGTTTTGGCTTCGTGAGGTTGGATTCTTGGGACATATAGTTTCAAGTGAAGGTATTCGGGTTGATCCAAGCAAAATTTCAGCAATTGTTGATTGGGAGCCACCAAAGAATGTGACTGAAGTTAGAAGCTTCCTGGGCTTAGCTGGGTATTACAGACGGTTTGTCAAGGGATTCTCGATGATTGCTTCTCCTATGACTAAGTTACTGCAGAAGAATTTCAAGTTTGAATGGACCGATAAATGTCAACAGAGTTTTGAAAAGTTGAAGGCATTATTGACTGAGGCGCCAGTGTTGGTGCAACCTGAGTCCGGGAAGGAGTTTGTAATTTACAGTGATGCATCGTTGAATGGCCTTGGGTGTGTGTTAATGCAAGAGGGCAAAGTAATAGCTTATGCTTCGAGACAGTTGAAACCGCATGAGAAGAATTATCCGACGCATGATTTAGAATTGGCTGCCATTGTTTTTGCTTTAAAAATTTGGCGTCATTATTTGTATGGTGAAAAGTGCCGAATCTTCACTGATCATAAGAGTTTGAAATATTTGATGAGTCAAAAAGACTTGAATTTGCGGCAACGAAGATGGCTCGAGCTAATCAAAGACTATGAGCTAGTGATTGATTATCACCCCGGGAAAGCTAATGTGGTTGCTGATGCCTTGAGCAGAAAATCTTTATTTGCTTTGAGAGCTATGGGTACGATGTTAACTTTATCTGATGATGGCTCAATGTTGGTTGAATTGAGAGCTAGACCATTATTTCTTCAGCAAATTCGGGAATCTCAAAAGAATGACAGTAAATTGCAAGCCAAGAGAGCTCAGTGTGAAGCAGGTGTTGACTCAGATTTTCAAATTGGTTCAGATGATTGCTTGATGTTCCGGGATAGAGTATGTGTACCAAGAAATGATGAGTTAATTCAGACCATTTTATGTGAGGCACATAGTGGTGACTTGTCAGTTCATCCGGGTAGTGTGAAAATGTATAATGATTTGAAGAAGTTGTATTGGTGGCCAGGCATGAAAAAGGATATCTCGGAATTTGTATCAAAGTGTTTAATCTGTCAACAAGTGAAGGCTGAGCATCAAGTGCCATCGGGTTTACTTCAACCGATAACGATTCCAGAATGGAAGTGGGACAGTATCACGATGGATTTCGTGACAGGATTGCCTTTAACTCCAAAGAAGAAAGATGCTATTTGGGTAATTGTGGATAGATTGACAAAGTCAGCCCATTTTATTCCGATACGCATTGATTATTCACTTGACAGGTTGGCTGAATTATATGTTGCTGAAATAGTGAGACTACATGGGGTGCCTAAATCTATTATATCGGATAAAGATCCGAGATTTACTTCGAGGTTTTGGATAAAGTTACAGGAAGCTTTGGGTACGAAATTGAATTTCAGTACTGCATTTCATCCGCAAACTGACGGGCAATCAGAAAGGGTGATTCAAGTTCTTGAAGACATGCTCCGGTGTTGTATTTTAGAAATGAAGGACAGTTGGGAGAAATATCTACCACTGGTTGAATTTGCTTATAATAATAGTTATCAGTCAAGTATACAAATGGCACCGTATGAAGCATTATATGGGCGTAAATGTAGAACCCCTTTATATTGGACTGAACTCGGTGAGAATCGGATTCATGGAGTCGACCTGGTGAAAGAAACTGAAGAAAAGGTGAAAATAATCCGTGATTGCCTAAAAGCTGCCTCAGATCGGCAAAAGTTGTATGCGGATTTAAAGAGAAAAGAAATTGAGTTTCAAGTGGGTGATAAAGTGTTCTTGAAAGTATCCCCATGGAAGAAGATTCTGAGATTTGGTCGTAAAGGCAAACTAAGTCCACGTTTTATTGGACCATATGAAGTTACCGAGAGAGTTGGCCCTGTAGCTTATCGGTTAGCTTTACCGCCAGAGTTGGAAAAGATACATAATGTATTTCATGTGTCGATGTTGCGACGTTATCGTTCAGATCCTTCACATATAGTTTCCCCTACAGAGATTGAGGTTCGACCAGATATGACTTATGAAGAAGAACCCATAAAGATTTTGGCTCGGGAGGTCAAACAGTTAAGAAATAAAAGTGTAGCCTTAGTGAAAGTGTTGTGGCAAAAACATGGAATGGAAGAGGCTACGTGGGAACCGGAGGAAATTATGAGGAAACAGTACCCAAACCTCTTTTCCGGTAAGATTTTCGGGGACGAAAATCCCAAAGGGGGGAGAGTTGTAACAGCCCGATTCTGGGCCTAGTCGGAATAGTGGTTTCGGGACCACAAATCCGACGAGGGAAAATATGGTTATTATTATATTTTTATGATCTACAATTTCACGGAAAGTTTTCGTAAAAATTTCGTTCGAAAATTTCGACGTTTGGGCACTCAATTTAGTCAAAAGGACTAAATTGTAAATAGTGCAAAAGTTGAGTTCTATATGTAGAAGTATCTAATTGATATGAAATTTTAAATTGGAGGTCTTTATGTGGTAATTAGACCATTAGTTAGTTGATGGACAAAAATAGACATAAGAAATGAGAGAAATAGATTTTTTTAAGTGGGGGCATATTAGTCATTTGGTAATAAAAAAAATAAAATGGGAAAAAGATGACAAAATCATCATCTTCCTCATTAGTTGCTGCCGAAATTTGAAGGAAGCCATAGCTAAGGTTTCTTTGCTTTCTCAAGCTCATAGTAAGTGCATCCTAGCCCCGTTTTTAATGTTCTTCGCATTTTTGGAATCCTCGTAACTCGGTTTAGCTTATTCTAGCAATAATTCGTGTTAGGGCTCATATTTGGAAAAATACCCATAGGTGAAATGTGTTTATTTTGCTGTTTTATGGTGGAATATGAAGCTATAAATTATGTTAAACAACTTTTGCTAAGCAATTTTAAGCGAAAACGGGTAAATAGACATAATCGGTAAAAATAATTAATATTCAAAAGTATGTGTTGGAGTGGGAATTTGATGTTTCCATAGAAGGGAAAAATGTTCAGCATGTTATAAAACTTAAGAATAAGTGATGAAGTTTAATTTCCGAGCTTGGGGACAAAAGTGTAATTACGCAAAAGTTTAGGGGCAAAATTGTAATTTTTCAAAAAGTTGGGTGGTGGATTATTTTAATGAGTGTGAACATTAAATGAGTTAAATTTGCTATTATAGATCAAGAAAGACGTGAAGAGTATATCAAACGGGGAAAAGAAAAGATAGGGGAGTAAAGTGCAAAATTACGATATTTTGCACCGAGGTAAGTAAACACGTGACTTAATGTATTATTTTGATATTATTTGATATATGTTGAGATTTATTTGGAATTAAAATAAATGTTTGGCCATATCCTAAAAATGTTGTTAAATCGGGAAAGGTGGTAAAGGGTTGCAATATATGGTTTATGGGTTGAACACTCGGAATAAGCCGGAGTATGTTGTATATAAAGGGGTTGCTGTGTGCTGATTCCCCGATTCATTGGTGGTGCTATGTGCGTGATCCACCATATCTTTGAAATGTGAAAAGGGGTTGCTATGTGCTGATTCCCCGAGGGGTTGCTAAGTGCTGATTCCCCGGTTCATTGGTGGTGCTAAGTGCGATATCCACCATATCTTTGAAATGTGAAAGGGGGTTGCTATGTGCTGATTCCCCCGAGGGGTTGCTAAGTGCTGATTCCCCGATTCAGCGGTGGTGCTAAGTGCGAGATCCACCAATAACGGTTAACATTCCAAGTGTTCAACGAAAAAGTGTGGAAGATGAATATTTCCATATGGTGGAAAATTTTATGGGGTAAATATTGAGTTGAATACTAAATCGACCCATGTATGAGATGGGAGAAAATATCAAAAACGCAAAAGGAACGATTTAATTATAAACTGTGTTGAACAACAGCAGTTGGGTAACTTTGAAAAATCACCATAAATGGTGGAAAATGAATGGGAAGCTGAATAATATATGAAATTGAAGCTGAATGTGTCTATTTTCATATGAAAGAAATAGAATAAGCAAAAGAGTTGTATTTTTGGAGATATTTGAATTTTACTGAAACAGGGCTGGATTGATTTCGAGATCCCCTGTTCTAATTTTGGAAAATTACCAAAAATTGTAAAAAAATAATTATGGCATGAAATTTATATCCCTGGAATCCTTATTGAGTCTATTTTTATTAGAAACAAGAAAAACCATTTTTCAAATTTTGTACAGAGAGTTAAGTAAATTTTAGTGAGGAAGGGTCAGAACCGTTGGGCAGTGAAACAGGGGAAGGTTTAATGAATAAACTGTACTAATTGGCTGGGTTAAAAATTCTGAAATTTTTATGGTGAAATGGTATATGAGTCTAGTTTCAGGGAAAATTTACGAAACTCAATTTGGAGCCCTGTAGCTCCAGATAAAAATAAATTAGCGACTATGACGCAGAAAAACAGCTTGCTGGAAATTGCCTAAACAATAAAGTTATTCATGAATAAGTTTATATTTTGGTGTAGTTATGGGAGTAATTACTTATTTATCATGTGTTTACTTACTAAGCTATATGCTTACTCGATTTTATTTTTCTCTTGGTTATAGTGACTTCCAACAACTCGGAAATTGGAACGAAGTCAGACAATCATCTACACTATCCTTCACATTTGGGGTATTTTACTACTAGTGTTCCGAAATTTTATGGCATGTATAGACACTTTATGTAATGTGGGATCATCATGTAAATATATGTTATGGTTCCCTTTTAAATGTAGTGTTTATTAATAGTTAAACTATATGTGTGTTTATACAAATGAAATTGGTTGGTATATTGGAATGTGTTCTAAATTTGCAGGAGGTTTAAGCAAAAATAAGTAGGAATGCTGTCGAAAATTTTTAAAAATTTAGTAATACCTCATACTCTGTTCCGGTAAGGAATACGAGTAAGGGGTGTTACAGTCCAAGTTACCAACCACCTAATAATATTCTTTTCAATCAAATCATCTAATTGACTAAAATAGTCTATTTATATGAGATTTTATGTATTTATAGCATTTTAAGAATATTTTATATTTATATAAAATTTATTAAATCAATATATATTCCGAATTTAATTGTTGCATTTATAAACTCGTTCAACGAAGTATGAAAAACCCAATTTATAAATTTTAATTCCAATAACATAATTTTATTTCAGCAATAAAATGTGGATAGTTTATTTTTACTTTTTAATAGAATTCTTAGAATATATTATTATTTTTATTGCCAATCCCAAAATTGTAACAATTATTTATAAATAATTATTTTTATTAGCTACCCGAATCAAAGTATTAAAATACTTTTATTCAGCTTGCTCAGAAATCAATCCCAAAGTGTCTCGTTACACCATAGTTCAACAAATACAAAGCATATGGTGCATGCTTCGTTAAGGTACTGAAGGGGGCCTTTTGTATGGATTGCCAAGTGCAGCAACATTTCCGGGGCGAGAAAATACAACCTACAGACATGTCATAAAAAATCCTCCAGTGTTGTCATTGTTTTCCCGGAAAAATACATTCATAGTACCAGAGGAAAAAAAAGAAAATTCACCTGGTAATTTCCAAGTGTATTTGACTTGAAACCAGCTGCACAATAATCAAAATAATACTCCCATGTTCGGATGAACTTGTCGTTGAATCCCAATGACATGATTTTGCTATCAACAATGAAATCAAAATGCAAAATTTCGTAATAAGTTACTTAATGACGATATTAAACTCTTTATTCTTCTTAAAATACTATTCTAAATACGTATTGAGACATGAATATGAGTATATTCTACCAAATTATAAGAAGAATATAGGAAAAATGAGTATATCCATATCATATGCATACTTATATCTAATTCTAGAAATTCTTGGATCTTTCAGTTTCATAAAATACCATTTCAGGCGAAGGTATTTGAACCATGGCGGATGGCAAAGGGGGCCTTGGCCCCACAAAAAAAGGTAAATTTATCATTTAACCCTCTAGATTTTTATGCAATTACATATTAGTAAAATAATAAAATTGCATTTTAACTTTTTCATGATTCATCGCCTCACTAAAATAAATTTTCTGACTTCGTCCCTGTTCAAATATGGGTGCAGAAATCATAGAAAACAGTAGCAAGTATATCCGTATCGGTATCGTAAGACATACCTTTGATTTTCCAAGAAGTTCCTTCTCCAATATCTAAGTGTTTGGTAGTAATGAAGCCCTATGTTTTCAACATGCTCCACACTACACATTTTTACAAATTAATTTTTCAAGATTGAAAAATAATAATTGCATGATATAAACAATAAACGACTATGTTTATATAGAGAAAATTTGTTAGGGTAAATTTCACCAAAAGTCACCAAACTATTAGTAAATTTATATTTATGTCACTCAACTTCAAAAAGTTACGAAATAGTCACTAAACTATTTAAAAGTTTTCATTTAGGTCACCGAGCTATTCAAGAGTTTCAAATAGTTTAGTGACCATTTTGTAACTTTTTGAAGTTGAGTAACCAAAACATAAACTTACTAATAATTTAATGACCTTAAGTGTAGTTTACCCAAATTTTTATACCATAGTCTTGAAGTAGCACTCATGGCTGATGTTATCCTAGTGAATGATGGTAAGCATCCACCAGGGAAGATGTATTCCTTGATGAAATCTGAGCTCCGTCGGTACCCATTGTAGCGTTCTTCCGGTATTGATATGAACTGTGGAAACATGAACGCACCAACAAGCATTTAACAAACAGTCTGAAAATGTTTCAAGTCACAAATTTACAATTACCTGTAAAACAAAAAGTCCATCTTCTGCCAAAACTGATTCACAGCAACCAAAGAATTCATCCATGTATTCATGGCCAACAGCTTCTATCATCTCACTGCAAAGGCCATATATAATTCCGGTCTTACTCTCCAGTTTTTTTTCTAGAATATCCGTGTCTGATTCACTTATCCAACATCTATTGAGATATTGGTATGGGGTATGGTAAAACTTCGAAAATGATTCATATCATCCGACACTGACATTTAAGTTCGAGTAACATACGTAAAAAACTGGTTGCTAAAGAACTTACCAAGATATAATTCTGTCATACTTGTAGGTGCTAGGTAGTTGTCGATAGTCACAGAGTTGAAATGTTATATTATCCTGGCAGCAAAGTTAGAACATTATGAATTTCAATCCAAAAAAAAGCTAACTTTTAGAGTTAAATGAAAACTGTTTTGGATATTGGTTCGTAGATTTGTAACATTTAAAGTTGTTTCTTAAAAAATTATGGAAGAGAAGGGGAAGAAGGGCTTTCTGTTTCGATTGGTGCAGGTGATGTGAACAGAGAAGGCAATATAGCAGTAGTTTTAATAGCTTAGTGCCTTAAATGAAAACTTTCAAATAGTTTCAGTGACCTTTTTATAACTTTTTGAAGTTGATTAACTAAAATGTAAATTTATTAATAGTTTAGTGACATTGTATAGTTTACCTTAAATTTAGTAAGCAAATCAACTATGCTGCAAAGACAACAAGCCTAGATGTGTTCCCAGCATTCTCCATAATGGCATTGCCAGGCAATTTGCTGCTTATCATTTTGACAATAGTTTACTAATGTTGCTCCGACTCTACGCATTTCTTATATATGCGTGTGTGTATATAACTAGACTTGAGCCTGGAAATATGATCTTTTAAGGACTCTTCAAATACATGGAAATTTTTGAGAAAAAGAATTGAACATATCCATATCAGACACAAATTTAGTTTAATACTCACAGTCGGGACTGAATAATATTGTTATTTACAAAAATTTGTAGATTATAGATAGATACCTGAAGTTCAGCTTCCTTAACTCTCATTTCTGCAAATTTTAGTTGCTCCTTGGATAGAGTAATACCAGTATATTTACATCCGGTTCGTTTGACAACCTCAATGGCTAAGCTTCCCCAACCACATCCAATCTCAAGAATTTCATGGTTACCATCAATTCTTGCCTGGATCATTGAAAAGAAAATTTGATGAAAAATATTAGGGTATGGTTTAAAAGTTTTAAAATATGACTAAAGCCAATCACTAGAGCAGTCTGGACTTACTTTTTCAATCAGAAGAGATATCTTTCTCTGTTGTGCATCCTTCAAAGCTTCATCTTCAGACTATATAAGATAAAAAATAGTTGCCCAACAATCTTATTTAATGAATAATAACACAAAATTCCAAGTAATTAAGCTTATTCTTTGTTTAATGATGGTAAGTCTAACCTTAAACACTGCACATGAATATGTCATTGTTTCATCCAAGAATAGAGCATATAGTGTTAACATTAATGGGAGACAACATTAATGGCAAACAATACAAAGTGGTGCAAGTTTAGCACCCTAAAGTTGACTTTGAAAAAGTGGCATGGGATAATTTTTTTTGGTCCTTGAGATAATGGGCTATTTATTGTTTGGTCCTTAAACCTCAACTATAAATAGGCCTTCTCATTTCTCATTTCAATTCATCCCAACCAATCTTTCTCTCTTAGTTTTCTCTCTTCTCCCATTTGAGAATTCTTAAGGAATTCTATTTGTTTGTAATACTTTGAAGATAGTAAAGTTATCATCTGGTTTTAGTGCCCGAGGACGTAGGTATAATTTACCGAACCTCGTTAAAACTCTTGTGTTCTTTCTTGTCCTATTTTTCTTTCAATATTTGAGGGTATAATAGTAGTATTTAATTGTGCTATTAAATTACTATAGAAGGGATATTCTGTCTAAGGAAAGACTTGGTATTTAAGAGATCCATGTGATCCACCTCTCTTTCCTGGGAATTGAACTTTGTGTGATTTTTTAGTACAATAATTTACACGCTTCCGACCCTATTGGAACAACATATAGGTCATTACTCTATAGAACAAAACCAAAGAACAATTTTAAGTATTAGGAATATCTCTCGATAAGCTGTAAATTATCATAAAAAAATAAAGAGAAATTATAAACACTTGCTTATTTATTTCATTCAACTCCATAGGTATACTTTTCAGCTACTTACAAAAATAGGTGTGTATGTACGTACTTATATACCGAGCATAATACATGTTTTATACTTGTATATACACATAGAATGGCATTTTTGTTTCTCGATCATACCAGGTCGTAATGACAAGAAATGTTCCTACGAGCTTGTGTTAGAGTATTTTGTCGTAAGACATGCTTGAAGAAATACTTCGCCGATGTTAAACCTGCTGTAAACAAAAATGGCGTCCACCAACCCCTAAACCAAAGAAGTTGGATGCTAAATCAATTAGATTTAGGAGAAGCATATATATATAGATAGATACATACACTATGTTCATGTGGTTTACCAGAGACAGTATACCTCTTCGTACTCAGTTTTGAGTTGGAAGAAATCAAATCTCTATTGGCAATGAGAATCTGCAATCAACAAAGAAAATGTTGTAAAAGTATATTCCAGTAGGTATAGCTTATTTTTATTCTCTTGTAAATTTTCTTACCATGATGAGATTTAAAAGACCATCATTTTTATCAACAAAAGTGAAGTCTCCATTGATATATGCATCTGCAAGGCCTAAATCTGCCTCTGTCATAACCTGACAAATCAATTTAAGTGCTAATCAATGGCTGAATATACATAGTTTGACATAATAATGTATGACCTTGATTCCGAAGTATTTACCTTCCAGTAAAAATGTGGATAGTGAACTCTAATAACAGATTTTAGATTACATTTTTTGCTAGTTCCCTCAAAGGTAAACATTGTGCCACCTTCCTCCAATAAGCTGTTCATGGAAAAAGTATAAAGATATTTTAATTACAATTATGAAATCTCCAATCGATGTCCATGGTTAAACAAATAAAAGAAATATGAAGTGCATTGGAGAAGCTAGACTGCCATTGCATATATTGATATAAATAACAAATATCTAAGCATAAATAGTTTGATCATATTGACTGATGAAATGTGAACAAGTTAGCCCTTGAAATCTAGAGTAGAACCCATGTTGTTGATCATCAAAACATGGAATGATCTCATAATTCTTGGACAAGTATTTGTATCATTAGAACAGTTAACAACCAGCAGAAGTGAGAAAGAATGCATAAGAACATATACGAACTCACATCACACAGCTGGTTGATATGAAATGACTGAGGAATCGAGTAACAAAAGAGCGAGCCCCTGTTTCCATCAGAGAGGGTACCATTTGTTTTGGATTGCTCAGAACAGAATAACTTTTTCCCAGCACACCATTTGCGGCGGACATCCCGGCCTAGAAAGAAGTGAACCTCAAGAATGAAATTCATTCTACTATATGAATTGTTTTGAAAAAAGTAAAAACCTTGGTGTAAAATAGGTTGGGAAACAATTTAATCATATGGGATGAATTAGTTTGATAACAGTTAAGATGCATGCTAAAAGAAGCACATTTTACAGCTAACCGAGTTGGTACCTTTAATCCATCTTCATGAAAGCCATAGCCTGAAAGAAAAATGACTTTAGTTACGATAATGAATCACTGGAAACTAAGTTACGGCATACATCTTTTGAATGGAAACATGCATCAAATCACCATACAATAAATTCTCAGAGACAAAAGCAATGAGAAAAAGCATGCTTATCATAAATTATTTCTAAATTTCCTAAATGTCAGACAACCAACAAAAGATCATGCATTGCTGGCTGCTAAGTGACAAAAAGGGCACTTTAGCTCAAATGCGTACTCTACATATATAACATGAAAAGGAAGTTTGAAAGCTATAACATGATTAACAAAACGAAGACTGTCTGCCGAGGGTCTTTTATACCAAATCTGCTCACCCTGGTATGCTCCACAGAACCAAATCCCTCTCTTCCCTTGAATCTGATCAAGCTCAAGTGAAGCTTTTGTTGCAGCAATAGATGGTACTGGATGGCCTGTTCTCCACTTAAACAAAGTGTGTCGTGGAGTATAATCTGGATTGAGCGTTACAAGAAACGGTAGGCTTGTTTCTCCAAGATTCTGCAGTATCATACAATGTAGACAATCTTAGACAATTTAAACAGCAATAATTGCTACTCTAAAGTTAATAGGGTTAGAATCCAATTTCAAGAAGTAATCCCACTTGCAATATCCTAATATCATAATCTTTTGGTGGAAGATCTAACACAGTCCTCCTGGTCATGGTGAGACTCAACATATTTCAAACCAAAAACATATGAGACTGTATGAGAACTGTGATTAAACATTATATATTTCAAACCAATAGCTGCCGGCCATGACACCGAGTTTAATATATAGCGAAGAGAACATATTACCTACCTGAAGCACATTAAGCCAGTACGTTAAGCATACTTTCTTGTCAGTACTTCCAAGAAAATTCCATGCACTCCATGCTGCAGGATTTTTCGGCATGAAAGTTGTGTCATGATGAAGAAAAATATCACTGCCAATGAAGAATCATAAAAGATTGTGAAAATTGACTTGAGTATTCATCCTAGATGAGAGATACATAAAGCCAGTAACTATCTATCAAATATTCAAATACTTCAACAGGGTTATCTCTGTCATGGTGAAACGTTAATCCATAAGAGAGATGCATTGCAGAAGACAGGTACCTATAGACATATTGAAAAGCACCAAGTACTCTCAATTCATCATATGTTACTTGGCTCCCTAACAATCTCAAAGCATCTGGTGCATGAATAGCCAGTATGCAACCTTGAAATGATTCTTGAGACTCATCTCCGCATAATACGGTGCAACCTGTGGCAAACATGTTATAATTACTAATGGAACCATAAAAAGTTTCTGACATGAGGAAAGTCTCAACATACACTCCGCATCCACCATGTTTGAACGGTTCAAGAAATAGTTGTTTCAGCAGATTGAGGAACAGAAATGAAGTTACTATTGATCATCTTCAAAGACGCAACTTAAACATGTTTGATTCACATATAGAAATAGTTAGTCCTTATATATTTCCTGTAGATACTTGATTATTATGCTTGATTGTGTTCAATACAATGAAACACAAGACTATGTTGCTGTAAGTATGTTACCAATAAACTTTAGCTGAACATGTAGTTGGCTTTCTGAATAAATCTTGAACGTATCCGAAACATATACTTGAGCAAAACATTGAATTCAAAGACTCACCTTCATCATCACTCAAAACTGAATGCACTTCACACCCAGTTCTTATTATACAGCCTCTGTTCTCCAGCTCTTCTCTGATCTGATGGACATTTAGCCAATAACCAAACATCAAAGCAAGCTTACATCTAATGCATGCAAATGAATTCAGATACTTTGAAGACAAATCATCTTAGCAATAGATATGGTGCAAACAGAGAAAACAAACCTTATTTACGTATTGACGCGAACGCCATCTGACAGTCATCCACTGTGGCCGTCCAAAAAGCTATATAAAGAAAACCAAAGTATCAGAAATTCCTTATAGAGACATCAAACAGATTCTCACAAATACTCAGATTCTTACATACCTGAAGTAAATGATGGTTTTGACAAAACGAAAGAATTGAAAAAGCAGAAAATTCCATAATTCTTTCAGTAGGACTAGACCATATCAAACCACATATCGGTACCTAGAGACAATATACCAACACTGTCATTGCTATTTTACTGCTACAGTGACTTATTATCAAACAGGTAGACTTCAACATAAAGACAGTCTCTGACTCACCAGATAAGCCTTTAGAAACAATTCGGAGTAACCCCGCGAATCAACAAACTGTCCCAACGTCTCATTGCGGTCGAAATCCGGGTTGCTTTCGAGAACTTTGAGATAACTACAAAAATGGGAGGTGAAGATAATCAATACATCACAAAGTTATGATCCAGCAATGAGTTTTTATATATATATATATAGACACATTTTTCATTGCTGACCAAATAACATCATTCTTGAACTTGATAATTTCTCTAATCATTTGCCAAAAGTAAAGATTAAAGAGGTTCCTTTTCTGTACAAACAAGCTGGAAATGCCATTACGGCTGCCCCACTCAATGCCATTGCCATGATTTAAGCTCACTGAGAATGACATATCAGATGGTTCCATGTCAACTCCAAGTCTCTCAAACAATTCCATCATATTTGGATATGTTACCTGCTAAAAAGATAAATTTCAGCACATTAAAACACATTGCGTTATACATTATGAGACGGTGTCTTAATTAGTTTTTATTCTTATAACAAATTCTTAATCAAAGTATATATGTTGGGTTCAAATCTTGCCCTTTTCTTTTATGAATTTAGTCCCTCCATCATAATTTCAGCATCAGTTTTTCTTTTGTTTTTTCTTTTGTGTAACTTTTGGAAATGTGTATATAGAGTGTTAGACTAATATTTGTTTCATTAATTCTGACAACTAATTTCACATGTTTTATGTGATAAATTTAGAGTTGTCCATGAGCTGGATGACTCATCCTAATTTGGGTTGAGCTTAGATAAAGAATTTTTATTTACACGCCAAATTTGACTCAAATTTTAATAAGTTTTCAAAAATACATTTTTTAAATGTAATCATAAAAGTATATTAATATATTAATATAAAACTATATGGTTTATTATTTTATAAAAATTTAGCGTCGAACATTAAAATATTAACATGTAAATAATTTTTAAAAATTAGATCGGTGATCGAACCAGTTAAACTGTTCGTTCTCGGTTCAATCATTAATTTAAGAATTATTAAATAAATAATTAAAAATTAATTGTAAAAAAAATAAAAATTAATGATACAATTCAACCATCAATTTTTATCTCATTTTTTTTGAAGTTTTTTTGCTAGTTCAAAAACAATTTGATCTCTAATTGGTTAAATCAATCGAACCGATTCAACCAACTGATGACCACAATCAGAAATTTATTTAAAAAAAAAAAAAACTTACCCGATTAAAGACCATGAAACCAAGGTCCAAATCAACATCATGGAAGGTAACAGTATTGGCATGGCCACCCAAATCACCTTCTTTCTCATAAAGCACCACATTAACACCAGCTTTGACAAGAACATATGCTGATATCAACCCACTAATCCCTCCTCCAATCACTGCTATTTTCATTTTTCTTATTCTTTACAACCCTTCCCTGCAAACTTCAAAACAATGCAAGTTTATTATTATCCAGAAGACTGTAATTTAAGGTCAAAACATATCATTAATATTTACAGCAAACAAGACTGTCAATAAAGTAGAACTTCGATACATACTACTCAACCAACTGAACCAACCCGGAGAAATAAACAATAAAACACTACTCAATGTGAAGACTATTTATCAAGCTTTTGCTTGCCGGTAGATAACGCAAATGGAAAATCTATTGAACTGTGATGTGCTTTTTGCCTTCAAGGGTCATGTTATTCATTTGGTTTTGTGTTATATTATACATATATAATTTTGGGTAAATTACGCTAGTGGTCATTCAACTATTAGTATTTTTTCTTGTCACACAACTATGAAAAGTTTTAAATTGGCCACGCAACTATTCAATTTTGGCTTCTTCTTTTTTTGTCATTAGCTAATTAATGGTGACAGTTTTTAAAATCGGCATAATAGCAAATTTAACCCTCAAATTGACACAATGTATAAATGTTGATAACCAAAACAAAATTGAATAGTTGGGTGACAATTTTATAATTTTCCATAGTTAAGTGACCAAAAAAGAAAATTACTAATTATTGGGTGATCATTTTATAACTTTTCATAGTTGAGTCATGGGTGACCAAAAAAGAAATTTATTAATAGTTGGGTGACTAATAGTGTAGTTTACTCTTTTATTTTTGTTTGTGGGATCTTTTGGTACACGATAGTCTTATTGAGTTTCGATTAAATTTGGAGTTGAACTAAATTGAACCTTTAAACAAGAGGGAAAAACTCTCATGGTGGTATTTTCTTTATCTACGAAACTCAAATTTGAAACATTGCTTAAAGGGTATTGTGCTTCTTCTTACTACTTGACTCAATAGGCGTTGGTATGAATAGAGTTTTTACGTGTGAACTTATGTGAACCGACTCTTAAGTGACTTAAATCCAATAACACCTAAACTCAGAATGACGCAATTCGAAGATGACTTAAACCTAAAATCATCCGATTAAGTAACTTGAAATGCAATGACTTGAAAACATGATTCATAAACTCAAATGACTCAAACAATCATCCGAACCAAAATTGACCTTAACTCGTAATAACTCAAATTACCCAAACTCAAAATTAATTGAACACATATCCCAAAATAACGTGAGTCCAAGGCGAACCAACTTGGAAACCCAATTGATAAACTATAACTTCAACCCAAAGTAGTCCAAACTTAAAATAATCAAATCCAAAATTACTCAAAATTTTTAAAGTTTTAATTAATTCATAAATGAGTATGATTCACTAATTTGTAGTGGGTTAATTATTTATTTGTATCAAATTATAGAGCAAAAATTTGAAATTTAAAGTATACTTTAAGTCTCTATACATTTCGTATATTTAGAATTTAGTCTCCTTACTTTTATTCTCAATAATTTAGTCTCTCAATAAAAAAAGTTAATATTATTAACTATGTGGACTAATTACATATAACCACATAATCTTTTAATAAAAATTTTAACGATATTAACTATTTGGATTAATTGATAATATTATAAAAATGGTATCAAATTATGTGAAAAATTAAAATGTAGAGATTAAATGTAACACCCCTTACCCGTATCCAACACCGGAATAGGGTACGAGGCATTACCAAAACACATACACTTGTAAACGTATTTACCGAGTTACAAAATTTCATCAAAATTAAAACTTTCAAAATAATTAACATGTTTCTATAACTTTTCACAATATATCCTCAAAATATTATAATCATAATAATTAGGGCCTGCGAGACCCGATACATACTCATGCAATTTAATGCTTCATTTCCATTTCATTCAATTCGCAATTTCTCATGCTCATAATTTAAATCATATCACTAGCAATTTTCATTTAATTCACGTACAAATCAATGACATCAAATTCAAAACTAATACGTATTTACCATTTAACTCAATGTTTATTGATTATACCATTCAATAACACATTTATGAAATTCTCAATTTAGCAATGAAAATATCACTTTAGTTTGAATAACAACATCGTCCTGATATAAATACACTACCACTTATCCATTTACTTTAATTCTTTTGGGCCCATTTGTCACTTACCATCCTTAATCAAATTAGGGAACGGTCACGGAAAATTGAGTACTTCACTTTCACTTTGCCATAGTATAACTATGGTCTTACGTATGATCACTTATCACTTGTCCCTGATCAGATAAGTGTAGCCACCTATCACTTTGTTTCTTGATCAGATAAGTGTAGCCACTTATCACTTTGTCTCTTGATCAGATAAGTGTAGCCACTTATCACTTTGTCTCTTGATCAGATAAGTGTAGCTAAAGCTATCACTTATCACTTTGTCTCTTGATCAGATAAGTATAGCCGAAGCTATCACTTATCACTTTTCACTTGTCACTTGATCAGATAAGTGTAGCCGAAGCTATCACTTATCACTTTGATCAGATAAGTGTAGCCGAAGCTATCACTTATAACTTTTCACTTGTCACTTGATCAGATAAGTGTAGCCGAAGCTATCACTTATCACTTTGTCACTTGATCAGATAAGTATAGCCGAAGCTATTACTTATCACTTTCCACTTGTCACTTGATCAGATAAGTGTAGCTAAAGCTACCACTTATCACTTTGTCACTTGATCAGAAGTACTCAAATCCGGCGTTCCGCTCAATTTGATCATTTATTCATATATCAGGCTTACCAACATGTGTTAATTCATAAACCATTCATGGTATTATTTCATGCCAAATCATATACTGAATATACCATACACACATACTATGAAACTTTATTTTCACACATGAGCTTAAACCATGACCAATAATGCACAAAAATAAGCATCATTCATATTTCATCGTTTATGAGTTATAATCAAACATATCACCATTTATACACGAATCATTCATATATTTCCGAATTTTCCTCCTCCTCCTCTCCATTCCACATCCTTAATGTGTATAACACACTTAAACAACATTAACCATAATTTCAATATTCACTAACATGTATATTCAAAGCTATTTATCCGAGTCAGAGTCACTAAATTATTTTTATCCGGAGCTAAAGAGCTCCAAATTAAGATCCGTTAATTTTCCCTGAAACTAGACTCACATATCTTCATACCATAAAATTTTCATAATTTTTGGTTCAGCCAAATAGTACAGTTTATTCTTTAAAGTTTCCCCTGTTTTGCTGTCTGACAGTTCCGACCACTCTTCACTAAAAATTAATTGTCTCATTGTACAGAATTCAGATGATGTTTTAGCTTGTTTCTTCTAAAAATAGACTCATTAAGGATTCTAACCATATAAACTATAACTCATAATCATTTTTGTACAATTTTTAATGATTTTCCAAAGTCAGAACAGGGGAACCCGAATTCATTCTGACCTTGTCTCACAAAATCTATTATATCTCATGATTTACAATTCCATTGCTCACATCATTTCTTTTATAAGAAACTAGACTCAATAAGCTTTAGTTTCATATTTTATTCATCCTCTAATTCAATCTCTACAATTTTTGGTGATTTTTCAAAGTTACACTACTGCTGCTGTCCAAAACTGCTTTAGTGCAAAATGTTGATTTCCATTTTGCCCCAAATTTCACAGTTTATACAATTCGGTCCTTTCTCAATTAACCCCTCAATTAATCTAATTTTCTCAATTAGTACTTTACTAGACATTATAAGTTGTTACACAACTATTGAAATTCAGAATTTCCACATATAACTCTATCTTCAAACTCTTTTACTATTAGGTCCCAAACATTCACTTTCTATTCAATTCTTTCAATAAAATCAGCATATGAACAATTTAAAGCTCTAATTTCATGCTAAATCATCATATACTTCCAACACATATTCATATCAACTTTCAACTTCTTTCATAAAATCAAAAACTAATGGATTTAACAAGTGGGCCTAGTTGTAAAAGTCATAAAAATACAAAAATTTCAAGAAATAGTCAAGAATTGAACTTACTTGTAATAAAAATATGAAGAACCAGCTTGAAGAAGCCCTTCCATGGTGTTTTAGCTGATGAGAATTCAAAAAAATGAAGAGAAATCTAGATAATTCCACTTGGGTCCTAACTTTATTAAGCAAATTTTGCAATTTTCCAATTTTGCCCTTAATTCTCCTTACTTTCTTGCTGATTTCATGCCTCTGCCGTCCAGCCCAAATAGACCTTGGGTCTATTTTCCTTTTAAGCCCTCTTCCTTTTATCATTTAAGCTATTTAATCATTTCCCAAAATTTTGCATTTGTTACAATTTAGTCCTTTTTGTTCAATTAATTATCGGAACTTTAAAATTTCTTAACGAAACTTTAATACTAACTTTTTTAACACTCCATAAATATTTATAAAAATATTTATGGCTCAGTTTAAAATCCCCGAGGTCTTGATACCTCATTTCGATTCTAATTATTTTAATATTTATTTCTAGTGCACTATTCACTATTTCAAAAATTTTCCTAACTTCATATTTAACTTATACTTACTAAATTAATAATATTTTCTACCCATTTGTCGAATTTAGTGATCTCGAATCACCGTTCCGACACCTCTGAAAATTCAAGCCATTACATTTTTTTTCGTCGGATTTGTGGTCCCGAAACCACTGTTCCGACTAAGCCTAAAATCGGGCTATTACATTAAATATCAAATTTAAACATAAGAGAATGACCAAAATTAAAATTTAAAAAGAAAAAAAAAAGAAGCAGCAGCAGCCGCCAAGTAGGATACGTGGGAAACATATAGATAGAAATGGATCTTGTTGTGTTCGAATCAAAGGAAGATAAGATGTTGAAAAAGGCTCTTAGGCTTTCTCTTTGATCTATAAAAGGAATAGACCAACAAGAATTTTGAATCGGAAACATCGACAGATTCTTATGGACTGCAAATAAATATGAAACAAAAAGAAACTTACTGTTTCAATTTTAATATCAAAATAGTGGATATAGTAATGATTCAATGGGTTGGATGCACTTCACTTTTTCTTTTCTTCATTTTTATTCTCTACCATGGATTTGATCGAAATAATGTAATTCAAAATCAATATATATATATATATATTTGTTCCTTCAAGAGTCGGAATATCATTATTCTTTTTAGAATTACTTTACCCTAGAGAGGTATTAGACTAATTTTTCAAACTCAAATTCGACTTAAAAAATAGATTTAATTTTTTTAAGTCCGATTCAATTTATAAAAAAGGGTAAGTTTGGACTCAATTCAATTTATTTATATTTGAATTTTTTTAAATTAATCTTTATTTAAAAATTAATTTTTAAAAAAATATAATACACTAAATACACTAATATCCGTTCAAATAAAAATTTTCTAACACATCAAAAATACATTAAAAAGTATTTACCACAAATATAATAAATGTTTTATTATATTAAATATAATTTTCAACTTTTATATTTTGGATTGGGTTATTTAGTTAGGTTAATGCTTTGGGTAATGAGTTTAATTATTATTGAGTTAGTGATTTAAAATGAAGATAGATAATTGTTTTTATAACATAATATATTCGGGCCAAGTCAAGTCAAGTTAAGCTGGAGTCAAAAAAATTTTGCCCAAAGTCAAACCCATATAAAATATGAGTCTTAAGATTTACCCAAATCTATTTTTTGTGTCTCGTATTTTTGTCGAAACTCTCTCATTCTTTAATTGGGCCACTGAACCTAGACAAGTGACCCGAGCCATGCGTAAGTAGGGGTGTTCAAATTTCGATTAAAACTGAATTAACTGACCAAACCGATCTAATTCGATTGAAAGTCAGTTAATAATTTTTTGAAAGTTCGTTTATTGGTTAATTCGATTCAAAATCGGGTAATTAACCGAACTTAATAATTAATAATACAAATTATATGTAGTTTTAATTCAATTAATTCTGATAATTCGGTCAAATGAGCATTATCAATTTATTTTTTATATGTTTTATACTTGTTTTAACTAAAAACAAAAACATATAAATTTTGGTTAATTCGGTTAACTAAATGAATTAACCGAAATATTTCGTTTCGGTTAATTCTTTTTTTAATTTTAATTTTGTTAACAATTTAAAAATTAAAAAATTTAGTTACTTCAATTAATACTACTTCAATTTGATTAATCGAACAATTAACCATTTGAGCACTCCTATACGCAATTCTACTCTAACTCATTAGATTATACATATTCAATTGAGGTTTTATTGGACAACAATAATGGACGATATTGGTATATTGATATTAAACTATAGTTAAATTTTAGAAATATACTTTTAACTAACTAAACATATTTAACTATTATTATTTAATCGTAATTAAAATTTAAAAGAATTTAAAAATATAAATATTAAATTTTGTCAATTCCAAAAAATTAAAATTAAAATTAATTAATTTAAAATAATATTAAATTTAAAATTTACATAAAATATAAGTTCTAATACCTAAATTTGACCCACAAACTGAATTAGATGATTGAAAGAGAGCCTCTTAAGTTGTATTTTTTTCTTCTTAAAGGAAATATATATAAGTTATTATGCCGAGAACCTCCCATTTTAGTTTTATATATAAATTAAAATATAGAAATTCATTATAAATTTTATTAAAATAATACGATTCAAAAATATAAATAATATTATTTTTATTCTTTAAATTTTTGATATTTTGTATTATGATAAATGTAACTGCCTAATTTTCAGTGGTGTCGGAACAGTGATTCGAGATCACTGAATCCGAAAAATGAGTAGGAAATATTATTAATTTAGTGAGTATAAGTTAAATGTGAAGTTAGGAAAAATTTTGAAATAGTGAATAGTGTACTAAAAATAAATATTAAAATAATTAGAACCGAACACGAGGTATCGAGAATTCGGGAATTTTAAATGGAGCCATAAATATTTTTATAAATATTTATGGAGTGTTAATAAGTTAGTATTAAAGTTTCGTCAAGAAATTTTAAAGTTCTGATAGTTAATTGAACAAAAAGAACTAAATTGTATCAAATGCAAAATTGTGGGAAATGATTAAATAGCTTAAATGATAAAAGAAAGAGGGTTTAAAAGGCAAATAGACCCAAGGTCTCTTTGGGCTGGACGGCAAGAGCATGAAATCAGCAAGAAAAAAAGGAGAATTAAGGGCAAAATTGGAAAATTGTAAAATTTACTTAATAAAGCTAGGACTAAAGTGCAATTATCTAGATTTCTCTTTATTTTTCTGCATTCTCATCAGCAAAAATGCCATGGAAGAGTTCCCTTAAGCTGGTTTTTCATATTTTTACTTCAAGTAAGTTCAATTCTTGATTATTTCTTAAATTTTTGTGTTTTTGTGACTTTTACAACTAGGTCCACTTGTTGAATTCATTAGTTTTTTATTCTATGAAAGAAATTGAAAGTTTCTATGAATATGTTCTAGAAGTATATGATGATTTGGCATAGAATTAGAACTTTAAATTGTTTATATGCTGATTTTATTGAAAGAATTGAATAGAAAGTCAATGTTTGGGATCTAATTGTAAAAGAGTTTGAATTTAGAGTTTTATGTGGAAATTCTGAATTTCAATAGTTATGAAATAACTTATAATGTCTAGTAAAAGTATTAATTAAGAAAATTATCTTAATTGAGGAGTTAATTGAGTAAGGACTGAATTGTATGAATTGTGAAATTTGGGGCAAAATGGAAATTAATATTTTGCACTAAAACTATTTTGGACAGCAGCAGTAGTCTAACTTTGAAAAATTACCAAAAATTTTAGAAATGGAATTAGAGGATGAATAAAATATGAAATTAAATCTTATTGAGTCTAGTTTCTTATAGAAGAAATGATGTAAGCAATGGAACTGTAAATCATGAGATATGATAAATTTTGTTAGATAATGTCAGAATGATTTTGGGTTCCCCTGTTCTTATTTTGTAAAATCATAAAAAAATTGGATAAAAATAATTAGGGGCTTAATTTTATATTTTTAGAATCCTGAATGAGTCTATTTTCAAGAAAAACAAACGGGAACATCATTCGAATCCTGTACGAGGAGATAATTAATTTTTAGTGAAGAAGGGTCGGAATTGTCAGACAACAGAACAGGGGAGACTTCAATGAATAAACTGTATTAATTGGCCCAATCAAAAATTATGAAATTTTTATGGTAAGAAGATATGTGAGTGTAGTTTTAGGGAAAATTAGTGGATCTTAATTTGGATTTCCGTAGCTTCAGATATAAATAATTTAGTGACTATGACACGGGTGGATAGTTTGAATATTCACATAAGTAATTAGTGAAAATTATGGATAAGGTTACTTACAAGTGTGTTATTTATACCAAGGATGTAGATGGAGAGGAGGAGGAAAAATATATGAATGACTCGTGTATAAATTGATCAAATGCCCGATTATAATCGATAAGTGTTGGATTAGAAATGATATAATGTTTTATTTGGAATATTTATTATGAAATTATGATTATCGTTATAATACAAAAATTGAACTTGTGAGTTTCATGAATTTTAGTGATTATTTGTTAATTTTATGAATTTCATGATGTGTTATTTCATATGTATTGATGATAAAATCGTGAATAATGTAAAAGTATGAAAATTGAATAAATGATCAAATTAAGCATTTTAGTTCAATGACAAGATGAATTGAAGGAAAAGACCATGGTTGGACCATGGCAACAAGTGATAAGTGATAGCTTCGGCTACACTTATCTGATCAAGGACAAATGAAAGTGATAAGTAATAGCTTCGGCTACACTTATCTAATCAAGGACAAGTGAAAGTGATAAGTGATAGCTTCGGCTACACTTATTTGATCAAGGACAAATGACAAGTGAAAAGTGGTAGTTTCGGCTACCTGATCAGTGAAAAGTGGTAGCTTCTGCTACCTGATCAGTGAAAAATGGTAGCTTCGGCTACCTGATCAGTGAATAGTGGTAGCTTCGGCTACAAGTGACAAGTGATTTCCGTATAAGACCATATCTGGGATATGGCATCGGTGTGATATATGCTACTGTATAAGACCATATCTGGGATATGGCATCAGTGAGATATGTGATTCGTGTAAGACCATAGCTGGGCTATGGCATCGATATATGAATATGTGTAAGACCATAGCTGGGCTATGGCATAATTATGTGAAGATGTGTAAGACCATAGTTGAACATCGAGAAAATGAAGTACTCAATTCCGTAAGACGTTCACTAATTTGACAAAGTTTTGTAAGTGTTACATGGAATTATGTGATACAAGGAAATACGAGTTGATAAGATATGAGTATAGAACTTGGTTGATAAATGAATTCATTTGTGATTATATAATTGTTCATCTTGAATGTACTGTCCATATGTATTGATAATTCAAATGTTTTAATGAATAAAGTTCCGACATGAAATAAATTGAACACGAGACAAATAATTATGAAATTGAACTCGGAATTCATGAAAATGACGGTTATTGATATATGAATATGAAAAATGTTTGATAAATGTGTTTATTCATAATTATGGAATTATATACCTCATGTGTACTATTTGCATAAAGATGATATTTTAAATACTTTGGTTATTTAAGCTTAAATATGAAATAGTATGAAATCAAGATAAGTTGTTATGAAAATATATTTAGATTACAGAGATATGGCTGATATATGTTGTATGATTACATAACGTGAAATTGTGTATATATATGAGAATTTTAATGAGAATTGAGCCCATACACGTTTCTTGTTATTTATATGAAGTGTACGATTGACAAGGGTGATGAAGTTATAAACAGAGAGTTACACGGGTTGAAAACACGAGCGTGTGCCTCTCCAAAGTGTGAAAATTTTCGAAGTGTTGCAAAAGTTTCATATGTTTACGGTTTGGTCCCGAACCACCCTGAATGCATGTTTTGGGCCCCGTAGGCCCATATAAGGGACGTTAAACATATGTATGAAAGTTTTAAATTTAGAAGAAATTTTATGGCTGATTTTTACATGATTGATCATATTAAGTTCGGTAATGCCTCGTACCCTATTCTAGGCTCGAAATACGGGTAGGGGGTGTTACAATAAAATGTAGAGATTTTAATTTAATTTATAAATGTTTTGTCAATCCTATAGAGAAGAATTTGTTTAATTTAAAATAAAGTATTTTGAAAGTGTTTTCTTTTAGTATATATTGAAACATGATTATAACTTAATTTTACTGCATTGCTCAAACTTTGCTTATTACTTTAAATATTACCTTAAAGTATTATGCTTATTACTATAAAAAGTTTATTTTTATAATAATATATCTACACCTTTATATTTTTTCATATATACTTGAGAAGGCGAAAAAATTGGTCGCTTGTTTGCTACGAAGGCAATCATGACGTACCGTTTGTCCCTATGAAATTCGAAAACAACGCATCAATCATATATTCGATTTGAGTTTAATTTTTTAAAAATCAAATTATTACATGATAACAATAATTTTTTAAAAATTGATTCAGTTAAGCCATTAGTTCACCAGTACAATTAGTTTAATTCCGATTCAATTAAATAAATCACTAAAATTTTATATAAATAAAAATTTTAGTTAAATTAAATTTAGCCTAGTTTAACCTATTTATACTGATTCCCAAGTTAACCAATCTTTATGCCTCATGCCTCTCTTTGAACTGATACTCTAACTAATTCTCAATCCAATTAATTGGTATGATCCAATTCAAACAATCATATGGTTCAAGAAAAAAAAAACTAAGTATATATTGGTGAAATTCTATGCCAAGTCCCTCTTGTTATAAGGGTTAGATCAATTCAGTTTTCTTATTATTAAATAGATTAATATTTACTATTTAAAAAATGACATGACAATTATTATTATTTATTTGAAGTTTATTTACAGAACCATAAAATATATTTTAAAATATTATATTTTTTAAAGAGTAAATGTTTAACTCTTACATGATTATTTTTAATCGTATAAGGACTAACTTATAGGGTCCATGTAATAGAGGACCTGCCAAGTAAATTCACCTATATGTTTTTTACAGTGAGATAAAAAGAGATGATTATTAGAGGCTGGAATAGAAATAAATTTGACTAGTAAAGAAAATATTGCTATCTTAAGTATAATTTAGTACCAGCCTATCATTCTTCGTTTTCATTGCATTACAACGTTGGCAAACCTCCATTAAACCAGTCATTCATTCATGGCCGACAATATCTCTGTTTTTTGTTTTTGTTCTTTTTTTGTTGTCTCTTTCCTTATAAAAACTAAATCTAAACCCATTTTCCCATCCGTTCGACGGGATCCTTTCAATTCATTTTCCATTGATTGTCGACTTTCCCCCATCCTCATTCCCCCAACCCTTTCTCAGCCATGGACCACCGTTCACAACGGGAGTTGTGCGCCGGTTCCCTCCATGGCGCCACAAACACAAACACCAACACCGGCACTTCCCTTCCCACCACCACCACAACCCCAACCCCAGTATTGGAAGAGTACGAAATCGACCTGGAATGGCCTTTCGAATACCTCGATGGTCTCGACTGTGACGCCATCCGTGAAGCAGCTTACGAGATTTTCTTCACCGCTTGTCGTTCATCGCCGGGGTTCGGAGGACGGAACACTTCGATGTCATCTTCGCATGATCACCATGGGAATGTTGTGGATGGAGGAGGGAATGAATCGCACGGGTCAGGTTCAACAAACGGGCGGGTGAATGGGGTGGTAATGACCCCGACGAGTAACGTTAAAAAGGCTTTGGGTTTAAAGATGTTGAAAAAGTCGCCTTCTCGGAGGATGTCGTTTATTCCGACGGGCTATAATGGCGGCGGCGGAATGTCTGGGACGTCGTCGTTTGTTTCTCAAGGACATTGTAGTATTAACACCGGTTCTGGCAATGGAATGGGGTTTTCTTCGGCGCAGAATCCCTGGCCACGGCGGCCGTTGACGTCGGCAGAACTTATGAGGCAACAAATGAGGGTGACAGAACAAAGTGATCATAGGCTTAGGAAGACTCTCACCAGAACCCTCGCGGGCCAAGTACGTAGTAAAATTTTAATTTTAATTTTGGTTAATTCCACAATACGTCCCCAAAGCATCCCCAATTTCAAATTAATCTCTCAATATCATATTATTTAGGTCTTTCTGTGACTCTAGCTGTCAGCTTAGGTGTTAGCCAGGATCAAATTTTAATGACAGTGTTGTTTTAACAAGTTAGAAGCTAGTTGTCAAGGGCTAAGTGGGGAATTCAATATTGAGATCAAAATAAATTTTTAAACTTTCGTGAGGCCAGAGGTAAAAACTTTTTCTATAAAACTTGAACTGAATACTTAACAACTAGGGGGAACCTACCCCTAGCTACGCTCCTTCTAGTTGTCCATGAAGTCTTAAACATGCTCTTTAGAAGCGAGCTACAATTTAAACCCTAAGCTTACAAGTAATAGTGACAATTTGAAATTCAATAAGAACGTTTTGAAGCTTGGGACTGATTTATAATCTAAGCGGTAGTTTAGGATGTTCAGCGCAATTAACCCTTTTCTTTACTGAATTCAAAAAGGGTTTTTTCACAAATTTAGTCCCTACTAATTTATTGAATTTTGCTTTCAACAGACAGGAAAGAGATCAGAGACTATAATCCTTCCACTAGAGCTTCTTCGGCATTTAAAACCATCCGAATTCAATGACCCGCACGAGTACCATGCATGGCAAAAACGTCAGCTAAAGATACTAGAAATAGGCCTTATCCTTTATCCATCAATACCTATAGACAAAGCCAATTCTTTCATGATCCGTCTCCGCGACATAATCCGAGCCGGTGAGTTGAAAGCCATCGACACCAGCAAGAATTCCGACATGATGCGTACGTTGTGCAACAGCATCGTGTCTTTATGTTGGCGGAGCAGCAATGGCGCTCCTACTACAGTTTGTCATTGGGCCGATGGGTACCCTCTCCATGTACACATCTATACCGCTCTCCTTAGATCCATTTTCAGCACTAGGGACGAGACGTTAGTGTTGGACGAGGTTGATGAATTGCTCGAATTGATGAAGAAGACGTGGTCTACGTTGGGGTTCAATAAGCCGATGCACAACGCGTGTTTTGCTTGGGTGCTTTTTGAACAATACGTCGTGACAAACCAAGTGGAACCCGACCTCCTTCGCGCAGCGTTTACTATGTTGTCGGAGGTGGAGAACGACGTGAAGAAGTCGAATCGGGACGAAACGTACATGAAAATATTGTCGTCCATGTTGGTTGTGATGCAAAATTGGGCGGAAAAAAAGTTGCTTAACTACCATGAGTATTTCAATAGAGGAACTATTGGTGGGATTGATAATCTTTTACCTTTGGGAATATTATCGACGAAGATTTTGGCCGAATGCCGTCGGATCGAAACAGAGGAGGGCAAGAAAGCGGATGTAAAAGTCTCGGATTCGTCCGGTAACCGTATTGATCACTACATTCGATCTTCCATGAAGAATGCTTTTGCAAGGGTGAGTACTTTGACACACAAATAGGCAATATAGGCAAACTATATTCTTATCATCAAATATGCTTATTTCTTGCCACAGATCAATGATAATGTGAAAAATGCTACCATGGGAGGAAGAGGGGAAGCTTATGAAAATTTACTTCAATTGGCTAAAGAAACCGAGGATTTAGCCGCGCAAGAGAGGGAGTTATTTAGTCCAATATTGAAGAAATGGCATACAACTGCGGGCAGTATTGCAGCCGTGACGCTGCATCAATGTTACGGAGAAGTGTTGAAACAACATTTAGCCGGGACGAAAATGCTGAACAGTGAGATTGTCGGGGTGCTACAACGAGCTGCGAAACTCGAAAAAGTCTTGGTTCAAATGGTGGTTGAAGATTTTGATGAGTGCGGCAACGGAGGCAAAGTGATTGTTAGAGAAATGATGCCTTATGAAGTTGATACAGTCACAATAAGGCTATTGGGACAATGGATCGATGAAAGATTAAAGAAAGGGAAAAAGTTACTTCTGAGTGCAAAGAAAACTGAAGTAAATCAATTTACTTTTTGGATTCTAAATCTATGGTTAAAAAGCATACTAATTGGTTGTAATTTATGTTGTAGACATGGAACCCGAAGTCGAAAACCGAGCTGTACGCGCATTCGGCGGTCGAGTTGATGGCATTAATAAAGGAAACTGTGAATGATTTTTTTGAAATTCCGGTCGGGGTTACTGAGGATTTGATTCTTGATTTAGCCGAAGGTCTAGAGAAAATCATTGAAGAATATATCATCTTTGTAGCATCATGCGGTGAGTAAAATTTCATTGTGCTTCCTTAACGGGTTTTTGATTTAGCTTTTAGGGTTTTTATTTGATTCTTTTTTCAGGTTCCAAGCAGAATTATCTTCCAGCACTTCCTCCATTAACGAGATGCAACCAAGATTCGATGTTTTCGAGGTTTTGGAAAAGGGCTAGTCCATGCGGGGTTCGTGTCGAGGACATGCACCAACTTATGACCACTAAATACCAACATCCGTCCCCATCGACGAGCATTGGGACGCAATGCCTTTACGTTCGCCTCAACACATTGCATTACTTGATCACCCACATCCATTCCCTCGACAAGACCCTCGCAGTCTCGCCGAGGGTTTTGTCGAGGAGTCGTTTAAGCAGCCGTAAGCAGAACGTTACTTCCTTTTCCTACTTCGAACAAACGAACCAATCGATCCAATCCGCATGCGAACACGTATCGGAAGTCGCCGCGTACCGCCTTATCTTCCTCGACTCGAGCCTCGTCTTTTACGAAAGCCTCTACGCCGGCAGTGTAACCAGCTCAAGACTCCGGCCCACCGTACGAATCCTCAAAGAAAACCTCACCGTTCTCACCACTATCCTAACGGACCAAGCACAAGCATTAGCAATGAAAGAAGTAATGAAAGCGTCATTCGAAGCATTCCTCATGGTACTCCTCGCCGGAGTTCCATCTCGGATCTTCAACCGGTCAGATTATGAGATGATCGAAGAAGATTTCGATAGCTTAAAAAGGGTGTTCTGCGGTATACCCGAAGATGTAATCCAAAAAGAAGCCGAGAAAGCTGAAGGAGTAATATCCTTGATGGGGCAAAGCACCGAACAGTTAATAGAAGATTTCAGCATCGTTACCTGTGAGACCAGTGGAATAGGGTTCATCGGCATAGGTCAAAAATTACCGATGCCACCGACGACGGGAAGATGGAATAGATCGGACCCAAACACGATACTACGAGTATTGTGCCATAGAAATGATCGAACGGCTAACTTGTTCTTGAAGAAATCGTTTCAATTGGCCAAAAGGAACTTGTAATCAATGAAAAATTATATATACAGTGTGAATATTTGAAGAACAGGTTGGGTTTTTTTTTTTTACTCTAGTAATGGGGTTTTAATGGATGTGATTGTTGAATTCAAGGATTTTAGTGGAAAAAATTATCGAAGGAAATGAGGGATTGTATATTGATTTTCTTAGTTGAGTTAAATGTTTGTTGGTTGGTATATGAATGAAGATTGTTGAGTGCTGAAGGCAAAGGGATGGATATTGGGATTTGAGAAAGCAAAAAAGAAAAATGTGAGCTTCATGAATATAGGATGGACTAATTTGGTTAAAATCTACTCAATTGTTCTAATCATTAATTTTTTTAAATTATGAATTTAATTTTTTTCATTATTTTGATTGGTTATCGATTTTTAAAGTTTCATCCGATAAAAAAAAAATGTGATCATGATTTACTTAACAAGCACTATTGCGCCCATTTGGCACCTCGGTATAACTCGGGGGCCTTCGATGGAGTTTTGGGACAAACCACTGCTAGATTGTTTGCAAACCAGGTTGCTCCCATGAGCCCGTACATGACTTAACCAGTCAGGGCATTTGTGGTCGAAAAGATTAACCAGTGGGGATGAGAAACTTGGTCGGTTCCAGGACACCATAAACAAGAGTCGTTTGGACAATTATTATTAGACACAGGGACAGCTAGGGGCGGCTGACAGTGGCACCGTTATTAGGTGCTTTTAATTTTTTTTAAAAATTTTAAATTAACAAAAGTAAAATTACACTTTAGTTCTAATAATACTAATAATAAATTGATTTAATCTTTTTTAAAAGTTATAAAGATATATAATATTAAAATAATAAAATTGTACCGTCCTTAAAAAAAAATTTTAACTTCGCACCTAAATTTGATATTAGTAATTATGGTTTCAATTAACCTTGTTTTCTACATCTTTGGGGTGTTTTGTTTCAAGTATAGGAATTCAATTATGATTGTGGTGAATCCTTGGAGTTTAGTGAAATATAAGAAGAAATCTAACAAGATCAAGATCATCGTAGCTTTTCGTTAAATTATGGTTTTGGCCTCACTATTATTCTAAAATTTAAGATTTAATCATTATATTTTAATATGTCGTAATTTAACCATTTTAAGTTTATAGATAGGGCTAGGATGTAGGGCTTGTCCCAAACAGGCATCAATTGAAGACTTAAACCTAAGTTTTTTTGCCCTTAAATGGTTCAGTCTTGTAAAATAGAAGTTAACTATTAGAGTAAGATTTACAAACTCGAAAAAAAAAACAATATCAATTTTACTAAAATAGAAGGGACCATTTTTGTAAATTTGATAAAATACATGGACTAATTATAGAATTTGACCAAAAATGCTAAAAGATTCCGATAATTTCATATTGAAACTTTCCTGATTTTTCTTTCTTTCCAAAGACATAATCTCAAACACACGAAAAAAAAATGGAGGACGGCCAAAGCAAACACACTATCAGCAGCCGCCTGCAAGCCGTAAAGCAAAAATCTGGCAAATCCTATAATCAAATAGCCGAAGAAACCGGCTTAACCAACGTTTACGTGGCTCAGCTCCTCAAACGCCAGGCTCAGCTCAAGCCTGAAACCGCTCCTAAGCTAAGGGCAGCCTTGCCCGAATTGCCTGAGGAGCTTCTCCATGAGATGATGAAACCACCGTTACGGTCCTATGATCCGAACCTTATCCAAGAACCCACTGTTTACAGGTTCTTCTTCTTACACAATTCATGTTAAATTATCCAAAAAAGAATATTTTTTTAAATACCCTCTTTTTTTTGCTTTATTGCAGGTTGAATGAGGCAGTGATGCATTTTGGTGAGAGCATAAAGGAGATTATCAATGAAGAGTTTGGTGATGGGATGTAAGTTGTTTTTTTTTTCAGTGGTTTATTTTGGGTGTATTTTTTGGCCGTTCATTTCTTTGGATTGTTTAGCGTTTTGAGCTAATCAGTGAGTAGAAAATGAAAAAATTTAGCTCTGGAACTAGTAACACAATTTGAATTTAGAAATAAAATCTGGATTTCTGATTGTTTTCTTGAGCAAAAAGATCTGTTTGGGGTGTTTGAGTTTAGGGGTAGAACAGGAATTAAGAGAGCTTAAGGGAGTTCTATGTAAAATTGTTCCGCACATTTGAAGTGTCTTTTGAGCTCATATCCTCATATTCATTGTCAAACACGAGTTATATGTGTGTGTGTGTGTGTGTGGAGGGTCTTTGGAATATCATATCCTTGGACTTATGTTCGGATAAGTGTCAAGCATGGATTTCAGACAATAGGTGCTTAACAAAATGTGGAGTCTCGGAGCATTTTGGGGGGGTCGAGTTTTGATTTTCAAGCACGGAGAACTTAAACAAGCTCTGGCTGTCTAAATGATTTTAATTTTCATATGTCCATTCACTAATTCATGTTCATCGTTTTTGTTTAGCATGTCAGCTATAGACTTCTACTGCTCTGTTGACAAAGTTAAAGGCGTGGACGGGAAAGACCGTGTTGTCGTCACACTTGATGGAAAGTACTTGCCGTACAGTGAACAGGTTAGTTGCCCTTCGGTTTTCTTTAGTTCATGAATGAAAACATAAATGATCATATGGATCCTGATTGTTTCTTGTTGATATGGAATACTCATTTTTTGTTGTTGATCGTGGATTTTGGATTCTACTTCAGTTTCTATAGTTTGTCCCGATTGATTCCCGAGTTAGTTTTAACCTTGTGGTCCGATGTACTTCTAGTTTACCGTTGTTTAATCAGCCCATTTTTGAGTTTACCTTAATAACGAGAGTTGATCTTAGAACCTTAAGCTTTCTTAAGAAATGAATCGTTACCGCTTACCATGCTAGAACACTGGAAAACTTGTGTCATAATTGGTAAAAGAACCATAGGGATGAAACCTATATTACTCGTTTTTGTTTCTTGAATGAAACGTGATCGATCGTACAAATCCTGATTGTTTCTTGTTGATATGGAATACTCGTTTATGTTGTTGAAGGGTCTTAAGACAACAACTCACGTAGATCGTAGATCTAGGATTCTACTTCAGTTTCTATAGTTTGTACAGATTGATTTCCGAGTTCAAACAGTTTACCGTTGTTTAATCAGCCCACTTTCGAGTTCACCTTAATATCGAGAGTCAATCATAGAACCTTAAGAAACGGATCGTAACCGCTTACCATAATTGGTAAAAGAAACTAGCATTTGCCCCATAGGGATGAAACCTATAGTACTTGTACTCGGATATGACTCTTGGATACGGTTATAAATCCAACATGGATATGTTCAATTTTTTTTTAGTTTTTCAATGTATTTGGACGATCATCGAAGGGCTATATTCCCGTACTCATTTGCAAATTCCTTTCTAATGGCAGAAATCTGAGCATATGGTTTCAAGATTAAGGCTGCAATGAAAGCTGATGAACAGCCATATCCTGTAACCTTGGAGCTTCTTGTTGAAAGGAAAACAATAAAACTTGGTTTGTATTTTCATTTATTATGTTACTTGAACTATTTATTTTTCCGTCTCCGAACATGTTCCGGCATATATCCGGACATGTATTGGATATACTCGTGTTTGACATTAATTTTGGAGTTCAAATAAACATGTCACAAGTTTTTCAGTGGCATTGAATTATCATTTGCAAGTTTTGAGTTTTTTTCTTTGAACTTTGGTTATGACATATTTTATGGTATGATTTTGAAGTTCTAATTTTCAATTCTCATAGAAATTATAATAGAAAAAGAAAAGGCTTTTTAATATTGAGAAAACTGTACCGTTAAACAATAATAAAAAATTAATCAATTTTCAGTAAGCAAACATTTTAAAAGATGCTCGAGAAGATACAATTGGATTCAAGTAAATCCTCTGTATTTCTTTTTTCTTCTAGAGAAGTGACGTTGATTTTTTTCAATCAATTTGGTTTCTAAACTTTTTGTTGGTTGTTAACATTGGCAAATTTCCTCAATTTGGTATTTCAACTTAGATTTAATTACAATGTGATGACATGTCACTCTCTCAAAATGTTACTACTTAAAAATTTTAATTTTTTATAAAATCTAAAAATTATTTAAAAAAATAAAAAAAAATATTCCGGTGAAGATGTGACATAACGTTAAATTGTCATGCCATCATACTTTTAACATAATCTTAAACTACTTGAAAAAACTATCAAGTTTCAAGACAAATGTTGTAAAATATCAGAGACCAAGATGAAAAAAATTGGTAACTACTAAATGTTATTTTATCCAGAAAAAGATGAAATAATTCAGTAGTTGGGTCTAATTCGAAGGCCAACTTTTTTCTATGGAAAAGCCCAAAATATTCAAAGATAAAATTCCAAAACCTTTCCAAGTCCTTAAAACCCTAGGACTCTCATTTCACGACTCATCAGACGCCTCTCCCACATCACCAGATTCATCATCCTTGCTAAAGTCATTACCTTTCAATAGACTTGTTGGTGTTTGGATGCTGAGAAAATGTGGGAAAATGATGGGTTATGGTTGGATTAGGAAAGGAAGATACTATCTTGGTTCTTAAAGTTGTTTACTTTTTTGGGTTTGTCTTTTTTTTTTCTTAAAGATTGATGCTTTATTAGCATTGATTGATTATTCAATATATATATGTTCCTTTAATGGTGGAATGCCTGTTTTTATTTTATACAGTACATGTTAGTCCATCTTGGCAAAGCTAAAAAGCCTTAATAGGCAATGCTTAGTTTTGAATGCTAATGGACTTAAATCAAATATCTTTTCTCGCAGTTTTTTTTTTTGGTGCTTCTTCTTCCATTAAGGAGCTCAAATCAGTGAGGAAGATACACTAATAAATGGCTCATAGTTCTTGTTTTGAGTGTTTTTTCTTGGGGTTCATTTAGTCCATCTTGGCAAAGCTAAAATGTCTTATGAACAGTGTTTAGTTTTGAATGCTAATGGACTTAAATCAAATGCCCTCTTTCACTACTCTCTGTTCTCATCTTCCATGGAGTTCAGATCAGTGGAGATGATACATAAATTTAAATTTCATTTACAATGTATGTGAATATTCATATAGATTTTACACAATTATGTAATGAGTCAATTTTTTCATGCTATGTCCATCTTGGCAAAGCTACTAGCTTTTAGACTTGGCAATGTGTAGCTTTGAATGCTAATGGACTCACATTGAAGGTCCTCTCATTACACTATTTTTATGCTTTTCATCTATGGAAATGCAGAGTTATGGGAGAAGATGCATGGATTTATATGTGTCATTATTTACATTATTTGCACACTTGTTACTTAGCTACAAACATGAAGTGAACGCTAGTGGACTCACATCGAAGTCCTTGATAAATCGATATGCTTTTTTCTGGAGTTTTTAGAGTCATTGAAGGAGAGATACATAAATTTACATGTTATTTAGCTACAAACATGAAGTGAATCTTTTTGTTCATTGGAAGTTTGCTTGTAAGCCCTTTTCTTTAAATTTTAGTGGACTCACATTGAAGTCCTTGATAAGTCGATATGCTTATTTTGAGCTTTCATTCATGGAGTTTCAGAATTATTGGATAAGATACGTAAATTTACATTTGATTTGCATACTTGTTATTTAGCCACAAACATCAAGTGAATCTTTTTGTTCATTAGAAGTTTGCTTGTAGGCCCTTTTCCCTGAATTAGCAATGTGTAGCTTTTAATGATACTGGACTCGAATCAAAGTCCTAAATTTCGAGCTTTCGTTCATTGGAGAAGATACATAAGCTTGCAAGTCTATGGTACTCAATATTATTGGAAGTAAAATGATACACAAACTTGTAATATATGGTGATTTTTCGTTTTTGTTTCATGTGTAGTGTTCTATTCACTTATGGCAATGGATTGTGTAGCTTTGAATGCTAATTGACTAACATTAAGTCGATATGCTCTTTCTAAGCTTCCATTCATGGAGTTTTCAGAGATATTGGGATTATTGAAACATTAATTGGACTCTAAATATCATAGACCCTAATCCTCTCTTGAATTTGGTTTCACTTTATACCATTGAATGATCGTAAAAATGCAAACCAAACAAAATTTATGTATTTTCCACAAATGTAAATTAAAAGTCATAATGATAAAATTAATGCCACCCAACATCATAATTGAAATAAAGAAAATATTTATTAATGGTATTGAATCTTCAATTTTCAATTACAATATATCAAATATTAACCTAATTGATAACAAAAAGGTTTTTTCTTTTCACAATATATAGGGATGAGAAATAATTAAAAAAAGAAGGTAATAATGGAAATAAAAGTAGCTTTAATTTAGGGTAGATTTTGGAATTGGTATCGGTTTTTTGACTTTTTAGTAATTTATTACTAATATATAATGTTTCAACAAATCATTCCAATTATGCTCTCATTTTGGACTAATGACAGCAATCCATGCATCCATGCAACGTGAGCTTTGTAGTTTAGTGGTGTCCAATTCCACCACCTCCACCAGCCCCTCCGCCAAAACCACCTCCTGCACCACCGCCTGTACCACCGCCAAATCCACCTCCAGCTCCACCTCCACCTCCAAATCCACCACCAGCTCCACCTCCGAATCCTCCACCACCACCGGCACCACCTCCAAATCCTCCACCAGCACCACCTCCAGCACCGCCACCGAAGCCACCACCTTTACCAAAGCCGCCGCCACCTCCAATGCCACCACCCTTTCCAATTCCTCCACCAAGTCCACCACCCTTTCCAATTCCACCTCCAAGGCCTCCTCCTTTGCCAATACCACTTCCAAGTCCACCACCATGTCCTCCTCCAAGTCCACCACCCTTTCCAATTCCACCTCCAAGGCCTCCTCCTTTGCCAACACCACCTCCAAGTCCACCACCCTTTCCAATTCCACCTCCGAGGCCTCCTCCTTTGCCAATACCACCTCCAAGTCCACCACCCTTTCCAATTCCACCTCCAAGTCCACCTCCTTTTCCTATTCCACCACCATGTCCTCCTCCAAGTCCACCTCCCTTTCCTATTCCACCACCAAGGCCTCCTCCTTTTCCAATACCACCTCCAAGTCCACCACCCTTTCCAATTCCGCCTCCAAGTCCACCTCCTTTTCCAATACCACCTCCAAGTCCACCACCCTTTCCAATTCCGCCTCCAAGTCCACCTCCTTTTCCTATTCCACCACCATGTCCTCCTCCAAGTCCACCTCTCTTGCCAATCCCACCACCAAGGCCTCCACCTTTTCCAATCCCGCCGCCAAGGCCTCCACCCTTGCCAATCCCACCACCAAGACCCCCACCCTTGCCAATGCCACCACCAAGTCCACCACCCTTTCCAATGCCACCACCAAGTCCACCACCTTTACCAATTCCACCACCAAACCCTCCCCCTGCTCCACCTCCACCACCAAGCCCTCCACCAGCTCCACCTCCACCTCCAAGTCCACCACCACCCCCAGCTCCACCTCCAAAACCAGCTCCACCTCCAGCACCACCACCAAAACCACCTCCAAGACCTCCACCTCCACCAAAACCACCCCCACCACCAAACCCACCTCCCTTAGTCAAAAAGTACTTCTCATCCGTATTTACCACATTCTTAGCAACTACATTCGCCACAAACACATTAAAACAAAGCAAAGAAAACAAGACAACTCTCTTAGCAAAGCTCGCCATTTTTGTTTTTTTTGTTCAACTTTAGCTACGTTCATGAGATGGATGAAACCCCAAAGTTCTTTTATAAGCCAATGGGGTCGCATTAAATCATCTCAACAACTAACTGTTGGCCACATTTAATGTAATATTAACCACTATTATCAAGTATCAAAAACCAACCTTTTTCTGAGTAAGTTGCATCTCAAAAACCAGCTCACGAGGTTACCTTTTATTTTGCTCATCATTAGATCAACACCTTGATTTGTTATTTTACATACTTCTAAACCCTAATTAATTAACTCCAATACCAATAGGCTTAAATTTGGTGTGTGTATATATATATAACCAACTAAAAGTTAGCTTTGTCTCTATCATGCATATAACCCAACGTTAAAGAACTCGATTTTTGTATAAAAATATTTGTAATAATAATAATTCAAAGTCAAGAAATTATTTCACGTAATCGTTACCATTTTTCAATAACAAAATAACAAATCAGATTTTTTTTCTTGATTTTTAATATTTTTAATTGGATTTAAATTTTTACAGTAGTAAAAAATTAATAATCATGATGAAAAATCTAATTTATTATTTTCTATTAAAAATAAATAAAAATAATTTAAAATTACAATTTCATACAATCACTCCTCTCAAAATTAAATACTACAAATATTTAAACTAAAAGGAAACTTAAGTTTAATCATCACTTTAAAGCACCTTTATTTAGGTTACCAATTAGGTCATGGTATGTAGGTAATAGTCTCATCAATCCTTTTTTTTTTCTATGAATAAAGTACTTTCTTTTTTATCCATAGGTTTATTTCATTAAAAAGCTCTTAAAATGAATATAGATAATTTTTTTAACAAATGAAAATATGTATAGAACGAAGGATTCGATTCAATATATTTATATGCAATTAATATTTTAATAACTCAACTATTATAATTCATATTCCGTTCATAGATATAATGCATGGTAAATTTGATACAAATTTAAATTTCTTAACTATTTGCTTTATGTAAAAAATTTCAACCGTTGAATAAATATTATTTATATAGACAATGTTTCATATTAATATGATAGAGATATTGGACTAGTTCGAAATTTTACGTATATAATAAGTACATTTATATTGATAAATTCATAAGTTGGATTGTTAAATTATTAATCATACAAAAATATGAAAAATGATGTAAAACTATTTTAGTTTTTTACATTTATACAATACATTAAATATAAATACTTTATTTATACTAATTTCCTTTTTAGTTAATATTCTTATGAACTTTTCAAGAGTAAAAGTATATATATGTGTATATAGGGGTGAAGCCAGGCGGTGGCATGTGCCCCAGCCCCACCTAAAATGTAAAATTACATTTTAAGCCTTTAAAATTTTTAAATTAATAAAGGTAAAATTGCACTTTGACCCCCCTAAAATTATAAAAATTTGATTTAATTCTTTACAAATTATAAAGATATAAACTATAAAAAATTAAAATTTTATCCGGCCCCCCCTAAAAAAATTTTCTGGCTTCGCCCCTTTATGTATATATATATCAAAGTCCTATGTTTGAAGAAATGGATGGATAAAAAAGTTATCACACTCACATTATATGTATGAATATAGGAATACTCTTTTTAATCCAAACCAGAAATATTATGAAATAAATCACTGAATCCAAGTACTGTAACCTATTATTTCATGCTTCTCAACAACTTGCTGTAGCTATCGGTATTTTCAGCCATATACACACCCATAAAAGTAATATATATATAAACCCTTTTAATTTAAACCCCAGAAATTTTAGCAAATTAAACCCTCTTTGAAAAAAAATCGAGTATAACATGGACCGGTATTTATGTTAAAAGGGAATCATGGTTTAGAATAGTGGTAGATCTTGAAATTAAATTATGGGGAGTTTAATTAAAATTTTTAAAAATTTTAATGGGTTTAATGAGAATTTCAAAAAAAAAAATTGTGAGGTCTAAATAAAATTTTCAAAATCTAATAAGAATTTTCAAAAATTTAAAAAAAAAATCACGATTCCAGATTTAAACTATATAAACGTTAATTTTTAAATAATGAATACTTTTTATTGAAAAAACAAACATATTCCATGATATTCGAATTCAAAACTATCTCTATATCCAAAAATGATTAAAAAGAATACTATAGGCTTATTTAGATTTAATATGCACATGCATGGGTCCAACTTCAACCAACCCCCTTTGAAAATTAAGAAAATTGAAAATGAAAGGTAATAACTAATTAATTAATCTATTTTTTTCTAAAAAAATCAAAATAAAAAAAAAATCCAAAAGTACATAAACATTGCTGTTGAAAATGCATGCATCATTGATAATATCCATGTGCTTGGTAGATAGGCAAATTTATTGCTATTGGTGTTAGAGTTTTTTTCTTTATTTTTGCTTAATAATTTATTTGTCATTGCATTTATAATCTTTCTTAAAATAAACAGATAAGTAGCTAAAAAGAGAAAATATTAGTAGTTGAATGTTTTTTCTTCAAAAAAGATTTTTTTTTAAAAAAAATAGTTTCTTGATTTTAAAGTAATTGCAAATATGTCCTATGTTCACCCACGACAATAATTTAATGCAAGGATTTTATAGGTCAGATTATTTATAAATTTGTTTTGATTTGAATTTAAGATTTTTTTATGAGAGGTTTAAGATTATTAAGAAAATTAATTTGGATTTATTTAGTTTATTTTAATAATGTTATAAAAAAAGGTATTATTTCATGAATTTATTTTATTTAAATTTTGTATAAATTTTCATACATGATTGATTGTGGAAAACAAGAGACCAATGCATTACATCATAATCAAATACGTATTAAAAAAAATTTAGAAAGGAAATTTCTTAATCAACATTAGACATGTAAGTATGATTTCGGGTTAATGTAATTTTTGGTTCTTAAATTTGTTAATTAAGTTCATTTTGATATTTAAAATTTGATAATTATGTTCATTTTGGTCCTTAAGTTTGAAAAATGTAAATGTTTGGTAACGTAGTACAACCTCAAAGTATCACGTTATCAAATATTGATGGAATCTAAATTTAATACCCAAAATATGTCTGATTGTCAAATTTTAAATACCAAAATAGATAAAAGAAATAAATACAAGTATCAAAGTGAATCTAATTGTAAAGTTCACGGACCAAAAAATAGATCAACCTTATCATTTAACTTTAGCAACACAAACATAGGATCGGTATTGTATTGATACCATTTGTATCATTACAAGCTGATTTCAAACCAAAATGAAATAATATAAATAGTATTTTGATTTAATTATTTGGCATTCTTTTCATAATCAAACTCGTTAGATCAAGAATTGGTTTAGGTGTCTGTTCAAAATAAAAAATTTGACCGATTGATTCAAGAACAATCAAGTTAAAAAATTGATTGACTAATAGATTAACCAATTTTTTTAATTTATTAAAATTTTAATAATTTATTTAATTAATCATATAAACAGATAAAATTAAAAATTGTTAATCTAATAGATTCGATATTTAAATACTTGCTATTTGACATATGTCAATTTTAAAAGTATTTTCTTTTGGGAAAAAAGGGGGGGGTGTTGAATGGGTTTTCTCAACGCTGTGTCTACATGGTATGTGTAAATCAAATAATTAGCCTCTGACTTTTGACTGATTTAATGGTGCCCCTACTTGATAGGCCCACGCTTCAACCTTTGGCGTCGGCGTTCCACCACCGTCACAGTGTGGCAGTAGGAGTTGGTATCATTTTAATGTAACAGATTGGATCCAACTCTTAAAACTTTGTAATATATCCAAATATACAAATATCTAGAATGTACTGAATGCACCAAATTTTGATTTTTAATGAATACATTTCAAGAGTAGTGTTCATAAGAAATAGAAGTGGTTAAGGTGTTTGGTTTATTTTTCTTTAGGATAGGGTGAAGAGTTGTTGAATATGGGGTATTTCGATTTGACGAAGGAAGAGAATGGTAGTTTAATTTATTTTTTCAGTTCAATTAAATAAATTATTTAAAAATTTATAAAAATAAAAATTATATATTAAAAATCCAATTCAACCAATTTTTTCTTTTTCGGTCCAATCAATTTATATTAATTCTTAGATCAATCGATTCAGTGTCTTTCTCCAAACTAAAATACCTCAAATAATTCTCAATCTAACTAATCCAATTTGATTCAAATAACCTTGATTATTCCTCTCCCTCAATTTCTCAGCTTTATACATAAAAGCCATCCCCTGTCCTAAGGTGTCGTGTGGTAAGTCAATATTAGTACATTAGAGGTCACAAGCCAATAGTCGAATACTATAGGGCCAGGTAAGTTGGTGCTATGATAGTCTTGGGTGGCACTGCTGGACTCTATAGTCCTTTGCTATGACAATTAATGAATGGGCCCTTCAGACCCAATATTCTGCTGGGCTTTTATCAATGACAAAGGCCTTCACAAAGACTAAAAGTTTTATAGTATTAGCTATTAAGTAAAGAGATATGTATATATTTTTCTTTTATTTTATTTTATGTTTTCCATATTTTGGATAAACTACATCAATAGTTATTAAATTATTAGTTATCGATTGTTAAATTACTAACGGGAAGATAATAACTTCACAATTTTTAAAATTAGTATAATAACAACTTTAACTTTTAACATTATGCATTATGTCAATTTGGTATTGGTTCTAAAAAAATATAATCTTTAATATTTATACATTGTGTAATTTAATTTTTTTAATTTTGTTTTTCTTTATAATACTTTCACTTAAAAATTCAAAAATGAATAAATTTATAAATCAAATTTGATCGAAAATATAAAAAAAATAAAAATACTCACAAATCAAATATAATAATTTTCATTTTTTTCTTATTTTTTGGAATTAATCCTTAATGTTACAAAAAAAAAAACTGTGTGTTTTAAGATATGGGGAAAAAATTTATCATCATACTCTAAAAACTTTAATTAGTTAATAACTTAATTGATTTAAAACCCCCTCATATTATAACTTTTTTTATAAGGAAAAAAATGGTTATATATGGCAATTTTTGCTCATAATTCTTTTAATATTTGTCCTCACAAATTGTGGTTTTTTGGAAGTAGGTTCATATGTCTCCATTACTTTAACTTGACTAAAAAAATAAATATGAAATTGAAAAGATGAATAAAATGGTCCAAAAGCAAAAAGGAAACCATGTGGAATTTGAGGCAATGAGCATAGAAATTCCACAAGTTTCGTTTTGGTACAAAAGCTCCACAATAATTAATATTATTAATTGGTATTAATTATGTTAATGACTTTTCATATTCACCCTTTAAATAAAATACCATTAATTGATTTATAATTTAACCGAATAAAAAATATACATTTTATTAATAAAGTAATTTTAAGATATTATTTTATAGGTACTTTAATGATTATTGTGATAAACCAAGGTCATTTGATCATTGGTGATTTTAAATAATTTTTTTTAATAGGTTCTGATTTTAACTCCTCCCTAACCTATAAATAGGAGGATAATACACTTCATCACACTCGAATCCATGTCTTCCTACATTGACAACAATACTCATGTCAATCGAGCTAAGACTCGATCTGCAAAAAAACAACAACAATTCAACCCATTTTTAATATATTTTTTTAATTATTTTAGATTAACTATAACGATATAGATAACTTGGTTTTAAATTATTGTGGTGTCACATAAGAAAAAATAAGCATGATATTAATAATAAAATTATATAATGAAAGCAACAACTTTAAATTTATTAAACCAACCATTTATAAAATATGTATAATTCAAAGTTATTTAATCTTTGTAGTAAAATATATTACTATCATGTTTCAAATAAGATTTGTTGATGCGCCAAGTGATTTAAATTAAATAATTTTTTTATTATATATTAATGTGACAAATATATAAATCATAAAATCGAATAATCAAAAAATATAATAGAATTTAACTTTAAATATACAAAATTTTAAAATAAAAACCTAATTCCGCTCTGCTCATAAATAAATTTAGCCCAAGATTTTTGGGATCAAAAATCGACGATCAAATTGATTAATCATCGGTCTGACCGATTTAATTAAATAAATTATTAAAAATTAGTTGAATTATTTTTTTAACCCATCCAATCGATTTATACAAATTTATAATTTAAAAATTTTAAAACCTTTCTCTAAATCGAGTCTTTAGTAAATTTTCGATACAGATAACTATAATTTAACTCAACCCAAAGTCAAGTCTCCAATTTAATAGTGGCATTGATGTTGATTCCTTAGCCATTCTTTATGCATTATCTTCACATATTTTCTATCTCCATTACAAAAGCACTTTATGGATAAGTTCTTGTATATTTTGCTTTTATTTTTCAATTATGTAAAATTTTTTATCTTCAAAAATTATATTAAACAATAAATCTTTAAATTTAATCTATATTTAAATAAACCATTGATATAAGTCAACATCTTATTTAAATTAAAAAGTAAATTAAATTAAGGAGCACAATAGCAAATTTATCAACCTTAATTGAAACTTCATTAGAGGAGGAAAAGAAAATGATTAAAATTTGTTGTTAATCCCTATATTATGTATAATTGTAGATTTAGTCACTGCATTCTAATTTAATTAATTTTAATCACTGAACTTTTTGAGTTGATCAATTTCAATCTCTATAATTTTAAAAATTTAAAATTTTAACCTTGAACCAAAAGGTAACAATTAAATCTATTAGGTCAAATTTTGGTATTAGTCTCGGAAGTCATAGATTTAGTCAGTGTTCTCAAAATTGATCATTTTTAATTCCTATGCTTCTCAATTTTTTAAATTTTAATCTTGACTCGAATAATAGCAATCAAATTCATTATCTAAAATAAATGTGGCTTTTCTTTGAATATTATGTAAGAAGAGTAAGCTAACATGACACTACGCATGTGATAATATATTTACTGCATAAAAATTTAGAAATAACAAAATTTAATTAAACATATTTAATATCCACTGTTTAGTTAAGATTAGAATTCTAAAATTTGAAAAAGTACAAGAATTAAAAATGATCAAATCAAAGTACATGAACGAAATTCATAATTTACATATAGTACAAGGATTACTAGCACAATTTAACCAAAAAGAAACAATCTTATTTGAAAGAAAGGCAGGTATTTCCGTCATTTCAGAAGCCCAATAATGGCATTGCCGTCATTTTCTCTAAAGCAAAGGATAGTTTCAAAAAAAACCCCAATCATATAATGTTTTTATTATTTTTGATCACTCATTTTGTTGTGGTATTTTCCTCTTGTTTTTCTCTCTTTTCTTTTTCCCTCTTTTCTTTCGCCTGCCTGTATTTTGCTGTTATTTTAGATTCTTCCACCGTTTTCCTCCGCCACCAGCCGGCGGCTCCACCGCTTTTCCGCCGTCCGTACACCCAGATTTTTAAAACTCTCTTTGGGTTAGCACCGCTTGTTTTTCATCTCCAAAATCTGTCCCTTTTCTTAAAATATGTTCTTTAAAAATTTTGATTTAATGAATTTGGCTTTTGTTATGAAAATGTATGTTTTCCAGTTTTTTTAATTTTATTGATAATTTTTTTAATTTTAACGTTGGGCATTTTGGCTAATTTGTCATTTTATCAATTTGTACGTTTCCGCTTGCTTATTGATAAAGTTGATTTGACAGTTCTACCCAAAAACGATAAGTGAAGAGGGTGAAAAATATCAATTTTCTCATTTAACGTTTTTGCCCTTACATTACGATGGTTTAACGGAATTAACCCTCTTCTGACGTGGCATGAAAATGAGTCATCACCCGCATAGTATTTTGACACCTGGGATCTCAAGAAAGCGTAAAGAGAGAGAACCTTTTTATTCATTTAAACCGTCAATGCCGGTTCAATCACCGGTTTATACCGGTCCTAAACCTCTACCCTCCTCTAATTGTTCTAACCAGCTTTTAGCTGGTTACATGGCGCATGAGTTCTTGACGAGAGGTACGTTGTTGGGTCAAAAATTCGATCCGGCTCGATCAGAGGCTGTTCCAGTAATCGGCTCACTGGCTGGACCGAGAAAACCGGTTGTTAAGCTGGAAACTGAACCGAGGAATCTTAAGAAAGAGAGCCAAAGTTATGCTGACGTGGCGAGAATTTTGAAGGACGATGGGACCCACATTCTGGGAATCGTTAACCCTACTCAACTTTCAAGGTGGATCAAGATGTGAAAAAGAAAAAGGAGATTCCCCAAAAAATTTGATATGACGTGGCGATATGTGATTGGATGAAAATTCATATCCACGTAATTGAAGTTTGTACTCTTATGCATCCGATTATCCCTATCTTTTTCGAGACTGATTGTGAGTTTTTCTTCTTGGGTAATGTTAGTTAATCTATGTTTTTTTCTCTTTAATTCGACGTAAGTGTTGTTTTGTTTTTATTTATATTAGATAATTGCACATTTATGAAAAATAAAATTATTTAAAATAATAAAGTTAAAGCTTTGAGAATAATAGTTTTCTAGGTTAGGGTTTATTATATAAGATTTTTATTATATAAAAATAACCTTCATAATCATATAATTTATCTTGTAAAAATAATTTTTATTATTTCTTAACTAAATTTACATATAATTGATTCGATATATCAACTTAATTAATATTTTTAAGAATAGTATTTAATTAAAACATCATAGCGATTTTTATATTAAGAGTTCGATTACTTATCACTCTCTCTACTAGAAAAAAGAGTAAATTAATTTTTGTACATTAGATTAAATAGCAAACTGGTCATTCTGTTAAAAATTTGATCCATTTTTACTGTTAAAAATTAGTCATATACATCAACATGAGGTATACACATAGTACGTCATGTGTCATGATTCGGTTATAGCAATACAAATGGGTATATTTTTTAGCATAAATAACTAAATTACTCGTTGATCCTCGTTTTTAAATAAAAAATAAAATACAATTTTTCTTTTAATACGAAATCTTTACTATACACTTGCTCAAAGGTTTGCATTGGCTTTGAAGTAATCTCTAGTTCATGTGCTTAGGTAAAGGTTGGTCCTTTTACTGTATAATACAGAATATGTAAATATTTTTTTTTGTGACTGATGAGAAAATAATTAATTTTATGAGTTGTATTTACTTAAAAAAGTAAATGATTTGATATTAGTTTAAATTATGGCTTGTATATCTAGTGAATTAACCTATTATAACTTAAAAAATTCACTTATAAAATCAAGTTATTCAGAATTTTTTAAGTGGGTCCTTGAATATGTCACACCTTTTAAAACCTTTATCATTTAAATTAATTTTGACATATTTTAATTAAATTTATTTGATAAAATTAACTAAAAAAATTAATTGATATAAAAAAATATTTTGAGTTACTTTTCAATTAAACAAACTGTTCAAACTAATCAAATTGATTGAGTAGATTATGGATTAGATTTTGAAAAGCTTCAAGCATTTTCATCTAAGTGATTAGAGCGGAAGCAAGAAAATTAACTTGACATCATTAAGAATCCGATGCTACAAAAATCTTGCGAATTTTCCACATCTCCGAACTAATACCTTCTTTTGATATATAAAAGAAAATGAAAATCAAATAGTCTAAAACAACCACATAATCAAAAGCCTATTTTAGAATCCAACAACAATGAAATCTTAAACACCCTTGCAAAGCTAAATCATAAGCAACCTCCAAACAAACAAGCTATAAGAGAAAGTCTACGCCGCCTTGATTGCAACTGATGATCTTGCTTTTAGGTTGAGGAAGATGGCCCTGAAATATTAGCAAGAAAAAACTTATATTATTCGGACTTTTCATTTCTTTTGACACATTCATACCAAGAAAATAAATATGAGATATGATTTTCGATAAAAGTATTATGGACACTCATGTACTAAGAGTCATACAGTATTGTGCCTTTTTTATTAAAAAATGAAAAAATTAGTCATTATAGGATAAATTAAAGAGCATACATGTTATTCTATTAAAAGTTACATCTATTTTTACCATTAAAAACTGCTGCAGCTGACAAAATAACAATGTGTATCTCAGGCTGATATACAAAAACTAGTTTTTAATAGTAGAAGTTGATGCTAGTTTGCTCTTTGGTATAACTTACAGAGATTAATTTGCCCATCCTTTTAATAAAGGAGACAAAATGCAATCCGACTCGTAATACAAGAGTCTATAATCTTCCAATTATACGGAAAACTTTCAAAAGAAAATTGCATATACTTGTGTCGGGGATACAAATACGTACCCGACATTAAGTTCCAAGGCAATAAACGGAAGAAAAATATGAGAGAATGAGGAAGAAAAGGGCTCACCAGCACGAGGCGACGAAACTGTGAAACAAAACCCGGAACTGCAGAGGCATGTACTGGTAGTTTATCCACCCAACTATAGGCCAAAACTGCAAGTCAAAAACATCAACATACTCGTATTAGATATATACCCGTATCTAACACTTATCTCAAATTTGAGTATCTATTCCCATATACCCTCCAAGCAGTCAACTGAACACTAGGGTAATCCTTTCTAACTTTACTCCTCACTAAACCCCATGGTCTTCCTGAAAAAAACAATAACATAATAAATATCATCAATTATTCGGATTTGAAATGTGTCACATATGTTTGGTTATATCTATGTTATTCGGATTTGGGGTCTCTTTTTCAATTTAATACCGTAAAGCATTTTGAACAATATCAAGTGTAAACGTAAGATATGGATATATTCGTTTGTTTTTTCAAAACCTTTTTTGTGTGTAATTAAGATTATATTCCCGTATTTATGTACAAATATGAATCAAGCACGAATCGATAATACGAAGGATGAAACATACCTTCAACCACTAATCCATAATACATCATGAAGAAAAAATTGTTCCAAGGTGAAGAAGTCATCTGTTCCAACAACACCTAAAGGAAAACAAAAAGGAATAATTCGAATTTTCCAAGAAAAATTAAACAGTAAAAAATGAAAATCCGGGAATTAGGTAATGAAGTGAAAGACAATATGAGCATCGTGTTTTTTTTGGTTAATATGACTTTTAGACCCTGAATTTGATAATCAAGTCCACTTTGATACCTATATTTTTTCTGGTCCACTTTGTAGGTGTATTTCGGTCTTGAACTTGGATGGACATAGTTGTTAAGTTGAAGTATCAAAGTGAACAAAAAAAAAATGCAAGCACTAAAATGGACTTAATTTCCAAGCTCAGGGACTAAAAGTTATATTAACCCTTTTTTACCTTCTTTGCAACAGTTTTACTTCCTTTCTTTCCCCTGAAAATGATATCCATCACTTTATGAAGGAAGTGTCCAAATGGTCCTGAATATGCAAATCCATAAAGCTGCAAAGGGAGAATTCAATTTCTGTTTCTTCATTTTCTTTTCCTCTCCCAATTTTCTTGGCATCCAAACATCAAACACATAGAGAGCAAAAAAGAAAAAAAAAGTCAACTCCATACCATGATGAGAACCAATCTTCTCAATTGAATCCTTTTCACCCCAGAAATCTTTTGAGCTATTAAATCACTACAACCAGCTAAACACCCAGCTGTAATTGCCTGCAAAATCACCCCCCAAAAAAATCAAATAAAAAAAATCAAGCAAACACCCATTGATCAAAATTGAAGCAAGAGTCTAATAAAGTAATCATTTTGAAAACATGGGTACTGATCAAAAAGAGATATTTTTTGTTATTTACCTTGGTTCTAAGAGGGTGAACTTGAAGTTGAATAAGGTATTTTCTCCAAGCTTCTTGGGCAATATCAGACATGGTGAAACAGAAAAATAAAAATAAAAATCTGCTTAAAAGGCTTTGTTTTTGTTAAGAATGTGACAAGAGAGGGTTTTTTAATGGAGTTTTTGGATTTGAGATTTTTTAGGACATGACAGAGTACGAGAATGGGAAGGGGAAGGGGAAGGGGAAGGGGAAGGGGATCTGTTATAAAAACGACAGCTTGGGAGGCATTAGTTGCTGGGTAGTTGCGTTTAAGTTACACATGCGATGGCTACCATTTTCTCTTTGGTCAAAGTCTTTCAAGCACGTGTTTTTTCTTGGTTAAATTTGGCTACTAGTCTATGTACTTTGTGAATGCTGTGGATTTAGTCCATGTACTTTTAATTTAATCAATTTTAGTTTTTTTACTTTTCAAATTGGTCAATTTTAGTCCATGCACTTTTTGAATTTTGAAATTTTAGTCCTAACTCGAATAGTAGCAGTTAAATATGTTTGGTTAAATTCTATTACTAGAATGTGTACGATTGTAGATTCAGTCTATATTTTTCAATTGGATCATTTTAAGTCCTTATTGAATTTTAAAATTTTAATATTAGCGCAAATAACAGTAATTAATCTATTAACAAGATTTTTAGTGAGTATTATGTGAAAATAATAAGTTACATATAATAATATATTTTTCGTAACAAATTTTGGAAATAACAAAAGTGAATTTAATTAATTTAATAACTATTATTTGGTGATAATTTAAACTTTAAAATTTGAAAAGTATAGAGACTAAAAGGTAACTAAATTAAAATATAAGGATTAAATTTATAAATTTTGTAAAACATAGGGACTAACAGCAGAGTTTAACTTTTTTTCATTGTTTAAAGTAACTTTTGGTCTCAATTTGCTTTAATTGTTTAAGAAAAAGGATTGTGAAAAATGGTGGCTTAGAAATGCACGACTAGGATTATATCGGTGGGGTTGAGAAATGTTTCCGTCTGACTAGAAAGATTAAATCGATTTTTGCGTCAATCGTTAGAAATCGATTGAATTGGAGGTAAAAATTGGTAGAATTTATTTTAAAATTTTTATGAATTTTTAAAAAATTATTTAATTAAAATTAAATTGAACGTGGAATTGAAAATCAATAATTTGATTGTTTTGACCATTAGTTTGATTTTCAAACCATGATGACTACATGTAAATTTGTACACGAGTTGTGTTGCCTATTCAAGTCTAAAGTAAATTTGTTCACTGGTTAGGTTACTCGTTTAAGTTTGAATATTTATTCAAAATATAAAAAAATTTAGACAAAAATAAATGTTTGAAAAATAGACTTAAATAAAAAAAATTGGAGTTGTTAAAAATATGGATCAAGTTTGAGCTTCAAATTCGAAGCCTAAGCCTATCATGTTTTTATATTAGCAAAATGCTAAGTTGTCTATATTTAAGATTTTAATAAAATAAAAAATTAAGGCATCAAATGTTAAATTAAAAATAATAAATTTTTTAAAGAAAAATTAATATAGGTAAACTTAAAATGAGTTTGGATTAATCATTGAGAAATATTAGTGGCTTAAGTAACATTTTAGATCCATATTTTGGGTCGAGTTAGATTTGGGCAAAATATCTATACTATTAATAAAAACCCTGAATGAGTTGGTGTCATAAATTAACCGGGTACCAATTCGGTTAAGAAATCATGAAAATATCCTTCCTTCCTTAATTAAAATGAGTCATATTATTCAAGGGTATTTTAACCTTTTTATTTTAAAATAACTGTAGTGCATTTAGTATTATTTATCTAGATGTATTTATGTGTTTAAATTTCGTTTTACTCATAAATTAATCTAATTTTTTATTTTAATATTGTACGTATTTCATGTGTTATTATGATTAATTAATTTCAAATCATACGTTTCATTATTTATTATTTATTATTGTTAAACACACATTTGTATTCTAAATCTATTATTTCCATATACATATACCTGTGATATAATTTCTAATAAAATATTACCATCGCATGTCAATGAACTCATCCAATATTTAAGAGGGAATAGACAAATATGTTAGATTCAATAGATTGGTTGTAGAAAAAAATATAATTAACTCGAAAAATATAATTAATATATTTTAAAAAGTAATATAAGTGAGCTTTAGGTCAATTAATTATAAATATTAATAAATTTAGTAAATATTTGAGGTCCATATTTTAGTATGAGTCGAGCTTAAACACCTATGTATGATATTAATATTACTGATGGATTCGATCCGATTCGACCCTGAACATCTTTAACCATATAATAGGAGTTTTAGCTTAAATTTAAAATCCAAATAAACTATACCTTTAAACGAGTGCTCTTTATTCATCGACTCAATAATCGCATATACATAATTAAAACAAAGACATACAACCAAAATAAAATTAAAAACTAAAAATATAAAATATAAAATTCTTCAACAGTCGAAGTGCTTGGCCTTAAAAGAGGTTACATTTATTCATCAAAAGATAAATATGATTTAATAATGATGTAAATATGTAATTAAGAAATTGATGTAATCTTCTTTGATAACTAGTGCTGATCATCTCTTCATTGTAGGAGGCATGCTTGGTGGAGCAGTTGCTGGTCCTTTCCAACCTGCAATATATACATTTGCATTAAGGTTGAATTTGGTTAAGTTTTTGAGATTTTACGATTTTCGATTTTCGATTTTGTATATTAATTTGGGGATTTGGATTTTTTAAAAATAAAATTAGTTTTTATTCTATAACTTTTTAGATATTTTTTAGTAAAGTTTTAAAGTTTTTTGAAAAATATTTTTAGATTAAAAATTTTAAGTTATTTTCACTATTTTAATATAAAATATTAATTTTTACATTACAAAAATTAAAATTATTTATAAATTTAATTTAATAAAAGGAAAATTTGGTTCATTTTGGATAATTGTGATTTTTAAACTGGTGTTCCATAAATCATCCAAACACATTTGTTAGACAATTTTTGATTTCTCGATTTTTCTTACCCGATCCTAGATTTGCTTGTCAAACAAATTTGATTACTAAATAATTTTACTTGTTAAGGCTCATTTCGGCCCAATTTGATAGGTTTGAGTATTATACCTATCAATCTAAAATTGAATTAACTTCAATTCAAAATAGATCCTAATTCAAAACTAATCTAAACTTAAAACAATTGGAACAAAAAACTCGAAAGAATTTAAACTTAAAACATTTTGACTCAAAATTTAATAATTTTAAAATTCAAACATGAAACGAAATGAACTAAACTCGAAACAATCTAATAATTTTAAAATATTCACCCTACCCATAGAGCATGTATTTATGAAATCAGGCAGAGAAAAAAATTCAAACCTTCGGAAGGATCAAAGCCTCTAGCTTTGAGCTCAGCATGTTCTTGACAAAGAGCACATGGTTCACAGCAAAAATGGACACAACAATCATGGCATGGCTCAGCTGGCAACCCGAATTTGGCTCTTAGTTTCTCTCTATAAACACACGACAGTAGGCATTGGCATGAAAACAACATCAATACACAATATATGCAACCTTGTTGCACGCAAGCTGTTTTTCAGACAAAACAAAAAAAAATTATGTATTAGACACACCATTAATGGCTGTTTGTCGAAGAGGTCGATGAGATATGATAATGGAATTTGTCGAGGAGAGGCCAATTTAAAAAAATCTTCAAAATGTTGTTTATTGGAAGTTGTATGACCTCTCAAATGGTTAGTATTGATTCTAGCTAGTCAAGGTTTTGTTTCCCAACTCTACAAAGAGTCTGAAACTATGTAAGAAGGTGGTGGATTCATCGAGCAAGAACGCCTTGTTAGAAAGAACTACCATCTACCAATGAGACAGAGCATACACGCTTGATAACTTGATCAAGTGGTAGCATAATTAGTGGTAAAAGTACCATGAAGGCCCTATATTAAGAGTTAGATTGTATTTTGCTTCTTATACTAAAAAAATGAGCAAATTAACCTTTTCTGTTAATAATTTCATCTACTTGTATTTATATAAAAAAACTGACATGACTAATGGAATAACTAGACAGTGATACGTAGTGTGCCGTATGTACCTCGTGTTGATGTACAAGGACTATTTTTTAACAATAAAAATAAATAAAAATTTTAATAGAAAAACTAATTTACTTTTTGATCTAATGAACAAGGACTAATTGACACTTATTTTAAGTAGAATGAGCAAAATATAATATAACTCTTAATATACGGGCTTCATCATTCTTTTATCTATACTTGCCCATTGTTGTATTTAAGGGGCAAGGATTTGAACATTACCGAGTGCGAATACTCGCATGATAGATGATGAATCCACCACTTCCTGGGACAACTTCAAGCAGTTAAGAAAAATATCAACCCAGTGAGAGTTGTATCAACTCCCAATAAAAAATATTTCAAAACTAATCGACCTCCCTCAATTATGTTCTTACTGCTTTGTCCTTGATCAACCATTTCAGCTATTTGGCCAAAGGTGACACATGGGAGACAGCATGTTATGCAGCCTGCATTTCGAGTTCAAAAGATAATAAAAATTTTTGAAAACCAAATCCGATTTTAATTTAATTCGTTTCATGCAATCGTATTTGAAAGATAAATATGTAAACTTACAGGTTCCGATATCGCCTCCGCAACCGCAAAGAGATGCCGACCACTTAGGTGGCTGAGGGCGGTGAAAGATGTTCATAATAATTTTCTCAAACGCCAAGAGACCAAATTAGGTGATTAACAATTTGATCCATGCATTGTAATTTGTAGCATATTGGAATTGGCATTTGGTGGATAAAAGAATTTAACAAAATTATCTACCGTCTCAAGCCTGCAATCATATAATATATATACACATAGTAATTATACTATTATTATTTATTATAGGCTAATAATATTATATAAAGACATTATTTTTGTAATAAGCTCTTAAATGGCCGGATATGTCTTTTTGGACTATCATTATGTTCTTGGTTTATATGGCCATAAAAGTAGTGCATTTTATTTGTTTAAGGAGAAAATTAGATTTTTTTTAAATTTATTTATTTTTACTGTTAAAACCTGACTTGATTGACGAAATAACCAAACAATTACACTGGTGTGAAACATGTACTTCATTCTGATATACAGTGATCAGTTTTTAATTGTAAAAATAGATGAAAATTTTAATAGAATGATCATTTTGTTTTTTATTTAACATACAATGACTAATTTACTCATTTTTTTAGTAGATGGGCAAAATGCAATGCTTCTACTACAAGGGTATTCATAGTACTTTTATCATCTATCGATTTAAATCTTGTTCATGGATATGATTGAATTAGAATTTATATAGAATTTAAAGTTTAGGGTTACTTGAACTAAAGTTGAGTGTAACGAGATTCAGATATGTGGTATGTGCTTAACATAAGGGTGAAGTTAAAAAAAATTGAGGTTAGAATTGGATTATTATTTTTTTAATGACACCAAATATAATTTTACCATTACCTTAACTTAAAATTTTACAAATTCTAAAAAAATTAAACTATAAGTTTTTTCATTTTTAAGAGACAGAATTAAATTATAAATTTAAACATTATATTGACCTAATTTTTTTATGTTAAAATTTTCAATTTTTTAAAGAGATTAAAAACAGATTTTCTTTTTCTTTAGGGGGGAAAGACTCCTGCTTGCCCAATGTAGCGTATTGGAAAAATTGGATTCAATTCGGTCAATTTTTTTTTAATTTTTCAAATTGCTCGTGATTCGTTTTGGTTTAATTCATTTCTCGATTTTTTTTCATATTAATTTTAATTTTATAATTTTATTTTGATAAAATAAATTTTATTTTATAACCATTTGACATATTTGGTAAAGTTTTAAGATTTCTTTTTGTAAATATATTTAAAAGTGATAAATTTTCACATAAACAAAATATAATCAATTTGTATATTTAATTTTATTTGTATCATCATGTATTTGGACAGTTTTTCGACGATCCCCGTTTCCGAATAATGCAGTTCGAATGTGAATGATTAAATCCAATTCAAAACACTATAATTTGGTTAAAATATATACTATAAATTCTTCTACTCTTTACAAATTTAGAATTTAGTCTTTATATATATATTTTTTAAAAATTTAATCTTTAAATTTTCAGGTTTTAAATTGAGGTTAAATTCTTAACCCTATTAAAACACATTTTGTTAAAAAATTTTGTGTGACATTTTGAAATTAAAGAAAAAAATATAACTAAGAGATAATGTTGTAATAAACCTAAATTTAACAAAATAATTTTAATATTATGAATAATTAGACATGAATTTTGAAATCTAATAGAGATATTAAATTCTTAAAAGTAAAAACAAAAGGATTAAATTCCAAATTTATGAAAAGTGTAAGTACTTATGACACATTTTAACCCTATAAGTTTTGTATTTTAGCTGCTATTCTCTTAGAGAGACAATAAGCAGTAGACATAACAGTAATCATAGGATTAACACCAATAGCAGTAGGCAACACACTTGCATCAAAAACGTACAATCCTTCAGCTTCCCAACTCTCCCCATTTTCATCAACACCCCCATCTTTTTCATTTCTCCCCATCTTACAACTCCCCATTTGGTGCGCTGTGGTGTGAACCATCCATTTGTCGCCCCCGAACAACGGTCCACCTACCGAGAAAACCGTGTCCAAAAACTCCTCCAGCTCCTCTTTGCTCACCCCTTTGCACTTCAACTTTTGCCCATCGCTACGATGAGTCCCGACCTCGACCGCACCGGCCGCAACCAAAACCCTCAACGACCGTCTCAACCCGGCTCGGAGATTCTCTCGGTCGGTCGCATCGAACTTGTACGTTACCCGTCCCCCCATATGAACTTCACCGGACCCTCTGTCTTTCACAATTGTTATCAAATGAGCGGTTCTTGAAAATTTTAACATCCTTTGTTTGAAGTCCAAACCGGATACCCAAGGGCATAGAGCAGTGTACTGTCCTGGTCCTAATGATGGTGTTTCAATAATGGCTTGTACATTGTTGTTTGGTCCCAACACTTTATGAACCGATGTGATGATCCCACCATCGACAGCTTTACCTTCGATGTCGGAATCGGAATCCGGGAAATAACCCCAAGACATTAAAACCGGGTGGAGCCGGAGATTTCGGCCGATGTTCGGGTTTTTAAGTCCGCTCGAATACATCAAAAGTGGCGTATGAAGTGCCCCACAAGCTGATATTGTTACTTTAGCTTCTATTTGTAGTTTCTTCGTAATGTTTTTGTTAAATGTTGTTGCAATAACGCCCGTACACTTCATCTTTCTCGTACTGATCATTGTCGTGTTTTGTTCCAACATGAATTTTTCTGCTTTGCAGGCTGTTAAAATGACGGTGCCATTGTTAACAGCATCCACTAACCATGTCTTGTCGGTCCCTTTCTTGTCCCCTCTTCTACAACCAAAGCCGCAAGATCCACAGTAATGGCGGCTGGAGGAATTTCGCGGCACTTTTTCGATATCAAAGCCGAGATTTTTACACCCTTTACAAAGAACTAGATTTTGAAACCCTTCTTCTTCACAGTCTTCTGTCACACCGATTCTCTCACAAACGATATCCATGGCGGAAACATATTCGTTGCTCCCAAAAACTGGGATTTTACACTCATCGGTCCATTCTTTAAGAACTGATTCCGGCGTTTTTATACAAGCTGACCAGTTAACCGCTGAGCCACCGCCTACGGTGGAGCCGGCGAGAATCGCGAATTGTCCATCGATACTCGGTAGGCTACCTCCTAATTCGTATAGTTTCTCCATTGAAGGACCTTCGAAAGGGGAATAATCTGCCGGGCCGAAATAGCTTCCTTTTTCTAAAACGACCACTTTCAGACCCGAACTAGCCAGCGTCGCCGCCGCGACCCCGCCACCGCACCCAGAACCGACTATTACTGCGTCGCATTTGATTTTGATGGCGTTTTTGTGGGGATATTGTGTAACTTGAAGGCCTTTCTCTGTTAGTAATTTGTGAAGATCAATGGAGTCTATTACATGCATTGTTTCAACAATTCCTTGTTGAAGAGGTCTTTCATTTGGAACATTTTCAACTTTGTCTATGTTATACCCAATAGCTTCCCATGCTGGGTTTTCACCATTTTCATCCACCTGAGGATCAAATTGTTACCTTTAGAACTTGATTTCACAATCTCCAATATGAGTGTCAGTTCGTATATTAAAAAACAAAGTCAGAAATATAATTTTATTTTTATATATATTTATTATTTTAATATTTTAAAAAGATTAATCTAAAATTCTTTATTTTTAAGACGTCAAAATTTATTTTTTTTCCATTAAATTAACTTATAATTTAAAAACTTCATCTAATCATTGAAGCTCGAAAAACTGACTCGAAATTGAGAGAGTTCAGAAAATGTTATGCTCAAAATAAATTAATTCCAATATTTAAGTCTCAACCTAACCCCACATTATTCATTTATATTTTATAATATATTACTTCTTTTCTCTTATATATATTAGGTAATTTATGTTATATAAAAATAATAAATAATTATATAAATATATTTCCAGCTATATTTTTAAATTACCCTCAACTACCCTCAGCTATATATATATATTAATAATTTAATATATACTTAATAATAAAATATATTTTATGTAATTAAATAATAAGATGCTAAATTTTAATTAGATTGTCCTCGTAAAATAAAGATAATAAAATACGCTACGTTATATACGAGCAGCCTAATCAACGGCACACCAATCGCATAAGGGTCTTAGCCTTCCAAAAAAATAATAAAATCATGATTTAATCCCTTTAAAAAATATAAAATTATAAAATAAATAAATGGTAAATTTGTATCTTTAACCCTTGATTGAAAATATTATTAGTGCCTGGGAATAGAATTTTTAAATCGAAAAAGTACTAACCCGTGAGAAGATGATGAAAAGAATGGCGACTTTGAAGTAGAGGAAAGCGACCCTAAAGGGAGTGAAGAAACGATGCTTAAACCAGGCTTGTAAAACTTGTTCCCTTTTGGCTAATGGCATGCTCGTGAAGCCATTAATGTACGGCCATTCCTTACCCCAACAATGGCTTCCGCAAAGCAACAAAGTTCCCACTTTTGTTGATAACAACAACAATACAACTCTCACTACCACCACACATTCAATGAATAATCTTTTCCACAACATCTCTGCTGCCTGTAAAATTAAACCAATAAATCTTGAAATTTATTCTCATTTTTTTCTTTTTTTATGTAAGCAATGAAATGAAAAAGAACAAGAAAATTTTAGGGGTAAAATCATAAAAATTATAAATTTCCAGGAATTAAAGTAAAAAATTTTAAACTTAAGTACCTTCGTTTTCCCACTTTAATATTTAAATTTTCATTCTCGTTTCAGTTTACTCCAAAAGAAAAAAAAATCAAATAATAATGTGGCACATGATAATGATAATGATAATTTTTTAGGTAAATTAGGATGAAATTAATAGTTTTAGGTGTCAAAATGAGAAAAAGAAAGTTTAGGTGTCAAATTGAAACAAAAAAAAAGTTCAAGGGCCAAATCATGGTATAAAGCAAAAATTTTAGTTTACCCCAAAAGAAGAAAAATGTTTTCAATAAGAAAGTGACACATGATGTTGATAATTTTGGGAGTAAAATGAGACAAAATTAATAGTTTAACTAATAAAATGAGACAAAAAAATTTAGACACCAAAGTGAAAAAAACCATGATATAAGACCAAAATTTTAGCTTACCCAAAAGAAAAAAGAAAGAGTTTTCAATAAGAACGTCATACACGACGAAAATTTTATTCTGAGGACTTAAAGTGAATTATGATTTGTTTTTAAAAGGGATCATAATACAATTTCACCGTATGAATAAGGAACAAAGAAGGATGGAAATGTCTTGATGAATAATTGTACTTGTAAGCTAGTTATGGTATTTTATACTTGAAATGATTAAATAAAATATTAAATTCGAAAACATAATTTTTTTATTAAAAAATATCATTTTTAATTCAGGTTTTAGACTCTAAAATTTAGTATAATTCAATCTCGCTATTCCTAACAAGGTGGAGCCAAAACAATTTTTTAAGACGTAATTAAATTATATATTTTTATAAGAGTTAAAAATGTAAATTTATTATTTTAATAGTTTATATCTTTTTTATTTTAAAAGATTAATTCAAAATTTTTATTATTTTGGAACGTTAAAGTGCAATTTTCCATACACAAACTTAGAACTTCATAAATTTTAAAGGTAAAAAAGAAATCTCATTTTAAGGGATACCAGAACCCCTACCTACCCCTTTGACACCGACCTCCTATTCCATTAAAATGCCAACATAAATTAAAAAAAAAATTCCTTCCTACACTTGTATGTTAGCATTATACATTGAAAATAAGTATATTTTAAAAAATATTTACGTAAGCATTTTAAACCAACTTTTTTTAGAATCGGTCTGATGAGTTTATGAAGTTTAATTGAATAAATTACTAATAAAATAGAAAAATATATATTTAGAGAGAGAAAAGAAAAACCAGTTCAACTACCGATTCAACAAATCTAATCCCTTATTCTATACCCATACCTCAATCAATTTTCAGTTCAACCAACTAATTCAATTCATTTCTGAAAACAGTGTTTTAAACCAAGATTTTCCGAACTGAACCGGTGATCAGACCGATCAGGTCACCGATTCATCGGTCTAGTCAATCCGATTAATTTATTTAATTCGACTAAATAAATCGATCGATTCTCAATATAATCGATTTGGTTCAAACAACCTTGTTTTAAACAAAATATAACTAAGGCATTAACTATTTGTACGATTGACATTACAAAAGTAGAGAGAGAAATTAAATCTCAAATTCAAGCATAGTTACAAGGACCACAACCAGAATTTAACCAAAAAAGCTTATCTTTTTTACCTCGTCCGGGAATGGGGATTGAGAAGCAGAAGTTTCCATGAAAGATCGAACAGCTTTGCTTATTGTCTGGTTTTCTCGTCTTTCAAAACAACAAGAAGAAGGTGGCAAAGAAGGGAACAAAGCTTCAGCTATGGCGGCCAGTGTGTTTACTTCAGCTGAAGAAAACCCATGATCATATTTCTTTCCTTCTATTTCCTCTATTTTCCCTCCTTTCATAAATCCCTTCCCTAATTTTCCTCCCATTTCTCTCCCAATTTTCTACTTTTGATAACACTAAATGATTTTTGCCTTCTCTTTGCAATCATTTATAAAATAGTGGAAAGTGGGAAATTTGGAGGATAGTCATTGGGATGTTTTAATTCCATTAAAAAAAAATAAGTTCAACCGTTTGAAAATGAAAGTTCCACTGTAATTGTAAATTAACCAAAAAAAAAAGTATGATTTAAAATTTTGGGTTTAATTCAGTTAATTCATATAATCATTAGGTAAATTATACTTAATATTACTAAACTATTAATAAGCTTACATTTTAGTTACTTAATTTCAAAAGGTTATAAAAATAATTACTAGACTATTTGAAAGTTTTCGTTGAAGTTATTGAACTATTAAAATTGATGTTGTATTTCCTTTTTTGTTTGCATTATTTGAACCAATCAAAAATTTTTATTCTCCTTCTCTATTACAATTCAGTTTTTTTCTCATAAAACATCTTTGAACGTCACGAATCTACGAACCAAAATTCAAACAACTTTCTTCTCCAATCTCCGATAGTGATCATCAAATCGAATTGGACCTAAGGTATGTTTTTCTACTTGTTGATGGACATTAATCCACCATGTCGATCGTCGAATCATCACTTGGAACTCACTAGCCAAGTTTCTTTAAAAAAACACTTAACAACCAAATGACTTAAATAAACACTTTTGAATATATCAATGATTATTTTATAATTTTTAAATTAAGTGACCAAAATATAAATTTACTAATAATTTAATGATCTTAGACAGAATTTACCCTAATTATTTTAATACATTATTAATAATTGCACTTAAAAAGGTTGTTGAGCAGTAATCAACAAATAATTTACAACTATTAATGCTAGCTGTTCTCCCAAAGGAAAATGTCCACCAAAAAAAGCAGAAGGAATTATTATTGGACTAACTTTATCGGACATTAATTTAATTAAATAATAATAATATTTTTTTATTTTTACAATATTATTTTGAAAATATTTTTATCATTTTATACAAATTTAAAAATCAATATAAATCAACAAAGGGTAATATTTAAACATAAACCATCATAATTTTTAAATTTTATATTTAAACAATTCAACAAAAATATCGTGTATTTCTAATATAATAATTTTTTATTAATATAGTTATACTATTTTTTTATCCTCATTAGTATTAATAATTTCCTTTTATATATACTAGTATATATATATTTGTGGTTGTATATTTCAGTAAAACATGCAAAGTTGGGTATGGCATTTAATTTGGGTAACTTTTGTGTTTTAACCCCAATTTAACATAGTTGTGGAAGTAATTGTAATGTAGGTTCGTCTACTTATTTTTTATTATTTTTAATTTATTGATATTCATATTTAATATATAAATAATTTTTCAAGATATATGTTTGTATTCAATACGTATTTATATTCAATACGATCTCAATTGGTTTTCTTGCTTGTTATTTTGTTACCCTTTTTTACGTGGAATGGTTGCAATTTCACCCACTTTTTGGGTACTTAAATAAAATATACCAAACGTCTAAGTATTACCCATAAATTTAGAATTTAGTCCTTTTACTACTAGAATTTAAAATTTAGATTCAATTGTTAATAGTACTATTTCTTTTGTTAAAATTTTAGTGTGACCTTTTGAAATGAAAAAAAAACCCCACAATAATAACTAAAAAGTGACAATAACAAAATAAATTTAATAATGTTAACAGTTGAATTTAAATTTTAAAATCTAAAAAATAGAGAAATTAAATTCCTATAAAAAAGATTGTGTATTTTAATAGTATACTTAACTACTCTTTTTGGAAGCCTATTTTGTCAATCACTTTTTTTTTTCTATTAGCAATATCAATTTATTTATTCATTGGTCAGGTTGAATTAACGTGATTTTAAAATTTATATCCGTACTCGAATTTGATCTAATTCAATAACTCGATTCATTATTATATTAATAAATATAAAAAATATATTTTATAATTAAATTTAAAATTTTAAAATTAATTTTATTATCATTTAAATAATTCAGATAAAATTAGTTCACCCAACCAAAACACAAGCCTCTCTTTGATGAGAATTAAGTTTAATAATATATTCAAATTTTATATGATTAATAAATTAGATAAATATATTTTATTAATAAATAAATAAAACTTTATATTTTATAAATGATATCATCTTTTTATTCACTGTATATAAATTTATACAATATTATTAGATTAAATATAAATCTATTATTTGGTATACTGGTATTATATGTATTTTATTTTACAAGCATTCTTAAAAAAATAACATATGTCTCCTTTTCATAAATACATATTTAATAATTTATTATAACTTGTAAGACATTTTTCAACCTCTACCCTACTCATGGAATTTAAAAATTTTACTAACAATGCATTAAATATTTTCTCCTATTATAATTATTAAACCTTAACATCGATGCTTGTGTCATTTTGAGATAATAAATTTCATTTGCTTATGATAATATAAATTTCATTTGAGATAATAAATATATATCTGTAATAAACACTCATTTAATTTTTAAAAATATAAAAAGAAAATCTAATGCAGAAATGATTGGAAAAGGAAAAATAAAATTTAGCTCAGATGAAAGGATCATCAAGACAACATCTTATCAATTTCAATCTACCTTTATCAAATAATTAGATTTTCTTACATATTGGTGGTGTTATTAAGTCAAATGCAGGTTTCACTGCTGGTGGTGGTGTGATGTGAAAACAAAATGGATATTGGATATTAGGTTTTAATCATTATTTGGGGGAATGTTTAGCTTTTAATGCTAAGTTTTGCATGTCATGGATGGTTTGATTCTTCTTGAAAGACGGGATTCAATAATATTTTGATTCATATTAATAGTTTATTAGATGTGGTTAATGCCCTCCAAGACAGACATTTGGCAATTTCTTCTTCAAGATTATTTAGAAGATTAAATCAGATACTAAAGAATATTGACCAATGAAGTATTAGACATATTCTAAGAGAGATGAACCAAGTGGCAGATTGCATAGTCAAAATGATTTCTGACAAAACATTTGAAGTACAAGTATTTGGGAACGTGCCTGAGCAACTGGAAATAGGATTACACGCAGATAATATTAATGATCTTTTTCAAAAAAAAAAAATCATGCAAAAAGCATTTCAATTTAAGCTCTTAAATTTATCAAAATTCAACCGTGAGGATATCAAACAATTAACCAACTGTTTTAAATTTGCACGTAAAGAAAACTGTAAGTTAACATTTAAATTTCAAATTATTCATAAAATTGATAATTTTAAATACAATGCAAAAAAAATGATATTTAGTCTATTGTTTATTTATATATATAATGTTTAATACAACACATAAATAAATAAATAAATACAATTAACTCTCTTTATAACAGTCACTTTTTATAACAATATTTTTATTATAACAATCAAGATTTTAGTCGAATCAATTTTCGTCTATTTAACTTATTAATATTTTAATATACTTTATAATACGTTTATTATCATCTTAACTCTGCTATGGAAATCTAAATTTCCCACTAACCATGAGAAAAAAATCAACAAAACCAATCAATATAATCATCAAACAAGTTAGTTGAAATTTTCAAATATTATAAAAAAAAAGTAGGCAGTTTTGTCAAAAATATATTTATTTCATCAATAATGTATGAAAATTAAATATGAATATGTATAAATATAAATATTTCTTTCAAAAAAAAATTATAAGCCAACAAACAAACAGCCAAAATCAAATATATGATCCACATGACATTCATAATTCTAAATATATGCCTCTTCTTCACTATTCTTCAACTTGATTTTATATATATAAAGAAAAGAGCATTTATCCAAATTTATGAAGTAATTGAGAATATTTTGGTGAATCAAATTAATATTTGAGAAGCAATATATTTAATTTTATTCAATATCTCAAATTACTTCAAAACATATTTAATTTTAATTTCACCGTTTTTATCTTTTAATGATAAAGAAAGTTCGAATTCTATCAATATTTCACCCGTACAAAAACTTATTCATTGGGATAATAATCCATTGAAATGATTAATTTGAGGAAGAGGAATTATCACACCGACTTGCTTTCTTCTTTCTCATTCTTAATTCAAGAGAACCCCTTATTTATTGTTTAAAGGAGTGTTGCAACAAACGAGGTATTTTGTTATTGACATGAAACTTGTCCTCTAAGTCTAATCATTTAAGTAAATAAATAAGTGGTAAACTGCACTATTAGTCACTAAATTATAGGTAAATTTTTGTTTTGGTCATTTAACTAAAAAAGTTATAGTTTAGTCACTGAACTATTCAAAAATTTTCATTTAAGTCACTAAGCTGTTAAATTTGATTTATTTGTTATATGACTTTCTCTATTCGCATAGGCTACACAAATTGGAAGCTCTCTTTTTCCTTCTATTCTGTAGTTCGGTATTTTTTCATAAAATAATTTTGGAAGTCATGAATATGCGAACCAAAATTTAAACAACTTTTTTTCCTCTAATCTCCAGCATTAACTATCAGATTGACTTGGGTCTAAAGTATATTCTTCTACTCACCAATGGGTACTAATCCACCGTACTGATCGTCGAATTGTCATTTGGAGGTTGGTGGCGAAACTTTAACAACTCAATGACTTAATAAAAAATTTTGAATAGTTCAGTGACTTAAATGAAAACTTTTGAATAATTTAATGACCAAATTATAATTTTTTTAATTAGGTGATCAAAATATCCATAATTTAGTGACTAATGTAGTTTACCCAAAATTAAAAAGCTTCATATTTGCACACTAGTCGTGCTATAGAGCATAGATTAATTAATGGTGAAGTTGACTTGTCCAGGAGGAGTTGTTTGGATCGAGTTTGGATTGGCTCGGTTGCCGATCCATTTCATGCACCATCAATGAATAATGATATGACAAATTATCACCAAGAAAAATAAAAAAATGGTGAATGACTTATAAATAAATATGACCAATTCTATTTAAACATAATTAAATATTAATTATAATTATTATATTGTCTCGGGTTTCGAATTTTGGATTCAAGACTTTATTTTAGGATTGAGTGCTTTGATTTCATTTTGAGTTTCGACTTTCAAATTTCGAATGGAGTTATATTTAAATAAAGTTATTAATATTTATTTGTAAGTCTTCGACTATTTTTTATTTCACCAATTATGAGATGTCCTTTATTTAAAAAATAAATTTGTCAATGATTTAAAAAATAATATGCAAGTCAAATCAATCAGATCACCGATGCTCTTAGTTCAATTGAATTGATCACCAATCCAATAATAATTAATTAAATAATTTAAAATTTAATAAAACAATATTTAAAAACTATAAACAAGTTCAACCGTCAATTTTTTTTTTGATTTCCCTTTTTTTAAGTTCTGGACAACATTCGAATATGGATTTTAATTAATTTTTTATGTATTCTAATAATATGATCAAAGTATGTATACAATGTATAAACGAAACGGGACAACAACATGTTATGCAGGGATGCCTAAGTTGAATGGTTGATTGTTTTCGTTGGACCATTATGGGATGTTAATTATGACAGCCATGCACATTTATGTTTGTTGTGTTAAGTTGGCACAATCGCTTTCGGTGTTTGTAACGGTTAATTGCTGGAAATTTAATTTAATTATTATTATTATTTAAATTTTTTAATAATATAAGAATTAAATGGATTTATTTAACATTATAAAAATTAATTAAATTAAATTTTTATAATGGAAGGATCTCTTTTATACATACACCATTTACAATGTATTAAATATGAACGATTAAACTAAAATTTAAACATTTACATAGAAAAATCATTAACCAATATAATGCTTTTCAATCCCTTATAAGAAGAAATTATTAACAAAATGAGTTTTTAATTATACTTTTTGGTTAGTTTATGATTTTGGTCCTTTTGCTATGTTCAATTTTAGAATTTAGCTGATATAATTTTATTTTTTTACACTTAGAACGGTGAACACTTTAATTATCAGGTCATCAAATGAATTTTTTTAGTCATTTTTCTTCGAATGAAAAAATTTCGGTAAGGTGATTTATTTAATAAATTTGAAAGACATGTTATTTATTTTTGTATTGATTTGAATATAAATGTATTTATCTATTGAAGTTGTGAATGTCAGGGAGTTGTCATTGATGATTTTTATTATTTGATTTATTATAGTTAGTTTGGTAAGATTTTTGTTTATCTCGTCGAACTTACTAAGTTTCATTAAGCTTACTTATGTTGTTTAATGTCATTGTAGATTTTCTGGATGATCAGATCGACACTCAAGTTGCACTATCCAAATTATCTTAGTAGTTTTTGAAACGTTAAATTCAGATTATATGGCATGTATAGGGTCTTGTGCTATTTTGGTTAATGTTTGGCTTATGTAAATGTTATGAATGATATTTTGTGCAAATAACCAATTTGCAAAGGGCATGAGAATGAGTTATAGTTGTTATGCTAGTATCTGTGGCTTACATATATTTGATTTGTTGTGGCTGTGGTAACTTTATCAGGTATTTTGATTTGGTATTGCTTGAATGAGTTGATGAGCTGAATTAATTTGTATTTTGAGATTAAATTGTATATAATTGTGGTACCAATGAGGGTACATTGGTTAAGCACATATTAGGTTGGTTTTGATGTGTTTTTGACCCAATTAATGTCATTTTGATTTTGTATTTTGGTTAGTATTTGAGTTTCTTAAGGTCTAAGCAATTTGATTATGTTTGTACTAATGTATGATTTGAATGATTAATTTACTATTTCGTTGTCCTGTAATACTCCGTAATCTTATTTCAGCGACGAATATGGGTTAGGAGTGTTACAATATTCTTCTACTCTCCAATGGGTATCAATCCACCGTACTGATCGTCGAATTGTCATTTGGAGCTTGGTGGCGAAACTTTAAAAAAAAAAGACTTAACAACTCTGTGACTTAATAAAAACTTTTGAATAGTTCAATGACTTGAATGAAATTTTTTGAATAATTTAATGACCAAATTGTAATTTTTTAGTTAAGTGATCAAAACAAAATATATCCATAGTTTAGTGACTAATGTAGTTCACTCGAAATTAAAAAGCTCCATATTTGCACATGAGTCACGTTATAGAGTACATATTAATTAATGGTGAAGTTGACTTCTCCAGAGGGAGTTGTTTGGATCAAGCTTCGATTGGTTTCGCTTGCCAATTCATTTCATGCACCATCAATAAATAATTATATGAATAATTATCACTAGGTAAAATAAAAAATGTTGAAAGATTTATTAATAAATATTAATAACTCTATTTAAAACATAATTAAATATTAATTATAATTATTATATTGTCTCGGGTTTCAAATTTTGGATTCAATATTTTATTTTAGGATCCAGGGTTTTGATTTCATTTTGAGTTTCGATTTTCAAATTTCGAATGGAGTTATATTTAAATAAAGTTATTAATATTTATTTGTAAGTCTTCCACTATTTTTTATTTCACCAATGATGAAATGTCCTTTTTTTTTACTGACTATGCATGAAACTCGTATACCAATAATGTATCAAGCTAGTTCAAAATTAAAAAATTTCTCTCTGGAACTTAATTCAGAGACAAGTTTAATCCCAATTAAATCTAAATTTGTCGATGATTTAAAAATAAAATGTAAGTCAAATCGATCAAATCACCGACGCTCTTAATTGAAGTATGTATACGATGTATAAACGACACGGGACAACAACATGTTATGCAGGGATGGCTAAGTTGAATGGTTAATTGCTTTCGTTGGACCATTATGGTACGTTAATTATGACAGCCATGCACATTTATGTTTGATGTGTCAATTTGGCACAATCGCTTTCGGTGTTTGTAAGGTTAATTGCTGGAAATTTAATTTAATTATTATTGTTTTTTTAAAAATTTTAATAACATAAGAATTAAATTGATTCATTTAACAATGTATTAAATACGAACGATTAAACTAAAATTTAAACATTTACTTAGAAAAACCACTAACCAATATAATGCTTTTCAATCCCTTATAAGAAGAAATTGTTAACAAAATGAGTTTTTAATTATACTTTTTGGTTAGTTTATGATTTTGGTCCTTTTGCTATTTTCAATTTTAGAATTTAGCTGATATAATTATTTTTTCTATTTTTACAACATTGTTAATTGATTTAAATATTTACACCATTAAATGAATTTTTCTTGGAACCTCCGCTCAACGCATCATTATTATTATTTTGTCAAAATTATTGCTTTTAAAAAAATAAAACAACATTTAGTTTATATACTTTGTGTTTAAATTTTTTTATTCATATTAGTCCTTGAATTTGAATTCTATTAAATAATTTATCCTCTTTGACACAATTAAAAGGTGATGATGTGACAATGTTATCAATTAAAATTTTTAAAAAATTTATTTCGAAAATTATAAAAAATTCAAAATATTGAGAATTTATAAATATATAAATTAAAACTTTATAAAAATTATACAATATATATAGGAAATTTATAAATAATTATAAAAATCTATAAACCAAAAAGGTGACATTATTGAAAATGCATGTTCAAAATGAAGGTAAACAAATTCAAGTCTAAGTTCATCTCAACAAAATTCACAAAATTTTAAAAATATAATTTATTTTGAAATTATTATTTTCTAAAATTGTAAAATATAGAAAATTATAGAAAATTCAAATCATGGATAAATAGTGGTGTGGATTTAAATGAACTTTGGTGCTGATTTGTCTAAGTTCATTTTCCACGTGAATTTTTATTTTTATTTATAATTTTTATATTTTGTTGTAATTTTTTATTTTATATAAATTTCTTTTTATAGTTTTCTTTTAAAACAGTCAATGTCATGATACTTTAAGAGAGTGAAACGTTAACATCTGTTAAAAGTTGCTAAGAAAAGAATTAAACTATTTGATGGAATTCAAGTTTAAGGATTAATGTAAAAAAAAATAAATACACAGACCAAATTATAAAGTTTGTAGAATTTGAGTATAAATGTTGTTTTATCCCTTTAAACAAATCTAGATCAACAACTATTTAAATTAGCTAATGGCATTAAAAAATAGAGCAATCGGATTATGTAAAATTAAAGCAAATGGTCTAAAAATCCAAATCTAAGCATAACATAGGGACCAAAACCATAATTTTACCTATGTTTTATAGACTTCAGAATAGCCTCAAAATCCCCTAAATTTTTCTTTTTAATTCCCCAGCGAGAGAAAGATTCGACAACAACATGGTGTCACAACACTTTTCATTGCTTAAAAAATAAGAAAAATATTAATATCCATGCCACTTGAATAATGCATTTATGTTTGATGTATCAAATTGACATACAACTTATACCTACACAATGTGAACTAGCTTACCATATAAATAATTTATATGGAGTGATTATAAAACAAAATAAACATTAAATGCAAACGGATTAAGAATCGGAATAGTCCGAATTAAAATCGACCCACATGACGATTTTTTTTTGTTATGATTAAATTTGAAAGTTAGTCTATACTTTGATACCTTATTTTGGTAATTAAGTTCACCTTAGTATTAGAATTTAGATATGACTTATCACTTTAAAATTATATTACTTTATCACTTTGAAATTAAAATTTTAAAAATATCTACTTTTAAGCTTCAAGTGATGAGGTGATAATTTGAGACTGTGCCACCTCATCATTATTTTACGAAATCCAAAAATTACATTAATCATATAAAAATAGATTAATCAAATTACACCCATTTAAAATGTAAAGACTAAATACTCAAATTTGAGCATTTAGAAGGACCATAACTAAAATTTGACCTATATTTCTTCCATTTTTTTTTTCGTTTAGAGGAAATCTTCTATAAACTTCTAACAGCCATACAAACCATAGATTTTGATTTTAATTTTTCCCCCAAGCAAAAGACAAACAGAAAAATAACAAAATAAACCCCCCAAAAAAGCTTTCTTGCAAAAAGCTCCGAAAAAGGGCCAGCAAAAGCCACTTGAGAGCCAATGGCTTCTTCAAGTTTTCTTCTAGAATCTCCGGCGTCTATCTTCTCTTCTTCCTCCATTAAAGCTCATCTCTATCTCCCGAAACCCTACCCTTTTATTGTTAACGTGAAACGGCGCCGTCCCGAAAGGAAGCGAAACCCTGTTCTGAAATCGGCTGTTGGAGATGTCTCCGTCGTTGACTCACCACCGCCGCCGCCGCCTCCACCTCAAGATGCTAAATCTGAACTCATTTCTTCTTTGAAGCTTAAATTACTGGTATTTTTTTGTTTAAAAGTTGCAGATCATTTTTCTGGGTTTTCGCTAGATTTGTTTTAGGTGTTATTATGGTTATAGTCCCTGTACCATGCTGAAATTTGAGAATTAATCTTTTTTATTTTAATTTGATATAATTTGGTTACTATGTTATTAGTAGGTTGAAATTGATAATACCATTGTTAAATAGAAGGTGAATTCTTATTTAAACAGCTTAAGCATTTCACTGATATAAAAATATATTATTTGTTTATTGAATTTTTCAGTGTCGAATAACAGTAAAATAAATTTATGTCATCACTTTAACATCAACAACTATGGTGTTATCAATTTGGACCTACTAATAATTTTATAAAAATAGAGGACTAAAGCTGGAATCATACTTTTTGATGTGAAAATGTCGTAATTTATGTCCAATTAGACTTCAAGCTATATATATATATATGATACGAACACAATACGGATATGTTTTGATTGAATTAATTATCCGGGAATGTGTTTGATATGAACATCATTTTCCAATACCAATGTCTTGATGGAGGTTGATTTGGATTCAGGGTATTGTTTCTGGGCTGAATAGAGGTCTTGCTGCGAACCAAGATGATCTCGGAAAAGCAGATGATGCCGCCAAGGAACTCGAAACGGTTGCCGGACCTGTGGACTTATTGACCGATCTTGATAAGCTGCAAGGGAGATGGAAACTGATATACAGTAGTGCATTCTCGTCTCGTACGCTCGGTGGGAGCCGTCCTGGACTTCCCACTGGAAGGTTGCTCCCCGTAACTCTCGGCCAGGTTTGCAGCAAATCCTACTGTTGTCGTAATTTCTAATATTCGGGACGTAAGCATGTACGGAACATATTCAAATCATACATGTACTTTTTCGTGAACTTGCAGGTTTTTCAGAGAATTGATGTCATAAGCAAAGATTTTGAGAATATAGCAGAAATTGAATTGGGAGCTCCATGGCCATTACCTCCACTTGAAGTCACTGCTACCTTAGCTCACAAATTCGAAATCATAGGTTACTACTTAGCTTCTACTTTGTGTTTAAGTTCAAAGTTGTCCGAGTCGGAATCGGCAAACTGATAAAAGACTTGTGTTTTGGTTTTTGCATATAGGATCTTCAAAGATCAAAATAACATTTGAGAAAACGAGTGTGAAAACGAGAGGGACCTTTTCTCAGCTTCCTTCATTGGATGTACCTCGGATTCCCGACGCTTTAAGGCCTCCATCTAATCCAGGGAGCGGCGACTTTGATGTTACCTTCATCGATGCCGATACCCGAATCACCAGAGGAGATAGAGGTGAGCTTAGGGTTTTTGTCATCTCATAAATTAGTAAGCACATCTAATATCAAAGCCCGTATGCACTCTCATTACTTCATATATTGTCTGTATGTGTATATATTATCGGGAGTGATCCGTAACTTCTTTTTGTAAAATTAATATTTTAATATAATTACAATTATTATGTATGTAAATTTTCGAATCAATTTAATAGTTTAATCATGTCAATAATTGTGGTTACTTGAACTAAATTTTATATTTTATTTAATTTATAATTAATTTTAAAATTTATAATGTGAAAAATATTTTATATTTAAAATAGTAAAAATGTTATGAAATAAATAAAAGAGAGTAAAAATAAATAAAAAATAGGAGAGCAAAAAAGTAAGTATGAATTTTGTGGATCAAATATGAATGTTTTCACGTTTTTTATGTTCTATATTTATGATATAAAATATATAAATAATAAAAATTTATTTTAATTATTAAATAACTTAAAATTTTGTATAAAAATATTTTTTCAAGAAAAGAATCGCATTAGAGATATTTATGAAAAGCTTTATAAATTTACAAAATAATTTTTAAAAATCATAAAACAAATTTTTTGTTAAAAAAATTTCAAAAATTCAAAACCGAAAATCAATACAAAATAATTAGAAATTGAATTAAATCAAACTAAATTATCATGGTTTTGAGAATTAAAAAAAAAATCAAAACCGAATCGAATTTCGCCCTAACAAATTATCTGCACTAGGCTAATGCTAGAGTGGACATTAAATATCAATAGACATCCTTAAACTATGATTTAAATCTTAAATTGTTCTCTAAACTTTAAAATGTTTCAATTTAATTTTTAAAGTATTAATATCGTATTGATCAAAATTTTCTATCAATCAAATGCCAACTTGGAATCTCAGATCACATGGATGTATTCAAAATACATGGATCAAATTTCAAGCATGTATATACTTATTGCGTAACTAGCTAGGATATAACATATTAAAAAAATGTCTTAAAAAATACGTTAAAAGGTAATAGATTGTATCAAGGAGAATTATTTGTATAACACGTTATATCCATGTTGTTGATGCAAAACATACTAAAGTATTTTAAATTTGATCCTTGCATTTTAATTATGTTTTACGTAAGTTGACGAAAATATTTGATCGGTGTAATGATACAATGAGGATTTAATTAGAATATTTTGAAGTTTACAGATTAATTTAGCATCTGGGTCATAGTTTGGAGACCTTTCATGAAATTAACCCAAAATAAAATAAAAACCTAGATCCAACAGTTACAAAGCACCCTACTATTAATCCATCATAGAGAAACCCTAATTCCTACCCTCCGCCTCTTCTTAAGCTACGAACACTCGTAGAGAACGAAAATGGTGAGTTTTTCTTCTTCAATCTATAATAGAGGGTACATTTGGCATGCTCCTCAATCATGTAATCAGGGTTTTAATTTGTTTTTTTTTCTGATTTTTTTTAGCCGTTCAAGAGGTACGTTGAGATCGGGAGAGTGGCTCTCGTTAACTACGGCAAAGATTACGGCAAGTTGGTTGTCATCGTCGATGTCGTTGACCAAAACAGAGTATGTCGTTTCTCGTTTCCAGATTTTAACACAGTATTATCTTTAATGTGTTCAGTGGATTTATAATAGTTAAATAGCATTTCGGTTTTCACGTTTTAGTGAATATAATGGGGGTTTGGGGTGAAATTTTGTGATTAATGGGAGGAAATGAAGTTCAACGTGGTATGGGTTTGGGGTTTTTATGTTTCTTAGAGTATTCTAACTAGCGCATTTGGGGTTTAGGGTTTAAAGAGTTTTTGTTCTTATTCGACGAAATAGCATTTGGGGTCTTAACATTATTGTGATTTTAATGGGGCTTATGGTGAAGGTTTATGTTTAAGGGGGATAATGAGGTTCAATGCTGTATGGGTTTAGGGGTTTTTACTTAATATGTTTCTCAGGGCATTTTAATTAGAAATTATTACGTACAAGGATGAATAACTTTTTAGTGGAAAGTTGTGGTTTTGTTTTTAAAGAAGTTGAACTAAAATTGGGTTCACTGTGTTTTTCTTATTGCGTTTAATCTAGTCTGAAACAAGTTATTTGTAGCTAACGAAATCGAATCTGCATGATGTCAAGTTATATTGTATTTTGGTGATTCTGTTTGTGGGAGTTGTGTTATATGCTTGGTAACGAAGTGCTGGATATTGTGTTTTAGACATGTATTGCTAATTTTCCCCCTTGATTTGGAGGGGTCGAGACTGCATACTGATGCATGCATCGAGGTAAGACTATCCGTCAGATAAGGGTATCAAAAGAATAAAGAGTGAGGTGTTGGAGAAAAAACTTTAGTCTAATGTGTGGATTAAGTGTAGATGTTTATTATGTGTTTGTTCTCGGCTTTCGTTGATCTGTGGATGTTGTTTTGATGTGTTATTTGAGGTATATATGAATGGTGTTAACTCAGAGAATAATAGAATGTGGAGTTTTAGCAGTCATGTTGACTAGATTGGTAATATTTGTGTGCTAAGAAATTATGTGTATTGCTTTTATCCTGGTCTGTCAGGCACTTGTTGATGCTCCAGATATGGTCAGAGGCCAAATGAACTTCAAGAGGCTTACATTGACAGATATCACAATCGACATTCCCCGTGTTCCAAAGAAGAAGACATTGATTGAAGCTATGGAGAAGGCCGGTAAGTACAATAACTTTGACCAACATTATGTTGTTGTTTCTCAAACAATTTTTTCTTTCTAATTGGTATTTCATTTATTTGACAATGGCAGATGTTAAGAACAAGTGGGAGAATAGCTCATGGGGTCGAAAGTTGATTGTTCAGAAGAGAAGAGCATCTCTCAACGACTTTGATCGGTTCAAGCTTATGTTAGCTAAGATCAAGGTCAGTTCGTTCTACTTCTTATATGCTCACCGGATTTATGCACAATTGTATTTTTTCTCAAAATCCAAAAGGCTTTCTTGAAACCTTGATCTGAGCTTAACCGGATATATAATGTATCTTGCAGAGGGCTGGGGTTGTCAGGCAAGAACTCGCGAAGTTGAAAAAGGAGAATTCATCTTGAAATGATACCTGAATCACGAGGATTTGCTAGTTTTGTCATTCAACATTCTGCAATGTGTTCTTTCGGAATGGTTTTTTTTTTTTTTTCAATTAAGATCAGTTGAGTGCAGTTTCATTGGTCTAAGACAGATTTTGTAGTGAATTTATTGCTAGATTTTTGTTTGTGAAAACTTGTGGTAATTTATATTGGCTGCATGAGAGGCATAATAATAGTCTCCATAAAAACAGCGTTGTATTTGTCCTTCCTCTGATGGCCACAAATGCTTTGAAAATTTCTTCAAAAAATTCCTTAAAAATTATATGTGCTTAGTGTTCATTTTCTAATATTAATTTGAAAAAAGAAGAATTCAATTAGATTCTCTAACACATAAGCATTAGAATATTCGAGATTGGTTTGTTTGGTAGCTCGAGTTATATAGTTGGATTGAGAATTGGATTGGTTAAATCTTGGTTGAATTTTTTAAATATTTTATATATAATTTTTAAATAATTTATTCAATTGAATTAGAGAAATTGAGTGAAATGAGAATTAAGTGTTTTGATTGGTTCGATATCAGTCTAATTTTAAAATTTTTGAATTTTAGTCTTTGTATTTTTATTTTTGGTGAATTACAAGAATTGGGCAAAATTCGAATAACAAACATAACCAACGCAATTTGAATCTAAATTACATCTAGAACGATAAACACTTTAATTATCAAGCTATAATATGAGATTTAATCCTTGTACTTTATTCTTACCCTACAATAATCTTTACATTCATTAAATTAAAATTTTCTATTATGGTATAGGGTTTTATGTGTAAAATATATTATTATATATTATTACTAACTACACATAATACTCATAAAAAATCATTACTTTAATTAATGAATTTAATAGTTACATTTAAGTGCAAATTGAAATTTTAAAAATTTAAAATATATAAAAATATCAAATCGGAGAATAAAGATTGAATTCACAATTTATATGTACACAATTAATAATAAATTTTGATTTAATAATTGAAATGTTAAAAACTTAAAATATTCTAAAACTAAAATCGATCAAATTAAATTACTCACAACTTATATGTAATACAAGGAGTAATGGTAAAAGTTGACCAATTCGTTTTGTCTGGCCTGTGAACTTAGTTTATCTTCTAGAATTGGTTTGCACACCACACCTACTTCTCTTAGACCTTATAACCACTGTTTTATTTCAGCAGTTGAAGTGTTATTTTTCTTAGCCTTTTGCTGTAAATGCAATTCAAACATGAGCCATGCCTTTATATATATATTCATAATAGTTTAAATCCAATTAATTTATCGGTTGAATTAGTTAAATTTGTATGTATTTTTTAAAATTTTTAATAATTTATTTAATTAAATAAAATAAAATAATTAAATAAGTTGAATCGATAAATTTATTATTTGATCGATTTCATCACCGATTCAATTTTAAAAATCTTAATTATATTATATATATAATATTAAACTCGATATTTATATTTTTTAAAATTTAAATAAATTTATATTAGACTTGGATACTAAATTCAAGCTCATATCTGATACTAATCCCGAGGTTAAATTACAAGTGGCAATGACAAATATTGTGTTATTTTTCATGCTGCTTTTCTTGCCATTCATTGAGTTGAATCAAGATAGGCATGAAAATAAATATGGTTAATTATTTCAAATAAATTGTTTACCAGAACTGATAAATTCCATGTCGGTCCATTTTTATAAAAAGAAGAAAAATTCAATCCTTGTACCCACATTATTTTATTTGAATGTTAGGATAATTTCATTGTTGAAAGGGTTAATTAAGTAAATAAATATGTTCTTAATGCCTAATCATATGCTGTTAATTTAAGTAAATAAAATTTGAAATTTAGTTTAATTGGTTGGTATAATTACGTTTATTGGTAGGTATTCAATACAAAAGTAAATACAAGGGACTCTCAAAAAATGGAAATTTATCTTTTTAAAAATCTTTTTAAAAATGCTGAAATTAAAATGTATATGTAGTAAAATTGCATTTTGACTTTCAAAAATGAAAAGATTTTTATTTAATCCCTTCAAAAATGATGGAATCATAAGTTAATGCATGATGAGATTATATTTTAATCCCTCAAATATTTTATAGTTTAATTCTAACCTCTTAAAAAGAATTCGGATTCACCCCTAATTTAATAAGTTTTTAGGTAAGTTACAACCAACTAAATATGAATAAGACTAAATTTAAACCGGTCCAATAACTCTTAACCAAACGAAATTGACTTAATTTAAAAATATCCATGATACATATTCGGTTTTTTCTTGTTGCAAGTCTAATTAGAGTAAAAGTATCAGGGAATCAGATTACATTTTGCTCCATTTATAAAAAAAAGAGCAAATGAGTCTATATACATTAAATCAAAAGGCAAACTGGTTTATATTTACAGTTGAACACTTAATTGGTTGATAGCTACGTGTATGCCATTATGGCATACAAAAATAGATTTTTATCAATAAAAATAGATAAAAAATTTTACAAAATAAAAATTAATTTATGCTTTAATTTAATATACATAAAATTTTAGTGATACTTTTATAGAATAATTATTTTTTTTATGGTGCGGTCTACTTAATGAGTAGAACATAATTTGGTTTATCTACCCAACTGACAAGAATTTTGTCTCGTCCTGTTTTTAATTTTTAAATTTTAATTAGAAAAAACACACACTCGAAATAGCATAAAAATGGCAGTTACATGAGTAAATTTGCTGAACAGATACAATTAAAGTCAATAAATTTTCTCATTTAAAAACATTAATTAATTAAAATTTCAAAGTATTTTTCCAATAAATTCAAATTTTCCATTAACTTTAAACAGATATCTCTTATAAAACAATATAAATATTTTACTAACAACAAAATAAAAACAAATACTTCAAATTATTTTTAAGAAAAACTTCGCTTTAATACTGTATATAATTCTTCTTCAACATCACTCCTTCAAGGTTCTTTGTATCAAAATTTGAAGCCATAAACATGGGACTAAAAGATATCCACTTTAAGCTTAAGGTAAGCACCACTTTTTCAAACATTTCATGATCCTATATTATAGTTAAAGGTAACTCTTTTTCATAAACTTATTTAACGTATGAAAAAAGATATGAAATGGTTTCAAAATATTGAAACCCGGATTTTGTTTTCCATGTTTGACTTCGTATAAACCTTAGTTTTCATGAACCAAGCTCTGGTTTTTTGTTTTTTTTTTTTGATATTTTTTGGGGTTTTTTTTAATGGAGCAGGCGTTTAAGCGAAGAAGATTTAGGTTTGGTGATGGTGGGAGCAAGAAAAGAGAGAATGGGGTTAAGAAGAAGCCTTCATGGATGATGCCAATCTCTCATGGCTACCATGTGGTAGAAAATAAGTTGGTGAGAGGCGGCTCCGATGAGCCGGATTTCGATACGGTGGTGGTTCAAAGGGAGCAATTTGATGAACTTGAGTTATGGTTCTTTGGAGTTTTTGATCCTAGGATTGGTGATGGAGTTACCAAGTATATTCAATCTCATTTCTTTGATAAGAAGCCTAAACAGGTAAACAATTGAATCATATTTTCATATACGTATGCACATATAGCTTTAAAATAATACCGTAATGTTCATGATATCAAAATCACACTCGCGACGAAATCTGCAACTGAAATCATGATTTCGTGGAAAGAAATGATGAGTGTTCATGATATCATAATCACTCACAACGAAATCTGCAACCGAAATGATGAGTGTTATGAAACATAGTATAGGAGATAACAAATTGTGTTCAAATAAGGAAAAATGTATGCATCTATTTATGTTTATTGCTTACATAGAGATGATTACACAACATATCATATCATATTTTTACAATACATTATGTATATGTATGTATATGTATATGTATATGGCCTTGATGTATAAGAAGTCTAAACAGATGAACATTGGATCCTATTTTCATACATATATAATTCTATAATGCGACCATTGTGCAAAGTTAATAGAAATCATAACGATGATAACGTTCGTGATATTATAACCACTATTCGCGGTGAAATCTGCTACCATAACTTAAAACCATGTATGTATGTATGAATGTATGTTCTAGTGTAGATTTCTCTTTTTAAATACTCAGGCCTGTGTGTGAAAAACTTTGGCGTTACAGTCTCAAATAAACAAGAAGACCAAAGAGATAATGAAGAAGGCATATCTGGGAGCAAGAGCAAAGGCAAGGGAGGCACAAAAAGAAGACGAGACGTTCCAAACCGAGTCGGCATCTGCGATGCTTATCAATGGAGAAAAGCTTGTGATGGCCAACCTAGGTGGCTATAGAGCCGTTGTATGTAGAAATGGTGTGGCTCATCAACTGAACGGCAAGCACCATGGTGGAGCTAGAAGACATTGGACTCGCAGACTATTTCCAGGTATTTTAACACCTACGACAGAAACCTCGGTTCACTCCGGTCATACCTCTAGTTTTTAATTTAATCGACTAAAATTCATCAAAATAAACAAATTAGAATTCATGTTTAAACCTCATTAATTATATATAATTAGTTTTTAACAATTTAATTCATTTTTGATCGGTTTAATTTTTATCTTAGTACAATCTAGGCTCAGTTGGTCAAATTAATATGATCTTTTATTCATAATGATTTTATTCGAATCTTAGTATTTGCATCCTTTTTTGTAAATGAAATTATTTGATGCTGGTTATGCCATATATTTGTGCTTGAAGTACGCATATTAGCTTGCGATTCAAGTAATGTAACAGCAATACGGCACCCCAGAAGCTCGGAACTTGTTGTCGGGGCCGAAAAGCTCAATGCCGAGACCGAATTCATCATTATAGCAAGCACTGGAATCTGGGAGGTATACATCAACATAAACCATTTTTTCATCGTGTTTTGAAGCTTAATCTGCTCAACTCACCGCCTTTTATGTCCAATGCATATTCTGATGTACATGAAAAAAACTTAAAGATGCATCAAATGCATACAGTTATCCAACACTACATCTGAGCCCGAGTAAATAGGTTAAAAAACTTCCATCTCGTTCTAGTTACTATGTGCACTGTTGTTCACTCCAGGTGATGAAAAATCAAGAAGCTGTGAATCTCATCAGGCATTTAGAGGATCCACAACAAGCAGCCGAGTGCTTAACAAAGGAGGCTTTAACAAGAATGAGCAAAAGCAATATATCATGTGTCATCATTCGTTTTGATTAGTACTATTTTTGTTTTCATCTATAGTTTGGGTATCATCCATTAATATGTATCAATAAACCTGAGAATTTCAATTGAAACTTTCAAGAAATCTTTATCCCCCCCCAACATTTTAGTGGTAATCTTGCAAATGGCAATATCCGATACACGCTATATATAATAGTATAAAGGATTACAAATGCTGAAACTCGAACCCCCGGACCTTAGGTTCGAGTTCTTCGACCTTGTACATTGATAATACCAATGAAACTCTCAAGAACTGGCAGAAAATCATGGGGTAAAAGTATTATGAAGGCCCCTATATTAAGAGTTAAATTGTATTTTACCCCCTTTTACTAAAAACATGAGCAAATTAGTCCCTGTACGTTAATTCAAAACACAAATAGATTCTTTCAGTTAAAAAATTAATCCGTTTGTACTGTTGAAAACTGGCATTGCTGACAAAATAATCAAACAGTGATGCATGACGTGCCACGTACACATCATGCTGACATACAGAGATCAATTTTTAACAGGATAAATAGATGAAATTTTTAATAGAAGGGTCAATTTGCTATGTGATCAAACGTACAAGAACTAATTTGCCAATTTTTTGAGCAAAGAGTGCAAAATGCAATCTGATTTCTAGTAAAATGGCCTCCATATATATTTCTACCAAATCACGGATAGAAAAAATAAGCTATATATAATCATGTTTAGTGGAAAAGTCTGCTAAAAAGCCAATTCAGTTCAACAACATTAACCAATGAATGTGACCGCAGAACATTTTTTTACAAACATATATTCTTAATGGTACCTACTTTTTTTTCAGGTTGCAATAAGGGAAAATAAATGAAAAAGAAAATGTAAATGTTAAGACAGCCCAATCCGCAGTAGAAAACAAAGTTCGTGGTTTCACCTTAATTGTCAAGCCATATACTTCTTTTCACTTGTCTTGATTCGGAACGGTGATAACAATGAAAATGTACGAGATGCTGCATGGTTATTATATGTAAAGTACTTCAGATACTCCACCTTAGTGATGTAAAATACTGACATATTTGTGAACGTTGGGAAAGAATACAAATAAAAGGGCAACGAGAGCAGCAAATACTTACACTTTTGTGGAGTATTATCGGCTGTCGGGGTTTCATCCTGAGAGATTAGGTTCTTCAACGATTGAACTGATAAGAACCATAAAATTAGTCAGCTTTGGCATCAAATACAATCACAATGTTATTGAAAGCTACAACAAAAACAATAGACAATACTCGCATAAAACTTGTCGGTGCTCCACCTAATATATATTTTGATGATAGCATACCATTTTTAAGAGCTTCATAGTGAAACCAAAATATCTTTCATGCACGTACCAAGACATTTATCTCATTTAAGAAATGAGGAAAAGTTAATTCAGGGTGCCAATACACCTTTTAAAGAAGAATTAGCAACAAGTAGAGCATCCGATCCTGAGATAGTCCGACTTTTCCTTTTGTTGTTAAAAGATAGTCGTGACATTTTGTATCTCACTATCCATCGAAGTGCACAAGGGAAGGAACACAAAGCAATTACCTTCACTAGATGAGGCACCGTTTGCAACCAACTCATCAGCCTCATTGTTTGAGTCAATACTATGTTCACTTCTAGCTGAGCTATGATTCCTTTTTCCAAACTTCAACAACCGTCGAAACCCTTTCGATGGCTCCTTTACTTGAGATTTATCCAACACTTCAGGAATCTTTTCCAGTTTCAAGTTCTTCGTGTCAGCTACAAGAGCTCTAACATTCTCCGAATCTGTTGCTGCAACCTGCATGCTTGTCGGAGGTGCTTTGTCATACTCTGAAATTTCAGTACATGGATCTTCCAAAGAAGACACCCGAGCTAAAGGGGCTTGATACTGTTTTTCAGTAACACTTGTGCTCGTAAATTTTGACAATTCCTTCTCAGTGTTACTTACATTTCCCTTTTGAATTTGCAGATATGTACAACAGCATATTAAGAACAAGAATGACATTTACAGGCACATGAAACATGTATATAAATAAAAAATGTTCCCCTGTCAAGGTCTTATAAACCATACCTCATAAGCTTGCGGTTTTGGTTGTATTTGATGTTCTTTATCAACTGCATCAAGATTCAATGAAGAAACAGGTGCACGAATGGCAGCATAATCTGACACCATCTCAGTTTCCCTCCCAATTTTAAAGATGCCATTGTTCTCCTTCTGTACTAGTGTCGTTGCTTCTGATGAATTTACTGTGGGAATGGATTCAAGCATCACAACAGTTTTCTCAATTACTGTACCGTCGTCCCCATCAATATGAAGTGAACCTTTGTCTGTGTTCCTACTTGGTTCAGCAACATCGATGGTTGAAGAAATACTTCCACTGACCTTCTGAATCATTTCATTTCCTCCCAATTTGTTGTCCGTAACATTGGGATCTTTAGTTGTTTTAATTTTGAGCTCGGGAAGAGAAGCAATCTTACTTTTATCATGGTTCATAATTGCTGATATTTTTTTGCTTTCAGGCACTCCAGATGCTTTTGTTTTCGACTTTGGTTCAGAGTGCCGTGACTTCACTGAAGAAACAAGTGGACTGCTACTTGTTTTTGGCTCTGATAACCTCCTAATCCTTGCCATAGATGCCTTTGTATCAGGAGTTACACCACCAATGTCTTTCTTCGGTTCTGGCAATGATGAAACTGAGTGGCTTAATCTATTTCCAAGGGACGGAGTTGCACTGTTCAATTTACTCGGTTTGGAGGCTTTATGAGAATCAACTGATCCCACAGAAGCAGGCTTGATGGATCTTTGTAGCGGTGATGATGGTCCAGGCTCACCATCAGTAAACTTTGATCCCTTATGAGTACTCGGAGAAAGTTTTGATGGCAATTGTTTCTTGCTTTGTGAAGCCACGGATGACTGAGCTGGAACGGAATTGCCTCTTGCAGCAATTCTCTTTTGTCTCTCCATCTTCAATGCTTCGAGTCGCCTAATCTCCTCCTCTTCCTGAAAAAATGTTAAAATTTAGTTAACTAATAACGAAAAAAGAATTCATTTGATAAACCACACGAACTAGCTGACAGCAAGAGCAGCATACCTTCTCCTTCTTTAGTTTCTGAAGATCAGCTTTATAGGTTCTTAGCCTCTCAGCTCGGACTTTTGCTTCATCCAAAGGACTCGGTTTTGAAGGCTTTCCTTTCCGTATTGGCCCTATAGTCTTCTTTTTATCTGAAGGATCGGAAGTAAGCCTTGATTTTCGGTCCTTTTCTGACTTTTTAGACCCTTGCATGACATCTTTATTTTTCTTGGTACCACTTTCAGCATGAACCTGCATTTCATAATCCAAAGCAGGATCGTAACCAATTGACCCCATTTCTGCTCCACGCTCAGGCATCAAACTCAAATCATCCAGTTCATAATTGACCTGGCTTCCAGCCCTGTTAGGTATATTTTCTGCTTTCTGAAGTGATAACGTGAAATCGGAATCCATATTGATAGCACTTCGGTCATCAGTTCCAGCTTGGGTAGCTGAAGTTGATCTCAATGAAACTATGTAGGAATCATCATTTATATTATTTGAAGGTCTTCTTTCCGAACTGTTGGGTGAACATTCAAACCGATTAAAAGTCTGTGGATCAGATGGAGAATTCATAAAATCTGACGGATTCTGTTGTCTATCTACAATGAACTCATCATTTATATTCCTTCGATAACCCCTCCTGCCATCCATTTCACCATCAATGAAGAACCTTCCATCATCAGCAGAGTGACCACCTCTTCTAATAATCAATGACTGATCATTTGATGCTATAGGCATGCGAGAGCCACTTGCACTAATTTCATGCATGTCGGTTGTATTCCCTTCTTCGAATTGACCCATTTCTCGTCCTCCAGAAACTAAAGGATATTCACCTTCATTCACCCTATTAGGTCTTCTCTTTCCTTTAAATTCCTTGTCTGTCGAAAACATGCTTTGATCAGTTCTACGTTCTTCGTCTTCAGCATCTCTAAGTAAATAATTTTGAAATGCTTGCCAGTGTCCACCATCTGTCTCCTTCCCATGAACTGTTTCTTCCCTATCATATTCATCAACAGATTTTGTTCGACTTCCTTTCCTCTTTGAGGATCTCTGAGAGTTCTTATGCTCAATATCTCCATCTTCCATATCCACTTCAGATTCAGAATGTGACTGCGAATCACTACCTGAAGAATTTTCCCTTTTTGAAGTGATATAATTGATGTTCCTGATGACCACCATCCCTGACTGCTTTTTCCCTGACCTGCTACTCTTCTTTCTCGGTTTTGGACTTAATGAAGTTTCATTGTCCAACTCCTCATTTTCTTGAGATTTTGCTCTCTCCATTTCCCAAGTATCTGATCCACTATGGCTATCTCTGCTCTCCATTGAATGTCGCTTTTGTATTCGTTTACCAGCATTGAGTCGCGGATCCTCCGCTGATGGATAAGGTTGCTGAAAGAATGGGCTACCACCCGGATAATTCGGGTAGTAAGGCATCCCTTGCATAGGATATCCTTGAAAAGGTGGCATACCACCTGGTGGAGAATGGATAGGCCAAGGAGGAAACATGGGGTGCGGATACTGAGCTTGGTAATATTCTTGATGGCTCAGGGTCTGCTGATCCATTGGAACCTTCCCATCTAGCCATATCAGAATTTTATTTATTTCAGTTCATTTATGTGAAAGTAGCAAGCATGAATAAAATACTTGTCAAGCATACAAATGAGGTGCTAAAAGCAAATGGATGAACACCATAAACCAAGATTCTCAGGATCAAGACCAAACAAATGCAGGCACAGGTATGTTCAATTTTCTTTTAAAAGATTTTTCATTCATTTAGAAGTCATATCCCCATACCCTTGTCTGGATATGCATAAAAAACGAGTGCAAAGATGGGTAATTCAACAAAAAAAAGGCAGTCCGAGCAACATAGTTCAAAACTCGTACCTGCACTTGATTCAACACCAGACTTTCCATTGTTTTCTGACAACACAATGCCAGAAGCATTCATAGCAGCGAAATCAGATTGGCTGGACATCACTTCAGCCGCTTCAATCTCAAGCCACTGGCCAGTTTCATGCTTTCTTTTCCATAATTCAGTAAATTTTATACAAGCATCCCTGCAAGAAAAGACATTAATCTAGAGACCATTCACAGGTGCATAAATTATTCTTCCAACATGTATCACCTATTAGATTATATGGCCACATAGGACTAAATTGCCTGTTTGAAAATTCCACGTACCTCAAACGAGAGGCTCCAAAAGTTTCAGCAAATGACATCAAAGGTGCCATATTGTCAATGTCAAAACCAGCAGCTACAGCACGTGCGAAGGCCATACTTTGCTCTTTCTGCAGCACTGTCTTCCTTGTCTCCAGGACTTTCAAAAGTTGAGCTCTAGTGAGAAGTCGAAACAATAAGTTATGTATTGGCCGTAAGATTATTCTAACAATTTAAACACATAAAAGGTGATGACAATTCAACATTATGTTCTCCGCCATTGTCATGAAACAGTATGCCACTCCTCTCTTTCTTTTAGCCTTTTTCTACTTTTAATAAGGAATCTAATATGCAAAACATCAATGTAATGATCGAAGAATCTAATATGCCTCAATTCCAAATCCTCTTCTGAAAAGCCACAATGTCCTTCCGAAATTCCCTTGTGTCTGCCAAGAAAAATCATCTCTATTAAGGGTGTAACCGAGTCAAACTTACTCACAACCTACTTGGGCTAGACCAGAGTCCCCAAAATACTCAGATTTGACTCATTCACTGTTTTGTCGAGTTCGAGCATAACTAGCTAAATGGTTGAGTGAGCCAAGTTCAAGTACATACACCTTATACAATTGAAAGGTAAAGCAAACCCACGAACATGAAAAGGGTAAGTTATATGTTTTGCTTGTCAGATGAGTGTGAGTATCAAAACACCTCCCTGCGATATTTTACATGCTGACCTGTAATGGTATTTACCATTATAAGGTTACTGCACTTGCAACATCCCTGATTCACTCGCTAAAAGTGAAGGTAGACGGACAGAAAAATACATCGAAATATGTAATACTGAAAGTAACCACTAAAAACTATCGATATATCCTCAATTAAAAAATGTCAATTCAGACCCAGTACAACATACTTAGAATTTCCCTCCACAGAAGATGCATTCGCTTCAGGTGGTAGTGGACCAGGCTGCAAGGGGGAAAAATGATTAAATCAAATTCATGAGAAGACTTAATACATGCTAAGTATTATTTAGCGCATACTAACCGAGTAAAGGACAATGGCTTTCTCATCACTGGAATCAGATGTAGCCCTGCTGCCTGTCGAAAGCCATCGGGTATAATACAAGAACAATTAAAAAATTAAAAATGAAAGAGAAAGTTTTCTGAACTAGTGTTGAAAGACTTGAACAGGCATGATACTTCACTAAGAACCTTAATTAGTAACACCAGAACTTTTTAGTCCATAAATACATCCGTAGTTATATTAACAATGGCACTAATCCAGTCAGAGTGAAAACCATAGGCAAGAAGTTACTAACAGTACCTTCTAAGCTTTCCAAAGGTTTTACTTGATTTTCTTCTACCTGTCAAAAGAAAAACAACAACATGCATACATAATCTCTATGGTATATATGAAAAATAAAGCCCCTAAAAATATTACTTACGGCACTCGATCCTATATTGTTATTGCTTTGAATTGCAATAGCCTCTTCAATCTGCAAAATTTCAGATTCGACAGAATACACTCGTTCCAAGATCTCTGGAGTACTCACAAATCGAACAAACCTGCAAATGCCAAAAATAGAAATTACTATCTCATTTAAATTTCAAGTTTGGTAGATACAGACACGGCTACAACACTATCACAGCACCAAAACAGTGATCCAATGCCAATATATACATATAACCTTTCCACAGTTCCTTTAGAGAACCAAGTTGCATCAATGGTGGGGTCTGGTTGAAGGATAATTGAGTAACCCCCCTTGGCCATCTGCTCTTGAGCAGTCTTTAAATGGGCAAGGAATGGATTAAGCAAACCTGAAGCCATTTTTTGAGTCTTCCCATTTGCAGATATAACCAAATCACACCTGGTAAAAGTGAAGCAAAGCATAATAAATTATATCAACAAAGGTTACAAACAAACGGTACCCAATTCAACAAAATCATATATAAAAACAAGCTCTAATGCTAGCATTTCAAACCTGACAAAACATGCCTCTACATTCTACAACATATATATATATAAGAAAAAAATGCTCAACCAATTACTTTTAAGCAAGCTAAGTAATAGAAACAAATCAAAGAAGATTGTAACCTGGTTCGAGTTGGTGTGAGTTGGAACACCACTGAGTCAAGTCGAGTTGAAGACTTCATTGTTACCCCCTAAAAGGACAGATCTTTTAATGGTGAAATGGCGGTTATGGAATTGAAAAAAAGCAGCAATTTTTCATGAAAAATACAAAAAAGGAACAAATTTTGACATTTGGTTCTAAAGATAGCTCACTCTAGTACCACCCCCCCCCAAAAAAAAAAAAGAAGAAGAAGAAAGTTTGCAGAGAAAAAAAAACCAATGAAAAGGAAAGTTCTGAGAGAAAGAAAGGGTTTTAGAGAGAGAAATTGAAACCCAAAAAAAAAAGGTGTTCTTTTAGAGAGAGAAATAAAGGATCCAAAGACTGTTATTGTTGGAGACAAATAGGGGATGGTTGGGAAGTGAAAAACAGAAGAAATTTGCTTGAGGTAAATAAAAGAAATGTTGAGGGGTAGAACGGGAAACTCAAGTAAATTTGACGACAAACATTGGAAATGCCGAAGTATAAAGGATAAATATAGTATTGGTTGATGATATGTTTTGTTTTAGAATTTACAAAAATATCCTTTTTTTCTTCTTGCCAATTTCGACGTTATAATTATAAACAATCCTTTTATATTTAATATATTAAACTATTGTATATTATATAATGATGGGATTTTGACCAGTATTTAAACAATAATACAAAATGAAAGCAGAAGTGGTCTTTTTACATATTGGTAATATAAAATATTTTTAAACTTATTTAAAAGTAAAGCATATAATAAGCAATTTTATACCATTTCTAAATAATTTATGAACCCAAAAATATGTAATTAAATTTTAAAAAAATTACACGTTTAAGTATTATAAAAAAAACTATTTTAAAATTATTAAACATTAACTATATCAATTGAATTAATAAGTAACTTTTTGGGTCATAATAAAGGAAAGGAATCTTATCTATTTTCATCTGGGATTAATGATGATTTTTCTAAAAGTGATGTAAAAGTATATGGGCAAGAAAAGATGGATTTAGAAAATTTTGAAAAAAAATTTCCAAATAATAGTTGCAATGCAATTATTATTTTCTAAAGGTTTTAATCGATGAAATTTAACTATGATTTCCCTTTGATTATCACACCTTTTTATTTTATCTTAAAAAAATCTTTCGACCGATCAAATTACGAGAATAATAGATAGTATTAATTTGAATATTTATATATTTTAATATAAATTCAAATAATATATATTCTAATTATTATGTGTAATATTGATTGAGTATTAATTTAGTTAAATTTAATATTATTATTAGCGTAAGAAAATATAAGTTTAAGTGTGCTGAAACATGTTTATTATATATGTTTTTGAAATTTTGACATATACTCTTAAAATAAATTAATAAATTTTGATTTAAGTTTTTATGAAAATTACCGATATTTTAATCGGTTGTGATTGAAGGAGTTTTATCGTACCCGACAACCCGACAAGTCAACGAGTATTTATGAATCTCTAAAATAGAATGACAATCATGTATCAATATACAAATATAGATTACAACTGTAATCATATAACTTTTTCTTTTCTATTTTTAGGAATACGTCTTTTTTTCTTTTTTTGTGTCCATTTTTTTTATAAATTATTGTAAATGTTGATATTTATAATTTTTTATACAATTTAAATGATCAAATTTTATCATTAGTCCTTATACTATGCGTAAATTATAAATTTAATTTTTATTCTCTGATTTAATTATTTTTAATATTTATATTTTTCAAACTCTGTTTTTTGTTTCAAACAGTAATTGTTGATCTTATTAATTAGGATGATGTGATTTTTTTTATTATTACGTGAAAATAATAAGTTGATATGGTAATAGTAGGTATCATTTGAGTTTTGATTAAAATTTTGATATTCGAAAAAACATATGGACTAAAAAAATTAAATTAGGGTATAATAGTTGAATTCACGATTTACACATAAGATAAAAGACTATAAGCCTTTTAGATTTGATCAATTTGAATCAAATTAATTTGGGTTTTAACATATTAAGTAATTTTGATTCAGTTATTGTTTGATTCGAGCCATATTAAATTTCAAATCATTTTAAATTTAAATTATTTTAAGTTCGAATCATTTCAATTTAAAACTCCAATATTTTAAATTAAATTATTTTAAATTACGATGAATTAAAATTTTAAAAAATTCAAATTTTAAATCATTTCAAATTACTTATTCAACTGCTTTAAAATTCAATTTATTGTCAATTTCGAGTTTCATCTTTGCATTGCAGCGGCGAAACACTAGAAAATGACGAACCATGACCCAGTCATCATCTTAATTTCCAAGTTTCAAAACTTCGTTTTTTGGTATACCAGCTTTAGTTGATCTTTATATATATAGGGTTAATTCCATCAAACACCCCTGAACATTTTGAAAAAGTGGAAATGGTTCGCCTGAGACATGTGATTTAGCTGTGAAGATATTAGAAGAGTAACCATTTAAGGGGGTATTATTATGATTGCGTTAAATTCAAATAATTAATTAAAAAGGCTGATACTGGGACCCTTCTAAATAAGCATTAGTTAATCAATTACTTAATATTTTTGTCTATGGAGTATCCAATGGCTATGAGGCAGGATATGGAATTTTTTTTCTGGCCAGTGAGTGATTAAAGTGTTTGTTAGGGTAAACTAGTAATTACTTAATTATTAATAAGTTTATTTTATCATTTAATTACGAAAAGTTATAAAATGATTATCAATTATTTAATTTCTTTTGTCACATGTCCATAAATAATTAACGAAAAGATGACGTGATAACTTTTAAAATTAACATAGTAACAACTTTAACCTTCAACATATTGTGTCAATTTAGTATTGATTCTAAAAAATTTAGCTCTCAACAGTTGCATGTTGTGTAAATATTTTACAGTTTTACTTTTCTTTGTGACCTTTTCACCTAAAAACTAAAAAAAATAGCTAAATTTGATAATTAAAAAAAACAAATTAGAAACACCAAAAAATCTAAAATAATAATTTTTATTTTTTTCTCGTTATTTTAAAATTAACACTCTATGTAAATAAAAAAATAAATTACACAATGTGTAAATGTTGATAAATAATTATTTTAGAATCAATATGAAACTGACACGGCCTATAAATATTGAGGGTTAAATTTATTATTATGCTAATTTTAAAAGTCTCTAAATTATCTTCTTATTGATAATTTAACCGTCGATTATAAAAAAGATAAAAACAATTTTTTTACTAAAAGTGTTATTTAAAGTTATTAACCATGCCAATGTGTTTTTTTAATATATTGATTTTTTTAGAGATTTCAAGTACAAGTTATTTATAAATATATTTTCAAATAATTATAAATTAGGATCAAATAATATAAGGTATAAGCAAAATAATAATCGGACTAATTTGAACTAAAACCTAAACATGACAACAACTCTTACACATGATAATTACGTATTGCGAGACTCGAACTTATATACATAAAGGCCCGAAACCTTATTATTTGGCAACAATTCTAATACCTAATCAACTAACATATTGGGAAAATAAAGTAAACGTACTTAAGAGGTCCCTCTATTATAAGAACCTGATCAAATTAGTTTATTTACTAAATAAATCAATACTATTAAAAATAAAATAAAACTAAGTTAGAACAAAATTATCATTTATTATTTAAAAAATATCATTTAATGTTTAATAGAGTTTTTTTTAAGTTCTTATAGTTCTGTAAATGAATTATTTTGTCTAGAATTAAACTACAATTGAAACAATAATTACGATATTTTTTATATAATAAATATTAACTTTATTATAATCGAGGTTTATGTAAATATTTTTAATAATAAAAAACTAAATTAATTTATTTAATAATAAACATTCTAATTTAATTTAATTTTCATAATATACTGATCTCCCAAATATTTTAACCAAACAATAGTCGAAATCTTTCAAAAGAAAAGTCAACAAGTTGTAGGCCATGTCATGATATCATAATCAAAGTAACCAAGCCAACTTAGTGAAAAAGGATAATTAGGTTGCATTTAGGTGAAATGTTATAATATATAATTTAATAATTGTTAATTTTTTATTTAATAATATTAAATCAGTGCTTAAAAATGCTCGTCGGCAGAAAACCCAATCTTAATTGACAATCAGACTTTATTTTGTTCTATTTTTCCTTTAGAAAAAGAGATTTGCACATTGGGACCTTTTATGCTTTTTTTTTTCCGGCCACTAATATTTTATGTTTCAAAATATTAAATTTTGGCAGCAATCATTCATTTGTGATATAAAAAAGTATAGGGTAAACTACCCTCAAAACCATTAAAATATTAATAAGTTTATCTTTTGGTTACTCAATTTTAAAATGTTATGAATAAGTAATTAAACTATTAAAAAATTTTCATTTAAGTCATCAGGCTGATAAAATTGATAGTGTATGGTATTCTCTATTTACATTACCTGCTTCAATGAAACAACTTTTTTCTTCGATTTTCAATATTGATTGTCAGATCAACTTAGATCTAATGTATATTCTACGATAGGTATTGATCTATTTTATTGTTCATCAAATCTTTGCTTAAAATTTGCTAACTAGACTTAATATATATATATATATAATAGCCCAATGACTTGAAAATAAAAACTTTAAAACAATCTAATGATCATTTTGTAATTTTTTAAAATTAAGTGACCAACACATAAACTTATTAATAGTTTGGTGACCTTAAATATAATTTACCCAAGTGTAAATAGGCTTCACCTTTGTCAACCTATAGGTTACTAAAATTTGCCTAGTCTTTGTCTTCAAGCAAACAACTATTAATATTTTGAATATTTAATTAAAACAATTTATTCAATAAAATAAATAATTGTGTCCAAGTTGTCTGCACTTGACAATGGATGGAGCGATTGATTGACAAATGGAGAATATTTCATATTGATATATTTCCTTGTTTTATTCAATTATGTTCTCTCTTTTTTTTAAAACAAACATGTTTTTATTTGTTCTTGTTAGGAATTTTCTAATTATACAATAAAACAAACAGTAATGATGCAATTGAATATAATTTTATAATTTATAAGAGGAGTATTTTTGTAATTTTAGAATTTAGTTATTGATACAGTTAAGTGTCACATTAACTTAATAAAATATTTAAATATAAATATTAAATTAAATATTTAACACAATTTTATTAATATAATTATAATTTATAGGCCTCGAGATCTGGATTATTGAACACATATTAAAGAGTAAATTACATGAACTGATTAAGTTTCGGATTCTTAAATATTGTGTTTTTAAAGAGTATTTATATGAATTAATTGAATTAAATACTTGTTTTAATTTTAAACTATATATAATGCCTACAATATTTTAAAAAAAATTAGAATCTAAAATAAAAGGAAAATAATTATCATATTGAAATTCAAATATCTGATTTCTTATTTAATTTTAAATCACGTAAATTAAAATAATATTCTATAGCTTATAAAATATATCGTGAAAACAAGACAACCTATATCACCAAACCCAACATGACCAATTTATTTTATTCTTTTAATGAATAATATTCTTTTACAATAAAAAATGATTATTCCATTGAAATTATCTATAAGCAGGTTGTGAAATCTTAACTTGTATTGAGTTGAGTAATAAAAAATTCAGTTTCAAATAATCAGTTTTGTAGTATCAGTATGTTTTCAATGTATTATTTCATGTTTTTATTTTATATTTATATATATATTTATAATTTAATTTTTAGTATTGTATGTGTTTTACTGTGTTACTTTGTTTTATATATTAATTTCGGTATATTTTAATGTATTATTTCGAGTTTATAATATTTTAATTTTTACATTATTTATAATATAATTATTAATTATTTAATAAATTACATATTATATATAAATATATCACAATTACATTAATATAATTATATGTAAATATATATTTTTAAATTATTAATTAGATTCAATACTTAATAAGTATATTTTAAGTTCAAATGTTGATATAAATGGGTAATGATGGAAATAGATTGAAATATATTAAATCAGTTGAAATACACTAAAATTTGATTGAGATAAAACTTAAATTATCTGCTAATGGTTACGGATTAATGAAAAAAATGAGTATAGAAATGAAAGAAATAAAAGGCCACCTTTCTCAATCAAACACCAAGATTAAAAAAAATCAAAATGAGTAAATTTTGTTAAAAAATTCACTTAAGAAATATTAGAAGAAAAAAAAATCCACCTAATTCATCATCCAGCTCCAACTTTTTCTTCTGCAAATCATCCGTTTTCCTGTTTTTTTTTTTTGGGTTTACTTCAAGGAAAAAATTCCCGAGAAAATTAAATCCTTGTCCTTAACTCAGATCCGTAGATCATTACCCCAAATTCTTGCCGATAAATCTGTTTGTTTTAGATTCTTTTCCATATTCCCCTTTTTCCAGGGCAAATCAAAATATACCCTTTTTTTTTTCTTTAATACAACCTAAGTTTTATCTCCCTTTACTTTTATTTTCTCCCCACCTTGAAAATGCAGCTTAATGACCCCAAAACGCTTGTTTTGGTTCACTGATTAATGGGTTTTCGTGAAATTTTCAATCAAGTTTTTTTTCCCCTTGGGTTTCCCCTTTAGTCACTTAAAAGGGATAACAGGGTGTTTTCTTTTGGGAATTTTTGGAGGGTCTAACAAGCATTCAATAATCTGGGTTTTGATCTTTGGAGTTAATAGATAAGAATTTTTGATGGATCTCAGAGTTGGTTTGAAGAGAAACATCTTGTAGTCAATTTCAATACTAATAAAGTGGAATAAGAAGGGAGGGTTTCTTTTATATCGTGATAAAGTTACAATAAAAGATTAGAGATCATGGAGCATATTATCGGTGGAAAATTCAAGCTTGGTCGAAAGATCGGGAGTGGATCGTTTGGTGAACTGTATTTAGGTATTATGATTAATGGAATTTTATTTCTTCTTTTTTATCCTCTTTAAAGCTGCTTCAATTAATTTTTTTGATGTACTTGTTTTGCAGGCGTTAATGTACAAAGTGGAGAAGAAGTGGCTGTTAAGCTAGTAATCTTCATTATTATTATTATTATTATTAATTTGGTGTTTTACTGTTTTCCCCACAAATTTAATTAGGGATGGGGAAAGGGTTTTCCTTTTTTTGTGTGTTTTCTTTTCTATAGTGTATTGGTGGTTGATCACTATATATATATATATATTAAAATACATGGTTGATTTAGTTGATGATTGTTGCACTTGTGTCTGATGTTATTCTTTGATGCATTTCTTTATGGTTCATTTGGATACCTAGTGTTTCATATCATTGATCTGCTTTTTGGGTGGTGTAGAAACTAGTTTATTAGCTGATTTATCTGCATATGCTACTATGGAGATGCTAGATTTAATGTTGTAGAGCTATGTTGTGAATGTTTAAGCCCAAAGCAGTTATTTTATGCCTATTAAGCTCGAAGAAAATCAACCAGTGATGTTTGTTCTTCTTTCAAGTAGTTCACCTAGTCAGAGTGGAGATATCTGCAATTAGCTGAAGATTGCTCTGGAGATAGTACATGACGAGCTATGAAGGCATTGTTGGAGAGTTTATATATATGTTTACTTTTATAATGATATAAAGGAGTTAGGGGGTAAAAGTTTGTTTGACTGTGACTTACTTTGAGTATTTTTAGAGTTGGACCATGGGGCATGGTATTTTAGCTGATAGATTTCCATGATTTGCCAAAGTGCTTTAAATAATTTGGGTAGAAGTTTAATTGTTAGGTTGTAGTTACACTTCTATTCTTTGTTTGCCACTTGATACTTAAATTGAAATGTCACCGTATTGCCAATGTTCAAAGTTTTGTATCTGTTTCTGATATGTACACCTTGTGTTTTGCAGGAATCTGCCAAGACTAAGCATCCACAGCTTCACTATGAGTCAAAGCTGTATATGCTTCTACAAGGGGGAAGTAAGTTTAGTTTCTCTCTCAATCTATTTATTACTGTCAGTTGTAGTTAGGGAGTAGTTTTCTTACTTTCTTTTATGTGTGCAGCGGGCATTCCACATTTAAAATGGTTTGGAGTTGAGGGTGAGTACAATGTTATGGTTATTGATCTTCTTGGACCAAGCTTAGAAGACTTGTTCAACTATTGCAATCGGAAGTTCTCTTTAAAAACTGTTTTGATGCTTGCAGATCAGTTAGTAAGTATGCCATCTATTTCGGAAACTTTTATTCTAGTTACTTGGCTGCCTTACTAATAATTGCTCTTTCCTGTTGCTTCAGATAAATAGAGTTGAGTACATGCACTCTCGTGGTTTTCTTCACCGTGACATAAAGCCTGATAACTTTTTGATGGGTTTAGGGCGCAAAGCAAACCAGGCATGTTCTTCTGTTTAATCCCTGCACCTTACAGATTTTTGGTTAGATAGTTTCGAATAGGTTTTCACGGGAACTTCTTTTTCCCTTAACTGAAATTCAGCTTGACACTTCAGCATCGTTCGAGTCAATATACCACAGGCTCTCCAAGTTTGTGTTGTTTAATTCCATTGTTTCTTATTTTTCACTGTAGGTGTATATAATTGATTACGGCCTTGCGAAAAAATATAGGGATCTTCAAACACACAAGCACATACCATACAGGTAATAGTCCATAATGTTTTTCATCAGTTATGTTCGTCAATCATTGGCTAACTTAAGGCATCTATTTTTGGGATTTCCATACTTAGGGGGTAAAAGCACCATTGTGTTAGGAGTTGGATTGCATTTTGCCCTCTCTACTCAAAAAATAGGCAAATTAGTCCCTATACATTAGATCAAAGAGCAAACTGGTCTTTCTGTTAAAAACTCCATCCATTTTTACTGCTAAAAGTTGGTCCCTCTATGTCAGCATAAGGTACATGTGGCATGTCATGTGTAACTATTTGGTTATTCTATTAGCCATGTCAGCTTTAACAGTTGAAATGGATGAAAATTTTAATAGAAACGATTAATTTGCTCTTTGATCTAACGTATAAGGACTAATTTGCCAAAATTTTTAGTAAATGGGGGGAAAATGCAATCTGACTCCTAGTACAGGGGTCTTCATGGTACTTTTACCTACTTAGGAAGCCTTAAAAATTTTGATTTCATATTAATAACTATTCAGGAAAGCTTAATACTTATTCCGGTTTTAACTTTATTTGTCAATTCTTCCAATAAGTATATCTCATATGTTTAATACATATTTCTCTGGTGAATTCAATATTTAACTCAGCAACCTCATCTTTTGCTATTTTTTCTTGTAGGGAAAACAAGAATCTTACAGGAACAGCTCGATATGCAAGTGTTAACACTCACCTTGGAGTTGGTGAGCAAACTTAGTGAATCAAAAATTCATTTTTGTTTTACTTTCAGTGAACACCCTTTGTTATTTATTTCATTTTTGGCTTTCTATTTGATGTGACTATGCTGTATATAACTTGCAGAGCAGAGCAGGAGAGATGATCTGGAATCTCTTGGTTATGTGCTTATGTACTTCCTAAGAGGAAGGTTGGTTGAACACATTACTGGGTCGCTTCCTTCAGTAACATTGTTATAAGTCACATTTATTAACTTTGTTTCTTGTTCCTCGTCTCAGCCTTCCATGGCAGGGCCTGAAAGCCGGCACCAAAAAGCAGAAGTATGACAAAATTAGTGAAAAGAAGATGCTAACTCCCATAGAGGTACCATTACTTGCTTGCTGTTAATACAGGAAATTTTGCTTATTCTCCATATTCGATAAATTTAAGATTGAATGTATGTCTGACTAGTAATATGTCATCTTCAGGTCCTGTGCAAATCGTATCCATCTGAGTTTACATCTTACTTTCATTATTGTCGATCGCTACGGTTTGAAGACAAACCAGATTACTCATACCTGAAAAGGCTGTTCCGGGACCTTTTTATTCGTGAAGGTTAACTCACTATTTAAAGTCCCATTGTTCATATATCTGTCACTTTTCTAATATTTGAAAATTTAACCAATCTTTTCATTAGTTCTTCATCACAAGTTTGGGTGAGATCTTTTATTGTAAAATCTGCTTGATTGAACTCCCGAATTAATAACCGGTGCAGGATATCAGTTTGACTATGTATTTGATTGGACTATACTGAGATATCCACAGGTTGGCTCTAGCTCAAGAGCACGGGTCAGTGATCTTTAATTCGATGACCTTGATTTTCATGGAAATACTGATTTTGTTTTTTCATTAAGGATTCTGATACCGTGTTTCTTGTCATTCCTCAACAGGCAAGCCCAAAGCCAGGTTTAAGTCCCCCCGGAGTATCTGCTGAAAGAACAGAAAGGCCATCTGGTCGGTTCCTTTTCACAACCTGGTTTGAGAATATATTCCGACAATTTAACTGGTTATAAATTTTTTGACATAAAATATCATATTTAAGACACCCGAATTCCCCATGTTGCTACTCCGATTCCCCTAAATTAGTGAACTTATAGTTTCTAGTTCATATCCTTATTTTTTGCAGTTGGCCAAGAGATTCGAGAAAGGTTTTCTGGTGCAGTTGAGGCATTTGCAAGACGGAATGTCTCTGGCCATGGTTTGCATGGTGATCAGTCTAGACACAGATCTTCAGATGACGTGCCATCATCCAAGGATGCGGTGAGCTATCTCGGTTCTGCATTTCTTTATTTTTTATTTTATTCTTACGTTTAATTTATTGTTCTCCGTTGAATTTCGCTTCCTCAGAAATTCAAGTTTAAATGCCTTAGCTGTTCACTACCGAAGTTAATGAATTTTCTGTTGAAACTTTTCTCTCCTTCAGCAACCTGATTCTGAAAGGACACGCTCCTCTTTGAGAAATGATAGTGCTTCAAAGCGGCCTGTTGTCATATCAGGCAACAGCCAACCTGGCTCCTCTGGTGAGCCAAGTGAGAATCGTTCTAGCAGATTATTCTCAAGCAGTGGTCGCATGTCAATGACTCAGAGAGTTCAACCCGGCTTTGAATCAAAATCATCATCTTTCACTCGTACTGCAGTCACAAGAGCTGGCCGTGATGACACCCTCCGAAGCTTTGATCTTTTGACGATCGGGAGTGGGAAAAGGAAATAAACCACACATGCATATCTGGTAAGAAGAATTTCCCTCTATCCTATTCTCTGATGGAGATTTCGACACTAGAGTGGTATTTACAAACCGTTTACTCCGTATATCATCGTCCATTATTGGGTTCCATCCACAGCAATCCCCGGAAAAAAATGAACTTTCCAATCCCGTCCTCTCGTACCATTGTCAAGTGTTCTTGCTTTGCTATTATGATGCATCTAAAAGAAAGAGATAAACTGATCCCATTTTAGGATGAAATTGTTCATATATTTCCAACAGTTTAGCTGTAATAAACACTTGATGTTTCTTTGTTTCTTTCAATCAGATACCAAAAAAACAAAAAAGATTGCCTAAAGATTTTCTGGTTTTTATGACATATGATGACTCTGTTAATATACCTTCAAGTCTTGTGTTACTATTATCTGTAAGATGAATGTTGTTTCTCATTTTAGTATTGCTTGGTACAATGTTATAGTGGTCATACCATTATGTTACTCCGATTTTTCAATTTTTTAAATACTGGATATTTATATCTAATTCATATAGGAATAATAAAACTTGTATTGTTTGATGAACTTTGATCCAAGTTTGTTTTTTCTTGAATGGTGGAGGCAAGTCATTTTTTTTTTGTTGGGGCGGGGGGGGGGTTGAATATAGTGATTATATTATTTGCTTGTCTCACCTATTGTTTTTGGAACTAATCTTAATCGGTTGTTATCTGGAACAAGAGGTTGAATTTAATTGGTTGAATTGGGTTAAAAATTTATTTTTTATTTTAAAATATTTTTATGAAATTTTAATCAATCAGTTCGATCCGCCTTGTCCTAATCGTCCAAAAATCCTATTTTGTTTGTATTTTAATTTTTAAATAGATAAAAGTATAATAATATAAAATTTGAAATGAAATTTTCTTAATTTTTTTTTATTTATATGAAAAGTTGCACCATGGAAAATAAATTAGTAAACATCCATGGTGCGATGTTATGTAAACAAAAAACCTTCAAATGCTATTATAAAATGTAATAAATCAATCATAAGCATATTTAATTAATATAATTATTTTATCTACTATTGATAAAGTAAGAAAATCAATTTTTAATATTTTATTACATCTTAAAAAAAATATGATCCGAAGTACAAGATGATAATTGTTTTTCAAAAAATACAATCTAATTATATATTTTTGAAGTTTGAAAGAATATTCATGAATATTCGCATGTGCAAGATTATGACATAAAAATTTAATTTTTATATTTTTTACTTTTAAGAATTTAGTTTTTTTTTAAAATTTTTTATATTTTAAAATTTAGATTCAACTGTAAATATTATTAAAATTATTCTGTTAATTTTTTAATTATATTGTCACTAACTGAATATTTTTTAATTTCAAATGTCACACCAAGACATTTAACAATCTTAATAATTGAACTTGAATTTTGAAAAATATAAAATAGATAGACTAAAATTTTAAAATAAAAATAAAAATATTAAATTCTAAATTTCCCAAAATTACGGACACCTATGTTAAATTTTTCACTTAAAAATAAACTGGAAAGCAAATCTAATTTTGTGCTCAATGCTTATATTTTTAAATTTTAATTATTATTTTTAATTTCAAGAATTTAACTTTTTTAATTATTTAATTTAAAAATTATATTAATTGATATAGAAGTTATATTAAATTTAAATATCTCATTTTTTGTTTTAAAAATTTTAAATCAAATTTTAAAATATTAATATGCTATATATTCAAATTTAATAAAAAAATTAAAAATACAATTTTTTTAAATAAGGGTAAACTACACAAGTAGTCACTCAATTAGTAGTATTTTTATTGGTCACCAATTATGAAAAGTTACAAAATGTTAATCTAACTATGAAAAGTTAGAAAATAATCACTCAACTATTCAATTTAGTCTTTTTTGGTCACCCAACCATCTTAGATTTTTTTGGTGTTTCTATTTTTAAATTAGCCAGTTGGTGATAAGAAAGATAAAGTGGGATAGTTGGGTGACAAAAACAGAAATTTACAAATAGTTGTATGATCATTTTGTAACTTTTCTTAATTGAGTGACTGAAAAAGAAATTACTAATAGTTGGGTGACTACTTGTGAGTTTACCCTGAAATAAAAGTATAGGATCAAATTTTATAAGTTTGAAGAGTACAGAGATAATTGCAAAATCAAACCCCAAAAAAGCGAAAATATAATTAAACAGTCACTTCGCCATTGCTTGTAAAAGCTCAAAAAACACGCATTTTTCTTTCCCTGTTTTCTCCGCTGAATCAACCAAGAATTTCTTAGAGTTCTTATCCCAAAACAACTTTTTTATTCTTCAATTCACTAAAAAAGAAAGATTTAATTTCCTTTTTTTTTCCGTTGAGAAAATTCGTTGGAACTCTAGTTTACAATCCAATCCATATATATTTAAAAAAAAAAAGAAGAAGATTAAATCTTTTATTTTTCTCTCCATTGAACGTGACGATCAAGGGTTTCTAATTTTTCAGTTTTCATTGTTTGATTGCCGGGGGGGGGAGATTGAATTCGGGATTAAAAAAAATTCAAAAAAAGAAAGAAGAATCATGAAAATGCAGGTGGTGGGTGACGTGGCATCGCTAGACCCTGATTCTTTGAATGATCTGAATTGGAGAATATGGACTATCTCTACAACTTAACGCATAATACATTACTACTAATTGAATTTAGCCAAAAAGGATTTAAATGTTACTATTTGGGTCAGGACTAAACTTGATCAAATTAAAGTACAGGGACTAAATACACAACTTTCTCAAAGTACAGTGACTAATAGAAGAATTTAGCCTATTAACTGTAAAGCGAAACTTAGATGAATTTAATGGGTTTTTTTGGTAATGGAATTCTGAAAGAAAATGCTGGGTTTTTTCTTTTCTTGTAGTTTTATTTTAAAAACGGCTGTCTGCCTCCGAATGAATTGAAAGAGCGGTACTTGTTTGCGATTGATCAGTACTTTTATGGTCATTTGGGATTGCAAATTCATGGTGAGGGAACCATTCAAAGGTGGTGTTAAATGTTTTATGTCATGTGTGGCAGAGTTCAAGGTGGTAACAAAAGATATTTGCAAGCTACCATCATTTTTCTCTACGGCTCTGTTTAGAAAAATTGATGTCAATGACAGTGGTATCGTGACAAGGTATGTATTGGTGCACCTTCGGATTTATAGTTGCATGATATGTGTATTGGCATCTAGAACCACTGTTGATGGATGATAATAGAGGGAGGAGGACCTGATGTAAACAAGGAATAGAATTTTTTGTTGGCAATATTTTGCTTAAATAGAGAAGTGGTTTTGTGGTGGTCAGTCATCACACACCTTTGCAACACATTGCTGTGGAATTCGGAATAGCCTTAACTAGGGTTTATATGATCCTTGAATATGTTGGCATATCTATTGTCTTGTATCACTTTTTGGGTTAGTCTTTTACTGTACGTTTATAAGGCTGTGATTGGTAGTTTAGAGAAGGGTAGGATGGGATTATCAGACTAACTACTAAAATCCACTCAACGGGTTTTGATTGAATTTGTGCAGAAGTTTTGATGATGAAATGGTTTGGGTACAGATGTGGAAATAGACTGTAGGATTTAAATAGGACCAACCTGAGGGTAATTCATTGAATCTTGGTTAGGTTCTTGGTTGTTCTTTTTGCTGAAGAAAGCTTGAGTAAACTTGCAAATCATTTTATTATGATTTTGCTATCTGAGACTTGATTTATCTATGAAACACAGTCAGTTATAATTGAATTATAAAATTGTAAGGTCCCTGCATGTTTTAATATTTTAAACTAAACAAGTTATGGTTAGATATGTTTTTATCATGCTGTAACTTTTAGGGATCAATTTGTCAATTATTGGATTGGAGGCAACATTCTAACTATGGATTTGGCAACCCAGGTCTATACAGTTCTTAAGCAACCTCATTGCAGATACCTTACTCAGGTATATTCATCTTTCTTAAATGCATGTTACTTGAATATGATTGTACCTTATACCAAGCAAGGAGAGAAAATAATATGATTATATAGTGTATTGATGTGACATGTTAAAAACTAGCTGCTGAACGGAAAATCTATGGTTGTAAAAGTAATAATTGTCCCTGCCTACTTTTAGTAATTGGTATCTGAATACAGGGTGATTTCGAGCCCATTTTACACGAACTTTTGGCATCCCATCCCGGGCTGGAGTTTTTACGAAGCACCCCAGAGTTTCAGGAAAGATATGGTATGATCACAATCATTTCATCAAATATCTTTGTCAATTTGTTTGGGATTAGAGTATTTATTCGCATTGTCTTGATTTCATACTTCACGCGTGTCAAACAGGTTCCAGACTTATATTTGGCTTACTGTATTTCTGGTTTTGCATATTTAATATTTAGTAAGAGTAGATGTAACTTCTAGCATTTGGTGCTAAGTGTACATAAAGAATGGCACTATTGCAATATATTACTTAGTGTACGGCCACTGGCTTCAGAAATAAATTATTGAACTTTTTAGGTTTTATGCTGTGCTGTCATTGTCAAGTTCTAATTCTTGCGAATAGAAACTCAATATGGTTTTACCTTACATATTTTCACTTATTTTGTATGTAACAGCTGAAACAGTTGTATATAGAATATTTTACTATATAAATAGATCAGGAACTGGCCATCTTACCCTCCGTGAGTTGAAGCGTGGCAACCTAATTTCTGCAATGCAGCATGTGGATGAAGAAGAAAGCCTGCAAATTTGGTGATGCTTTTTATGATAATAATATTAGTTTCTGAGAAGTTTTGTTTCTCATTCAGCATTTTGTTTATATTTTCTCTAATTTGATGAATAACATTTTATTCCTACCATTCTATATTGCAGATACTTCTCTTATGAACACTTCTATGTAATATACTGCAAGTTTTGGGAGCTTGACACCGACCATGATTTTTTTATCGATAAAGAGAACCTTATCAGATATGGTAACCATGCCCTTACCTACCGGATTGTTGATAGGATTTTTTCTCAGGTTCATACTTGTGACATACTATTTTCTTTATGTTATTTATCCTCATAAATCAATTCTGTTTAAAGTGTTTAGTTATTCTTTTATATCAAAGAACAAAGAAAGATGATAATGCTTTTGGTTTTTCAGGTGCCAAGGAAATTTAGTAGCAAGGTTAAGGGGAAAATGGGTTATGAAGATTTTGTTTACTTTATACTGTCAGAGGAAGATAAATCGTTGGAACCTGGTCTGGAATACTGGTATATTTCCTCCCTTTTCTTTGATTCAAGCACATGAGAACCTTTATTTACTGATGAGCTTGTAATGGAGTCTTATACTAACGGATTTTCCCCCCATGAATTTAAGCTGAAGAGAAACAAATTGAAAATCGTTCTAAATGTACTTGCTTTTGACTGATGGGTAGAGAAATGGTTTTTTTAATCTTCTTTGTGTATTTGAATAATTTAAAACGTAGCAATCTCTTCAATCATGAGCATGAGGTGGTTTGATAAAACTTAGCTGCATTTTTGGTAAAAATACCATGGAGGTCCCTGTACCAGGAGTCACAAATGGGCAAATTAAGCCTTGTATATTAGATCAAAGAGCAAACTGGTCTTTTCTGTTAAAAATTCCACCCATTTCTATTGTTAAAAACAGGCGTGTTTGACAAAATAATCGGACAGTTAAATACAAGGACCAGTTTTTAACAATAAAAATGAATGAAAATTTTAAAATAATTTGCCTATTTTTTTAGTACAGGGGGCAAAATGCAATCCAACTCTTATTACAAGGGTCTCCATGATACTTTTACCTTGCGTTTTCTTAGTAGCCTCATATGAGATATCATTAATAATGACAAAGTTACCTGATCCGCTGCATTGTTTGTTTAGGTTTAAATGCATTGATTTGGATGGAAATGGGGTGCTCACACCAAATGAACTGCAATTCTTTTACGAGGAGCAGTTACATCGAATGGAATGCATGGCCCAAGAAACAGTTCTCTTTGAGGATATACTATGCCAGATTGTTGACATGATCAGACCAGAGGTGAGTAGTGGATTCTCAGCTGATAACTTGTCTTTTTGTTTTGACTGTGTGTAGATCTACATATTTCTGCATGATCGGTGCTAATACATGATTGGTGTCGGTGATTACAGAAAGAGGACTATATCAGCCTACGCGACATGAAAAGCTGCAAACTTTCTGGACATGTTTTCAACATTCTTTTCAATCTCAATAAGTTCATTGCTTTCGAAACTCGTGATCCTTTTCTCATTCGTCAGGTATATATATCCAAGTTTAACTTTTAAATTTTAACGCCATTATGAGTACCCTCTTTACGAGGTGCTGACTACAAAGATATATTTATTTTAGGAACGTGAAAATCCAACATTGACGGAGTGGGATCGTTTTGCACATAGAGAATATATTAGGCTTTCCATGGAAGAAGATATTGAAGATGCTTCTAATGGAAGTGGAGATATTTGGGATGAATCATTTGAGGCACCCTTTTAAACTTAATCAGGTATGTTGTTGGAAATACATACAATTGAAATAGTTTCTTGTTGCAGTCTTTTTCTTGAGTGAGTTATTGTCACTAAAGTAAGGCTGAAAGTACATGTGAAGCCCCTCAATTATAGGGACTGAATCAAAATAGTCCCTATACTATTAAAAGAATCAAATAAGGGCAAATTGTACATAGTTTAACACATTTACTGTTAAAAAAATGACAACTTTTTCTTTTCATTTGTATAACTATAAAAACCTTTTGAAATATTAACTTTGTAAATAACATCTTTTTAAACAGTTTATGTTGAACTCTGTTGAAATTGGGACTTATTTGATTCGGTCCTTCTAATAGAGAGTATCCAGAGCTTGATCATGTATGGTATACCCGTTGAGTCCATAACACCTATTTCTTTAGTATTATCTGTTTTATACAGGAATCGTAGATGGGAAGGTAGATTAGCTTTAGAATACCACATGCATTAGTTTTTCTGTTTAGGGGCAATTGAAGAAGAATAGGGGAGTCCATGTAACTATTAATAATAGCTCATAAGGACAAATATGAAAAGCAAAATTTTGATTGTAATATGTGGGTCAGTGGGTGCCATCTTTTGTCTTCCATATGTTTCGTTTTTTTACCCTTCATTTGTTGCCTTGGTACTAATATGGTTTGGGTTTATGATTAAAGTCGAGTTTAGAATTATAAGATATGATATATTTTTTAATACTTTTATAATTAGATATTAGAATCACAAACATTGGTAAATTAATACAAATTTCGTAAATTATAATATAAATATGATAAAATAATTTATTAATATATGAAATATAAATTTTAAATGCTTTTTAAACAGAAATTATTTGTGAAAGTTAATTTAGAAAAAAAAAATTTGATTGGAAAAATTATATCAATCTTTAATTTAACTTTTTTTGTTTAAATTTGGTTAAGATTTTTAATTTATTCAAAACACCCCATATAAATTGTGAATAAAACATAAAACACAATGATAGAATTAATATTCCTAACAGCACAGACAAGATCTTTTCCTATGGATTATCAAATAAATTAAAATCCACTATTGATACCATTTTATTAACAATAATTAGGAAGGGATAGTGTACGCTCATTGAAATAAATTTTAGCCATTTTCATGTATATTGAAATAGTTACACCTATTGTCAGTCATATAACAAATTAACTTAATTTACATTATTAAAAAATAAAAAAATCAAATAAAGAAACCAACAATGGGGTATATACTACATGACTTCTTTCTCTTTGACATAAAATAGGTTAGGTGTGAAAAATAATACACAACAAATATTGAAAGAATATTTACTTCCATATATATATATAATTTTACAGACGAACAATCTCCTAGCTGATTCAAGAGCCAATCTCACAAATCTCAAACCACTTTGTTTAAAAACTTTTTCAATGGAAACTTGAAAGGTAAGCTGTGGCAAAAAACAAAAGCTACTTACCAGATAATATTAAAGCTTTGTTATCTTTGGATTTCCAGGGCGATAGCTATTATCCCATGGATACCACTAAAGTGAGTCAGGTCATTTTCTATAATGATTCTCTGGGGCTTCATGTTGCGGCGGCAAGAGGTTTATGAAACTCCCTTGAACAGGTTGACTGGCAGCTGCGGCGGACTCGTCCTCTGCAAAATATATGCCGATATTAATGAGTGAATTATCCCCAAATACTGGATTATATAGATGTGCCTTAGACTATATCTCCCAAATACTTGATAATGTCTTACCAAAAAGGGATTTGATGGAGGGTCTCTTGGGCTTTGAGCTCTTCTTCTTCAACTCCGCTGCACAACGGAATAAATAAAAATGGGTCAAACACAAAGATAAGCTTGTGTGCAAAACAACCCGAAGAGAACAGACAAAGATAGATAGAGAAAAGCAATCATCAATGATCTCTGTAAAAACACAACGTATGTCAAAAGTACCGAGAGGAACGCTACAGGCATGGAAAACAAAAGGAACAAAAGGACAAAAGTATAAATTGGAGGAACCAAAATTACCAATGCCAGGTAATTGATTGTCATCTACAATTTCAAAGTTCTTGTATGTGTAACCGACAAAGTTTACATCCTTGGATGAAAGCATCTGTATCAAAAGGTGTAAAATTGATTAACGTTGCTCATGTCCTTTAACAGCAATTGCACTTTATTAATCATGTTAGGTTGAGTTCAATAATATGTCTGAAAACACGTACAAATTTTGTATGATGCTGGCTAGTCGAGTTCTTGAGGTTCAAAATATTATAATAAAAAAGTCTATTTGTACTAACCTTTCTCCAAGGACCTGATTTTGTGGCAGATGGAATTTGGTTGTCAGCCTGGTGCATGAAAGAAAGGAGAAATAAGAATATGCCTTAACACAAATGTATATTTAGACACAACAACGATAATCCACCTCCTCAAACTTCTCGAAATTTTGCGTGTCCAACTCGTCATTGACTTCAGGAATAAATGCAGCTTTCATTTGATACAATTTGTCCCATTCAATACCTTTAAACCATGGGTGAGCCTGAAAAAGAACAGATACAGACGGTTAATATAGTCATTTCCATTCTATTTTAGAACAGAATCAAAGAATCTTGAACAGAACACACCGCACAACACCTTAATTTCATTAGCGCCCTTAGTGCCAAGCCTTTGCTCAACATTACATAAGAGTTTACTGATAAGATCTTTAGCTTCGGGGGATAGTTTTGCTTCTTCGGGAAATTTTAAGTGCGTTCTCCAATTTACTATCTAGAAGATATTGAACAAAGGACAATAAATAATCATCAATGACAAAGACAACAATAACTACCAACTACTTTGAGTTGCGATATAGAAGCATTTCATACATGATAGCATAACAATGTAATGATAAAAACTTACCTTCCGACAGGTCGACATTGGCTCATCAGAATAAAAGGGTGGATATCCAACAAGCATTTCATACATGATAGCACCAAGAGACCACCTAGAAAAGTATCCAAAAATCCACTATAACATATCTTACAAAATATTATCCTAAAATAAGCATATTTCATGAAATATAAATTAAATAAAAAAATGTTTAATATACAAACCAATCGCATTCCATTCCGTATCCTTTCTTCAGCAAAACCTCTGGAGCAATATAGTCAGGTGTACCGACCGTAGAATATGCCTGAGTATTACAACATTTAAATGTTTAAGCAAAATTAATTTGCAATTTCAACAAAAAAGAAAAAAGCTTTCTAAATAAACTTAGCATGAAAAAGCGGTGAGCTTATGGTCGTTCTAGAATATCTAAGGCAACTAACAGCTGTAAAATATAAGGCTTGCAAACTCTAAACAATGGAAAATAAGAAGCAACAAGTCTATAACTTTCTTGCTTTATGAAATCAATAGCTCAATCACTGATAACAATAAATAACGTTGAATTAGCTATATGATAGACAAGTAATTACAAGCATCCTTCTGTTCCTCTGCCAATGCTGCAATTGCTCTTGTTGTGTGCGTTTTGGTGGAGCAGGTCGTCCATCACTTTGAAGAGCCCCACTGAGATTCTTTGCTAAGGTAAAATCTTTTTCCTGGAGATTACTGCAATCTAATGGTTTACATAATCCAAAATCTGATAATTTCATATGACCATTTTTATCAAGTAGCAGGTTGTCAGGCTTGATGTCTCTGCAGCATGCCACATAGAATGAGTTCACCCCTTAGTGCAAATCCAGGAAGATTATTACATAAAAGCTTAAGAAGATTCAATGTCACGTCAACTCACCTATGAATATAATTATGTTTGTGGATTGATTCAATTGCCAGGACAGTTTCTCCAACGTAAAACCTGGCCTCATCTTCTGTTAATATATCCTTCCGCATCAGTAACGTCATCATATCCCCCCAGGTAAATATTCCATAATGAGATATAGATACTCATCATCTTGGAAGGAGCAATATAGTTTGACAATGCAATTACTGTCAACCTCCGCAAGTAGATTCCTCTCAGCTTTCACATGTTCAACCTGAAAATTATAAATGCAATTAGAAAGTTAGCATCGTGATTCAAAATGCATTTACGCAATTATATAGCAGGATTGAAATAGTGTATACCTGGCCTCTGCGAAGCATTTCTGACTTCTTAAGCTTCTTCATGGCATAAACATGACCAGTTGCTTTCTCCTTGCAGATTCTAACCTGTGATGAGAAGATGCGAAGTTAAAAGTTATTATCGTAAAATTCATTCTTATGAGTTTTATAAACTCAGAAAAAGGTGAGTCACAAGAGAGAGTTAACAGTACATCCAAAGAATCCACAAGCTTTAGTAACTTGCAACTATTCAACAAATACAGTACATATGTAGGAGCCTGTCCTTCCAGAAGTTTACTAGATGCATTGTCTCAAGAAAATAAAGTGCTGAAGGCAGGCACAACAATTTTTTAAAGCCAAACAGGCAGAACAATTTAAAAACACGATTTTAGCAACAGAAAAATCTAGTGGTAGTCATAACTCGCCAAAAATTTCTAAATTTTGGCAAGACTATCAAAGCAAGAGCACAAATAGAAGACAAGAACCTATGTGATGATGTACAGTATGATGAAGATATAATTACCTCACCAAATGCACCCTTGCCTATCATGGTCAATGGCTCAAAATCATCAGCACCCATTTTATGCCGCTGGAGTCGCATGTATTCTGTTTCCTTCTTCTCAAAACACTTTAGTAAGTTGTTTTGTTCTTCTTCAGAGACTTCAGCATCAGCCAACTTCTTTTCTAGAATATCACGTCTGCAAAAAATCATAATTAACTATCATTCCTATTCTTCAAAATGAACTACCATAACTTTCCCCACAGTCCTAATCATGCTACATATTTTACAGATGATACAGAAAGCACTGGCAAAATTAAGTTTTCTGTATGAAGTTTTGAACCAAAACATGCTACTAAGCATCTCAACATGAGATAATTCCACCAAATTGTCGATCTAAAATATGGAACGCAGTATAAAATTGCTTGCAACATTATATATGCAGAAAAACAATTTCCATGAGAGGGAAGAATTTAAATCATACCGCTCCTTTCTTTCCTGGAGGCTTTTCATCTGCTTCTTGTAATGGTTTTCAATATATTGCTTTGCAGCTTCTACCCGCTGTTTGGTGACATTTGACGGTGCCTCTTCGCTTGCTGGTGGTTTAGACCCCTCCTTTCCATTTGCAGCCTCTTTCTTCTTCGAACGCCTTAACTTATCTTTAGATTTCAATTTGTTGAGCCAACTCCTTGCAGTTTCCATTGGTTTATAAATACGACCCTTACAAAGTCACACTTCTAGATGTACATTTTAGCTACCCTTTTCATCAACTATCTTATTCTCAGAGATCAAATCTTGCAGACTTTTAGCTCGTCACTGTTTACCGAAATATCCAACAAACAAATTCTGCAAATATAAAAAAGAATGAAATAACAGTACATTAGCTTAGAATGAGGGTTAACGTTTCAGAAAAAAAAAAAAGGGAAAGCAACTTCACAAACAAATTTTAGGTTTATATCATCTGTCAAAGGATATGATATACAAACAAACAAAAACTAGACAACTGGTAAGGAGAAAAACATGGTAATCATCAGAAACCTCATGATCTTTTGGAGGCGATTAATGTCTCACCAAACAATCAATTACTATGTTAAGCTTAATTAGTTGTGACATGCTAGCACTAGGCAGCAAGGTATGCACTATTAGGTTCACTTTTTGCACATTTCTTACCTACCAACATAGTTTTTTTTCCTACATGTTTCAGCAACCAAACAACCCTCAACTAAAAACCCGAATCTCAAACAGGTCGAAAATTGAATCCCGAAGTAGAATTGATTTACAGTAACCAATCTAAAACTCTTGTGGGACAAAAAATTTATTAATATCCCAACACTTTATCATCAATTTAAAACAAAAAATGGAATGATGCTGTGATCCTCAAGTCTTAACTATTCACCCCAAAATAGTTAGCATTAAATCAATCAATAACATTCAAAGCAATTCAACTCAGAAAAGATTGGAGAAAGAGTTAAGATTACTTATCGTTAAAAAAATAAAGCTTTTTTTTTTCATCAATTTAACAGAACAATCAAAATCTGATAACAAAAAGGGAATCTACGAACTGAGAATCACATGTCAAAGAAGCAAAATCGATCTAAAAATACCCGAAAACAGTCAATTGAAAAAAATCACCAACCAAACAGAAAGAGTCAAATCAAAATCTCAACTCACACGGAACTTAATTACAACTAAAAAACTCCAAAAATAAAACAAAAAGCTTTAAAATATAAAGAAAACAAAAGAATTGCAGAAATTAAACTGAACACACGATTAAAGCACCGAATCTAGATTGGGCGATTGAGCGAGAGAAGATAAAAAAACGACAGCGTTTCCAATTTTCAGAGAAGAGTGAGCATAGAGAAGAGAAGATTGAAGCAAAGATGCCCGAATTGAAACCCCATTGAATATGATTTCAGGCTTTTTCAAAAGTTGGAAGCTTTGCCTTCGCTTTGCCTTTTAACTGCTTTTATATTTATTTGAATTTCGTTTTATATTTCAGTTCCTTTTTTATATATCTTTTTTTACATTAAATTTAATAATTTTTTGGGATTTACAAATTAGTCCAGGGTAAGCTACACACAATGTCACTAAATTATTAGTAAGTTTATATTTTGGTCACTCAACTTCAAAAAGTTACAAAATGTTCATTGATCTATTCAAAAATTTTCATTTAAATCGTTAAACTATTCGAATATTTTTATTCAAATCACTAGGTTATTAGGTTTTTTTTAAAGTTTGGTTCCACGATTGTTACGGTGGATTAATACCCATCAACGAATAAAAATATATATATTAGATCCAAGTCGATTTGACGGTCAGCTCGGAGATTAAAGAATAAAACTATTCGGATATTGGTTTGCAGATTTGTGATATTCAAAGTTGTTTCATAAAAAAACTAAAATGTAGAATAGAAGGGGAATGAGAGCTTTCGATTGGTATTGGTAATGCAAATAGTTAAGGTCATACAATATTGATTCTAACAAGAAATGAAAACTTTCAAATGGTTTGAAGATCATTTAATAATTTTTTGAAGTTAAGTGACCAAAACATAAATTTATTAATAGTTTTAAAACCTTGAGTATAATTTACCCATTAATTAATTTGAATTTTAAATGAATTTGGTTAGGTTTGGTGTTCATAGATGCAGTGGACCATGTAGGACTTTACATATGAATTAATAATATTAATCCCTTCCACTATGATAAATACAAACAAAATTATAAGTATAATATACCTCTAAATATAGGTTAGACAAATTAAAATATAGAATTCAACAAGTACAAAGCACAACGAATGAAAAATGAATAGAGTCGAATTAATCTAAAAATTATATAATAATTTATCTTACTTTTCAATTTAAAAAAAATTGTTTTAACCATACATTTAAATTTTTGTATCTTTTAACTCTTAAATTTGTACAATTTGTCAAATCACTCAAAAATAACAATTTACGTGTATGCCACATTAACAATTAATTTTTTACAAATTAAAAATAACTTTTTTATTATTTTTATACTTTTTAGTTTAAAATAATTTTTTAAATTTTAAATTTTAAAAAATTAATTAATTATTGACTTAATATCCACATAACAATTAATATGTATGACAAATCAGTAAAATTAAATAATTCAATGTCCTCGTGGTGGAAATGAGAGCCAGCGTCCTCTTTAATTTTCATTTGCTTATTTTTTTAGTTGATTTAATTTATATCTTTAAATTAGCTTATGTAAAATTCATTCTTATAATATGATATAAATTTTGGATAACTTTATTGGTTTTATTATGAAATTCATTTTTTTAATTTATTAAATTAATTTTAATTTTTTAAAATTTGATCTTGTATTTAAAAGTATTGATGGTCGAGTTTAAATCCGATTCAAAAGAAGAATAGACTCAGATTCGATTTACCCAAACAATTCATTTCACTATTTATAAATGATAAAAATATTTTTGAAAATTAATTATAAGAATATATAAATAGTACTATAAAATTATTCCTATATATTTTATTTTTAAACAATAAAATGGGTTGAAATATGTACGGTCAATATATTGATATGTGTCTGCATGTAAATTTTACTTATGGAGTTTAAAAACTTCATTAACAGTGTATTAAATATTTTCTTATATAATATAAAATATGATATAAATATACAATTTACAACATATATAAATAAAAAGAAAAAATTAGAAGTGAAACAAATAAAAAAAGGAAATGAAACAGAATAAATTAGGTAATTTATTAAAAAACAATTAAATAATAAAGAAAGATGAGCTGGACCACTTAGAAATTATGGGATTAGAGAAGTGTCTGTCAGTCAAGAATAATTGCCTTAATAATTTCTTTTCTTAAAAAATCACTTATTAAAAGCCTTGACATGTGTCTTTGTTCTTTTTAGGGTAAATATACCATTTGTTATTTGAGTTTTGTTCTAATGTTCAATTTGGTACTTGAATTTAGCTTTAATGTTCTCTTTGATATCCAACGACGTTGTATGGACCAAAATGTATAGGTACTTGGGAAAAAAAACTCAAGTACCAATGTCAAACGTAGATGCTTAATTGGGATAGAAAAACTCAAGCATCAAATTTAGTTCTTAACATTTACCCTTTTTTCACTTTGGTCCTTATTTTTTTTTTTATCACATTGACCGTCAATCTTCAAATTTTAGTGAAATTATTCATCTTTGGACAAAAAATTTGATTTAACTATTAAAATTTTAACAATACTGAAGTAACAGTTCATATGTACTATATTGTTTACATGAATAATTTATTTTAAAATATATATAAACTTTTTTCAAAAATGTGTATTTTTAATTTTATAAAGTAGCTGCAAAATATGGGTGGTTAAACTTTTACAAATTTGTTAGTTTTCCATAAAATAATAATTTGATTAAAATTTAAGGATTGATAGTGAATATGACAAAAGAATAATTAAGATCATAATGATATAATATAATATAATATAATATAATATAATATTATTTAAACATTTATATAGGCAGTGGTAAAAATATAGCATTATTTTAAAAAGTCAAAGTACAAATTTATTATTATATTAATTTGTAATTGTGTAAATTTTAAAAGAACTAAAAGAAGAATTTTACCACTACTTGCCTTCTTGTCTCCGCCTACAGTACATAGGGGACTAGAACAGCCTTAACCCTATGAGCCAAAGCTTCCTTAATAAAAAAAACGCATATAATAATATCTTTGCTTCAATGGTAATTCTCATGTGTTTTTCCCCAAAATAAACAATAAAAACTCTTGTAAACAGAGGATAATAATTGGGGGAAAGCAATGGGAGCAATAGCAACTACATGATGAGCAATGAGAATGGTGTGAGTTCCCTTAGAACTAGGGCATCATATTGGGGGGACCATATCATGTTTTCCAAGGCATTTGGTTTGGATACACATCTTTTCAAAAATAAAGAGGAAACAAAAAGTCCATATATATATATTAATTTTTAATTTAATTAATTTTAATTTTTATATTTTTTAAAAAATAAATTTTAAATTTAATTCAAATAGTATGAAGATTAAATTCACGACTTTCGTAAAATATAATAAATTTAACCAAAACTTTGTAAACATTATTATTATTTATTTCAAATCTCTCATTACATTACTTTATTTGTACAACATAAATCCCCATTTGTTTGCCCCCTTGCGTGGTTAGGGAATTTATAAATTTCCTTCAAATTTAACTTATCAACAAAAGTTGTTGAGGCTTTAATGGTAACATTAAGTTGGAGTTTCATTTTATGTAAACGCGTAAGTTTTCGTTTAAATTTATTTTAATTAATTAATTAATTTGAAATAAATTAGATTTTCAATTCATTACTTTTAAAATTATGTGTTTGATAAAAATATATTATTTTTTTAATATTATTTTATCTCAAGCCAAAACTAATATTTATCTTTAAAATATAGATAAGTATAAATATATATAAAAAAAAGAAGCCTAAAACAAAATGAAAAAATTTGACTAACATAAGTAGCCATCCAAAGGGGGAAATTATTGAAGTGTTGAAAGAACATGACAGTTGCTGGCATGGATAGGGGGCTGTTGGGTTTTGGACAAACCATAGCCAATGGGAAAAGAAACAGGGATTAGGGACTTATAGGAGATGTGTTGGGAGACAATAAGGGTCAACGGAACATGATCAGCAATTCTTACAAAACAGGAGAAAATTTGGACAATGGCATGTGCTTATTTATGGCTCCCAATGTTATTTTTGTATCACACTATAATAGATACGTTGTTTGGTATTTCGCTTTCACAATTAAGAAATAGTTTTAAGTTACATGGATTGGGCATAGATTACTTTGTTTTTGATGAAAAATGAGATTACGGTTCGAGAACAAAATAAAAAATAAAAAATTGTGGATTTTAATAATTAAATCTTAAATCTGACATTTAAATATGGGTGAAACTAGAAAATTATTTTAGTGGACAAAAATGAATTACAAATTATGGGATCAAAATATAATTCTACTATTATGCTACAAAAAAATTAAGGGGATAAATGAAAATTTTACTATTTAGGGTGAGGGTGGGCAAGACAATGCCTATCCCTTTGCTTTCGTTCATACATTTATTTTAATTGTATGAATTAAGACTTAATCTGGCGATTACTTTTGATGAAGTTAAAAATTTAAAATGATTGAAATTATATTTATATTAAATAATATATTATAAAATGAAATAATAATTAATTATTAAAATTGTATTTATATTAAGAAATTGTTAAAAATTTATATTTATATTGATTAATAAAATATATTAATATTAACCTATGATTAAAATAATATTTAATTTTAAAATAATAATAAAGTAAAAGTAACAAATATAAATTTAAAAAAATTACAGGGGCAAAAGGGGGATTACTCCTTCCACTGGTTGCCCAGTTCACTCACTACTTGAAGACTCCAATTGAAAATTGGGAGTCCAGCGCAGTAGAAACTCCTATCGCTGGTCATCCAAACAAATATCACGGTGCGTTTTAGTTCAGTGAGAATAAAAATGGCCGTAAAATCAAGGTCGCACTAGATGTCCAGTGCATCCAAAGACAGCCTAAATCAACCAAGTTTTGAATAAAGTAACAATTCTATCATCTATTTCATTTGTTAATCTAAGGACTTATTTATTAGGTTTTTTTTTTAGATTTATAGGTCGAATTAAAGGAAAAAGTTGTTATCATAGCAATTATTTAGAGTTCAAACCTATTGAATTTCATGTTTAAAGGATGATTACGTGAATTGATTGAATTAGATTTCAACTTCAAAAGGAATGGGACGTCTTTCCTGAGCCAATGAACTTGGTCTCACTTCTTCCTCTCATTTAGGGGCGGTGCTAAGGGGTGGCAGGCCCCAACCCTTTAAAATGAGAAATTCTAATTTTTGTCCTTTAAATTGATAAATTTATATTTTAATTTTAGATTTATACTTCAAACTAATTTACTAAATTAAGTCTTTGATTCAAAGAAAAATAAAATATTGTTTGTCGATAAGCTTGCTTTAGCTTATTTCCTTTCATTTGTCAATTCAAGGCCCTTCTTTTCCAAGTCTCCATTTGTAGACTTTATAGGATATGAAAATGAGGGGATTGTTACCATTAGGGATTGCAATAACCTATTTGCTCCGACTAAATTTTAATGCTTCCTCATTTTAAATTTATTTTTATTTAAATTTAATTTTTAGAAAAAAATTATCAACTTCAACTTGATTTGCTCTGAAATATTATATAAAATTTATATTATATTCATTTTCCACAAGATTAAATAAAATACATAATAAAAATTTTAAATTATTTAATTAAATATGTTAAAATTATGTGACCTAAATTCTATCATTTAAAAAAAATACAGTGACAAAATAAGTGAATTTGTGGTGCGAAACTCCTATTGTATCATTCGGTTTTCAACATTAGTGAATTTCTTCTCCTCTACCCGTGGTTTTTCCCGAAAGGTTTTCCACGTAAAATCTGCTTGTTTTTATTTTTCTTATTTTTATGATATTCTATTGCCATTATCAACGTCTATTATTTCAAAAATATAAAAATAGCTAAAATATTACAATGTCTTAAAAAAAATTTACGATTAAAATATATAAAAGTTATATTTTTTTTGTAACATTTATCTCGTTATATATTCTTATAATATCTATTCTTTTTTATACAACACCTAAGAACTACCTATAACCCCTCCCGAACCCTTAAATAGGAGGATAATGCACTTCAGCGCACTTAAACTCAAGTCCTCTTGTATTGGTAACAATGTCAATGTCAATCGAACTAATACCCAACTAACCAACAATTATAAAATTAAATAATTAAAACCTCACAACTTATTTTTTATTAAAAAGACCCACTAACCCGTCGACTCGAACCCAATTTTAAAAAAAAAAAAATCCACCCCAATAAGGATGGTTGAAATTGATGGATTAAGATTATTTTGACATGGAAAATATCTAGATTCAAATTTAAAATTTGTTAAATATAACTTTTTGAATAGACCAGTTAAATTAAACCTTAAATTCAAAGGTGAAAAAAAAGAATATTGGTGTATAGCTTGATGGTCACTTTCATTGGTCAATTCTAAGGCTTATTTTCCAAGTCTTACTTACATAGAATATTGCTTGGCTGTGTGCAATAGGGAAAAAGTAACCCAAGGAGAAAGGCATTGCAGTAAATGGAAGAATCAAGAAGAAGAAAAGAAAACACAGCCAGGAATCTATAAAAAAAGTTGGTGGTCAAATTTGTAAATAACATAGAATTGTGTCCCCACTATAAGAAGAAAAAAAAAATCAGTGTTTGAAAATCTTACTTTGAAAAATGAAAACGAATCTGCTGCCGTTGGCAAACAGGCAAGCAACTTAAAAGGAAAACAGCTGGTGATTGTGATTTAAAATTAGATTAAATCATTTCATCAAGTCTAATTATGCTTTCAGTCCTTGTGCTTTTATTTTTTTGAAATTTAGTCCCTTGCTTTTAGTTTCTTTCAAGTCAATTTACTTGTTTGATTGGGAAAAAATTAAGATTAAAATCCAATGTTTAACGCTGGTAATTGAAATTTATAAAACTTGAACGATTAGGCTTTAATTTTTAATTTAAGCTTTTTTAATATTAAAATGTTGCATATTTTTTATTGATTAGGTTTTAATTTTTCAAATCAGATAATAAGAGCGTAGTCAGGGGCTGGTAGGGGCTAATCCCTTAAAATAAAATAAAAATTCATTTAGGCTTTTTAATTTTTTTTAAAATTTTAAATTAATAAAAATAAAATTGTACCTTGGTCCCCGATAAAAATTTGATTTAATCATTTAAAAATTATAAAGATATAGGCTATTGAAATGGTGAAATTACATTTTTACTATTGTAAAATTTAAATTTCAAATTTGGCCCCCTTAAAATAATTTTCTACCTTCGCCTCTGTCATATAAGTAAAAAGATTAAATTTTAAAATCTAAAGAGTTCGAGCGTAACTAAATTTTAATTATTTGTTTATTTTTTGAATCTTATAAGACAATTCGATACAAACAATTTCAAGTATTCATAGATCACATTTGATAAAATTTAATTGACAAGAAAAATAATTCCTCGAGGCTTGACTTTGTCCATCAAGCCTCTGAAGCTTTTATTTTTTCAATGTAAAAATTTAAAATTTTAATTTTAAAATTATAATAATTAACTTGAACTTCATCAAGTTGGTCTTAGTCGACTGAACGGGTCGAGTTTATTTTGCTCACTGTGACCAAGTTTAGCTCAAATATGGGCCTTGATTTTGGTTTACCTTTTTGAACTTCTAAGCCCAAACTTTTTATAAACTCTTTTTATAGGATAAAGCCTTCAATGAAAAAAAAAAGTAGATAACTTTAGTATTCTTAGTTAATTAGAATATAATTTATTTAAAATAATTAATATTTTTGGATTTAATAAAGGAAAAATATTTGGTATACTTTTAGGGGAGGTTTTAGACTCTATAGTAGAGTCAGGAAATTGATAAATATCTTATAAATATATAGTAATATATTAAATAAATAAATAAAAAAGACACAAGAATTTTTTTTAAACTGCATGTCGAATAAAAAAATACACTGACAACGTATCAAATTCTTATCATTTAACGAAATTATAATATATAAATTCATATATTGTGAATTAATCATATTAAAAGACATTATCGATAAATTATGAATAATTTTAAAAAAATATTATTACTATACTTTTTAACAATAAAAGTGTAACAGTTTTTATACCACATTAAATATGAATCCTCCAAATAAAAAATTGTTTTTTGTATTGTTAGTAGTATTAAATAACAAAGTGTGAAATAATTGAGCTTTCAAGCAAATCGGAATCTTGGCATATTTCAAGGTCTTTCTTGGAGTACTGATGAAGTTATCAAAAACTCCCTCTGTTGGGCGAAGCAATATGTTTCGATGTCCGAACCAAATGGCTCTAAACTCTCAAGCATGGTTTTCGATCTTGGCTATCCCAATGGTTGGGTCTACTTGAACACAGATGGTTCGGTCAAATATGAGGATATGTTTGCTGCAGTTGGAGGACTTTTGCGAGATCATCAGGGCACTTAGATTGTTGGCTTCACAAGGTATCCAAGTAATTGTGAAGTTATCGATTCAGAATTATAGGGCATCTTTGATGGGTTACAAATTGACTTTGATCGTGGCTTTCGGAAAATTATCATACGGACTGACAATCTCGAAGTAATTAACCTTATTCACAAAGGAGTTCGTAACCTCATTCACGAAGGAGTTCGTAAATGTTCTGATTCTGTTTTAGTTACAAGAATCCTATTGATATTGAAGCAATTAAGTCATTGGAATGTCCAACATATTCCAAGAGAAGAGAATAGCATTGCTGATAAGATAATCAAGCTCAGGAAAGATAGGGAACCTGATTTGCAGTTATTTGATAAACATTATGTAATGAGTTTTCTCAATGTTTGATCTTTGAAAAAAAAAATTCAATATGTACACATGCTGCTTCTTTTTTTAAATCATTGTAATTATTTTATGGGTTAATACACCTTTTAGCCCCTAAATTTAGTAATTATGTTCACTCTAGTACTTTAATTTTTTTTTTCATATTAATTCTTAAACTTAGTAGCTTTTTTCAAATTGGTTCATAAACTTGGATTCCGTTAAAGTATGCTAATGTGACACAATTAAAGAGTGTCATGTCATCATACTTCGACGAAATCAAAGTTTAGAGATCAAATTAAGAAAAACGATCAAGCATCAATTATTAAGTTTAATGGTTAAAATTTTGGTAAAAGTACCATGAAAGCTTATGTATTAAGAGTCAGATTGCAATTTATCCCTTCTACTAAAAAATTGAGCAAATTAGTTCTTATATGTTAGATCAAAGAGCAAACTAATCTTTTTCGTTAAAGAATTCACCAATTTCTATTATTAAAAACTGGTGTGGCTGAATAAATAATCAAACAATTTACATGTGATATATCACGTGTACTAATACTAATGTATAAGAATAATTTTTAACAAAAAAATTAATTTACTCTTTGATATAACATGTATGACTAATATACCTATTTTTAAATACAACGAAGAATATACAGTTCAATTATTACTCTCACAACTTCCATGCCTTCAAAATTTTTATTAATAAATTGATTTACTGATAAAAATTATTTTATAATAATCTATCTAGAAAATTTTAAAATGCAATAATAATTTTTAATCATTATACTTTATTTTTCATGATTTTTAAAATTAAATTTTTAATGATAATTGATATGGGTTAATGTTAGTATAATTCATTAATGTCAGTTAGCCCTTTTTATCTTATTACTGACAAAAAACCAGAACCTGTTTCCAAAAGTTATTGACTTTGACATGACAACTTTTACACTCATATCAACAAGGTCCCGCCATCAAGAAGTGAGTCAATTCATCAACGGTTGCCATTCATCCACGTGGAAAAATCAGAGAGGAGATCATGGTATTAAACTAGGTGATGATGGATGTGAAAGTGGGGAGCAGACATGAATGACAAGAGAGGAGACCATGTTGTGTCAGATTATTGTCAGCTTTGAGCATGCATGGAGTAAAAAACAGTAAAACGGTACAATTTTTTTTATTATTACGGTGAAAACTGTTTGTTAACTGGCAGTGTTCAAGAAAAGGGAAAATTACACTTAAGGTTACTGAATTATTAATAATTTTATATTTTGGTTACTCAATTTCAAAAAAATTATAGAATTATTATTAAACTATTTAATTTTTTTTATTTAATTCACTTTGCTGTTAAAATTGTTATTATATGAATTTATAATTCCAGTATAACTCGTTCTTCATCTTAGATTACAAATATAATCTTTAAATTTTGGAAAAAGTTACCATTTATTTTTATTATTTTAATTAATTTCATCTATTTTTCTTAAATAAAAATAAGTCTAATTAAAAATATTTTATCCTTAACAGTGAAAAAATATATGGTATACTTTTAAATTTTAATTATTTTATTTATTCTAAATATTTATTTATTAGTATACTAATTTCTTATATTACATGTGTTGCATATAAAATTACGCATTTAATATTTTATTAGTTTTTAAATAACATAATTTTAATTATGGTTACCTATCATTCGTAGTGGTAACTTTTCTTAATTTTTAAATAATATACTTATAATATTAATTTGAAAAAAATAAAAAAATATATGTAAAACGACATATAATAATTATAGTAATAGTTCATGATAAACAAGAAATATATTTAAACTAAGTTAATAAACACATTTAATAATATTGATTAAAAAAATTGTCGAATTTTGACTTTCTTTTCAAAACAAACCCACTAAACATTTTTCATCTGCACAACTAAATTGATAAATATATTTAATAATAGTGATTAAAAAATAATTGTTAAAATTTGACTTTCTTTCCGGAACAAGCTCACAAAATATTTTTTATCTGTATCAAACAAATAATTGATAGGTAAAAAAAGAAACGAGTTTAAGAGCACTTGCTTCACATAGTATAAACTTAGAGAAAAAAAAATCATAATATCATATTACCTCATCATCAATTAATATAATCTTCAGTCACTCTCCAATGTCATTATTGTTCGAATACGATTCGATATTGCATATTCGAAGAACTATGACTTTAATTCTTTATTTTTTATTTTTTATAATTCTAACTTATTAATGCTAAAAGTCTTCATTTTTTACCGAGATTTTTTCTTAAATATTACTTGATTAAATATGTCCAATTACTAAATTCTATTTATAAAGCTAAACTTAAAATTTGATTGGTATATAACTCTAATATTAATTAAGTGTTAATTAACATGCTTAAAGTTTTATTCAACTAATAATTTTGTTTTACATAAATAAACACGAATTAAAAAAAATAAAACCATAACAACTTTTTTACCTCAAATTTTTTACTAATAATTATAATTGTAATTATCACAATTTTTTTTATATTTTATGCCTAGAGTTCTATTCAAGTAATGATTTTATATCAAAATTAGCATAATTTTTTTTAACTAATAATTCTAAATTACATTATAGTTATTTTGTTAATTTAGTAATACAATGAAAAATAAAAGGTATTCTCACCGGTTCAAAACTTTGTTCAAACTCGTGCTTTTATATATATTATAGATTAATTAAGATTACAATTATGATTTATAAATTTATTATATTATAGATTAATTAAGATTACAATTATGATTTATAAATTTATCTCAAATAATATGTTTATTTATTAATATATAAATTTTAATAAAACAAGAATGATAATAATTTATCATAATTTTATTGAAATTGAGATTAAAAAATATTAAAATAAATAATTTTATTTTAAAAAATTATAATAAAAATAATTTAATAAAACATACTTTTAAGTAATCTTAGATTTTGCGAACCAAACATCAGAAACCTTACATTCTACTAAATGAATCAAACAACATAATATAATATACTTGACATTCATCCATAATTTCACATATTATAGAAAAAAATCTTACATTCTTTAAATCAAATGACCCGTTAATATTATTATGATTAACTTAAGCAAATTTGAGACAGTTGTAAGCGTTATTTTATGATTTGTTAATGTTTATAGTTGTTATTTATCGTAATAATGTTAACAAACACAGTAAATATGGCAGAACACAACAAAAGATTGATCACCATATATGATTATCATTTTTTGCCCTATTTGGACTAACAATGGAAAAAAAGGTTTATTGCGAGTTTGAAAATTCACGAAAGTGACAGTGGGCTTAAGAGATTGAAATCAACAATTGGAGTTTGGTGGGTGAAAATGAAATAAATGTATTTTTTTCATTACAAAATTTAATTTAGAAGATGTGAGTTTGAATTTTCAATATGTCTGAGGGCTCCATTTATTATTGGGTAGAGAAGCTTTTTTTATTTTCTTAATTAATCCATGTTCAAATTTAATGCCATTTTTTAAAATTTTAAACAATATTTTTAAGCTGTAATTAAAGAGTGTTCTTCGTGTCTATTTTACGGTTTACAAAGGAGGAGCCACACCAAGAGATTGACAAGGGCTTTGATCCCCTTTTTTTTGGTGTAATTCCCACATTAACCTTTTAAATTTTGATAAATTTTCGTTTTAGCCTCTTAAGATTTTTCAGTTCAATTCCGACCCTATAATAATTTTTTTATCTTTGCTCGTGGTATGAGAACTGATCGCTTCGGAGATCGTAATTATCCCTTCCAATAATGTCATCTCTAAAGTCAAACTTGAATGCTCCTATTGAGAGTGTAATGTATTTTACGTACACTATACTCAACACTTGTTGGTTCTTTAATTTTTCAATATTATACATATCCATTTTACTGTCTATATTCAAAATTTGTGATTGTAAGTTATAACTTAAAAAACAATCTACAACACCCAAAATCATAAATTAAATAACTAATCCTAAAATAAACAATTGAAAAAATAAATGTTATGCTTGTAATCTATTAATGGTGTATAAGATAATAATCCTAATACGTGCACTGAAAAAATTATTTGATTCATATGAGTGGCATAAAGTTCACGAGTAAGGAGTAAAATATTAACAATCAACCAAATGATTTTCTTAATATATATATATATAAGATTATTATCTAATAGAATAAAAAAAAATCTCTACAAACAAATCTAAAACTTTTTACTCCAATAACCATCCACATAATACTTATATAGAGAGAGATAACATTCATACCTCCCCAGCAAAAATCAAGCTACAATTAAGCTTCCTCGGGGTAATCTCTCTCAATTTAATCATAAGGCCATTTCCATATCATATTTCATATTTATGAAGAAATAATTTTATGAAACAAAGATATTACTCTAGTTTAATATTTCATTCTAAATTTCAAGATTTTTATTCAGAATTGTTTTTTTTAAAATAAAAATACTGTTATGATATTAAACTATTGAAAAAAAATACAGAGAACGTGACATTACTATTTCATACAATCATATCTTCATGTTCTTATATAGAATCATACAAATTATGTATAAACAATTAACTTTTATAGAAGATATATAATTAGAAAAATTCAAAGATTTAGCTAATATACATAAAATGTACCACTAAGTTAAAAAGATCTCATCACATTTCGAATGAGCCTTCAATGTCATATTAATTTTCGGATCACTTGATACTCAAAACTTAACATGCATGAGATAATTAAATTTGGAGAAATTATTTTTTATTAATTGTAATGCATTAGAATCAACTTTGGTCCCAGCAGAATCTTAAATATATCATATAATGATGGACATCTTAAGTAAAAATAATAGTCCCTTGTGAGGGCCAAAAAAGGTTTCAACTTAATATTGTTGATAAGTAAAGTATATTTAATATAAAAATTCCAATGTATCGTAAAATAATTTGATTTAATTTTTTTTGGCTTTTTAAGAAACCCTTTACCCTAAATCTCAAGAAAACCTAGTTATGTAAAGAAAACTTTGGGATTCATTTTACAGAACAGATCAAAAGAACAGTATATATAAAACCCAAAGAAAAACATGTTTCAAACAAGAAATTTTTCCATCAGAAAATGTCTTTCAAAGAATCAAATCATGGAAACCAAACACCAAACTAGGGTTGAACATACTACACTGGTTAGAACATAGCCAGGTCTCTATATTTATTGGTCTGTCACTCATCACATCAAACTCTCTCTATATATAAAATCTAATCCAGGTTGTGGTATAGCTGCTTATTCAACATTAGTGATTCCAGATATATGATAATCTACAACTGGACAACTTCTTGTCTCCTTCTTAGTGTCCATATCAAATCATGTCTTTTTCCCCCTTTAAGTGAAACTAACAACATTTCACTGTTCTTTAGGGTTCTTGTAAAGATCCCCATTATTGCACCCATGAAGAAATGGAAGAAAATTATGTATGTATATATGCACCATTGAAGAACAGACACAAAACTTGATCTGCAAATTGAAACTTAATTTGTCACAAATGGTTTATGGAAAGTACAATCAAAGACAAATTGGATGTTATAAATCACATAGATCTAAATTACTACAAATAGTAGACAGTGGTTTTCTTCTACTGATCTAAAATGATATATGGATATATAGGGATATAGGGTAATTATCCATTAATGGAAAAAAAGAGAGAAATACCTGACAAAAATAACAAAAGGAAATAAGCTTTTTTAAGACATTATGGTTTATATAACATAAATTAAACAAACATATGAGAAAAAAAAAACCATTTTTGTTCCCATGCAGCTCTTGTTGATACTTGAACATATATATATGGTTTTTTTTTGCTTACTGATTTGGTGGTGGAAGAGATGCAGGATTATGAGGGGGACGTTTCCTTTTCTTCTTCTCGTAGCTTATGCCTCTAGCTTTAGCTTGTGAATCACGGACTTCACGTAGGTAAAGCCTAACAGCACGAGCACCAAAGGGGTTAGCTTCAGGCTTGCCGCCGTGTTCCTCGAAGGCGGCACGGAGGCGACCGATGAGAGCATCGAGGCTTCCCCAAGCTTGACGGAGAGGACAAGGGCATGGGGCTGGAGGGTTAGGGTGGCCAAAGAAAGGGCAAAGTGGGTTATGGACTTTGGTTTTCCCGAACTGGTCTAGGTACCGGAGGAATTCAAGGACGTGGGCGCCGCTGCAACGGGAAAGGGAGAGAGGAGGGCGGTGGTTACAGAGGTATTGACCGAAGGTGTTCCAGTCACGGCGCTTTTGGTTCTCGTAACGGCTGAGAGTTGTGGTCGGGGAAGTGGAGGAGCTGGAAGAGGAAGAAAGGGAGGAGACTGATAAAGGGTTTCCGTTGGTAGTGGTCGTGGCGGCGGACGCTGCGCTCACGGTGGTCATCGAAAGAGGGAAAATCGGTGTTAAAGCAACGGAAGGGTTTCCAGTGGTTTCGAAACCCTGAAGAGAATCCATATCGAGAAAAAGACAAAAAATGCAAATGAGATGATGATTCCTTAAATGATCAGAAACAGATCAAGAGAAACCAAAGGAGAAACATGAAGATGAACAGTAGTTTGTGAAATCTCAAACTTGTCTGAAAAACACCATGATATTGTAAGAAAAATAAACAGCCCAAAAAGTGTTTGAAGAAAACAGGTAGGTTTTTCACCTAGGACTACTCAAAAAAAAAAAAAAGCGAACCGCCATAGGATAAAGAGGAGAAAAAGGGCAGTAAAGGGGTTTAAAGAAGAAGAAGTCGATTGATAATTTGATATATATATAACCTAAGGGTAAAGCAAAGCAGCTAGGTCTAGTGAGTATTCCATTGTTTTCTTTGAGGTTTGTTTGAACATTTTTTGTTTGATCAATCCTAGAAAACATCATATGATCATGTCTTAATGTGGTAGCTTTTATTTATCTTTTTTAAACTCTCAGTAAAACTCTGAGTTCACTGCAAAAATTTTGATGACACTGACTGGAACTGGTAATATTAACATGGGGTAAAAGTTAAAAAAACATTGTCTAGGGTTTTTATGGGAAATGGAAAAAATATGTGCAGTTAGCTTAGTTTTCTTTGATTTTGCGTTGGTTTTATAGTGTATTGATTGAATTTTATATAGAATTTGGCGAAAACCTTGAAGAATCGAATACAAGTCAGATTAATTATAACATAAAATTCAATCAATATAATATAAAAAAGTTGAAAAATTAAGATTAATTCAAAAAAATTTAAATAAAAATCACACATGACATGCACATCCAAACCTATATATCGCAATTATGAATTGCGATATTCAAATTCTAGCCCGCAAACAGTAATGGTGGTCGGGAGTGTACTTTCAAATTTTTTAAAAAAATTTATTTCTCCTTTGAATTTTCTAAAAAAAATTAATTAGAATCTTTAATTTTTGGAAAATTTTCATTATATATACATTTTTTAAAATTAATTAAATTCTTTTAAAATATTTAAAAATTTTCATTAATCTCACCGTTTTTAAATCTTTTAATTAGATACCAATTTTTTAAAAAAATTTATAAAACTAAATCTCAAAGTTGCAGCTTAACCTTGAAAGAGTGTTTTTTAACAGTGAGGTAAAAGCAAAGAGAGAAAAGAAAGGTGATTGATTGAGACAGCATAAAGTTGTTGGGTTAAAAAATAAAATTGAGGGAATAATATGATTTTGTTTCTTCCACTTTTTTTTTTTCATTGATTGACAACACCTTTTTTATTAAATAGACTACAATGCCCTTCACTGACTTGCTTGCAATTTGCATCATCTGAAAGCATCAGTCCATCAAGAAACAGTTTCCCTAATTGATGTGTGCCAATAGTTGTAACCCTAATGCTTTCGCCTGTCATTCAAACTATCACACCAAATCAATTATATATATATATTTATATGTATTTTCATTCTTTTTATTATTTATATCTAATTTTATTCCAGCAGAAGACGGTCTTAAAATTTAAAATTTTATTCAATTTATTTATGATATTATTTTAAAAAATAGCATCTAATAAATTTTAAATCTAAATGCAATTCCCTCTATGTCTATTAAAACTTCTTATTTTGCTTTAAGGAGCTAACTAATTAGGTCGGAGAGTCTTAAATCAACTTAATTTTTTTAAAAACTTAAAATTCATATTCAATAATTTTAGGTATAATTCTAAGTTATGTCCTTAACGTGTGCATTTTTTGTCAATTTGATCTTTATTTTTTTGATTAAATTTGACTTTCAACATTTTAAAAAGAGTTAAATTTATTCATCAACATTTCAAAAAGTATCAAGTTGTTTTTTAAACAGAAATACTAAATAAAATGTTAAAATTTTAAACATGACAACCCACATCTCAAATTTACAAATACAATTCACGTTTATTTCATACTAAAGTATTTTGAATTTTAATGAACTTTTTATATATTTATTTTAAATTTGATTTTTTAAATTTTTATAAAATTTAAACTATTTGTCGATGTGCATATAAGTCAAATAGTTCTACGTTAGCATGAAGTACACGTGAACTATCATGCAGGTTCCCACGCCAACATCGTTAAGAATTAATTCCGTTAAAAAAACTGATTTGACTCTTTTTTTAAAGATTAATAGTCAAATTTAACTAAAAAATTATAAATATTAAAGCTAAATTTTTTATTTAAATATGACCGGAATCAACCAAGTTTATAAATTAAGTGCAATAATTAAATGTCCTAGTAAAAATTCCTTTTCCCTAATACAAGTTAAATTCATTGGAGACATGAAGATGTTTATAAGACTTATAATAATATATATTGATTGCTTTGGAAACAAAGTTCATATTCTTCTTTAATCTTTATTGATACAATATAATCTCTTGATTACTTGTATTATTCCTTTATTTAGGGGGGCAAAAACATGCTTAGGTTAGCAATTCTTTCAAACCACTTTAATTGCTCCTTCAACTTTATCAACTTAGGTAAATATCACCATTCTTATTAATCACTTCCATATAAATTATTTAAGCGTTGGTTTCCTAATTAATGATTCAATATTGATATTTGTTGAGTGTTTTATCACTATCTTCCTCAATTAGTGGTATTAGTATATTTATATAATATAGTTACTGTTCATTGATATGACATGTTGGGTAGATTCTATGCATATAGACACATATTTTACTCTAGACTCAACACATATTTATATGGTATTATGCACGTGTAATCTTATAAAAGAGTGACCTCATTAGGATTTGGCCCAAACCCATTAGGGTTTTGAGTCGATGATAATAATTATTCTAACAATGTTTAATATCATAACTAAATTGGACTAAATTCTTAATTTTCGTAAAATGTGAGATCAAATTTTAATAAATTAAAATAGAAAGATCAATTTTTATATCTTTATAAGGTAGAAGGAATGAAATCTGTCTAGAGGGAAAAAGCAAAAATAGAATTGGGATCTCTCCACAATATGCATATAAATGGGACTATATTGTGACAAATAAAGGTTGTGATTGTAGAATCCAAATAAGTTAATTTTGGATTTAATGTAGAAGAAAATTATGTTTTGTAAAAAAAGAAAAATTAGGATGGTAGTGGATTAGGAGTGTTTTGTGGGTCAATTTTATGTATGGTATTAATATTATACATAGATAACTAATTTGGGTTTAATTAGAAATATAAATATTAGATTTTATTAAAATATTAAAAAAAGATAAATGTCAATTTTTTAAATTTGTTTGTGGAATAAAAAAATACATTATTAATATTCCAAATACTCAACCTATTTTTTAAATGCTTATAAGAGATATATATATATTTTAAGTTTTTAATTTAAAATTTAAATATAAAATAAACAAAAAAATGTAAATGAATTTAAATTCGAAGATTTGGATAATAGATTCAAATATCCACATTATTTAAATCAAAATTAAATTAATTTTAAACAAAAAATCATATCAATTATTCAACGGTTAAAAATATGCTCTAAGTTTTAATATTTTTCGTATATTTAAAATTTAATATGTTTACTTTTCAGATTTATAAATGCATATCTAATTGTTAACATCAACAAATTTAATAAGAGAATTTTAATGATATTAACAATTAAATCTAAAAGTAAATGGACTAAATTCTAAATACTAAAAAAAAAGGCATATTTTAACCCATTAATATTTACTATCCAGCTCCATAAAAGATAAAAAGAAGCATGGGGTTCATTTTAGTGGGGGTTGAATTAGTGGGTGGACACAATTTCATTTCAAATAAAGTGAAAAATGAAAAGAATAAAGTGCCATGGAAGTACTCAAAATGTATAAAAGAAAAAAAAAAGGATGGCTGTTAATCATCCAAACTTAATAGAATACTTTTTTTCTAGATTTTTATATATATATTAGAATTAATATAATTAAAATTAAGTATTATAAAGAGAAATTAAATTAATATTTGAAATATATTGTAAGCTAAACAAAAATAATTAAAAAAAATCATATATAGTAAAATCCACATGATTTATATAAATGAGTCTAACATTGGAGATCAAGATATTAAAATTTTAACCTTTGTCAATAATATCAAATATTCGTTGACTTTTTTAATAGAAATCGATAATTAATTATTTTATTTTAATTTGTTAAAATTTAATTTTTGTATTTTACGAAAATTTATAAATTAATTCAATTGGTTAGCATTATTAAATATTGAGATTAAACTGTTATTAAAAATAGTTTAGCAACTCATATAATGAATTAGAAAAGAAATCAAGTGTTGACTAATTAACACAACAAATCAACGATTCAAGTTCGTATGTTTGCTAATAATTCGGAAAATTTCTTAATTTTCATAAAATAAAAGAACAAAATTTAAATAAATTAAATTTTTTTTTGTAAAATAGAAAGATGAAATTTATAAATAAGCTTAATCATATTAAAGTAAAGAGGAGTGCGTGCTAAATCTGAAAAATGATGGGATTGGGTGAAATTGTAGTTTGAATTTTCATCCATTCAAATCTCTAAGCACAAATTTGGGGCTAAAACATCTTACATCTTACTTACGACTTGATTGGGGCTAAAGCCTAGAAAGGAGATGAAATCATAAACAGGAAAATAGGTCAATTCATGATTACAGACAGACATGGTGAATATTTGCATAAAAAGTGCATCTAAATAGTGGAATTTTCATATCTCTTTTATCTGCTTTAATAATATATGAATGTCCGCTAATTATTTATAGGTAAAAGCTTGATTTTGATTTTAATATTCAAATAAATATTTATATCTTTTATTTAAATTTAATTTCTTCACACATTTTAATATCACGTGTTTAAACTTGATTGGTTCACGTCATCTAATTTTAATAAAGCTATGAATTAAAATGTGTAACAGAAGGCAAATTTAGTTATCAATATGAAAAAAAAAACTTAAATACTAATTTGAATATTGAAACTAAATTTAGGTATCAAAAAAAGTATATTTACCCTTACTATATATATATATATAAGGGTTAAATTATTTTTTAGAGCTTGAATTTGATTATATTTTTTACATTGGAGCCTGAAGTTTTTTTCTAGTTAGATATTGAACTTGACAATTGTTCTCATATTGGGATTTGAATATTTTATTCAAGTTAAATCCTAAACTTGGTAATTATTGTACCCATATTGGGGTTTAAATTTTTTTTTCAAGTTAGTCCTTGAAAACTCTAAAGTTTAGTATGAGAACAATTGTCAAGTTCAAGAACTAACATAATTAAAAAAAAGAATTTAAGACAAAATATGAGAACAATTATCAAATTTAAAATCTAATTTAAGTGGAAAGACTTACCAAGTTTAACCTTATATAAAATATTGGGTTAGTAAAAACTCACATTAAGGAAACATGATAGTCCACTTTGTGTAGTTATATATATATAATAAATAAAAAAGAAGAAGATGACAAGGATGTTTTCCAAAAGAGCTTTTGGTGCCATTGTTTTTGTTTACGAGTTCATGCAAAGTGCTAAAAAGTATAGCCGTCGACAAAGGTTCTGCCAACCCTTTCACTACTAAGTACTATGCTTGTGTGGGAAAGAGCTCATGTTTCACATCAACTTGCAGTTTGCCTTTTTACAGTGTTACACATAATCCACTGCTAAAAGATGGAGTTTTAAGATTATACGTATTTGGTATTTTGCATGTACATTTATGGTATTTTTTAAAACTTTACATATATATTAAATGTGTATTTTAATGGTGTTTATTTATAGGACATGATCTATTTATACCGACCTAAATTATGATGTTCTATTTGATATTTATATCATCAAATTTTATATTAAGTTTCTTGATAATGTCTCTTTATTTTTTGGTTGGTTTTGTTGATATGAGAAAAATAACATAAAGAAAATTGTGATGGAGATGAAAGACGGTGCATTTTGGTTGCAGGAAGAGCCGTACATGAAGCAATGGAGATGGTGGAGAAAAGGGATGCAGGGAAGAAGAAACTTAGAATAAGGATGGGATGAGGAATGAGTGCATGTAGACTTCGGTTGAGGCGAGAAAGGGGCGAAACCATAAAAATATTTTTTTAAGTGGTCGGAATTAAAATATAAATTTTGATAAAAGTTAAAAATACAATTTGAACATTATTTTAGCTAATATCTTTATAATTTTTAAAAAATTAAATTAAAATCTTGTAATTTTTGAAGGTTAAAAGTGTAATTTTTATTATTACTAATTTATAATTTTATATATTTTAAAAGGTAAAAAAAAAGTTTTTCCAATCCTGTAACCCCTAGGTGAGAGAAGGCATATATAGGTTGATCGTGTAGAACATGTGGTTGCCTTTGATTGGTTGGTGCTTTCCAAAATCCCTGTTATGTGAGTACTCTGCCATCACCTGAGTTGCAAAACTCGTGGGTGATAATGCTGTGTAACAGTGACTTAGTTGTTAGAGGTGGTTGACTTAGGTGTTATATAAGCCTGATGGAACACTATCAATGCCAAAACTGCACAGAGCTAGTATTGTCTCAATGGGTACTTTTACGGTATTTAGTACTTTTATATAGTTCTAATAAACTGATTAAATATATTTTACAGGTCGGGAAAACTCGGATGTGAATGTCAAACACAATAATAACCTGCTGAATCTTGGCACGACAAACAGGGCAACCCCATTTCTTGGCTTTGATCTCATTCAAACAATGCATACAACCGGCGACATGGCCACAAGGACCACAGGCTGCTTCTGAGGGAGCATCCATACATATTGTAAATAAAGGGCCTTCGTCGTGTTTTGTTTTACCGGCACTATAGAGTAAGCTTTCACAGTTTGAGGAAGGCATTGATGGGAGTGGAACCGATTGACTGATATTGGATCGGACTATCTTCTACAACCTCTTTCGTGGCTGGTGGTGCTGATGGGATTGAAGTTGGTGGGACAGCAGAAATGTCATTGTTATGGATCTCGATTACCTCAGTTGAAATGGTACTGGAGCTAGCTTGGATCATAGTCCATTCGCTGGTACTTGAAGAGCTACCCCAATCATCAGATGCACTAACTATATTTCCAGAGTGCAAATCGACAATAGATGTCTCTAAAATAGCTGATTGGATAGAGGCATGGATCGCCATTGCTAATTCTAAATCCTCTGCGTTCGGTCGTGCAGTTGCCGGAGCTGCCGGAGGCTGAGAATTATGCAGGAATTCAGGAATCCTGGCCTACAAGTTCCAATGCCATAAATAAAATGGAGATTCGACGTAAAAATTAACCAGTTAACTATTCAACACCCTCAAGCAACCGGTCCTAAAACACGTACCTTTTCACGGACCAATTCCAACAATCTCTAACTGGAAAACGATTGAATTATCGTAAGAGGGAGGCAAAAACACGATTGTTGATAGAACAATTCGGCTTCCTATTACCAATGACTTTAAAAAGAAGCATAAAAGAAACATCTGTATATAAAGCGTGCGTGGATAAATACCTGTGGAATTCCTTTGCATGCGTCAGAAAACCAATGAAGCTGCTGCATGCCATTTTCGTTGCAAGGTGCAAGGTGCAAGTTCGATTTCTGTTTCTGAAAAAGAACCAGACCGTCATGACGCGAATTGCAATGTCGAAAAACATGCATCTTATCATCCAAAACCCGAAACAAATAAAACGTAGTATCCAAGCGTCAAAGCTAAATAACCAGTTTTCACCTATTGACAAAGCAGTCACAAGAGGGAAAGAAGCCTTTTATCCAAAGAAAGATTTGAGCGAAGCCTGCAGTTTCGAGTACCGGTGCTTTCCAATATCATAGAACTCTAGTTTTATCATGTTTCATGAAACTTCAGTCAAATTCAGGGGTTTTTATTAGTAACTGATAAATACCATGCTTACGCCTTGCCTCCGCCTCCCATGTCTTGAGACAATCATAAAGATAAAATTAAGCAAAATATAGCCAAAAAGGGATTGCCAAGTAGAAACATTGGCAAGAGAACTTACGCCTTACGGCTTGCGTTATCGATGATGGTCACCGAAGGATCAGGCTGGTTCAGATTTAGTTCCTCCAAATTAGCTTTCACAATGCAATAACTGTACGTGTTTCGGCATCCTTTTGTTTCACCAATTATCCAAATAAGATGTGGAAAATTACTCGAGGAGAAAAAGGGTATAAAACCTTGCATACTCAGAATTTATTCAACTGCTACTTTTTTTTTTTTTCCTTTCATGTTTGTTATCCATGCATCAAGTAGCATCCAAACTTTGATCAGTTCAAAAGCTATACATACATAGTTTCTACAACTAATACCATACTGCTAAATAGTAAGTAAACTCATAATTTATGCACATCGCACCGTCATAGGTATTTAAGAAAGCTGAAGCTAATTTGATGATAAGATGCAGGACAGTTTTAAGACAAGCTCATGGATTATTGCATTCGAAGTATTGGTTTAGCCGAGGTCAAAAAGTTCGATGTATTTAATTTTGGCTCACTTCACCATTCTTTGCATCCTTAGATTGCTATAAATTAAACACACACACACAGAGACTAATTAAATTTGCAGTACCTGACAACTGGAGTATATTGCCAGCCTCAACTTGAACGGCTTCGTATGATTACGGGGACCGATCGGTAGAACAACGACCCAACTGCAAGCAAACGCATTAATGAGAACATACACTTTTTTGTTTAGGGAATTGGAACAATAGAAACCATTTAGGCATAAGGCTTCTATGGCATAAAGCAACAAACAAGCAAAACACAACTAACACCAATAAGTATTCTAAATTACCCACACTTTTCTTGAAACCACTTGAGGAGGAACAAACATTTCGAAGAATTCCTGTCCATAAAACTCTCGCATTCAACCGGAGAATAAACACATGTGATCCTGCACAGCATCAATGTCAGCAGATTGTGCAAATATGTAGAGTATCGGAAATGAAGGGTCCGTTTATACCTCGATAGCCCGTACGACATCAACGTATCGTTTCGCCCTAGCAACATCTAGTGGTGCTTGGCAATCATCATTCATAACCAACGGATTTGCTGAAAATTTTAAACAAATCACTTAAAAAGAACTCTACACAGTTTGTATAGCAATTCATGGAAAAGAGTTTTAATCCCTTTAGTGTTACCATAATTCACTTGATTGTATAGCAATACGTCTTTCGATTGTTGTTGCCCCATTCAAAAAGGAAAAAAGAAAAAAAAAACACTTACGTTTGGCCGATGGAAAATTGAACTAGTATTTTTTTTCCCCGGAAAAATGAAATGGAAATTAAATCCAAAATTACGAATGGTTTCTTAAAAAGAAGAATTTGGGAAGTCAATGGAAGTAAAGAAAATTCAAGTGTTAATTTCTTTTTGGCATAATGACAATTTTCACCCTCAACCTTTTCAGAAATAATCAAATTAGCCCTTTTTCTCTTTTTTTTTCTTTATTTAGCCCTCAAACTATTATCTTTTGTCAAATTAGTCAAAAATGATAGAAAAGTTAATAATGCCATTAACTTGCTGATATGGATGCCATGTGGTGGTCTACATGTATTAATTGCTGATGTGGCATTATATTATCTTATATACCATATAAGTAATTATTTTAAAAAATAAAAAAGAATTGTAAGAATTATATAAATTAAAAAAATTAAAAAATAACAAATTATAACTGTTCAAAAAAAACCAAAATTCTAAAAAAACAAATGCTTTTAAACAGTTGACAACAAGCAAATGAAAAAGGCAGTTTTTTTTTTTTCTTATGATGCCTCGCTGGATTCCATCTCTGCCGCCACCGTTGCTGTACCGTCGTTGATCCATCACCATCCTTTATCCATACGCACAAAAATCATCATATTTTAACAATAAAAAAACAAGCTCATTAATCTTTGAACCAATATAATTATATTTCTGACTTCAATTAATAATCTACAGAAACCCATTGATCTTTGGAGCATATAAATCAACACTGAATCAGCCATATCAGAGTGGTATAATGATTTTTTTTGGGAATGCAATTCAATCCTTAGAGCATATAAATCAACTTAGCTTAGAAGGAGACAAGAACCTATCACTGTGTTTTGAAATGGGAATGTGATTCAAAAACCATTATCTGCATCCCTCTCTCCAAACTTTTTTGCACCCCAAAACCCACCGAAGAAGAAGAATTGGGGTGGTGGTCCAAATAAACCCATTCGATCACCGATTTGAAAGTCGATGTTCATCTTCATGTTGCTTCCCACACACTTCTTCTTCTTGTCTTTTTCTTTGTCGTTGTTGCTGTGGCAACTGGGATTGTTGTTATCGCCAAGACCCACTATTGATGAATAATTTTCTTTGCTTTTTTCCCTTGCTCTGAAGTCTGATCAAAGAGGAAGAGGGATTATACTGAAGTAAAAGGGTACTGAAGTAAAAGGGTAATAAAAAGAAATACAAAATATTTTTATTTTAAATTTTTTATAATTTTTGAAATTTTTAATTAATTTGCCACGCAAGCAACTAGCACATGTGGCATCGACATCCGCAAGTTAACGGCACTGTTAATTTTTCCATCCAATTATGCGAGGTCTAAATTGATTATTTCCAAAAAGGTTAAGGACGAAAAAATATCAGTATACCTTTCTTTTTTAACTGAAATGACGTGTACTAAATGGCGGGAACATCTCTTCAGACATGTTTAAATTTTCTGCCCGGTGCTCAGGTGGGCTCGAGTTTACATGACCTTTTTTTTAGATTGTTTGAATTTAAATTGATTAATTTTATAAAATATTTTTATTTAAATATAATAATAAAATATATATTAATATAAAATTTACATTTTAAATATTTTATTATTTTTGAAATAGGAATTGAATTATTTGAGTAGAGTGTACCAAGCTTGAAAAAATTTTAAGGCTCGATGCAATTTGTAAACACTCAATTATTTTTTTGTAAGTGTCAAATACGTTATAAGACAGTAAAAGTATTATGGGAGTTTCTATATTAAAAGTTAGATTGTATTTTTTCTCTCTACTAAAAAAATGATAAAATTAGTCTCTATACGTTAGATCGAAGAGCAAACTGGTTATTTTTATTATAATTTTTATTCATTTCTACAATTAAAAACTAACGTGATTAATAAAATAACCAAATAATTACATATGGCGTGCAACGTGTTTCTCATGCTGATGTACATTAACCAGGTTTTAATAGTGAAAATAGATGCAATTTTTAACAGAAAGGTCAATTTACTCTTTGGTTTAACGTAAAAGAATTAATTTACCCATTTTTTAAGTAGAGAAGACAAAAAACAAATATCCAATATAATGTTTAGTACAAAGGCTTTTATGATACTTTTACTATTGCAAGGCACGAGCTCAAACCCTACCAAACACAAATAGTCACATTTTCTTGATAGATGATCGTGCATTATGCATGGTCCATCTTAATGAGATGCTTTTACCCTATTGAACCTCTAACATCTTTAAGTAATCTCAAGCACTCAAAGTTATTGTCAAAATCAAAAAACAAAATTATTACTAAGAACAATACTAATCCATTGTAAGATTTGTCAATTTCATGTGAACTGCTTATAAAAGATTTTAAAAATATACTTCTTTTTCATTGACTATTGTTGAATAAATCAATTTCTAATATATATATATATAATAGCTTCACCAAATATCATATTGAAAAAGAAAAAAAAATTATCTATTGTACAGTTACAAATTAGGTTTAAGAAATCAAGAGAACTTTAAGACAAAGTGAAAAAATTATATAGCCAACCTTTTTTTTTTCTTCTAAAAACAAATAAATCCCCTAATTGTTGATCCATTGTTGTCAAGATAGCCCCTTGATCTTAACTCGAGTAAGTGTTGGACACGAATTTGTATCCGACATGGGTATATTTGAAATCATACCCTTGTACTCGCATATGAATGAATATTTACCGAACACATGTACTCTAGGAAGGGGTTGAAGCTTCACTGGTTTCTTCATCAGCCGGCAGTGGAGTAGGGGATGAAACAGCCGAAGCCAGTTTTGCCGCGTTTGGACTGTACCTCGTAAGCACCCTATCTTTATTGTTGGACCACCATTCTCCCGCCTGTTGTTCATCAAACTTCCTTTTACTGCAAAAATGCTGGAGTGTCAATATATGCAAGTCATTGAACACTTGCAATGCATTAATTTGTACAATGAATGAGACTAATATTCCAATCTCGGTCAGCAGGACACCAACACGTAAATATAGTTGCATGAACTAACCGAGCTAAGCTTAAAATCCGTATATATGCGTGTATGCATGAACTATAAAGTACGCACCTGAATCTAACTCGTTTGAAGATCTTTCCACCATTATTGTGATAAAAGTAAGTGATATAGACTCCAGGTTCGAATTGTTCGGTAATTTCTTTTTCACTTCCGTCTCTAATTGCTGAAGACTCTGATGGTCTCCATTTGCTTGCATCCGTGTTACCTTCCATAGGTGAAGATTCCAAGCTTGCAGGCAAATAAGTTTCAGATGCTTCAAGTCGGTTTAAGAACGTTTTGGCTCGAGTTTGAATAGCTTTAAAGGTTTCATCATCAGAAACTTCAGCTGGCAACTTCTCTGTTATTTCCATTAACTGTTGAACAATATAGAATTGTACAATCAGTGGTTATATATATGTAGTAGCAAAGTGAAATATTTAAGTGAATGAAATGGTACCTGATCTGTGATGGATTTCACTAGTTTCTTGGCTTCATTAGATTTGGATGATTCTTTTGTGGCATATGAAGTGGATTGTTGAGCACTTTTTTGTAGTTTCAGAATCTCCATGTCTTGTGAATCATATTTCTGCTTCAAACTTTTGATCTGAAAACCGATCAAAAGTTGAGGAAAAATGAATTAGTTTTTATGGTAGGCTGCAAATGAACATTATGGAAAAAATTGGAATAGCAAAAAGGTATATATCACAAGTACTTGTTTTTGCAATTTGGATACTTCTTGGTTCAAAAGTTCATTTGATTTCCTAAGGCTTTCCATAACGCCCTTCGAAAATGCAGGTGTGGCGGAACGTGGAGGGCTTGGTCTCCTGGAGTACGGTGAAGAAGATCTCGAGTTGATAGGAGAATAAGATCCCGGTGGAGGTGGTGGTGATGGTGGAGGAGAAGGAGAAGGAACAGGTTTTAAAACATTTTGAATAGCAATGAATGAGCTTGGAAATGCAACGTCTTTAAGTTGTAGAAGTGATGGTACTTGTGAACCTCGGACTAGAGACGGAGAATTGGATCTGGGCTCGTGTCTTCCTGACCTGATCTCGAAGTACTTGGCTGGTTCTGCTGTGGGATAAAGCAAGAGCCTCGAAGGCCTTATTTCGAACTTATCTGATCTTTCCCTACTATCTATGGAAGAATTGAGACCGCTAACTTTCCGAGTCGGATTTGAAGCATTACCAGCTTCTGCAGCTTTAAGTTTTGCATAGCAAGTATCGCATACACGGTGCGGTTTACCCGGTGTTGGAGCCAATGCTGCTTTTAATGCTTTCTTCGAACTACAAGCATGGCAATGTACCATCCCACAGTTATAACAATTGTGTCTCTTTCTAGTAAAACCGAATGCTTGCCGACAGCCAGAGCAAACTGATTGGTCAGTACCCGAGACCCATTTATGTATGCATATACTCGAAGTGAAATTTGAGCCACATGATATATTCTTGACATGCTTATCCTTCAACGATTCGACTAATGTTGGAGTTTTTCTATCTTCTACGTCACCATGTCCTAGTCTTCCATTTGCACCTCTTCCCCAAGTGAATACTTCGCTTCTTGATGTCAAGACGGCAACATGATATGCCCCACAAGAAATTTCTTCAACAAATTCACCTACAAGTTTTTCTTGCACCAGACATGGTAGCTTTCCATCAGAGTTCGGGTTACCTAATTGACCATGTGCAGTGCCACCCATGGTAAAGACATGTCCTGATGTAGTAAGCGCGACTGTTATCGTATGTCCGCAAGCTAGCTGGTGGAAATTGTAGTCAATTAGTGAAGATACGCAGTTAGGAAGTAGATAAGTTTCCTTACTTCCATGACCTAACCGGTGTTTATCACCATCACCCCACGTGAACAACTTTCTCGATGATACGTTAACACCAGCTTGGCCTATAACTTCTACGATGGCTGCTGTATGCCATACACCACAAGCAACTTTAACCGTCTTTAGTCCACTTAACATTTGAACTAGTTTCGGATATTTAACACTTTCTCGATCTCCATGACCAAGAACACCGAATGTTCCATCACCAAATGTGAATAGCTTCCCATCAGAAGTTGCCAGAGCAGAATGCCATGCTCCACATGCAATTGATAAGACTTGAATACCTTCTAATGCACCAGAAACTCTTTTTGGAATCCAGTGGCTAACGTCGGTGCCATGACCGAGGATTCCAGCATTATGGGTACCATCACCCCAAGTGAATAAATCACCAGCTGTGGATACAGCACATGTCTGGTACTCTCCAGATGCAACAAATTCCACAGTAGTTAGCGCCAAGACCTCGACTAACTGGGGACGGCTAAAGTCTTTCTCTATTCCATGACCAAGTCTCCCACCCAATTCCTCACCCCAAGTGAAAACTTCACCTTGCTTCGTTACAAGAGCAACATGTCTTGCCCCACAAGCTATCTGATGAACATCAAGTACTACATTTGATTCTAGGGGCTTAGGAGTTAGCACATCAATTTTTGCTGGGACTAAACTTACCGACCCATCAGGATTAAGTCCATCGGACCAAACTTCTCCCCACACATAAAGATCACCTAATGATTCTATATCATCGGGACCTGCAGATCCACCACTCGCACAGCTAGGCGTGCTTGAAACACTAAGCCGGAAACCATCTCCACCATTATTTCTCATCTGCATATTTTCACGTTCTGATACCACATCTGAGCTTCCGAAATCTATAGACACCTTACAGAAATTGTTTGATTCTAGAGCAGTACCAAATCGGGGACCATTTCGTACAAAATATCCTTCTTGAAGCTGTCACAAAGACACTGAAGTTAGCAAATAAAAGCACAGGCAACAAATACACTTGTATGCAGAAAGGTTAACTCACGTCACTTAAAACACTCTCAGTCCGTCTATTACGGTTCTGTCCAATCAAAGCCTTGAGCCCTGCTAACCAAACTTCGGCTTCAACTTTGTCCTTGCAGATCTAGGGAGGTAAACAAATTTAATATGAATAAATAGCATAATAATCTATATTACTCGAACTTGAAGGGTCATATCGCCATATCCAAAGATACAATGAACAGAGCAATATAAGCAATAACAGGCACGAACCAGGTCGAGAGATCTTTCACCGTTATTGTATAGAAGCGAAAATGATAAGTAGTCCTTTTCCGGGCGCAAATATCTTTTAAAAACAGCCTGTAGAAATTAACAAATAAATGGTTAACATTACTTTTATTTTTATTTTTGTTTATTTTTGTTTTTTTCTGCCATGGAAATCTTAGTGGTTAAGCAACAAAACAAAAGGCTGAAATCGAACTCACAGTTCGTTGTCCAAGAACGATACGAGAGACCAAGCTTAATTTCAGTGTCTTCTCTTCTCCATGTGATAACCATATTAGTGATGTTTCATCCTGTTTAATGAAGCTAAAATTGAAATCATACATGCACTTAAACACTACTCTAAGAGAGAAAGAACTTCATTGGTTTTAATAATCCGAATTAAAACATTGCCATTGACAACAACACGATGTTGCAGTCATTTGATCATAAAGTGCTATACATGGATGATTGAAAGTGCTATTCAATTCGTAAATACGATGACAAAAGCTAAAATGGTTCCTAGAAGGTTTTGTCTATGGGCAATGTTCGACATTAAGATGTAATACATAGAAAAGTGAACTCACCGGAGAGAGTCTAAATGCACGAAACTTGGGTTTTCCTTTACGGCTATACTTGATGAGTTGAGTGCCCTTTTTCAAAGCGATAAGTGCCTTCAAAAAAACAAAAGGGGGTAAAGAATTAATCTGGGAAATAAATGAAACAATCAAACAATGAAAACGATAATGCTAAAATCTGAACCAATATCAGCTTTTCTTATTCATATTTTGTTTATAAAATCATATATGAAACCAAATTCTGAGTTTTACTCTCAAGTGAGTCATTAATATAATGTACCCATTACCTTAATCCAATTAGTTCATGCAATTAGAAACCCTTTTTCCTATAATCCCAAACAATCCTCTGTAGAAAAAAAAGCATAAATGAATAAATAATTCAATTATTCAATTACTTGCTCAATGTCACGCTCAGAATTGCAATGACGAACAAGATCTGCCATTCCATTTAAGGAAATTGAAAGGACGTTCAAGCATCAGGCGTTGAAAGTTAGCTGGTTCCCTTGATACTCTCCTAATCTCCATAGATTCATATATGATTACTGCTTCGGCCTCTCATCAACAAAAACCAGAGCTCCTTTTTTCCCCAAACTCTTCACCAAATCCCACTAAAAGAAACCCCGAAATTCTGTTTTTTTTTTCACATCAAATTAGAAACAAAAAATAAAACACCCAGAGAGTTCCAAAAGTGATCCAAAAAAATGGGTTATGATTTATTTCTTTGTCCTGCAAAGGGAATGAAAGAGAGAGGAAGGGCGAAATGAGAGGGGAAAAAAAAGAAGTTTTCAAAGCGAGATATTGGCGGGCTTACTTTCATGTTTCCACGTTTCATCTTTCGAGGAATTTTCATTTTCTATTTCGTTGACAATTGGCTTTAATCTAAAAAGAAAATCTTAGTTGTAACTCCATAGTTTTTTGCTTGGCTCAAATTCCTTGATGGAAATGTAGTAGCAATGGCTGCTCAGCTGTTTGAAAAAAAAAACAGCAAGGAGTTTACAAATGGATATCCAATCCCATGGAAGATCAAAATGCAAGTTGAAGAAGGTTGCTGTTGAAGAATCCCCTTGTCCATTCTCGACAAAGCATTTTAATGGCTGCTTAATTGCTTATTGAATATGGGTGAAAAAGTGTCCCGCCAAAATGGAACTGAAACTGGAAGAGGTGATGATCTTTTAAAAGCAGTTCTATTTTTCGAGCCAAAACGATGCGGTGCGTATCGGTCAAATTTTTTTGAATGTTGTTATTGATTTTGAATATTTTTTTTTTAAATTCATAGATATTTTTAAAATAATAATTTTTTAAAGTAAATAAAAATTTATTTAGTACATTATTCTACAAGTAAAATTAACGAATTTACAAGTATTTTATAAAAATATAAGAAAATATTTAAAAAATAAATATTAAAAAAGAGACTTCATATTTCAGTTTTTAAAACTACAAATATTTGAATAAAAAAATATTTAATTTTATCTCATAAAAATAAAATAACTTTTTAACTTGCATACAATTTTTTATTTCAGATATAAATGTTTAAATTAGACCGAATAAATTATGAATTCGACAAAATATTGATTGAAAGAGAGATATTAAATTAATTACTTTGCCAATCAGATTAAAAAACATATTAAATTAATTCTTTTATTTTTTTAATAATTTATTTAATCAAAGAATAATGGTTTCATCGATTTAATTTGATCCAAAAAGTATTCTCTTGGACCGAAGAAACAAAAAGTACAACTTGATCCAGCAAGGGAATTTTGTGCGTGGCCCAGGGGTATGGGATTCCAAAATGGGTTAATTTAACTTTTAATCCTTAAAACTTAATAATTAGGTTCACTTTAATACATATACATTTTATAGTCCACTTTGATACTTAAAATGGAAAAATTTCGATGACATAACACTCGATACTTCAATTCAGCTTCAATATTTAATTCGATACTTGAAATTGACTTTAAATTTCAATTTAGTGCCTAATATATATATATACTAAATGATATATTAACTCTTTTAGTTAATTATGTGAAATTCACCCAAATAAATCCCATTTCTACAAGTTATCATTTGGTTAAGTAAACAAGAAAAGAAAAGATAAAAGTGCAAAGTATCTAATAATCTGAAAAACAATACCAAATAAAAACCAATTAGCTTTTACGGGAAGAGAGGATCGGAAGATGATGGGTTTCCAACCCTTAAAGGTTTCAGTTTGGTTCGATTTTGTCACTTATTATAAAATCAAAATCAAAATAAAATATACTTTATCATTATTTAAACTAAAATTAAAATAAATTAAATTAGATTAGATTTTTTTTCTTTTAACTTTTGCATATTTCTAAAAGTAGTAACATTTTTTATGAGTTGTAAAGCAAAAGTTGAAACTTGAAAGAAAATGAATGTTGTTTCCCAAAAGCTACAAGCTATATTTGCAATCTTTACAAGTTGGAAAAGCATATCCAAAATTCCCCTCACCATACATCAATTATACTAAAAAGTGTTAAAAAGGAAAAGATAAATAATTAAATTAAACTAAGACAACACACATGGGTTGGACTTGGAATATTGAAGGGTCCACCCTCAACTCTCAAGGGTCAACTTTCCATAAAATTATTACCTTCCTCGCTAAAATTATCATAACAGTTTTTATATTAAGAGTCAGATTGTATTTTATTCTCTCTATTAAGAAAATGAGTAAATTAGGATAGATTTGGATGGGTAGGTCAATACCTTTAGTTTACTTTTTGTCTCAAGTTACAATATCCAATCTTACTGTCATTGTTATTTTTACATTAACCGCAAGTAAACACATCGCCTATCCAAATCCACGTTTAGTCTTTCCTTATTAGATCAAAGAGTAAATTAGTCATTTTATTAAAAATTACATCAATTTTTACTATTAAAAATTGGGCCTTGTATGTCGAAATAAGGAACACGTGACACGTCTTGTATAATTGTTTGGTTATTCTATCAGCGACCCAGTTTTTAATAATAGAAATAGATAAATTTTTTAATAGAAAAGACTAGTTTGCTATTTGATCTAAAATATAAGAATAAATTCACCTATTTTTTGAATAAAATAAACAAAATACAATCTAACTTTTAACACTGAAACCTTTATAATACTTTTACCCTCCTCCTCTCCTAACCACTTGCCCTTTCACCTTACAATTTTGATTCATTTGTAACAAAGGATTTTCATAATTCTTAATCAATGAGAAAAAAAAAACCCCCCGACGTTGCTTGATTAGAACCTAACATTTGGATATTTTATGTATTTTGTATTTAGGGTCAACAACTACCAATATGTGGGACATTTTAATTAATTATAACAAATAAATTTAAATAAAGTTAACCTCTAAATGTAAGTTTGAACCATTATAAAATTAAATTAAATTAATATCAATACAAGCAAATTAAAAAAAATCATCCAAATTAAAATTCGATGAATCAAAATAAAATTTAAATTATAAATAAAATATTCTCTTATATTAATAACATATTCATTCCATATAAATTAAAACTCAATCAATAAAGTCAACACTTTTGTTTTTTGCCAACCGTGTCTGGAACTCATCTATTTGTTTATCTAATTGTGTGAATTAGAGGGGCTTTTTCAAGTGCTGTAAACAAAATGGGAGGTTGGGGATTGGATAAAATGGCTTACGGCAGCAATAGATTTTGGAGATCTTTTTATCCTTAATTGTTTGGAAAAGAAAGGTAGAAAGTAAATTTAGAAAAAAAGAAGAAGATTAAAATAATAAACAATTTTCAAACCCTATGATTAAACAATCTTAAATCTTTCCCCCTTTTTTACCGTGAATTGGGAAGAGGATAACCCATGATTTATTATTAAATTGCATTGGGAAGAGGGAAACTTCCATTTTGGATATTTCAAATTTTCTATAACTATATTTAAAGACAAAAAAATCAAACAAATATTTCAAGGGTAGGCTATCCATTTGATTTAATCGAGTTTGAATATAAGTTTTATAAATAGTGAATTGAATTATCTTTTATGATAGTCCTTGTAAATCTAAATTTTGATAAATTTTAATTTTTTTAAATTTTTAAATATTTTTTTTAATTTTATAAAAATTTTAAAAAATTTAATTAGACCCCAAATTAAATTTTTTATCACTTTTATTAAAGTTCCAAAATCTAGTCTGAAAATCCACTGTTCAAGATGTTTTAATTAATTCAAATTTAAAACTCAAATTTAAAACTCAGAATCTTTTGGAATTAAAATAATTCATGTGTTTTGAATTAAATTCGAATTTTCATGTTTATAATTTAGCTATATTTTACTAAATAAGATTCCAAGAATTTTACAAGTTAGTAAAAGGTTGGATTTAAGTCATTATCCTAACCATACCCATCCTTAAAAGGTTGGATTCAACTAAACAAGTAAAGAATTAGTGGGGGTCGATATCTATCACTTTTGCTCGACACATGCACCAAAAAAAAAGTCTTAATTTATTGTCAGTAGTTGTATTTTTCTTTTTAAATTTTTATTGATAAAATTATAATTGATTTTTTTTTTAAATTTACAAATGAAGCATTAATTTAATGGTAAAGTAGAACTCTGGAAATTTTGAGATTTGTTTATATAAATAATCAATAAAGAGGATATGAAAGTAAAGAAAAGAGATAATTCACATATGATAAGTAAAAAGCTAGAATAAGTTGATGAATCTCTAAGCTTGCTATGTAGGGTTTTCAAAGTGAAAGGAGTCGATCATTGGTCCCTTGTGCACTCAAGTTTATATTGGGGGATCATCTCTTGTCCTGTAGTGTCACATAGTCGACAATGCAATGTTTTGCAAGGTTGTGTGTGCTGGCCAGATGTCAAGGCCATTACAAGTCAATTATCGCCATGGAGTGTACTATATAATCCTGACATTCTCATCATTGGGATTGTTTGAGGTTGTTTTGTTTTACTGGTCCCTACGAGGGTGCGTAGCAAACTATCTTTAGGCTAACTTAGATAGGATTTACGAAGGGTCGCTTGCGGACTATCTCATACAAATAGTTGATATGGATAGTTCCTTGCGGAGGGTTATATACAAACTGCTTTTGACGAAAAGTCATCTACGAACTATCTAATAACTTGTCACATATCATGTTGAAATGAGAATATAATAAGATCCTAGGGTTGAGACCCATTTTAGGTTAATATATGAATTTTTTTTATAGTTTATTTTAATTAGAGTTGAGTATTGTGATAATTAATTCTAATAAAAATTTTGAACAAAATTAGCTTAAATTATTAAAAACTAAACATAGTTAACCCCCCCCCCCCATACATTGCTTTCAACCAACATTTCACATAAACTTAGGACCTAAGTTTGGCCCCCCAAAATTGCCGAAAGTTCATAGAAAATCCCATTTTGGCTATTCAATTTTGCTGCTATGCCATTGTAAAGTAACCTCTCCTCCCCTCAAAATCCCTTTGTCTCCCACACTTTCAAAAGTGGTGTTCCAGCAAATATAAAGCACACAAAAAGACGAGTCCATTTCAAAAGCCACCCCATATGAGAAAAAAAAACGGCATTATTTTATTATATACACCAAAGATGAACCAAATCTTCTTCTTCATAATCTATTAAACCACTGATAAAATAAAATCATAAATCTTGTTTTCAATCAAAACCCCATCATTGCTTCGTTTTTCAAAAGCTAAAAAACAATACCCTATATACCTATATGCCTCCTTTGAACCTTGCAAAGAAGCTGAAACCAGCCAAGAAGGCTTGGAAGAGCTTCACCATTAAAGTTAGATCGAAACTCGAAAGCTTCGACGTTTCGAATTCGATCAAAACGGTGACTCGTCGTGTCATCGAGTTCTGCTCGGTTCATCTCTTTGCACCTTTCAAGAAACGGTTCCTTCGTCACTTGTCCGGCTGGGGGCGTCGTCGGCCGTTTAACCATGAGTATGACCACCTTTACCATTACCAACATTACCGAAACCAGGTGAAGAATAATCGGAAAGTTATATACATAGACCAGCTTTACGGTGAGCAGCGCATGGAACAACAACCGGAGGCGGTGGCGGAGACGAGCAGACGAAATGAAGAAGTAGCGGAAGAGAGCGGTGTTTATAGTCTCGAAGATGCATGGAAAGCGGTGGTTGCGAAATCACCGCATTTAAGGGGAGTTGATGAACGAGCTGATGAGTTTATATATAAGTTTCGTGAAGAAAGGAAGCTTGAGAAGGAACGAAGTGACCTTGATTTTCAAGAGATGTTGGCTCGAAGTGCTTGAATCTTTATCATCATTTTGTTGTTGTTTTCTTAAATGCAAGACATGGTGAAGTTCTTAGCAGGTTTTTTTGGTTACTGCATGTGTTCTTCCATGGTTGATTAAAACAGGGTTTGGGTTTTTGAATTCGATATTTGTATAGACTGGATTAAAATTTGTGTTCTTTGTTTCTTTGTCTTCCTTACATATGTAACAGGGGATGTCTGATATATTGTTGTTAATTTTTGGCTTTGGGATGTGTACAATGAAGATTTGATTGTGTTATTTGCTGATAAATTAATGGTAATTCAAATTTTATTAATTTCTTACATTTATTGTTCATCTATTTTGGTTTTTAAGTTAGACTACTAAAATAGAATAACTTTGTTATACCTATGCCACATGAGCTCGTATTTCCTGGTTTAACACTTTTTTGACTAAAAGATCATCTTACATACTAGCAAGTTTAAGACCTTTCGAGTACGCCTTGCATCTCACAATTCAACACCCATGATTAAGAGATCATCTTTGAAATTAAAAACGCAAAATTCCATAAACTTAAAATTACATGATTTTTTACTATCGGGATCACACTCCGTTAAACCACTCACACGTCATGCATATTTGTTGTCCTAACACAACAATCCATACTTATAACAACAAGGCATTAATAAGTCAGCTCAATCTTAAAAAGTTTGGAACCAATACATGAATGATATTCTAGGGTGAAGCCAGAATTTTTTTTTTAGAATGAAATTGAATTATAAAATTTTAAGAGATCAAAATATAATTTTACTATATACTAACTTTTAATTCAATTATTTTTGAAGAGACTAAATAATATTTTTTTAACATTTAGGGGACAAAATGAAATTTTACCATAAATTAATTTATAATTTTACTATTCCTAAAGAAACTAAATTACAATTTTTTATTTTTAGAGAGGTAAAAGCCCTTGCTAATCCCTTTAACTTCGCCTCTTGCGACATATGATATTTTGGAATGATTAGAAATCCTCCTTTAAAGGTTTACACTCTCTGATCTCCCATTCTCTCTCATCTTCTTTTGCCATCACATTTCAATTGTTCTAACCTTAAACCATCGTAAATTTTCACCATCTCTTTTAAGTATCAATAAACTTCTCGATTTTTGTAAGATATAATAATCAATTTCGGTGAAATTAAAATGAAGAAATTAAATGTTAAAAAGATGAAATTAAAAAAATATAGCTCTATTATGTAAAAAAAGAAACTCACTTGTTTTATTTATGGTTTGTCTTCGCTGGACATAACATATGTATTCCATGAAAGATGCATGGAGTCATTTCAAAGCAAAACATAATGTTTGTTTGAGAAACATAAAATAAAGATGTATTTTTATATTATGAAGATTCCATGTGGGGGAGTTTGATGCTGTTAACAAGTCACCTCTGGGGTCTTCATTGTCCGCTTCTTTTTTTCTCTCTTCATCGTCAATTATTTTGTATAGTTTAATAATTAGGTGTTAAGTAATTAATTAAACTCTAAAGCTAAGTTTTGATTTCTTAATTTTGTAATTAATAAAAGTGCATTTTTTTTATCATATATAAAATGAAAATCAACTAATCTACAATTGTTAAAGCTACCCATCTAAAACAGATGGACATTTAATTTTCTTGTTCTTACTTTGTCATGATTCTATTTATAAAGTAATTTTTTAAAAGAGTTGTTGGAATTAGATTAGTTAAATTGAGAATTAAAAAATATATCGATTCCGGTAATTGAATTGTTTTTAAAAAAAATAAATTAAAACTGATAAAAAATTAAAATTTAAGATAAAAATCGATAATTAAATTGATTTATAATCTTTTATATAATTTTTAATTTTTAATTAATTATTGTTAAATCCACCTTCAAATTAGTTGAAAATGCACCACTTGATAAAAAAATAATATTGTCATTAAAATTGTTTTAATTTGACATGTGAGATTTAGATACAGAATTACATTCTATTTTCTTATTTTTATTTATAAAACCATTTGGAAAAATTAGATAATAATATTTTATTATTTATTATTTTTAACTCTTTATTTGTAAATTATAAACTTGACAAAAGTTGAGTTATTGTATACAATATTTCTTTTTTTTTCTAAGGAATTATAAAAAATCCAAAATCAAATTTTAAATAAACATAATAACATCACTTTTTAAATTAATATAATTTAAAATATCCCGCAGGAATGACGTGGCATAAAAGTACCAATAAGAAAAATCCACGTTAGCACGACAGGATGACGATGCTGTCATTGCCAGAAAAGAAACGAGTTGTCATGCCATGCCATGCTACGCCAGTCTTTTCTTTCCTCTCAAAGAACCGAGTTTTTTTTTCCCTCAAATTTATCTAAAAAAGAAAATCAATAAAAGGGATAACATAATTTTTTCCCTGAAATTTATAATTAGCTTCATTTTAATCCTGGAATTATAAAATATAAAAGTTTAATAATGTGACACTATAAATGAATTTGTGTTATATCACCACTTGAAAATTTAAAAAATTATATAAATTTTCATGTGATGAACATGGTACAATATTAGAGTGTCTTATTAAGTGTTTTACTAATCGAACTAATTGTTAAACAAATTAAATCGTCGATTCTCGATCCATCTAGTTCAATCAATTCAACCATCGGACCAATAATAATTAATTAATTAATTAAAAATTCATTAAAAATTTTAAAAATAAATATAAACAATTTATTAAATCGGTTCAACTATCGGTTTTTGTCTCGATTTTCTATTTTTATCAATTTCAAGTAATTGCCAAGCCAATCAATTCAAATCATATGTTTGAAGCGTTCTATCAAATAGTTTTCGGTCTGTTTCTTGATAGAATCTAAGTTTAGGGATTAAAATATATCTAATTGCCAATTTCAAGGACTAAAGTGTACTTAATTACTAAGTTTAAGGGCCAAAAATTATATAATCCTTCAAAAATTTTCTCGTTTTCTTTAACCTGCCTCTCTAGTGGCTCACCTTTTCTAGTATTTTTCTGTTCAATTTGTTCATTTCTTCAATTGATTTTTCTCTCATTGTCCCCCATTTTCTTTCTTCATATTTTCAAGCGGCTATGTCTTTCAGAGGAGTAAGTTACTCTTTCCCATGATTCTTTTAGGTCTGATTTAGTTTGGGTTCATATTTTATTCTCTTTATTTTGGCTTAAAATTAGTTTTTTTTTCCCTTTTCATGCTGAAAACTTAAACAAAGTTAAGTTTTTTATTATATGGGTATATAGGTAGTGTTTTTTTTTTTGGGGTGAGATTCAATCTGTAAATAGCTAGTTATATCTTAGCTTTTAGTTTTAGCTGTTGATTTTTTCTTTTTCCAATTTTGGGTCAAGAAATAATGGATATATATATATATACAGTTTCAATAATTAGAATCGATGAGAATGTTAAGCAAGTCAAGCTTAGTTGAAGTAAAGTTATTTCAAGAACATCGCTTGAAGAAATGAAAAGAAGTGCTTTTTTATTGTAGGATAAGCTAATTTGAAGTAAATTGTCTCTTCTTTTTTGTGCATTTTCATCCCTAATGGTAATGGTAGCACTGTATCTCATTGTAAATTAATGAACCTTTGAGACTTGAACCAGGATTAGGCTTTTGAAGTATATTATTTATTGGTTTGTTACTTATGAACTAGAAATTGTATTTCCATTGCATTATCCTCATATCCTATATAACATGCATAGCACTTATGAATATAATTTTGTGTTCTTGGACATATGAAATTCTTAAAATTTGTGAAAGTTTTTCAGTAAAAGTACCATGGATGCCTTTGTACTAGTAGTCAAATTGTATTTTGCTCCCTCTACTCAGAAAATGAACAAATTAGTCCCTCTACATTAGATCAAAGACCAAATTGGTCATACTTGTAAAAAATTTCATCCAATTGTACTGTTAAAAACTTATGTGGCTAACAGAAATAACCAATCAATGACTTATGGCGTGCCACGCGTACCTTAAAAATGAATGAAATTTTAAACAAAAGGACCACTGGACCAGTTTACTTTTTGATCTAACGTACAAGGATCACTTTGCCCATTTTCTGAGTAGAGAAGGCAAAATGCAATCCAACTCTTTGTATAAGGGCCTCCATAGTAACTTTTACCAAAGTTTTTCATGTGTATCACTTGCTTTTGTATCTTGGACCTGTTCTTATATAGTTCATTGAACACAATTTGGTTATGTTATTAATATTAAAAGGTTGATAATTAGTCAATTTGGTTGGAGTAAGCATTGAGGATTGAGCTTTTTGTTTCTGGTTTTTCAGACAAATGCATCATCTGGCATGGGAGTGGCTGATCACAGCAAAAGCACTTACCTGGAGCTGCAAAGAAAGAAAGTGTTTCGATACGTGGTCTTTAAGATCAATGAGAAGAAAAAGGAGGTAGTAGTTGAAAAAACGGGAGGTCCATCTGAGAACTATGATGATCTCACTGCTTCATTGCCCGAGAATGATTGCCGCTATGCAGTTTACGACTTTGATTTTGTGACTTCTGAGAATTGTCAGAAGAGCAAGATCTTTTTTATTACATGGCTAGTGTCTCTTTCAATTGTAGAATAAGTCAATTATGTGAGCACTGTTATTATCCTCATCGCATGGCGTAACTGCGTTGAAAGTGGATGCAATTATGGGTGGAAAAAGATTATAATCCTTTTCCCATGTATCATAATTGCTTTATTGTTTGAAAATTGGTTGTTTTGATCGTTTACGTCTCGCTCATACGATTCTTTTGGTTTGTCTTAGGATTGCAAGATTATAAACCCTTACAATTTATGGATGATGTGGTAAGGACAAATGTTAGTGATGATTGAATCCATGGATGTCAAGTCATGCTTGACATGCTAACTGTTTATATGCGACTTTAAGAATATATCATTAGAGAATGAAGTTTTGTCCTCGAGTTCCATCCAAAATTAAACTATGTTCACATTGGATTTTCATCAAAGGTGCAAGATATTTAGTTAAATTAAACTTTGGAGCTGAGTTGATTTGATGATGGTTTTTACTCTAAACATGATCAAAGATTGTTGTGTATGAGTACACGATGCTGTATTGATAGTCCTGTTTTCTGGTGCATTATTTGCTTATCATACAATATTGAGTCAACTATATCCGCTTTGCCATCGACAGTTGATGCTTTTATGGAATTGTAAGAGTCTCTCTATGTTCTTCTGTAGGTCACCGTCTGTTTCAAGGATCCGTGCCAAGATGCTGTATGCAACATCCAAGGAAAGGTTCATAAGCGAATTAGAGGGCATTCATTATGAAATCCAGGCAACTGACCCAACTGGGATGGATCTGGAGGTGATTAGAGAGCGTGCAAGTTAAAAATGTTGAAATCCCGTCATCAATGCCGCATGCTTAGGAAACTCCGGTGTTTAATTATTGTTAAATGACACCTAGGAAGGCTGATTAGGAGCTCAGGGTGTTCAAAACATGTCGGGACTTTATGCTCCTCATTCCACATGATGATTCTGAGGTGACAATGGATGTGTTATTATTGAATAGTTTGACCCTTCGTTAATGAAAATTTTCATTTCAATCACTTGTCATGATGCCTTTTGCTATTAAATTTTTGTACTTTTATATGAGCTGTTGAAATATGTAAATAGTAATCTCCAGTCACAAAATCCTACACCAGATATTATTTCCATTGATTTGTTTTATTTGTAGAGTTCTGGTAGTTGGAAACAACCATTCTACCTAATAAAAACAAAGGTAATTTATGACGTCAAATAGATCCATCTTTCAAATAAATAAATTTTTAGATATTATATCAGATAGTCCAAAGCTAATTGTGCCTTGAAAGTCCACAACGATGGCCTAAAAGTCGCTGAGCTATAGGTGGAGAACCTAATTTATTGCTGCTCTTTGGGATAAATTTGTCACAGCCTTGACTTCTCAACTCTACTATAATGGAGATGTAATGTTGATCACATGCAATGATACAGACAATAATGGCAAATCTGATTGTGAGAGGCCAAATAAGCAAGTTTTTTTATTCAAGTCATGACAAAAATAGGGTTGGAAAATTAAGATTGGTGTTTGAGATTCTCAACTGTCCTAGCTTCTAGTATGATCATAAACATGGCAGCAAGTGAGAAAGAAGATAAAAAAAAAGTCCGCAAAAAAAAACCGTGACCTCTATACTAAGAATTAGGTTATATAGTCTTTTTTATTTAAAAAATAAATAAATAAATCTATATATTAGATTAAAGATTAAAATTATCATTTCTATTAAAAATTAATCTCTATATATTAATAATATTAATTTTTAATAATAAAAATAAATAAAATTTTTAATATAATAATCAATTTACTCTTTAATCTAATATATAAAAATTAATTTACTAAAAATTTTTAAGTAAAATAAATAAAATATAATCTAATTTTTAACTTATGTTTAAGCTCCTCTCTTCCTGCATGTTTTCAATGCAGGACCATCTCGAAAGATCTTGAATTTTTCATTTTTTTTTGAAGTATTCGATAATGTTTTTTTAACACTTAAAAAAAAACCTTATCTTGTAAGAAGTTTACAGTGGATCCACAAAGCAGACAAGATATGTCTCCCACCGCTATCAATATATTTATATTGGGTCCCGCACGTGAACTTGACACATACAGGGATCCACAAAGTATCTGCTTTGGCATAAAGACATTGGGTAAATTCACTCTGTTCAAAAGAAAATGTCATTCTACAATAATGCACTGTAAGTAATGAACAAAAACATCATCAATTTACCTTGTCTGTTTTTGCTAAATTTTATATTTTAAAGCTTCTACCATCACGGGGTAAAAATGGGTGTTTCTTCAATTATCTATTAATTTATTTACTTTGATTGTCTTCAATGATAGACAAAACCCTGTTTTGTGTGTTTTTAGTTGTCCTTGTTTGGAGATAGCTCTTATTTATTTTCCTTTCTTTTTGCTGTCTTGAATCTGTCCTGCTTTTTTCACCGTATGCCATTAAAGAGGTTCTGCTAGTTGTTTATGGAGGTCTGCATCAAAGGTCATGGATTTTAGGGATATTTTGTAAACCTTTTTGGTGTTTTGATTGGTGGAAATTAGGGATTTGGTTGGATATCCTGGATACATAGAATCAGGGTTTTGTTAGTGGGATTTTCAGAACTTTGTTGATGTTCATGTTTTGGATTGAAGGAAAGATATAGGGATTTCTTTTATGAATTCGAACACTTCGGTCCCTTCGGTCTCACCGGAAAACATGAGTAGTAGCAGTAAGACAATAGTTTGGTTCAGGAGAGATCTTAGAATTGATGACAATCCTGCTTTAGCCGCCGCCGCTAGGGATGGCAGCGTTTTCCCGGTTTATATATGGTGTCCTAAAGAGGAAGAACAGTTCTATCCAGGTCGAGTATCGCGATGGTGGTTGAAGCAATCTCTTGCTCATTTGGAACAGTCTTTGAAGTTTCTTGGTTCTGAACTTGTGCTGATTAAGACCCATAGTACTCTTTCAGCTCTTTTAGATTGCATCAAGGCTACCGGAGCGACTAAACTCGTGTTTAACCATCTTTATGGTAGGTTTCTGATTCCTCTGGTAGGTGTTTGATGACATGCTTCTAGAACACAATTTCGAGTTTCAGTTCCTGGTCTTACCTTTTTGCTGTTCTTTCCCAGATCCGGTTTCGCTTGTTCGAGATCATAACATCAAAGAGAAACTTGCAGAGGCCGGGATTTCCGTGCAAAGCTATAATGGAGATTTGTTATATGAACCATGGGAGATATATGATGAGAAAGGGCAAGCTTTTACGACCTTCGATGCATATTGGGATAAGTGTTTGAACATGCAAATGGAACCCATTTCACTTCTTCCCCCATGGAGATTGGTCCCCGTTGCAGGTAATTTTGAACACAATAACATGTAATCGGGTATGGTTCGTTCTAAATGATGATTTAAATGGTCACCATATCATCCTAATCTTCTTACAACTTTCATCTTCCTTGAAGAAATTACTGTATGTACATGTATATATACACCTGTATGTTGCAAGATGAGTAACTAGTTTGCTGTATTCTTTCCTTGTCAGTGACAGGAACATTAGAAAGGTGCTCTATTGAAGATTTGGGCCTCGAAAACGAAACAGAAAAAGCTAGCAATGCATTGTTAGGAAGAGCGTGGTCTCCAGGTTGGGGCAGCGCCGATAAGGCTATAACGGAGTTTGTTGAACATAATCTATGCGACTATTCAAGAAGTAGGCTTAAGGTTGGGGGCAACTCCACATCACTTTTGTCTCCGTATCTTCATTTCGGGGAGCTAAGTGTGAGGAAAGTTTTCCAGAGTGCAAGGATGAAACAGATACTATGGCGAAGAGAACAGAATTCTCAAGGGGAAGAGAGTGTGACACTTTTTCTGAAGGCTGTTGGGCTTAGAGAATATTCCCGGTACCTTACTTTCAACTTTCCGTTCACTCATGAGAGACCGTTGTTGAGCAACTTGAAGTATTTCCCTTGGAATGCTGATGTGAACCGGTTTAAGGCTTGGAGACAAGGTCGGACCGGATATCCGTTGGTGGATGCTGGAATGAGGGAGCTTTGGGCAACTGGTTGGATACACAACAGAATACGAGTGATTGTTTCGAGTTTCGCGGTGAAGTTTCTTCTTCTTCCATGGAGATGGGGAATGAAGTACTTCTGGGACACACTTTTGGATGCAGATTTAGAATGCGATATTCTTGGTTGGCAGTACATCTCTGGGAGCTTACCGGATGGTCACGAGCTAGAACGATTAGACAGTCCACAGGTACGCCGTGTTCCCAAAAAACTTATTAACTGCATATACTGATTACAGCAAGTAATTCCAATACCTTCCATTTCAAGGCTATACAATCTATAATTCATGGTAACTTGTAATTTATGTTATCTTCATAATCTCGGACCTCATTTTAAGTTGATTTTTTGGAGACAGATTCAAGGCTCCAAATTTGACCCTGAAGGTGAATATGTAAGGCAATGGCTGCCGGAGCTAGCGAGGATGCCGACTGAGTGGATCCATCATCCTTGGGATGCACCTCATACCGTGCTTAAAGCTGCAGGTGTGGAGTTGGGGTTGAACTATCCGAAACCCATAATAGATATCGATATAGCTAGAGAACATCTGAGAGAAGCTATATTTAAAATGTGGGAAATGGAAGCAGCTGCAAAGGCTGCAACTTCAGATGGGATGAATGAAGAGGTTTTCGACAATTCTGTTGGTATTGAAACCTCCGCGATCCCAAAAGTTATCCTAAAGGAGAACTCTTCTTGTCCAACATATTCATCTAATGATCAAAGGGTTCCATCATTTCAAAATGGCAATAATGGTTCATTGCATAGGAAGAGAGCAAAATGTGTGGAAGAAGAAAGGTTGCCTGCTGATAAACCGAATAATCACAACAAAGAAGCAGGGACTTCGAGAGGAGAAGAAGACTTATGCTCGACAGCTGAGTCTTCAGCATCGAAGAGGCAAACTATTAGCAGAATGTCATTCTCTGTTCCCCAGTCTTGTTCTTCGTCCGATGGCAGGCCTATGCTGGAGTGTGAATCGTCTGATATGAAGCGGTCATGGCAAGAAAAGATCGATTTGGAACAGACATCAAGCAAGAATGGTAATTAAGAAGCTGCAAAGTTTGATATAATTGTGGTTCTTGCTGTTTATCTATCTGATACATCAGATTAAGACAGCCTGCAAAGTTAAACCTTCGAGATAGATATGTAAGTCAAAATAGTGTGTTTTAATGTAGATGAGCGTTACAAATCATGGGATGATATATTAATCAGCCATTACCAACAAAAATATGTAGTTTTCTGCAATAAATGAGCAAAACTTAGACTATATTTGTATGAAATTCGAAGCTCGACTTCAGATGAAAAAGATTATGTCCCAGAATAGCTTTTCCATGGGTCTGAGAAGTGAAAAACGGTGTATGGAATTTGTTTCATTCATCCTTAATCTTTGAAGTACATCCTCAACTAAACTGAAAATAGACATTATGATTCACTCTAATTTCCAGAAATTCTTGTCACAGCAGTATAATTGTTTATAAGCAAATTGATTCAAATTTACAAGTGAGAGTCATGTCAAGATTGATTTACCATATAAGACGAGATCCAAAAATAAGGTGGCAGTGCACAAACCTGCAGAAAAGCCTTACCAACCGTTTCTGTAAGAAGTTCTGTTGCCTTTGAGGTATAATTGTTTAGAAGAAATCCCAGATCATTACATTATAACAACAGCAATTAGGCAAACAATCATTATCTCCCAATTCTCTTAAACAACTGGTATGCTTCTTCTGGCAATCCCTCTCTACACAATCCATTAATCATTGTGCAATATGTGTAAAAGTTGGGTTTTAGATCACTGACTGAGAGTTGAAGAAATAATTTCTTTGCAACTTCGACATGGATAGCTTTGCACAGGCCATCAATCAGGATCGAATAAGAGATGATATCAAGTTGCAACTCACTATTCCGCATTTCTTGAAAAACTTTCAATGCCACTTCAAGTTCATCACTTTTGCATAAACCATCCAGCAAAATTGAATAGGTCACCAAATCTGGAACTTGTCCAGAAGCAAGCATCTTTCTCCAAAGTTCACATGCAGTTGAAACTCTCCCTAATTGACACGAACCATGCATAAGAGTGTTGTATGTGACAACATCAAGTTCAATACCTTGTTTTCTCATCATGTCAACAATAACTTCAGCTTTAGAAACCAACATTTCTTGCAAAGCGCATTGATCAATGTATTATACGTGAGGCTCGATGCCTTGCTTTCTCATCATGTCAACAATAACTTCAGGTTTAGAAACCATCCTGTCCTTGCAGAGCACATCAATCAATGTATTATATGTGACAACATTAGGCTCAATGCCTTGCTTTGTCATTCTGCCAACAATACCTTCGGCTTTAGAAACCATTCCCTTCTTGCAGAGAGCATCGATGAATGTACTATATGTGACAACATCAAGCTTAATGCCTTGCTTTGTCATTGTGCCAACGATATCTTCAGCTTTAGAAACCATTCCCTTCTTGCAAAGCAGGTCAATCAATATACTATACGTGACAACATTAGGCTCAACGCCTTGCTTTTTCATTGTGCCAAGGATATCTTTGGCTTTAGAAACCACTCCCTTCTTGCAAAATGCATCGATCAATATAGTATATGTGATGACATTAGGCTTAATGCCTTGCTTTCTCATTTCGAAGAAGAGATCATGAGCCTCCTTTAGCAAGCACTTCTTACAAAGACAGTTAAGGACAGTGCTATATGCTACAATATCGGGTTCAAAACCTCTTTCTTCCATCATCCTTAGAAACCTAACAGCTCAATCAGTATTCCTGGTATAGAACAACCTATTCAGTATTGTAGTGTAAACAATTAAGTCGGGTTGATATCCTTTTTCAATCATTTCATCAAACAAACTCACCGCCTGAGAAATCTTACTTTGATTACAAAGTCCTTTAATCAAAGTGGAAAAAGTAACAAAATCAGGTTTAACACCTAGCTTCAGCATTTTGACCAAAACAGAAAACCCAGAATCAATTCCACCAAGTTGAGAAAAGCAATTAATCAAGTGTTGAAAGAATAATCGTTATGGGAAACTCCCAACAATTCCATTTGGCTACACAGAGAAACAACAGTGGCATAACGTCTCATTCTAACAAGGGCTACTAATAATTGAGTGAATTCAACAATGGAACGCTTTGGGTGCTGCTCAATCATCTCATTAAACAAAGTCAAAGCATCATAAACATTATCGAAGCGATGAGAAGTTTTTGAGTTTCGCCTAAAAGACATCGAATTCTCACTTAAAGTTTCCATGTGATTAGAAACGATGTTAAAATAACGAGCAAAAGAATAGTGGAAACTAGAAAGGTTCCTTCCACCATTAACAATGGAATGAAGACGTAATGAAGAATCAAGCTTACCCATATTCCGAAATTAAGCAAAATGGAAAAGCAAGAGCTGAGGTTGAAATGAAACCTACAAATGGTGGCGACGGCGGCACGACCAGAACAACTTAATTTATGTATAGCTTGAGTAAATAAACAATATCGCCTTTGTTGGCTACAAGGCCACTGTAAAAAAAAAAATACGTGAGCGGCAGGATTCGAACCTGCGCGGGCAAAGCCCACATGATTTCTAGTCATGCCCGATAACCACTCCGGCACGCTCACCCTTTTAATCATGTTGCCTACCCTTTTGATCATGTTCTTCATATAACTTTACACCAAGGCACCAAAAGGTTAGAATAACATTGGTTACTCTTTTTCTTTTCATGCTTTATGCGGGTGATTGTTGGTAGGCTGTTAAGTCTCACAATTTCGGGCATTTCAGTTCAGTCTCCTTGTTCCTCAAACAAGTAAGCATTGAACTCTCTTTTATTAGATTTCACTTTTCACTTTTTATAATCTTTTTCATGACTGTAAATTGCCTTACTATGTTTCAATGTTTTGTTTTGTTCTTTCCCCCCTTAATGTTTGTTTCAAAACTCTAATTCCTTTTTGTGATTGATAAAACATTCAAGCAAAGAAATACAAATCGCAACCAATTGAATCTCTTTCTAATACCAAGACAATGTAAAACACTAATACAAACCCGAAAACTCGGTTCAATCAGTTGATTATACAACAATCCTTAAAAGATGACGCGGTAACAAGTATGGATTCAAATCTTGGCACGGATGATCTTTTTTCCTTATCCGGTGACCAGCATATGTAACATAGTCGAGAACGAAAGTAATTGTACTAAATTAAACCTTCAAAGAATGTTTAATCAAATGCACAGAGAATGATCTTCCCCAGAAAGCATTTGTTATCTTTTAAATAGCTGAACATTATTAACATAGCAAGCAGCCGCAGGGTCTTGAAGGCAGCCACAAAAACCGTCATCATCCTTCGGAAATGAGTTTGGTAGAGGATGGTCCGGGATCACACCAACCTACATGGAAGAACAGATGAAACAAGGGTCATGGGGAAAGAGCGAGAGAGATGCACAGAGATCAGAAATAAACCTTGTTGATATCATTGTGTGCAGGTGTCTCGTAATGAGCTACGGTAACAGCCAATCCAGAGCCATCAGATAGCTGAAAAACCGATTGGATCTTGCTGCAGGTGTGGAATGGATCACTCTAGTTAGGATCTACAAGGATATAGGAAGATGATATGCTTGTATATAAACTAAAGTAAATGAAGTTTAAATTACCCTTTCCCGTATGTCGGTTCTCCGAACAATACTGCACGCTTATTATCTTTCAATGCACCGGCTAAAATTTCACTTGCACTTGCAGTACCCTTGTTCACCTAATGGAAATTCGGGTAACGGAAACCATGATCTGACATACAGAAATAGATTTGACATTGTAACAGTAAAAAATGGTCTTTTTGTTTAAACCAAGCTTACCAGTACAGCTAGGGGTTCTGAAGCTGCTATTGCTGAGCTTCCATCCGTGTCGTATATATCTCGAACACCACGATTATCACAAATATACACAATCACGCCTTTGTCTAACCTGTTCCACAAAAACAAATGATGATAACTTGTGCTATGAACTTGACATGGATAAAACAAAATTTTAATTTCAATGGTTTTAACTTACCAGATCTTGGCGGTTTCGATTCCTTCAGGGAAAAGCCCACCGCTGCAGCAAATTTAATCTTTTAGAAAAACCTGTCTTAAGGGCGAGTTTAAAACGGATCATGTCGAAAGCTAATCACCTATTATCACGAAGGTCCAACACAAAGGCATTAACGTTATTACTCCTTAAAGTATCGATCGCTTCCTTGACAGCAGCTACAGTAAAATGCAATTTTTTAGGATAATATCCTATGTATTAGAGAAGGATGGGAAGGGTATCTCCGAGAAGTCCCCCTCGGAAAGATGCTAACGAGGCTAAAAAGTGGCACAACTGAACTAGAAAAAGGTGAAAAAAATGCACAAAATGATGAAAACAAAAGGAGGTTGTTTATGCAAAGAAAACGAATTCAAAAGTTTATCGTGTGCATGGACTCCTAAGAAATTATAGGATATATGATTTCATTGCTTAGTCCAAATCTTCGACAAAAAGAAAGAGTATTTGCAGTCAATATCTCCATTTACCGGAAGCCTTTTGGTTGAATGATGTTAGCCTAATATAACCGATTTTCGGGTAGTTCTTTTCTGAACCAGGAACTTCGCATGGCCTTGATTTTACAGGATTTAGTGAAATCTTTGCTCGCCTAGAAAGTTGCAATTGCAAAATAGGTCAATCTTAAATCTCTAATAAAAGAGGTATAAAAAAATGATAAAATACATATTCTCGTATTTTAGCTCACCTAACTTGGAATGCATAATAACAATAGCATATTTTTGAATGCTGAATTAATTAATATCGGTAGAGCTTCGGATATAGTTACTAATATATCAAGTTCAAATACATCATAAGATATTCAAATGAAACACTTAACTTACGTGAGAGCTAAGTGCTTTATTTCAGGTCCAGTTTGAACTGTTAATTCCACGGAACTTCCTTCTGGTCCCCTGTAGTTTAGTCAAAAAGACGAGCATAACAGTAAATAACTGAAAAAGAATGTATAAATCGACACATTAGCAAAGAAAATGGAATGAAAGATCTCTATATGGCTCTGCTGAATAGATATATCTTCCCCGAGAGTAACACGCTTACTGCAATCTCTCTGCTGCATCATAGATGCCCATGCTTTCCGTGCTTGCATTATCTATTTCCAAGATAATATCGCCAGATGAAATGCCGGCCTGATTTGCGGGACCTCCGGGAGTAGCTGAAATAACAACGAGCCCAGTTCGTGATCCTTCAGATTCTGTTGGGTAACCAATCGATAGCCCTACACCTGTAAGAGCCCCTTGAGTACCCGACTGCCTTCAGAGAAAATATACCATATTTTATGGAAACTGATGCCAATGAAAATATTTCAATGCTGAATAATAGCTACAGTACTATTCAGGCTAGAATTTAGTTCGTGAAGATAGGAGAAAAAAACAGCCCCATACCCGCAAACTCTTGAACTTCTCGGGTTCTAGAAACCTAGTGAAAGGATCATTCAGTGTTGCGAGCATCTTTCTTATAGCCATGTCTGCAAGGAAACATTCAAATTGAACTTAAGAGTGGGAATGGAGATTACAAGGTAATAATATTAAACCTTCACAAACGATTCAAACACAAACGTAAAATGCAACAAGCAGATGAACATAATGTTTCCTAACATAACAACTACAAGATTGAAAGAATCATTGGGTTGACATTTACGAACTCATATGAGATATGAACTGATAAAACACAAAGATGCATTTTAAACTGGTTGCAGTCCGTTTTTACGTATGCATACAAATCTGGCTGCAGAAAACTAAATTCTACTTACATGTCTCTTCTCTATTGTTCATCGGTTCATTTCGAAGTGCATCTTCTCTGTAACGAAACCAACTTTGTCCATTGAAAGTTTTGTCAATATATGCACGGTCTATCGTTCTCCATGCCTCTAGAAAGAGGAGATTTTCTTCAGAAAGCGCCCCTGTAAAATGAAAAGGAATCGGTACAAAATATCTAAACAAAAGAAACCCTTGCAGTTCACGAGACTAACTTAAGTAAACTAGAACTTACATGAGGGCGTGTTGCTTAGAGCGACGGAAGCAGAAGTAACCAGCAACATAGCAGCAACTAAGCGAACGAAAACAACCGAGAAATGTTCTCTGATCTTTTGCGAATGACTATTCACCTTTTGATGACTACTTGTATTCCAGGATCTAAGTAAGTGCCCATGCCTTATTGCAAATAAACCAGACTGAGATGTAAAGTTTTTATTCGGTCTGCAGAGTGCGTGAAACACAAACTTGTGCTTGCAAATCGCATTAGTACTGCTGCGCCAACTTCCAGAGTTGTCGAGATTCGTCCGTTTACACAAAATCCGACACAATAATCGAGCTTCAATCTTCTTAACAGGAAAAGATTTCCATGGATGAACCTGTGAGTGGTACACTTGAACAATTAAAACTAATAATAGCCTTTTGATTACAATTATAATATCGGCATTCATATAATAAAAATAATTTCCAAGCAATTAAATTCACGAAAAACATAAACTGCCAAATTTAATTAAAAGAATAAGCAAAACCCAGTTTAAAACCATCCCAAACTTAAAAAAAAAAAAGAGCCATAAAAGCTCATTTCTCAACCTACGAACATCTAAATTACGATAAAAAAAATTCAATCATTTCCATGCAAAACCTTGATAAATCAAGTAAAAGATTAAAAACATTACCTGAGAAATGATGATGGGGTTGAATGTGAAAGAAAATGGTTTGTTGGGGTTATCTAAAGTGAAAAGAGGGTATGTAGAAGATGCAGAGGAGGTTGCTAGCACTTCCATGGACACACAGCCCCACAAATTTCACTCCTTCCTTCGCTTTTCATTTCGGTCTTCCCTTATCGGGTTATTCTTTGAGGATAAAAGAAAGTGGGCTGAACACTTCCTCTTTGTTTTTCCAACACATGAAATGGGCCCAGGTTTATTACATTTTGCACTGGGCTGCCTGACCCGCTCTGGGCTGGGCATAGGTTTGGATTTCCAATTTTGGGTTGACCCGGCTCAGCCCGTTTTACTATTTTCAACCTCAGATGGGCCTGGACGGGCTGGACTCGAGCTCAAGGTTGGAAAGTTTTAGAAATTAAACTTCGGCCTAACCTAACTCAAACCATGAACTGGATCGAATTAGTCTGTTGGACCGGAAAATAACCAAGATATCAATATGAAGAGGAAGCATTAGACGGGTTGATCCACAAATAGATATAGATTGGTTGAACTGAACTAAAAAATGGGTTGAACTAACAATTGAACCTATTCTTTTTGAATTATAATTTTTTAATAATTTATTTAATCGAACTGTACAAACCAATCAAACTAACAAATAAGTGACTTGATGAATTTAAATATTGATTAACTTTTAAAATCTTTAAATTTTGGCATTATCATGTATCATGAAACCATATTTTCATGTGTTGTATTTGTGTTATACTATTTTTGATACACTCATATATTATGTGGTTAAAATTCTTATTTTCAAGTTCCAAAATAGTATCCATTTAAGTACTTTCACAAGTTTGGCAAAAGAAAAAAAAAACACATTTTAGATATTCAAATTATTGCTAGGAATAATTTTGATTGGTATAATATTACATTTAAGTCTCAATTTTTTTTTTACATTATTATGTCAATTTAGATAATTTAACCCTTAATTTTTACATATTTTATCATTTTAGTTTTTATTTTAGAAAATTCAATAAATTTAACTTAAAACATGTACACAATGTTGCATGTTAATTTTATTGAATGAAAGATCAAAGCAAAATACGTCATTTTATAAATTTAAATTACGTAAAATTAACAATATGATTGATTATTCATTAATTACTCACTTTTACAATTATCAAGATTAAATTACACCGGTTTTTTAAAAGAAGGAATTTGCTTAATATCTGTAACATCCCGAAATAGGGCCTAAACGGAACAGTGGTTGCGAAACCACAAATCTGAGGTATAAAATTTTATTTTATTATTATTTTGAGGTTCATGATATGATTGCATGATTGTGTAAAAATTTCGTGATGAAATTCTATGCATAAAGTGCTTAAGTTGAGATTAGGGACTAAATCGAATAATTTGCAAAACTTGCATTCTAGAAGTTTTTAGTATGAAATCGCTTTGGAATATTAATTAGGAGGGTTTAAATAACAATTTGACCAATTTCTAAGTTCGTGGACAAAATAGGACATGGATGGAATTTTTGAAAGTTTAATAATGAATGGCATTTTGGTCATTTGGATATTAAATGAAATAAAAAGGGAAAAATAACACAAAATTCATCATCTTCTTCATTAGCACGAAATTTCAAGGGTTCTCCATAGCTAGGGTTTGTTTCAAGCTTTCAAGTTCCATAGGAAGTGATTCCAAGCCCCGTTTTTAATGTTCTTTACGTTTTCGGAGTCCCGGTAGCTCGATAAAGCTTATGCTAGCAATAATTTAAGTTAGGTTTCATATTTGGAAAAATACCCATAGGTGAAAAGTGTTTATTTTGATGTTATATGATAGAATATGAGGTTTTAAATTATGTTAGACAACTTGTGCTACTCGGTTTTAAGTGAAAACGAGTAAAAGGGCTTAATCAGTAAAAATACCTAATAGTCATAAGTACATGTTAGAGTGTGAATTTGATGTTGTCATAGAAGGGAAAAATGATCAGCATGTCATAAAACATAAGAAAATAGGATGAAGTTTAAATTACGAGCCTTGGAGAAAAAGTGCAAATATGTGAAAGTTTAGGGGCAAAAATGTAATTTTTCCAAAGTTTGGGTCAAGAACAGTTTTGATAAATGTGAATATTAAATAAGTTAAATTTGCTATTATAGATCAAGAAGAGCGAAATTCGGGAGTAGATCGGGGAAAAGAAAAAGTAAAGGACTAAATTGTAAAGTTTAGTCACATTTTGTATCGAGGTAAGTTTACAGTAAATAAATGCAATATTCTTTTATTTTACATTATTATTGTCAATTTACAGCATTTATATACTTATTTTTTGAGAATATTTAAAGTCGAATTAAAGGCGAAGTGACAGAGAAAAAGCATTAGGAAGCCCCGTTTGAACCTTAGGAATGTTAGGATATTGGGGTTGACAGGACAGGATAGGACAGAAATGAGCCATGTAAGTCCATATCAGTTATATGGCTTTGGAGACAGGAATGAGCCATGTAAGCCCATATTATATATATATGGCATTGGAGACATGAATAATTCATGTAAGTCCATGTCGAAGACATGGCATTGGCAGGATATTGATAGACAGGAACGACCCTAGTATCCTTAGTATTCCGAGTGGTTCAACAGGTCATTGTACACGTTAAATTACAGTGAATTATCAGCAAAAGGGAAGGTAGATTATATTTATGAATAGTGAAAGGTCAGGTAAGAAAGAAGGTAAGTGAGTAAAGAAGAAGGTAGAAAATGAGAAGTAAAGAAAGTTTATGAGGCTAGGTGACATTATGTATAATTATTCATTATGTTGAATGTTGTAATTTATTTGCTTGTAAGCTTACTAAGCCTAGTGCTTTGTTTATTTTCTTTTTCTTATAGTTTTTATCAAGCCACTCGGGGACCGAAGGAAACGTCGGAGACCCGATCACACTATCGAAGAAATCATATTGGTATAGTTAGACGTTTCGTTTTGTGTATGGCATGTATAGGAACTTGGTTTCTTTTAATATGATATGATCAATGAATGATGTGTAAATACTTGCTAGTGATTAGCTAATAGAATGGCTGATGATATACATGTTTAATAGTATGTATAATTAAGTAGTAACTACCACATGAAAACTAAAAAAAATGTGAAAGTAACTTAAAAACAGATTCAAGTATCAGAAATAACGGGATTTTGAAAAATCACAAGAAATTGTAGAGACATGGGTTGATGGTGAATAATATATGAAATTAAAGCTTGTTGTGTCTATTTTCATATGGAATAAGCAAAACAGGTAAATGTTTTGTATTTTATAGGGTATCTGAGTTTTGGTGAAATGGGGCCAGAGCGATTTCTGGATCCCCTGTTTCAACTTTAAAAATTCACCATAAATTTTACAAAAATAATTAGGTGGTGTACTTTATATGGTTAGATTCCTTATTGAATCTAATTTTAATAGAAACAAACGGTAGTCATATGATTTTTGTACAGAGAGAAAAGTGGTTCGTAGTAAGTAGAGGCCAGTGCAGTCGAATTCTGAAACAGGGGTAACTTTAACTAATAAACTGTACTAATTGGCTAAGTCAAAAATTCTAGAAAAAAATTAGTAAATAAATATATGAGTCTAGTTTCAGGAAAAATTTACGGATCTTAATTTCGAGTTTTGAAACTCGAGAAATGAATTTTTAAGCAACCATGACGCAGAAAAACAATTTATTCTGAAAATTAAAATAAGTGGTTTAGAGTTGTTTAAAAGGTAAGATAAGTTTAGTAACACCTCAAGCTTGACTCCGGTGACGGTTTCGAGCGTAAGGGTGTTACAACATCAGCCTTTTTACCAATAATATATGGATGATATGAAAATATGGGTTCTTTTCACGTTTATTTACAGCTTCACATAACAATTCGACATTTGCTTATTCAAATATATGAAAAAAACATACAAAAATTTAAATGTAATACTGTTGGACATATACTCGAATCTAACATTCACCTCGAGTTTAACTAATCAAAATTCTTTCTCCGTACCCATGTTTGACACATTCCACAGACCTGGTACGGAGATCTGGTTCTATAAATATATAAGAACAACATAGAAAATTGTAAATGTAACCGTGTTTGATACATACTCGAATCCGGCATTCAATTCGAGCCCGAGTAACATTACCTTACTCTCTCCCTTGAGATTGTTTCTTCTGCTTTCTGCGCTGGTCGCGTAAACCTGGAAATACAATGAAATAGCCAAAAGAAAAAAAGAAGCTTAGAGCATTCTCTTAAAAAGAGTGTGTGGCGAACGAAAAAGAAAAAAGGAAAGAAGAATAAACATCCGTACGTTTCTTCTCCTCTTTCCTTTTTCTTCTCAAACTTTCGGCATTTCTTCGTTTTTCCACCCTCTCTTTTACATCCATGTGCACCTGAGGCATCGCAAAAGAGAGTTCATCTATCATGGTTTCGAACATGAAAAATACACGTCCAGCGCTAGATATGATCCAATAACTCGTATCAGCCATTTGATTTGCACATTGGTATGAATATAAATCTACTCCAGTATGAGAAGGTTTCCGGGGAAAGAACAAAGTTAGGCTAGTAAATTAAAACATTAAATTTACAACCTCGCGACCAGCACTCCGAAGTGCCTGGAGTGGTTCCACGCAATCTTGACCGATAACCACCATCTTCCGTCTCTTGTTTTCACCCAAAACCAAGTTGTCATCTCCATTTTGCTTAGCCAATTCTTCAAACTGATGCTGTATAAGATGTGTAACACCAGCCTGGGAAACAAGTAATATAAACATATGGATGTAAATTATATGCGGCAAATGAAATTTTAGGCCTGTAACCAACTAAACCAAGAAATGAATTTGATGAGTGCCGAACAACAATGTTAAGAACTCACTGCAGTTGGATAGCGATGTGAAAATGTTTTCGGGCGCAGTGGTCGCGAAAGCAATCCATTGAGCTCCTGTACCAAAAAAGAGTTGGTGAAGTTGAAACTCAGGGTTTAGTATGATCTATGATGCTTTGACTCTTCATTTAAGTACCCGTATATAACACTTATGTCTCACACATATTCATATATAGGTCCAAGGATATGATCCTCCAAATAAATGGGAAAACTTCGAAAAATTAGAACATAGTCATGTGCGACATATACACCTGGATCCGAATAACATTGAATATAATGATTATTTATTCATAGCAAATAAAAACCTGTTGTAACTTCTTTAAGTGATTAGAGCTGGCTTTCTTTTGCTTGAAATTCTTCACTCGTTCCTCCTCGCTATCGTAATTCTCAACTACTAATTCTAAAGACTCGGCACTCCGTTCCAACCAGCTTTTATTCGCCCTTTCCTACAGGAAAACAAAATAAGTTTACAAATAACCAAGAAAGAGAAATTAAAAGCGCAAAATTAAAAATCAATTAGAATTAAACTAAGGAATACGAGGTAAAAAGAAAACATTTCAAGCACGAATATTACTCGGTACCAAATTGTAATAAGGCTTGTAAGATGGCTAAATGATTAAAATTTATATACCTGGGAGTCTTTCCGTGAGATCTTGTCAATTTGGCATGCTAGAGATAGTCGTTTCATGACCTCAGGCATGTAAGAGCTCTCTAAAGGAAAATGTTTGATGCTTTCCTGCATACGGATCCAATGCACTCATAAAGCATGTGAGCCAACTACTAGATGATAAATTTGATTCAAGAACTAGATTTAGAGAAGAATTGGGAAATTTTCCTTCAAAACGGTACCTTAGCAAATGATTTGCAAAGAGAGGCAAACTTTGCAGAATCATTTGGTGAGATAAGAGCAATGCTGCACCCATCAGAAGAGGCTCTAGCAGTTCTTCCACTTCTATGGACATAAACCTAAAACCGGAAAAACATAATCAATATTGAGATTTTAAGACGAGGGGAATATTAACGAAATCTCATTAATGGGCATCGAATTTCAACATACTTCTGCTGAATGAGGAAGTTGATAGTGGACAACGGTTCGAACACCGGGAATATCAAGGCCCCTTGCTGCAACATCAGTGGCAACAAGAATACCATGTTCATTGGCACGAAAACGGTCAATGGCCTGCATCAAAAAGAGAACCGGACAGGGTTAAATTCAAGCAAAAATGATGCCTAAAACTTGGGTATGAAAGGATTCGATGTGCAATTATAAAAGATGTACAAATCCCAAATGTCTTCAGACTATGTACAAAGAATTGAAATGTAGTCAGGGGAATGAAACCTTCAACCGAGCTCGCTGCTGCATCTGAGCATGAAGAGTTGAAACATTGATGCCAAGGATGCGCAATATTGAGGAAATATGACGCAAAGCTGCAATCGATGTACAGAAAACAATTGTTCTCCCTTCACCGTGAATACTCAAAATGTAATAGAGATAGGCGTCTTTATCTTCTTCCCTGCATCTGCAGAATTTATGATAAAGTATTATTATTCTGCTACAAGAAGAGACCACCGTAGAATTCAAACATATGTTCTAATTTTGGAAGTTGCAGATTTCATCTTTAATTGTAAAAAATGTTTGTAAGTAGATGAGTTAAAGGAGCAAAGCTAGCAAAAGAAAGGTTAAGCACTTACTCAATAAAAGATTCCTCAAGGTTCTTTGCTAAAATTGATGCATTTGTCAAATCAACAATTGCAGCATTGGGTTTCATTCCTGCTCGCTCAGAGAGAATTTCAATCGAATTCAGCCCGTCGGTGGACTGCTTGGATTTTAATGAACCACGCTTTAGCTTCTTGCGAAAATCAGCAGAAAGTGCTAAAGTTGCAGAAAAAACAAATGTTTGTCTCTTTTTTCTTGATAAGCTTGAAACCGTAACACAATTCTGTGTGTCTTGAGATTGTCCTTCAGTAGTACCACTGGTCATAGGGAGCATTTCAATTATGGACTGTAACTCTCGGAAATGTCCCGCTTCAACCATCCGATCAGCCTCGTCCAGTACAAAGAATGATAATGAATGTAACTGCAACAATAAAAAGGAGAGTGAAAACGATGCTCGATTTTAACAACTCATAAAAAATTAGAGCACTTGAACAAAATCATTTCATTGCTAACCTCAACAAGATGTTTTTCTCCCCCTGACATAAGCTCCCATAATCTCCCTGGAGTTCCAACAATTACCTCAGGCCTCGTTTTTAATAGACGTTCCTGTTTCTCTGCTGACATGCCACCAACAATGGGAACCACTCTAACATTGATATCCTTGGCAAATTCCTTAAGATGATCTGTAATCTGGAGAAAGGAAATACAATGTCCAAAAATAGGTAAAACATACATGCAACTGAGACGACCCTATGTGGTGTTAAAAGGGTTAGTGTGTTCTGTAACAAAATGCAGGAGAATTCTCAACTACGATAACTCATTAAAAAAATTCATGGAGCTAGGACAATGAAAAAAGGGTAAGGCTTTCAAAGTCCACGCATGCAAAGCTATAAAGCTTCAGCATTCAGGTTTTAATAGACTAAATAAAATACCATTTATTCTTATCCATACATGCAACTGCAACGACGCTATGTGGTTAGAAAAGGGTTAGTGTGTTCCGTATGGGCAACTGACTAGCTGACAAAAGCAACAAGAAGACGATTATTAATACCTGGAGCGTAAGTTCCCTAGTAGGAGTAATGATAAGAGCTCGTAAAACACCTTTTGGAGCATACTTCCCTGCTTCTTCCCCCTTCTCCTCAAGCATGTTTGCAGCTTTTTCCCTTTCTTCTAAGAGACGTTGGAAAATGGGCAGGCCAAAGGCTAGTGTTTTCCCAGATCCCGTCTCAGCAGCACCAAGAACATCCTATCCAATAAACAAATTAAAATTACTTTGAAAAGGACATCATCATCGACAGTAAAACACTTCATACAAGAATCTAGACAACAAACCTTTCCCTGATGAGCAGCAGCAGGAATACAAGTTCTCTGTATGGGAGTAGGTTCCTTGAAACCAAGCCGAGATATTGATTTCATAAGCAGAGGGTGAAGTCTCAACTCATTCCATGCATAAAATTCAGCATAAGCTTCAGCTTCATCTTCATAAAGCATCTGTTCTTTCTCATCGTCTTTGCTGTCAATAACTGCAAATACAGTTATAAGATTATGTTGGGGTCATAACACATTACATTGAGTGTTAACCCAGAAGTCAACAAAAAGGTTCGTAGAAGGATCTACTTGTGGTAAATAAAGCATGATGTAGTCACACGACACAAGCAAAAGAGACTTAGAAGTAGAAGATACCAATTAATTAAACAAGTCTTTATCAAATAATACATTACAAGTAGTTTAATCCGTGTATCAAAATCAAAATACTTAAATCACTAACCAGTTGCAGACTCATCCTCTTGTTGAACAGCCTTTGCCTTTTTCTTCTTACTCTTCTTTTTCTTTTTTTTGGCCTTCACATTCTTCTCCTCTGCCATTCCCTCTGCGGGTTCAGGTTCGGGTTCAGCTTCAGCATCTTCACGAGAGCCCTCAGTGACTTCCTCAAGTTTTTGTTTCTTCAATTTTGAATTTTTATTAGAAATTTTCTTCTTAGCTCCAGGCACATCTAAACCATAATCAGATTCATCGATCTCTTCAAGGGAAAGAAAGCCTGCATTCATTATAATCAACAAAAATTACAAAATAGGAACAAGCTCAAACCGTCCAACTGTAACCCTTAGCAGAATATAGCTCCAAGCAAATATTTTAAGCGACATAAACACTTCCAAATACTTAGTTTAACTTTACACGAATCATACCCTTTACTACGCTTATATCATCATTGTTTCACGCACAACAAAAAATAAAAGCCACAGATGATATCGATAGTTTGCAATGAATTTTCTGCACAACCGAATATCGTCAAATTCAAACCTATGAATCCAAAATTCCATAACATCTGAAGACTTTACTAGTTACTTAAGTTCTTTAGAAATGTGACAAAAACAAAGAAATAAATAAAATGAGTAACAAAAAGTAATCCTAAATGACCACTTTAATTAACTTAGTTTATCCTTTTGAAATCCAATCCCTTAAAAACAACAATGATAAAACTGAACAGATACTAAGCTCCAGCACCTAAAACCCCATAAACCCAAACATCCCTTCAGCTCCAAAGCCAATATTAAGTGAAATAAAAAAATTCAAACAAAAAAAAACAGTCATTATCTTAAACTAAGCCATATTACAACCTTGCTAAAGTTAAATGAACAAAAAAAATCAAACTAATAATATCCATGTTTTAAAACTTAACACATTCTAGCAAAATATATAATATTAGGGATCTTGCTGTTTTTATAAAGGCTAACCTCCGTCGAGGTCCCCAGAGCCAATGAAGAGAGAGAAGGTGTCATCTTCTTCTTCTTCGTTGGGAAGAGAAGAGTTCCAAGGGAGTGAGTCGAGTCGTCCGAGTTCTGGGTCATGTTTTGTTCTCTTCCTCTTTTGATTCTTTTTCTTTGAAAGTGAAACCGACTGCTTTTCTTCTTGTTGTCGTTGCGGCGGTGAAGGGGTGGACATGGCCTTGAAGGTTTTTTTTTTCTTTTTTTGGTCTGCTGAAATAATGGTTTTAGAATAATAATCGGAGCGGAAGGTTTTTGGTTTGTTTCTATAAGATCGTTTTATGCTTTGGGATGTGCCGTTTCACCGTATTTCTCCCCTTTTTATATAATTATTTAGGGTAAATTAGACCAAAGTCACTAACTACTACTAAGTTTACACTTTGATCACTTAATTCTAAAAAACTACAAATTGGTCACTGGACTATTTTAAGGTTATTGTTTATGCCATTGGCCTATTAACTTGGTAACAGACTAAAATCGAATTAACCAATCGAATTGATTTAATTCGGTTAATTGGTCGGTGGTTAAATTTAGTTCGATCGAAGTATGCTAATAATTTTTTAAAATTTCGATTACAGGTTAATTCAGTTCAATCGGATAATTAACCAAATTAATCAAACTTAATAATTAATATTATGTGCTAATTTCAAGCCTTATGTAGTGTTTCAAGACATAGAATTTCGGTTAATTTAGTTAACTTTTCAAGACAAAAATATATATTTCAGTTAATTTCAATGTATTTTTTAAAATGTTTTATACTTGTTTTAACTAAAAGACAATAACATATAAATTTCAATTAATTTGGTTAACAGAATGAATTAACTAAAATATTTCGGTCACTATTTATTATAGGGTAAACTATATTTAATGTAATTTAACTATTAGTAAATTTACAATTTAATTATTCAGTTTTAAAAAGTTACAAGTTAATCGTTGAATTGTTAAAAAGTTATGTAATAAGAATTTGAAACCTCTTTATAGATTGGAATAATATCACCATTGTCCAACCACCTCATTCGATAAAAAAAAACACATTGAAACAAAGTTTTTTCCCTCACGGTTTAGTTTTTTCTTTAACTAGCCGTAATTTTAACTCAAAACTCTAACAAAGAATCTCTCAATTTCTTTCTATTGTCATTGGATGGTCGCCTGACTCTGTTATATTATTGTTTTCAACGAAACTTTCTCTTTAGCCATTTGGATTAAGCTTTTGGCCCCTAAAACTCTTAATTATCTATTGACTAAATATGATACATTTGATTTCGTTTTATATTTTAATTCTCTTTTCTCTGGTTTACTCCATCTCTTTATATCTATAGTCCTGTTTATGGTTGAAACGAGAGATTTTTTTTTTCTTCTTCTTCTTCTTTTTTTTTTGTTTGCTTTAATTGTAGTTGGTTGATATGATTTTGGTTAGATAAAAAATGGTGAGTAAGTTAAGTATGAAATGTTACCGAGTAAATTAAATTAAAGGTGAAGAATTTCGTTATAATTTCAAATTATGAAATTGTAGTTAATTATAATTTAAATTTATTGGTGGATCCAAATGCATCAAATATACTAAGCTATCTATCCAACTATCTTTATCACCCTCCATCACCTATCATTTTCCATCTTCATTTTCATCCTTCCATTCTTTCATCTTTGTTTTTTTCTTAATTCTAAAAAGTCTTAATTAATTCGCTTTTTTACTTGTTTAGTTTTCCAAACTTTTTTTTATTCTCTATTTTCTTTAATTGCATGTTGTTTTCAAATCTGAAATTTTATATTGATTTATCACTATATTTTTTAAAATTTTTAGATTTGAATCGTGTTGACATTATTATTGCATTAAGTTACTTAGGAAAATAGTTTTTTTTCCTAGCAATTCGAGTTGATTGTTGCACAACATAAAAAATTGAACTAAAATTAAAGATTATTTATAATTTTATTCATGTCATATTTTATATTATTTTTAAGTTGCAAATTAGTAAATTACTAGATCCATTTTCAATGCTTGAAAACACTAGTGTAACTAAACTATGCTCGTTGGCCACGCAGCCGGTGGAGCCGTTAATGTCGCAAAACAGGAGCGTGGGAAACAAGCGCGCGTATGAAATAACCACCACTCTTTTATTACAGAAATACCAGAAAACCAACGGTTCATATGAGTCTTCGAACAAGATGTTACACGTGTTGTTACTATCGTTACTTGATTATATCAGCATTTGGACCGATCATTCATTTGATTTGAACCCATACATCCAACATATTTTAGGACATAAAGCACGTGGTCCGTCCATTTTAAATCGTAATCGATGCCTCCCCAACTTAATATCCCCATCTTAATACCTCAAGAATATAATTAAGGATTAAATATTTGATTTGTAATTTAATATATAGATATTAATTTAAGTTAATTATATATATAAAAATTAAATTGTGGTGTAAAATTTTATGTATAAAATTGTATCTAAACATTAATTAATTTAAGTAATTCACATCATTTTATGATTTTAATTTTTTATATGAATAGTTAACTATTCACGTGCATGAAATATAAACGTATAGATTCAATAATATCCTTTTATAATTTTACCTTTTAATGTTCATTCTTCTTCATAACTTGAATATGTTTGATCTTCTTCATCCTCTGTATATCAATAAAACTCAAGAAAATTCCATTTTTTAATCTACAAAAACTATGATTTACCCAGTAATTTCCACTAGAACTCCGATATTTTTGACCAATCTCAAAACCCCAAGAATCCATGAAAGCTGCACAAAGTTAAGATCAATATCCAGGTCTTCACAACATCAAAACCCTATTGAAAATGACATAAAACCCAAAACCCAATTCATAAACCCTGTTCTAATGACCAACACAAAATCCCATTATGGTTTTCAGGCGATGTTGTCTTTGTGTGGATTGGGATATTGGGTTCAAGGTTTTAGGTGTTTCCCATGGCTGGCTTTGAATTTCCACATGGCTCACAATCTTAACTTCAATCCTTCAACATTGCAGCTTGTTCAAAACTCTGCTAATTTTCCCATGGTAGCCAAGCCTCTTTATGGTATCCTCTCAGATGCTTTTTATATTGCAGGTCCTCATAGAATACCTTATATTTGCATTGGAGGTCAGTTTTATATTTCTTGTTTTTAGATCAGTAGATGTTTGAGAAATTTACTAGCTTAAAATATGGTATACTGATGTAATCCAAGTTTCAGTTCTTTTGCAGATACTTTCATGGGGGCAATTAGCTTTGATTCCAGTTACAGGTCAAACACTACCTTCTTTAATGGCATGTGTTCTTCTTAGTAACTTTGGAGCATCCATTGAAGAAGTTTCAAAGGATGCTCTTGTGACAGAACATGGTCAAAAACACAGAATCAAAGGTCTTCAATCTTATTCTCTCATGGCTTTAGCTGTTGGTGGGATCCTAGGTAACTTCCTAGGCGGATATTTCTCACACAAACTACAACCTAGGACTATGTTCCTCATTTTTTCAGCTTTGTTATCATTTCAACTTGCAATTTCTTCATCAGAATGTCTTGGTTTGTCCCACAGACAAACCCCAACAGGAAAATCTATTACAGACAACATTAGAAAACACCTGTCTGGTCTGATGATTGCCATAAGTGAAGACACCATATCCAAGCCATTAACATGGATCCTAACATCCATCGCAATGGTTCCTATCCTGTCAGGTTCAACCTTTTGCTACCAAATTCAATGTCTAAACTTAGACCTTTCAGTGATTGGAATGTCAAAAGTAATAGGCCAATTGATGCTTCTTTCTTTGACCCTAATCTATGATCATCATTGGAAACAAATCCCCATGAGAAAACTTGTTGGTGGCATACAATTTGTGTATGCATTTTCTCTTTTGCTTGACCTTATTTTAGTGAGACAGATCAATGCGGGTATTCATATATCAAATGAAGTGTTTACCCTTTGTTTCTCTGGTTTAGCTGAAACACTAGCACAGTTTAAGATCCTTCCTTTTATGGTGTTGTTGGCAACATTGTGTCCTCAAGGTTGTGAAGGGTCTTTCACTTCGTTTGTAGCATCGACGGTGTGTTTATCGTCGCTTGTTGGTGGGTTTTGGGGTGTTGGATTGGCTGCTTTGCTTGGGATAAAAGGTGGGGATTATACGAGCTTGCCTGTTAGACTTTTGATACAGTTTGTTGCAGCTTTGTTGCCTTTGGGATGGATTTATCAATTGCCTATGTCTTGTCCTGCTGAGAAGGAAATGAAGAAATGTATTGACGAAACTCAAGTATTTGAAAGAGTTGTTGGTTCAGTGAGAATTTGAGGTTGTTACTCAGGTTCGGGTGTGAGCATGGAATGTTCAAATATGCATCTATTGAGTGGAGGCTGACCTCCTCTTGGGAAGTTTTCAAAATGTGATCCGTTCAGAGCTCACAGATTTTTCAATGCGATATTGTCTTCAATTGGGTTTTTTCCTCGACTTTGCGAGAGCTTGAGTGCTATTTAAAGATCAAATCCAGTTGATAGTTGATCATGCGTCATTTACAGTCTGTTCTGACAATATACTCTTATTATGTTGAACCTGTCGCCTCTTCAGACAACCTTAAGCACTTAAACTCTCAACAAAGTAGGGAGACAAAACTCCAACAAGAGACAATACTGACCCATTGAAAGGTTTATCAACTCTAAACAAAAGACACTTCAAAAACTTCTTCAAAATTTAATCTCCCCTCAACAACATCAAATATAAAAACAAATCCAGATGCTTAAGAATAAAAGATTCAAACCAACATAATACCATACGTGGATTAGTTCTATCTCAAGTTCCCTACAGTATCAACCAATCAGCCATCTTTCTGCTTGGATTATCTTTGTGCGACCAATAATTTTCGATTTTCCGGTGTGTAGGTATGTTTCATATCATCTTATGCTTTAAATTATGAATAAGATCATAGTATTTTGTACCTTTGATTTTACCTCTAAAAAGAAAGCAAAAATCAATTCATCCATGTTTTGAGTTTATGATAGGAGTGATATCGATATTCGGTTAATGCTATTAAAAAAATCAAAAAATCAATTTAACCTATGGTAAAATTTCTTCATTTTGATCCATTAAACCTTTCGATTTTATTTATAAAAGGCTCAATGTTTGATGTACCAAAATACAATTTATAGAGAGAAAAGAGGAGGAAAATGAATATTCAAATCTTAACATAGGATGGTAATATGTCACTCTGTTTATAGTTGACTTAATTTCACCTTATTTTTAATGAAAAGACAAATTGTATATCATTAAATTATTAGTAAATTTATATTTTGATAGCTTAATTTCAAAAGATTATAAAATGATCATTTAATTATTTGAAAGTTTTTATTTAAGTTACTAAACTATTGGAAAGATTTTACTTAAGTAAATGGATTGTTAAGTTGTTGTTTTTTTTAAGTACGGATAATAAGCTCCAAGTGATTATTTAACGATCGGTACAGTAGATCAATACCCATTAATGAGTAGAAGTGCATACCTTAGGTCCAAATTAATCTGAAAGATAGTGTCAAAGATTGTAGAAGAAAAATGTTTGGAATTTGGTTTGAAAATCTGTGAAGTTCAAAATTATTTCATGAAAAAAAAAAACTAAACTATAGAAGAGGAGAAAAGGAAAATTTTCAATTAATGTAAGCCGTGCTAACAAAGAAGGCTATAGAATAACGATTTTAACAGTCCAATAACTTAAATAAAAACAAATAATTCAATTATCATTTTGTAACTTTTTGAAATTGAATGAACAAATACATAAACATACGATTCAGTTTAGTTAGCTGATGACAATTGTCGGAGACAATAATAGCTAATAAGTAATCACAGATTGTACTACTTCCCAAAAGTTTTCATTAATCAATACCCACGTATACACCCATCTATAATTATAATTAGTTTTAGGTTTAAAACAAAATTATTTCTTATATTTTATTTTACTTAAAAAATATATGATATCTAATAAAAACATGCCACGTGTTATGTTTTTATTGCCTAGTATCATATTTTAAGATAAAATTAGAGAAAATTAATAATTTAAATATTACTTTTCATAAAAAAATTTAAAATACATAACTGAAAAAACAAGTATAGTTTTTTGGAAAGAAAGTGTAATTTAGGGCGAAATTTACATTTAAGCTTTAGATTTATATGTTGACATATGATTGTATTTATTATGTGAATAAAATTTTGAATAGATTAACAATTTTTATATTAGATGAACTATTTTAAAAAATAATTTTACTGTACATAATCTACTTATATTCTTTTCATTTTATTCTTTTTATGATTATTGGTGGGAATTATTTCTCAATTTTTAGTTCATTTTCCTAGTAAATTAAGTTAAAATTCATACATAAAAATACTTAATTTAATTTATTCTTAATTTTAGTATTAAAAGATAAATATTAAATTAACTATTTTTTATGCATTAACTAATTTACGAGGAAAATGACAAATCTACAAAAGATAACATATGAGATTACTGCAATCAAAGAAGAATCTACTTCTAATCTTTAACGTAGGCTTTACTACTACTACTAATATATTAATAATAAAATAACATATCACTTTGTTTCTAACTTCAACTTTCTCTTTGAATATGACCTAAGATGGAAGGTAATTTTTTAAATAAAAAAACCCCGCATGAAAAATATAATTAAAAAATAACATACCGTAATAATATGAAATAAAATTATGAATATTTTAAAAATCAATATAATATAATAAAATGCATAAATATCATCCTAAAAAGATCCAATCAGCAAATTGTACTTTTTTTTTCTCCTAAGTATATACTCCTTGAAACCCAGATGCTTCATCATCTTTTTCCTTTTTTAGAGCCAGTAATTTATGCTTTAATTGATGGCAAAAAAAGTGAAAAAAAATAAAATAAAACTTCAAAAAGAGTATAATTAAAGGGAAACATAGCAATGACAAGACATAAGTGTTCTATAGAGTAATAAAAATAGAATTTTTTGTTTTTTTAATTCGAATTTTTTGGATGGATTTAATTCTTCAATCACTCGGGAATTTTATTATTTTAATTAAATTTCTCATTGGTTTTATAACACTAAATAAAAAAATATTAATAAGATATATAATTAATTCACAAAGAAGCCTCCATAATGGAAGAATGTCAAATTAAGTGACATTATCATTGCACTTGCAAGTTAAGGAATTAAGTTGGGAATTAATTTAATGCTTGAACTAAGCACAATAAAGAGAATCTAGTTCCACTCTTAACCTCTTAATTTATTTTAATTTTAAATATTGAAAAAAAATTAAAAAGATTAAATTTGTATCAAACACGTGATAATATTGGACAGTCACTATAAATCTGAATAACGTAAAATTTAAATATATGGGTTAATAATGTAGTGAAGTAAAACGATAAAATAAAGATAACCTAAATTATAATCTAATACACTTTATAACTATAATTAATTAATTAAAGAAATAATGAAATAGTTTTTAAATTAAGTTGATGGCAGCAAAATCTGCCAGCACTAAGAGGATTAGATGTGATTAATTATTCTGATAATTAAGGATCTTCATGTTAATATTATAAATTAATGTTGATTCTTTTTCCTTTTTTTTTTAAGAATGTTTCTACAAAGAAAAAAGAACTTGAAAGTGCAATAAAAATAAATACAGTAAAGTTGCTTAATCATACACTTTAATCCTCTTTTCATCTTAATTTTCTTCTATGAATTTAATAATCATTTTTACTTAATAGTATGTGTGGCACCAAACTGAACTAATACTCCCTAAACAGTAATTTAATGATTCAATGCCCTCTAAAAATATCACTCTTCATGAGTTGGGTCAGATTGTGTTTCGAAATTTTGTGTTTTCATTTATTAAGTTTGGAATGGTTCAAAAGTCTGTTTCATTATTCACAATAATAATTATTCCGACTTTAGATTTTTATATGCGATGAATAATAATTTGAATGGGACGAATTCGAGTAATACATGATTGTCTAAATTTGATTTAATACAAGTCAAATTAAATACATGGCCTGACCTGCAAAGTGTAATCGAGCTAATCCAATTTTGAATAGTGGCAACTTTAATTCGAAATACGAGGCTTGATACTTAGATTAAACTCAATTGAACATCAGATTTTAAGCTTGAGCTTGAAATATGATTAAGATATCCGAGCTTGATTAAGTTTGTTCATATCCAAACTTGAGCTCGTTTGTATTTAAGCTCTTGTTATACAATAAAGGTAAAATTGTAATTCCATAATATAAAATATTTAAAAAAAAACTTGATTAAACTTGTGAGCCATTTGAATTGAGTATCATAGTGCTCAAATTCGGCTCGAGTAGCTCGAATTTGACTCAATAATTATATAGTTGAATTTAAGTTTATTCTTTCAAATCAAACTCAAATGATTTGTGAATATTAATATCTTATTTACACCTACTTTAAATAAGTGTGTGGAATCGCACAAATAAAAAATCACCATAATATTTTTACCATTTATCTTTTTTAACAAAAAAAATGAATAATAAAATGACAAAAGCATATGATATATTATTTTCAAAGCAAAATTGGATCATCTATGCCATATATTAATATATTAGTACTATAAGTCAATCGGAGACTAATTCAATTGATTAATGATTGAGATATCAATGTTTTACAAAGTAAATTATATATATTATATTAAAATATAAAAAATACACCTATAATGAAATCTAAACTTAAAATATTACTATTTTTAATATCTCTATTCGGTATAAATATATCTGATACATAATTTTGTTATCCACTCACGTTATGAGTAAGTCATAATCTATAATCTAAAAGTTTTTAATTCATCACACCTTAAAATTTTCATACAACATTGTTGCTCGGATTCTTCAATTTTATTGAAGTAATTTTGTCAGACACTTATGTCCGACGTAACATGAAAAAACTTAAAACAAAACTAACCATACCCATATCTAACACTCGTATCCGAATCTGAAAAAGTTACTCATTAATGTTAAATCAAAGAAAATTAGCAGAAAGGGGTGACTAAATTGTGCAAACTAGCTTTGCTCGTTGCACATGCAGCACTGAAATTCCCATTGAAATTATCATCCAAGTTCCATAAACCGTCCCAAAGAAATTCCTCGTTCGATGTATCGCTGCTCGAAACATTGCCATCGATTATCATGGGATAAACGAAGCCTTGTTCTTGATCCGTCGGGTTGTTGTGGTTGAGGTACGAATTAGTAGTACCCATAGTTTCCTGCCTAATCATCTGTGGTACATACGGAACTTTATGTTCCGTTCCATCGAGCAAAGACATGATCCTTTTCATGTCTAATTGGTTTTGTTGTTGTTGATATTGTTGTTGCTGTTGTTGCAGGATTTGTTGCTGTTGAAATTGTTGCCTTTTAAGTATTCGAGCTTTTGCCTTAATGGAGTTATCAGGCTTTTTCTTGAAATGGGTCCTCCAGTAGTTCTTGATCTCATTATCAGTTCTTCCAGGTAAGCTTCTTGCAATTGTTGACCACCTGATGAATGTGTTTCATTTATTTGTTTCAAGTTCTTTAATTACACGAATCAAAACAGAAAAAAACCCAAAGTTTTTATAGAATCAGATCATTGATTTACCTGTTTCCCCACCTTGCATGTAGTTCAAGAATTATACTCTCTTCATGTGGTGTTATTTGGCCTCTTTTAAGGTCTGGCCTTAAATAATTCACCCACCTTAGCCTACAACTCTTTCCATTCCTTTTTAACCCTGTCCAAACAACAAATAATATATGTTTATTTCATACATAAAAAACATATCTAGCTCAATGCAATTATAATGTTTGAACTCGACACCTAATCTAAGTTGGCTCAAAATCCAAATCCTAATATCTATAATCGTTCATTTCCCGATTCGAGACTATGAATTTTGCTTACCAGCAAGCTTGGCAACAGAGTTCCATCTACCTTCACCATGTAACTTGACATATTCAATAAGAAGCTTATCTTCTTCAGCTGTCCAAGGACCTTTCCTCCAGCTTTCTTCCATAATACCCCAACCAAAGTGTCTAGCCATTAGTGCCCAAGACATGTAAAAACAAAGAGAAAAAGCTATATAACCTAAGATAAAAATGCTTTTAAGGTAAAAAAGAACCGTCTTTTACCTTTATTTTTCTAGCAAATTCTATGCCATCTTGGGTTTAGTGTGTCACATATTTATATATGCACTAAAGAAGGCTTTTGCTTCAACCCTCCCATCAGTCATTTTCAAAATCATCCCTATCTTTCTTTTCTTTTCTTTTTTTTTCCTTTCTCTTTCTCTTTGTTGTGTACAGTTAATCTCTAATATACCATTTGATTTATGTAAGAGATAAATATTAAAATTATAAACGAGTTTTGATACAATTTATAATATTATATATTAATTTTAATTTGGTGTATTTATATATAGTAAATTTTAATTTTGATTCAATTTTCACATTTTATTAATCTTATTATTTATGTGACACAATTTTTGGTTAATTCATGTGTAAACTGCTAACATGGATTTTATTTTGTTAAAAACAAACAAACAAATTTAAATTATTTTCATCTAGATTAAAAAGAAAATTCACGGGAGAAACAAGAAATCATTTTCCCAAGTGTGTTTATTTTTTAATCTAGATGAAAATAAGTTAAAGTTATTTATTTTTTAACATAATAAAATGACATGCTAGCAATTTACACATGACTTAGCAATAAATTCTGCATCACAGATAACGGGATTAGCAAAATATGAAAATTGAGCCATAATTAAAGTTTGGTGTATATAAATGCATCAAATTAATGTTGATGTATAACATTACAAATTATATCAAAGTTTCATATATAATTTTGGCATTTATCCCTTTATCTAATACTTATGTAACACTAAATATAGTTAAATTTATTTATACATTTTGCATAAAATTTTGTTGGAAATAATATATCTAAAATATACACACAAATTCAGTGGATATAGTAATTAAATATGATTTTTATTGAAATAAAAAAAATATTTGATAATTTCCTGTTTTAATTAGTATTCAGTTGATAGGTAACACAAATATTCCTTGTTCAACCATGGTCATTTTATACTTAGAAAAGGGATTTTGAAATTTGTACGAGGCTATTAAGGACATTATGATTGAATTGCAAGGGACAAGTGAGAGTGTCAAGGCATTGGGTGACATGTTCTAATTAAAGACCTTTATCCAATTAGCATATATATTTATTTGATGCTAAGGACTTGAGAAGGGACAAAAGGAAACAGAAATCCCATAGCTTTATGCCACATATAAGCTAGGGCTTATGCATATTGACACTAGTCATATGCAGCTTTTATAAAAAAGCATAATAATCTAAGCAAGAAATACATATATAAATATATAGGACAAATGGAAGAAATAAGGGTGATTATTATAAAGTGGGTGGCTAATATTTTTACATGAAAATTACTAGGTAACCAATGAAAATTCCCCAAGTGTTGGATTTGCTTACTTCTTAAGGAGATTCATCCAAGTAATCTCCATTAAATCTTAATTAAATATAATTTGTTGGATTCCATATTGGGTATTTTTCATTAAAATAATCAAACTTTTTTTGATGTTTTATGAATTGTCACCATGGACAGGTGTTATGTTCTAGATTTGTTGTCTAAAAAGACACCGTTGATTTGTGCCATTGGATGCATTGAAAATTCCCATGTTCCCCCTCTTTAAATTCAATCTTTGAATAGTCACTCCAACAAATATAATTAATTAAATAATCTGATAAATATCTAAAAAAAAAAACATTTCATAATTGGGGTGAAAAGATCTGGGAAAACCCACTTATCTTAGTTGAAGTACAACAGCGATGTGAGATTTTGGATAGAGATTTTCAATTATACTTGATTATAATTTTTTTTGTATTAAAGAAAATAAAAATATTAAGAATTATTTTGTTGTTATGTTTTGATCTAATGTTGAATTATATCATTATGCTTTAATTGGATAGAACTTTATTCTTAGCTTTTGAAAAAAATCGTCCTAAAATTATACAAAAAGTTGTCAGGATCTAAAATTAAAATTCAGTAGTAAATTTCAATCAAAATCTAATTTTTTAATGTTTAAAAATTAAAATAGGGTTGAGAATCATGTGTAATTTAGTGGAAGAAAATTTATTCATGTTTTAAACGTGATATATATATGTATATATAAAAACAAATTATCAATGATGATTAATTATAAAAAAATAATTATTTATTTTTTGTGTTTCAGGAAAGAACAAATAATATAATTACAAAAAAAATTCAATATTAAAAAATGGCATATTTAGTATTTCGTAAAAAATATTTCCTCTGGCAGTGACTCAATTATTTAAGAAAAAACCGAAAGGGTCTTAATTATTGACAACTTAAAGCATTATACCAAACAAAATAATACAATTTCAACATTGTACCACCAAACAAGTTTGAAGGTCGAAAAATCATAGACCAATACCAGTGTCTTTGACCATCCCATTATTATTAACAACTTCAAAGAACAATTTTATTTTATTTTTAAATAGTATTTTCAGGTTTTGGTGGTTTATTGTAATTTTTATAAGTTTTTGGATAATTTCATAGGCTTTGCAAGTAGGGTTTTATAAATTTAAATCGGTCCGAATTATTAATATTGTTTGTAAAAAATTGAGGTTTTGGGCTTCTGAAAATTTAGGTTTAAATTATAGGATGACTTTAAGGGACTGGCACGGACATCGACTTCAAGAAAATCTCATTTTTAGTCATTTAAAAATTTTAAAACATTAAATTAATAAATAATAAAATTATACTTTTATCCTTAAAATAATAAAATTATGATTTAATTATTTAAAAAATTATAAAAATAGAAGTTATTAACATGATAAAATTACATTTAAACTCTCGTAAAAATATATAACTTAATTTTAGCTCCGTAAAAATTTCTTACCTTTGTCCCTAATTCTTATCATGAATAATTACGTAAGTGCATAGCCTCAGTCGAAATTTTATTATGGTTTAAATTCTTACCGTGTGATATCTGTTGAGATTTATTCTAATTTAGGTTAAAAATGTTTTAATTAATTATACGAATGTATTGATTAAAATTATATATCGGTATGTATATTATATTGATTTTAATTATAGTTGTTCGATAGATTAACTTATAAATTGCAAAGTGTAATCATTATATATATTACTCCTTTCATGTTTCAAGCATAAAGGCTGCATGTGACCAATTTTCTAGGACAGGTAACAACAGTGACATAGAATACCTGCACCCACTTGCCACTCTATCCCTATATTTTATTTAATTAAATCCAGATTATCCACTAATAATACGTGATTAGTACGGATTTTCTCACACAAAAAAATTGAAAGGTGTGAACTTGAAAGCCTACCTAAAGATTTGAGCTTTACTGCTTAACCTTTGTTTAACAGCTAAGCATTTGAGCATTAATTAATGTTTTAATTAATTAATAATTAATGTTGCCTTTAGAAAGGGGTAAAAGTGTAAGATTATTGTGATTCACTATTTCTTCATGTCTTTTCAATGTAGATTACTAAGATTAGATTTGCGGGGTTATTTAATTAAGAAAAATCTTTAATTAAACTAATCCCTCTTTTGTTTTCTTCTTAATTGGAAGGGGAATGTGTGTTTTTTTTTTAAAAGCTCATTTTTTTTCTTGAAACCCTAACATTTGGGAATTCATTTCACCTAAATTCAATCAAATTAACTTTTTTTTATTTCTCCATTTATTTGATTTGAAAATTAAAGTTTAATTAATCACACATTTAATAGATTTATGTTAATTTTGAATATGTGACATTTTAGTATCCGAAGGTGTGAATTAAAAATTAAACTCCAATTGATAATATATTTTCAAATCTAACAAAAAGTCAATTAACAATGTTATCAATTAGACTTTAAATTTTCAAACAAATAAGTTAAAATATTAAATTCTTAAAAAATAGTAAAAAGATTAAATTTCTAAAGTTCAAAAAGTGCAAAGACTGTTAACATAATTAAACCTTAACAATAACTTAGGTAGAAATTAAAGTAGAAGAAATCAACTACGTCAACTTAGCTCTAATGGGAGTTCATCTTGGTTTCGAGTTGCTAAAGATCAGCCAACAACAATACTCGGAACACTCGTTGGAGTCTCTGTAAAAGTACAAATTGTGTTTAAGTCTCCAATAGTCATCTTTGCCAAGCAATCCACAACCTTATTTTGTTCCCTTAGAATATGTCGGAATTAAACTTGTCAACCCTTCACAAGTAAAGAATGGATGAGTCGTACTTTTGAAAGCCTATTATCCACTGCATAACCATTGTTGATAGTATCAATAAGAATGACATTGTCACTTTCCATTTCAACCTATCATTATTATTAATGATCAAGTATCAAAACATTAGTTTCATGATTGACAATGATTAAACTTTAATTAATCTAAATGGTTAATAAAACTTATAAGAGCACAGTCAAATAATGTTGTTGGTTTAAGTATAAATGATATATATATTTTTTTTAAATTGTAGTTATCAAAGGGGAAAAAAAGTTTAGAAATAATTTATTTTAATATTATTTTTTTCCTTAAGATTTTGAGTGTTTCCCAATTGAAGATTTTTTAATGCAACACTTTCGGTTGAGTCATGAGTTCACTAGAAGTGGATTCAATTATTAAATGTTTCTAAGATTTAAAGCTTTTGATTTTGATAAGATACATTTAATTTGATCGTCTTTTGGGATTAAAAAACCAAAAGAATACTTGAATTAGTATGATTCTCCACATCTAGATTTTATGATGTTATCTTAGTTAAAGATTTATAGCAAATATAGAAGTGTATATATATTTAAAGGGATTATAAGTAAATTTATTGTAGATTGAGTTTTAATTTGATTGATATAAGTGTTGGAGGACATGAGATTCGAGTGCGCTAAAGCGATTTATTCTCTTATTTATGAGTTAGGAAAATACGGTATAATTCTAGACATTGTGTTAAAAAGAACAGATATAATTAAAACGCTACAATAAAAAAAAATTTAATTCTGAAATACAACAATCAACAGCTAAAATATATACTTTACCCATCAAAATAACATTCGTACCTTTTAATTTTGGAAAAAAAAACTCTAATATTAATATATAATTTGTAGTTATATTTTATTTAAAAGAATCCATCAAACTAGTTAATAAGGTACTGATTGTGCTGACAATCGATGCTTTGAGATTTTAAATATTAAAATTTAAGTATGATGATATTGTTTGAATTTGAACGAATTAGCTGGTCGGATGGGTTGAATTGAGAATCAATTAGACTATCAATTTGATGAGAGATAAAAATTCGATTGATCCATAAATTGGTATGGATCAATTGAGTTAGTCTTAAAAATCGATTGAACCGTTTTGTTATATTTTTTTTTATTTTGAATTTTTGATGATTTATTTGTTTTGAATGACCTAAACTAATTGAACTAGAAACTAGTGGTCTAATCAGTTCGACCACCAATCTAATCTCAAAAACTTGCCTACTAAAATATTTTGGATTTAAATCTTACCTTAGATGAATTCAATTTATTATAATTTGTGTTGAGGTTATTCTAATTCTAGTTAATCAAATATATATTCTATATTATTTGTGATTTATACGGTAATTGTTATTTTTCAAATAATTAAACTTCTAAACTCTTTCACAATAAACAAAAAGTCCATATATCTAATTTCAAATATATTTAAAAAATATAGTACTAAATTTGTGTAGTTCAACAAAATTGAAAAATAAAAATTACATGAAAGGTTTAAGTAAAAATAATAAATAAATATACTAACGTGATTAACATTCTCCACTTCCAAATGAATATCTTCCATCAAATTTTGAGTTATTTTCCCTTTTTTTAATGGAAATTTTTTTATCGCATCTGATATTAGTAAATTTATTTCATTTAGACAAAAATAGAAATAATACTAAAAGTAGAATGTTTCCCACATCTTGGATTACAGGATTATAAGGATCATTAATAGTTAAGTACAATAAGCATGATAGATAATTTGTGCTTCAACACACTCAAACCAATGTTCTTTTGCCTTGACAATAATATCCATACCGGTTGAGTCTTCCTATTAAACTAAAACTCAATCGACAAAAATAAATTAAATCTTAAAATTATATTTTATGTTGAAATCCAATTTCTCTCCGCCTAATAGGACCAACTAAGTTAATTACTTAACAAAATATTATATTTGCAAAAAAAAATGATAATTAAATTTCTTTTTTTTTTCTAGCAGCCATATTAATAACCCTTGTGGTATATATAAGATAATGTGATGAAAATTTGACTAAACATTATGGTAATTTTTAATGTTTTCCACCCACATCCCTTTCATAACATTTTTCTCCATGACAATTATAACCAAAGTTGCTCCCTCTTTTCTATAAAGGACTTAATTTTATTCCTTTTACAAAATAAATTATAAATTTCCGAATTAAATTTGTTCAAGAATTGGATCAGGGACTTTTCTTTTTCTAATTTTATCTATACATTAAATAATAAAAATTGTAGATTGATATTTTCCATTTTTATAATTAAATTTAGATAATTTCATTATTAAAAATAACTAGATCAAAACGAGATTATTTAAATTACAAAAGATCTTATTACAAACTCAACTCAAATATGTTTAAGAAAAAAAAATCAATCCTTAAATAAATCTAATATAATCAAACATATATATACATTAAATTTTAGCATATTCACTATGTGGATAAATTTTTTTATGTATAATATAAGTTAAAAAAACATAAAAAAAATTAAATGTGGTTTTAATTGAAATAATAAAATTAGAGCTTCACAATTCATGGTTGTTCAAGTTCAAATTTTATCGTATATAGTTATTCTTATAAATTTATTTTAAGTTTAAACTGATTTTACCCTCACAGTTATATTTAATATTTTATAAAAAGAATGTATATTTTATTTTTTAATTGAGTTAACCTTTAATTAACTTGTAATTAATAAATAAATAAAAATAGTTAGGTAAACAAAAATATTCGAGTTGGTGATTATCCACGGTTGTATTTGTAGGGCAACATATCAACAAATTTGACTTAAAAATAATGAGTCTTCAAGGGCATATCCATTGACCCTATAACCTATCAATTTTATAGGCCGGTAAAAAATAATTGATTGTTAATTTGCTTAGCCCAATTAACTTCAATTTTAATCAAAATTAAACCAATGAAAAAATAAATAAATTAGTCAAACTTAAATCTCACCTTTCTTTTTCCAATTTGACCATACCTATCTTTTATATCCCAAAAGGTGTGTTAGCCTAATGCCCCAATGGTGCCTTGTGTGGGCATAATTTGGATTTTGGGGACCTAACTTTGATGCTAAACATGTTTTTTGCATTTCATTTTCAATACTTTTTTTAGGGTTTTTTTTTCTTAGTTATTATTGGGAAGGACCTAAATTTTGAAATGTCTAAACATGTTTTTTTGGTAATTCATTTTCAAGACTTTGGGGTGTTGTTGTTGTTAAAGGTGTACTTATTTACTGTCCATATTTAATTTCAAAATGTATATCATGAGGTTAAGCACATATTATGGTCTTAAAAATCCAACATGTTCTCTCTTTTTCTTGGCTTATTTGATTAAATCTTACTTTACAACTATTTTTGTCTTACATAGTGTTTGGTAGATCTAATGAGGTCATAGAATTATTGGTTAAAAGCGAAAGTATAAAATTTTAAAATTGCTTCAAAGGAATATTAAAGTATAAATTTATCATTATATTAATTTGTAATTTGTAATTTTACCATTTGAAGCAGAGAAGGCCACTGTTAGCCTCCTATCTACGCCCTTAGCCTTAGGTCATTGAGTTCTTGTGGTCGAGTTTTATTATTTACAATTGTGATGTATGGGTCTTTAGTCCCAACATGTACACATGTCATGGATGGGTTTTGTTAAGTTCTTCCTAATTTTCGTTTAATTCTTCAGTTTGTTGTGTTTTTTTTATTGATTTGTTTTAAGTTATAATAGATCATGTATATATTTGTAAATATATTATACTTATGAATGTATTGTATTTATAATAGTAAAACTTTCAAAAAGAAAATACTTTAGCTCGATGAAAATTCGTTTATTTCATATTTGAGTGGTTAACTTCAAAAGGCTTAACATGTCCAGTGGTACTTGTTTTTAATATGGTATTTGTATTCTTTGTCCAATATGATACTTTAATTTGACAAAAAAAATATACATCTTAATAGCCAATCATAATGATGTTAACTTTTTTTGTGTTTAATTTAAAATTTTTGGTTTATTTAATATTATTAATTTCGAATTTTTATTTTATTAATAGAATAAATTTAGTATTAATTATGAATTTTTAAAATTTTAAAAATACAATCTAATAATAGTAAAATTTTTAAATATTTAATTTTTTTATCAATTTAATCTTAATTAAATCTTAAAATCATTAATTTCAAGTGCCAAAATAACGAAAAATTAATGAAAGTTTACTATATGATAAAATAAACTTGGCGAAAAAAAATCTAATTTAATTTTCATATTCTCTTTCAAACAAATTAATTATTAATTATTGTAGATAAATAATAATAATCTCACGCTTAAATCACACTTTTGGGGTGTTTGGCACTATCGACTGGAATCCAAACAATGTTCCCTTTCTTTTAGACAAATTCTATCATCAAAAAAGAAAAAAAATAACAATAAAGTGAATTACCAAAACCCTAATACTCCTAAAGATAAACTAATTAATTATTTTTGAAAAAAAATTGTTCATCCTAATCTTTCATTTACAATATTAATTAAATAAATGAATGTAAGTGCTGGGTTCAAAGCTGTATTTTGACTTCCTAAATATCCAAAAACCTTTTATAATTTTTCCCACGAGTGTACCCAGATTTTTCCTTTTTTTCTTTCTTTCTATTTTATAGTTTCAAAATTCCGATATTTCATGTATTCATGTTATCATTTATATTAATAAATATATCATGCCATTCATATTTTATTGGATTAATATTACGAGTCGATCGAATATAAATTTAATTAAAAAATTAAATCATAAACATATAATATAATAAATTTCAAAAATTTTAACTTTATTTAATTTTTATATAAAATTTTAATAAATATATTTATTACGTAACCTTTTTCACCCACATTATCATATTTAAAATTATGAAATTTATAGCTTTAGTGTCAATTGGTCAATCTTGAATATTGAGTTTATCCTTTTATGTAATTATCTCTTTTTACACGCCTCCCACACGAGTTGGGTAGGCAAATATTGCCATCATCCTTTAACAATAATCCACTTTTCTTATTATTATTATATATTTGTTGCTGTAATTCCAAGCAAGAATTTTAAATATATAGAATTGAACGTTGCAGAGGAAGTCTCTTTTTGCTTTCTTTCTTTTTAATGTGAATAAGGGTGGAATCAAGTCTTCCATTAATATTATAGTTGAAATTGTTTTCTTTTATATACATACATTTTATTGCATCATTTTCATTTTCATTTTCATGTTTATATTTGTTTTAATTCTTATCGTATTTAATTTATTATGGACAATAACATATTATATCATCCCAAAAAAGCTCAAGCTCGGGATGATAACATCATCAATTGTTCAATCACCAAAAACTTCAATCCCAACCTAAGTTTGCAATATGCTTGTTGCTCATATATTTTGGAATCCATTACATGACACTCAATATTATAAATTTCTTGAAAAAATAAATAAATAATGTTTTCATGGATCGAGTCGGGTTTTGGGTGAACCTTAGCATGATATTAAAACATTTTATTATTGTTCAAGCTTGATTAGAAATATGAGACTTTTGCTTAAACACGCTCATTTTTTAAAATGGTTAACCCAAGTTTATTTCAAGCCCTCTTATATTGTTTTTAATTTGATATTTAATACTTTAATTTTATTTCTTTATTAAAAATTTGTATATAGTTATCTTAAAATTTTTCTATATTATAAATTACATAATATATATAAAAACATTATAATCTTAAAAAGGGTCGAGATCAAGCATTAAATGTTCAAACTATCCACAATTTGAACAGGCTTTTTTTTTTCTTTTCTATGCCTATTTTTAAGGCATAATTTTTTTTTCCTAAACCCTTTCAAAATTGAAGGGGCTATCAGTATTGAATAAACAACTCAACTCATGAATAAATCTAGTTTAAATCAAATCGTTAACATGCACTGAATTTTTTACAAAAGAATAATGATAACTGAATTTGGTTTTAACAAGCAAATTGAATTTTAAATTTTTTATACAATTAACTACCCATAATTAACTACCTATGCAGTTAAGTCTCCATCATCATTTCTACATATGTCTCACCAAAGAAGAAAAAGATTGATAAACTGAGCATAGACATTATGATTCATTGTAATTTCCAGAAATTTTTGTAACACCAATACAATTGTTTATGAACGCTGATTTAAAAACATTTTAGATCAAGATTGAGTTATCATATCATAAGACAATATTTAAAAATAAGGTTGCAATGAATAAATCTATAGAAAAACCCTTACGGTTCATTTTCGTAAGAAGTTGTGTTGCCTTTGAAAAAATCCCTGGATCATTATGTTATAACAGATATTATCAAACAAACAATTATTATCTGTCATTCTCTTAAACAACGATATGCTTCATCTGGCAATATCTATTTACACAATTCATTAATTATTATGCAATATGTGAACACGTTAGGTTTTAGACTACTGATTGAGAGTTGATAAAATAACTCATTGCAACTTCGGTATGCCCAACTTTACACAAGCCATCAATTATAATGGTATGAGAGATGATATCGAGTTGCAACACACTATTCCGTATTTCTTTAAAAAAAACAATATCACTTCGAGTTTACCTTTTTTGCATAAACCATCCAGCAAAATCGAATATATCACCAGATCTGGAACTTGTCAAGAAACAATATAATCTTTTTCCAAAGTTCATATGCAGTTGAAACTCTTCCTAACCCATACATGCCTTGCATTAGACTGTTGTATGCGACAACATCATATTTTAATTAATTATTTATTTTTGATAAAAAAGTATTTTATATTGAATTAATGGAAATAACTTTAAAAAATATAAAATTCTATTAAAAAAAGTTAAAAATAGATGAAATGAACAGATTTGAACCGGTGCAATTTGGTTGGATTTAATTTTTTGGAATTGGGTTCGTTTTATAAAAACTAAAATATTATATAGTAATCGATTTTTTAAAAATTAAATTGTTATATAAGTCAAATTAAATTAAAAGTTGAATCCGTGAGTGTTAATTGATAATTATAATTGTTTGCCATCCAAATTGGATTGCAAAAAAATTGGGTGATTAAGAGCTAACCCTAAAACAAATTCTATGATAAACAGCAATCATAACCTTTTTTTTTTTTTAAATCTGAGTTGACCGAATTTTGAAGCGTGGAAACTAAGGGCAAATTAATATTATATATATTGGTAATTGATGAGCTTTAATCCAAACCAAATGCAGATCACGAACCGAGCCTTCAACTTATGACTTTCTTTGGTCCATTGGCTCACAACTAATTATTGATGTTTATCATATACGTGGCTCCCTCCGTGCATTCAAGGTATTTGAATAGATTAAGTTATCAATTTATTAATTTAATTGATTCAATTAAATAAATTACAAAAAATTTAAAATTTTGATTTAATCAATTTATGTTGATTTTTAAATTAATTAATTCAATACCTTTTTTAAATTGATATCTCGATGAATTCTCCATCTAATATGGTTGAAGTAACCTTGCTTGCTTGTATTTACCAATACATGTATGTTTCTTTATACTAATTTGAATTTATAAATATATTAGATTTTTATATTTTTCAAAAAATATTAGTATTTTATATATACAGTTTCTTCTTTTTTTGAAAACATCTTATTTATCAAAGCTATTTTTAATTATCATAAATTTTTAATTAATTTTGGCCTATAAATAGTAAAAGGATAAATTTCAAAACTATACATGAACTTTGAACAAATGTGCATAGTTATACATAAACTTTAGTTTTATGCATTTTTTTACATGATAATTTTTATTTGATTCAAATTTCATAAATCAATTACACGATTACCATTATAGAACCATTTTACGTTTACATATTATACACACAAATAATATATTTATCTAATATATAAATAAATTGATATATTTCTTTTTTTAAATATATATAATTGAATCAAAATTAAAATTTTATGCATACCTTCAAAATTTTTAAGTATATAATTACACCAAATCAAAACTCACGTATCAAATTGTGCAGTAAACCAAAATTACTATGTAGTAAATTAAAAATATATTAAATAAGAGTAAAACTGACGGATTTATAAATTAAATAATTAAAAATAATTTGGCCCTAAGCCCAAGACTTAGTTTAATTTAATGTTTTTAAGTTTTTTTTTTTACTTTATTCTATATTTTGTTGCCGCTTCAAATAGAAAAAGCCAAGCCATCAAGTATATGTATGAATGGGTTACATTCGAATATAAATAGTAAAATAAATATGAAAAATAATAAATATATAAATTGATACATCATATTTTAGTTGACACAGGTGAAATAACTTCAAATATATTTGCACATGTGCCGTAATTAGATTAGAAGTGTACATAATTTGGATTTACTCATTTAGGTTTATATTTTTTAACTTAGGGCCAATTTGATTTGTTTTATCATTTGGAAATAATAAAAAATAAAAAATAATTTTATATTAATATTTATCAATTTATAATTAAGTTTAATTTTTTTATTTTTTAAATAATAAAATAAATCGTTTAAATAAATTAAATTCGAGCCTAAGAATGGTATGAAACAACCTCAACCCAATCCGTTACACCTTCACTTCCAAATGATAGAAGTGTCATAAACTGACATATAATAGAAAAGTGAATAAAATGACTAATGAAAAGCCTTAATTGGAATAATAATACAATTTGAGGACTTAATTATAACGTTGTAAACTTTAAAAGATCATTTTAGAATTGAGCTATAGTTTAGAGGGAGTATGTTGCTATTAACCCTAAAATTGTATATCTGAAAGGTTTTCTAGGATTTTCACCTTTAAAATTTCCCCAACTCTCTTTCGCACATCCCGCCGCCAAACAAGCCTTCTCTCGTCTTCAAGTTTTTCCGACAGACCAGGCGATTAAATAAGGTAAAATCTTGGAACCCTAAACTTAATTTGAAGGTTAGTTTCTTGATTCGTATGATTTTGTGCTATTTGTGGTCGCGATTCGCTGCTATTTTGATGTGAAATTTATGGTCTTAATCGGTGGCGGACGGCGCCGCGAAGTCGCTATGCCGCCGTTGTTTGGAACCCTTAATTTTTCATGGTTTAAAACAAAATCTTTTCTTTTTTAATTTTTATGCAGATGGTGAAGAAAAAGGAAAGAACTTTAAATGAGACCGAATCATCAATTGATTTGAAGTCATTGATTCATGAAAATGCTTTGTTCTTTGACAAATTGGTTGAGTTAATCCCTGCTAGGTTTTATTTACCTGATGAAAAGGATAAACCTTGGTTTCAGGGTCTCAGCAAGGCCGAAAAGGCTTCTGCTAAAAAACAATCTAGAGAAAACATTAAGAAAGCTAGGAGAGATAGGTTAGATCCTGAGAAATCATCAAAAACAACTCTCGATTTGTTGAAAGAGAATATAGAGAAGGAGAAATCGGGTAAAGATAGTGATGCTGAAGAGGAAGAAGTCGAGGTTAGACCTATAATGCCCGATGTAGTTGATGAACGGTCGGTGACTTATGAAGAACTTAGGGAAAGGCTTCGTAAGAAAATCGAAGAGCTTCGGGGTGGTAGAAATAGTTCGGGTTCAGAGAAGAAGAAGAATGAGAGGAATGATAAGAAGGGTAAGAAGCGAAAGAGGGATAACGGAGCTGAAGAAAAGAAAGTTGATACAACGGCTAATGAAAAGGATAATGTAGAGAAGGATGTTGAAGAGGCTGCAAAGGAACTTACTTTTAGTCGTGTTAAACTTGGGGACGAAGATAAACATGGGAAGAAGAAGAGAAAACTTTCAAAGTTAAAGGAGCTTGAAAATGCAATGAAATTAGAAGCAGCTAAGAAAGATCCCGAGAAAGGTGAGGTTATCGCGAAGAAGCATTCATGGAAGGCAGCAATGGATAGAGCTGCCGGGATTAAGGTTCACGATGATCCAAAATTGTTGAAACAAAGTATACAGAAGGAGAAAAAGAGGCATAAGAAGAATGCTGAGAAGTGGAGCGAGAGAGTTGAAACAACCCAGAAGTTGAAAGTGGAGAAACAACAGAAGAGATCGGAGAATATAGCGGACAAGATTCACCAGAAGAAGATGCGACGCATTGCGAAGAGGGAGAAGAAGCTGTTGCGACCTGGGTTTGAAGGTCGCAAAGAGGGTTTTATTAATGAAGGGTCAAGTTAAGGTTCCTGTTTTTCTTTCAATTTTCTGCATAGCCTGTGGCTTTAACTAATCTGTTCCTTTTCTGATGGTAAGATTACATGTTAGGAATGCTGTTCTTACAATTGCTTTCCCTTCTGTTTTCTTTTTCCACCTAGAGAAAATGGTTGAATGTTGTTCACAAACTGAATTTGAGTTAATATACGGGAAAAATGTTTGATTCTCTTTGTTTTATGGCCCTATTGAAAGTTGTCTCCTATGAGCTTCAATGGTAAAAATACCATGGAAGCGTCTGACTTAGTAGTGTAACTTTTGTTGATGTACATTTGTTGATGTACAAAGACAGGTTCTTAATGGTAGAAGTGAATAGAAAATTTAACAAAAATTATTTTGTTTTTGTTCCAACGAATGGGGACTAATGATAAATGCAATTTGACATCTACTATAAGGACCGAATGTCATTATACTGAGCTTCTCAATTTAATAGCTCCTGACATAACTTATTATTATAGTACCTAACAAATAACCAATAATTTGGGTTGTTTTAGTCATGGATTCAAGAAAATGTGGCAAGATTGACCGGCACTGGGTCTTTATGAGTATCCAATTTGAATTTCACCATATTTTAATCCAATATGGTTGGATGAATTTTAGTATAGAAACTTCACAAAGAAAATAGGTAAGATTGGATCAATGAAAGAATACTATGATACTCACTTTTCATTAGTGTCCATAAATCTTGGAAAAGAAAAAATGTCATTTATGGCATGTTGTGTTGGTTAGCTTGGCTTGTTCTCTTGGTTGTTTTTGAGGCATTTAGTCGTTTATTATGGATGACATCATTTATAGTTTACCTTTTTGAAAATTTAGTCCAATTAGTTGATGAAAATCTCTCTGACAAGCTTAGTGAAGCACCTTAAAAGTGCTTATTGCTCACTGCACATGGCTTGGTCCAATTTATTCATTCATCTTTCCATATTTAAAGAGGTGATGTTTAATCGTTTGGCTTGTTTAGCAATAAGTCCGGATCAAGTTAACTCCCAAAGTTTAGTTGAATATCACTAGTCTCGATTTTACTAAGCGATCCAATTAGTCCCTCTGCTTCTAAATATCATACTATTAAAAAGAATCATTTTGTTAGAAAACGAAAACAAAAGCCACAGAAAATGTTCCATTAGAAAAGACCAGAAACATTACAAACCAGATAAGCTGCAAATCCCTGTATCATCTTCACATACATCAAAGGAAGATGAAAAGATCACCCCCAACCATACTTACATTAACTAAATTTAGAAAAAGGAACGAGCTGATTATTACTCGCTATCAAACAACAAAACCAAATTACATATTTTAGCTAGTTTTAAACTACAGTCCCTTTCAGACCCTAGATCCAGTTACAGCAGTGCCGGTCTTGTGCCCTGGTTCATCCCCCGGTGCATGCATCCCATAGTCGGAATCTCGATACCCTGGTCCGTACCGACTGCTGAACACACCGGCATGGATCAACAACACATACAAAAGTTGAGTGAATGCAAGGATTATTATGAATGCTTCAAGTATCCTCAACCTCCATCCTCTCCATCCTCCTATATTTATATGCTTACAAGCAAACCTGCAAACATATGTTATATCTCCCTAGTCAGTAAAAGTACCATAAATCCCTTATGTCAAATTACACGTTAATCTAAGAACACATTTTTGTTAAAAAAATTATTTAAACCAAAAAATGACAATAAATTGGATAAAATTTTTAATAAAAAGGTGAGTTTGATCTTTAATCTGAAGTAAAATGGTTGCTTTATTCAGAAAATGCATCGAATAGAAAATAAAATGAGAATCAAAAGGTTCACCCAAAGGCTAATGCAGTTAGAGCCCAAGCAATAAGTGCAGAAGAACCAGCTGCAGCCAAACTATCACTTCTCCATGACCTAATATGATGACCACCTGCAAATTTTGATACTATACCCACCACAGCAGCCAAGATTGAAAAGGTTAAAAAGAAACCTGTTGCTCCATTCCCACCCATACCTGTAAAAAATAACAATGTTACGATCGTTATTTTACGATTTTTCGACTCATTTTCGATCGAAAAACAATGAAACAAACTTTACTTGGATGAGCAGTTTGGCCATTGATAAACCTATTAATACACCAACTAGCAAATCCCAACACAATGAAATACATGATCAGGTTAAGGAACAACAAAGGAGCTGCTGCGTTTCTTCCTACAGTAGCCATTTTCTTCTTTTCAGACAAAAAACTGTAAAGACAAGATACTGTTTTTGTTGTGTAAAAAGAACAAGTGATGGAGTAAAGGGAATGGTGAGATTAATATAGAGGAAGGTAATGGTGTGAAAAAAAGGTGAAAAAAACATACGTGTAAATCAGTGAAGCTATGCATGAGGAGAAAGAGGAAACAGGTGGAAGGACACTTGTCGAAAATGGTGATTACGGTTCAAATGGATGGGGTTTTTTAATATTTAAAATCTAGAAAGTTAAAGATATTGGAGGAGACGGTGTGTGATATATATCCAGTTTGCTGTTGTAGAGAATAATATTTAGTATATACTATACAACCTATTACATTCATCCATCTTTTTTCTTGTTTTCTATACCTTATTTATGAGTTAAAAATAAGGTAGATTATATTATGAGATTAAATTATTAGTTTATATTTTTGTTAATAAATCTTCTACAACTCACTTTCTTTTCATGAAACTATTATGAACATCACAAATCTACAAACAAAAATCCAAACAGTTTTCTTCTCCAATTTCCAACACTAACCGTCAGATCAACTTAGATCTAAGGTATGATCTTCTAGTCAACAATAGATACTGATTCACTGCACCGATTGTCGAATTATCATTTAGAGCTCGCTAGTCAAATTTTTTTTTAAAAAATATTAACTTAATAACTTAAATAAAAACTTTCGAATAATTTAATAACTATTTTGTAACTTTTTAAATATTTCACTAATAATTTAATAACATTAGTTGTAGTTTTTTCAAAAATATATTATTATCATTAATATTGTGGGTCCCATTTATAATAAATAAACACCTTAAAGTTAAAGGATCAGTAAAGCAAGTAGCACTTTACTACATTAATGAAAAAAAATATATTATATTAAGTATCAATGCAATGGTTAAAGTTTTTATATTCACAACTTCGCATCTGAAAAATTAGAATTTAAATTTTGATATTGTCACCTCCCGTACTATAATTTATATTTAAGGTAGTGAATATCATATCTTGCATGTAAGTATATTATTGTTATTCTTGATACTAATATATATCAATATTAATATGTTTAAGCATATCATTTTAACATATATTTATAATTTAATTTTATCTCTTTAAAATATTATATATTATACATATATAAATATATCTCAATTACATCAATTTAAATATATTTATATGTAAATATAAGTTTTAAAAATATTAATTATTCAATCATTTAAGTTAATAATTATATTTTAAAATTTAAATGTAATTATAATAAAAAATATTTTTTAAAATTTTTAAAAAATTAAAAGGTGGGTTTAAAAATGTTGTTCCTTTAAAAAAATATATCTTTTATGTCATTTGATACGCGAAATGATATGTGCTAACCAATTGCGGTACAATATTAGCTACCATGATTGTGTAAAAAAGAAGTATAAAGATGTAGTATAAATAATTTATTTTTTAAGATAAATGAAAAAAAAACATTTATAATATATAAATGCTTGTTGTTTGTTTTGTATAAGTAATATAATTTTAAAATTTATTAACTTTTATTGAACAAAATATATATTTGAATGTTATTTTTATTTTGATCAGTTTGGTGAAATTTGGTTATTAACATGGTAGTCAGTATCATATTGAAATTCTTATCAGACAAAATAATTATTTAAAAATGACACATGGCAACATCTTAAAATGAAGTAATTAAATTAATTAATTGAATTGAAAAAGTTAAGGTGTCAAATTATGACAAAATTAAAGTGTTGAGTTTAAATCTAAAATGAAAGAACTATAAGAATTAAAAATGAAATTTAACCATTAATTTTGACATGTGTCATGAAGTAAGGCCTTAGAGTTTTTTTTTTTTTTGAAAGGTAGAAATTTCTTTTTATATGTAGTAATATGGATCTAATAAATAAAATTGTAACACTTTTCCCTTTTGAAAGTACAAACTATTAAATATGGATCAACTTATTAAAAAATTGAAGAAATAAAGTAATAAAAATTCTAAATGACCCATGATTTGTTTATTGTTTCGATTAGAAATATTGAATCATAAAAATGGTGTGAACATCATTTTTGGTTAGTTAGTTTATGCATGCCATTAAGCTTTGGGTATCTATAAATGTTATTTATATCTATATATTTGATATATTGCTGATAATTAAATTGGTAAATGTGAAAAAGTCACATCATAATAAATAATAATGAGTTGTCGGTTGAGTTTAACTCGATTGTCATTGACACTATTGCCAATATAATAGGACGAGGGTTCAAGTGCGTTGAAAAGCATTATCTTTGATAAGAATATGGTAATCTCTTCCAAATTTATTCATAGACTTTAAGAATACATAATATTTATACAGCAATAGTCACACATGATTAGGAAAGATGTATAATATATTTCTAAATATATGCTTAAAAGATATATAATATATTTAGATATTCCTAAAAATAATATTCCATAATAATATCCTAACACCCTTCAAGTTGAACTCACAAAACAAAGAAAAAACTTTAGGATGATAAACATCTAAGCTCAATAGCAAGGTCTTCAGCCACTTGAACTCACAAGTGACAAAAGACATATACCTATACTCAGCCTCAGCGAAAGACCGAGAAAGCATATCTATCACCACCAACTCATTTACTCAAATGTGGCAAGAAAACAACAAACGCAGGTGACCAAATCAAAGGGTACTTTGAGGCACTCATTGATTCCTCATCACATCAGTTACCCTTCTTGCAACAACTACTTCTTTAACAGTCTGTGGATAATCCATACTAACCAATTCATCATCTAATGCATTCAAACGCCTCAAAGATAGTGCGACACCAATAGCATAAGCTCAGTCATCGAAATTGTTGAGCTTTAATCGAATAGGAGTAATAAACTCACCGGGTCGATCTTGAGGACCAAGGAAAAAGAGAGAGTTAGGTTCAATTTTAGGTTGTGATGATGATGATGAAGTAGAATCATCGTCGACCATTGAGAACAATGAAAAAACCAAAAAAAAATTATTTTAAAAGGTGGACTATAGTCAGCTCGAAAGTTGACACCATCAGGCAAAACAAAAAATAAGAAGCAAACAACTTGGAGAAAAAAGAAAAAGAAAAAAGAGGAACCTAAGCTCTTAATACTATGATAAGAATAGGGTAATCCCTTTCAATCATATTTATAGACCTCAAAAGTATACATAATATTTATACCACAATAGTCACATAGGAATTGGATAGATATATAATATATTCCTAAATATATGCCTAAAAAAATCCCACAATAATATCCTAACAATCTTCATATTTAAGGATTGTTAGAGGTTATGAATAGTTCTAAACATTGTATAAAAAAGATAATTTATTAATTGAATAAAAAATTTGTGTAGTAAAACATTCGTATATAAATTTCGTCAATTTAAAAATGTTATTATACCAATATTTATTATTTTCTTAAAAATAAAATTTTAAAGTATTTTTTAACTAAGTTGATGTATAATTAACTCGTGACACTAATTCAATGAATGATTTTATAATAGTATTAGGTTATGACACACTATTACGTGGTTGATTTTTTTTAAAATAAATTAATTTTTTATAAAAAATTGATAAACTTTGGTTGAAATGATAAAGTTACAAATATATTGTATATGTTCAAATCCTAATATGTGCTAGTATTATTCTAAATTTAATTTAAGTTTTATATATTCTATATAAATTATATATATAAAAAAACACTCTAATAATACTGCTTGTTACTTTGTTAAATAATATATTTTTATTTATTTTTTAATTAAATTAATATTTGATTCACTTGTAACACCCTCAATCGAATATATTAAAATATATATATATTTATACATATATTAAAAATTAAATAGGTCTTTTAATGTGGCAAATGCTCAACAACTTTATAGGTAGATTCAAGTTGGCTTCACGTCTGACTTTAAAGCAAATTTACCAATTATTTTTAAAAATATAATTTTAGTATTTTTTTTCCAATTTAATTTAAAATGGTAAAGAAATTAGAGTATTTATCAATAATTTTAATTTTTTAACTTTTTAAAACTTTCCTATCAAATCATTTTTATATAATAAAGCTTCATTCATTCAATAAAAAAATTTTGACTTATCATTTCAGGTGTAGTGAAAAAAACGTAAATAAAGAATAAAAAACTCTAAATTAATTAAAACTTTCAAACATAATTAGAATATTTTATGTAATATATTTTTAACATCAACTTGAGACAAATTTTAAATTTAGAGGTAGGTCAAATAGTCCAATAGGCCTAACTCGAGACCTAGCCAAAAAATTTACCTCAAATTGAGCAAAAACAGATTTAAATAATAAAATATTTTAAATTTAATTATTAAAATATTTAAAAATTAATATAAAATTATATTTTAAACAATGAAATTAGTTTTTGAATCAAATTAAAACAGACAAAAAATAAATCTAAAAATATCACGAAATAAATATAATTTAATTTAATTTAATTTGACTCGATCCAATTTAAATAAAATTATTTTCCAATACAAATCAAAATATATAATGATAAAAGATGGGGGAATTCTCCTCGAATACGGTAAAAGGTTTGAACTTTATATTCTCAATTTTTGAAGAGAGAAATTACATTAAAGTGAACTTAATTCAATATTTTATGTACCAACTTGATGGTTGTTCACAAATGCCTCGAAATTATCATCCAAATTTTAAATTGATTAATATATATTAAAGTACGAATTTAAAAAATAAATTAATAAAAATATTAAAAACAATGTATCAATATATTATATTACCAAAAGAATATTAAATTAAATATTAAATATTAAGTATTCATGTTTTATTTTATTTTTTATGTCGTTGTTATATTTAAGGTATGACATATTAATAATTCGTTCTATATATTAACATTATATTAGACATATCACACATATATGTTACATATATTACCCATCATCATGTGATAATACTAAAAGTATATATTATTGCAACGATGAAATTAGTGGGGTTGGCAGGGCTCTGACCCTCTAAAAAAAAAAAATTTATATAGTTTTTTTTAAAATTTTTAAAATTTTAAAATAGTAAAAGTAAAATTATATTTTGACCCTTCCTAAAAATATAAAAAATTTAATTTAATTTTAAAAAAAGCATAAATATATAGTCTATTAAAATGGTAAAATTACAATTTTTTTATCATAAAAATTATAATTTAATTTCAGCCTCTTAAAAACAAATTTGATTTCGCCCATGTATGATTGATCATCATGTGTTAGTGTAACTTTTTTTCAATTTACAAATTTTATTTTGATAGGTGTGAATTTTGTAATAAATAATTATTTTAGATAAAAAAATCTTTTCGGTCTTTCTTAAATTTGAAATCGAGTAAATTGGTCTCTCTAAAAAAGTCAAAGCAATTTAATCACGGTCAATTTCAAAAGTGAGCAAGTAAAGACAATTAATTACGATGTTGATATCTTCCATCAATTGTATATGATTTTGATTGGTTTAGTAATAAGTTTAGCCCCTGAAGTTTACACATTCTATTAATTTGGTCATAATTTAACAATGTTATCTCATAACATTTGTGTAAATGTTGAGGCTGAATTTGTTAATTTTTTTAATAATTAAAATCAAAATGATAAAATATGTAAACATTAAAGGCTAAAAGTCTTATTATACCAATCAAAATTATGTACAATTGACGGAAGACATAATGTCGTGCTTAATTATCATTGGTTGATCACTTTTAAAATCGACGGAGATTAAATTACTTTAATTTTTCTTAAAAAAGACAAATTTACTCAATTTTAAAATGAAAAGAAATTAGATAACCATATATATTAATATTTCTAATTAATGTTTTTGTTTATTTTAGAACTTTGCTTCCATTTTTTTAGTAAAATCAAGGTATATTTTTTAGAAAATATTTTACCATCATTAAAACTTCTCCAATAATGATTTAAAATTAAAATTATTGTTCAAAGCTTTTTACTACTTAAAAATATACTTAAAATATTTTAAATATATTTAAAAATAGTATTTATTCATTTAAAATTCATATATATATATAATATCCAACATTTTCAAGATTTACGTTTGAAACTCTTGTCTACTTATTTAACCTTTAAATATTTTAATATATTAAAAACATTAATTTGAAATTAATATATATGTTAAATTTAAAATTATTTTCTTAAATTTAAAAAATATACATAACATATTATGAAATGAAAGAACAAACAGAAAAAAAAACAAGAGAAATAAAAAAGCAAATGAGAATAATGTATTTTTATTCATCAATAAGATGTTTATAATATTTCTCAAAAGTTTATATTTATAGACATAAAAAGTATAAATGAAATAAAACACTGTTTAAAATTACTTCTTATATTATTCAAAAAATTAATCAAAAAAATATAAAATAATTTAACACGTTTTATTTTATATATACAATCAACCCTTGCACCGTAATTGTAAACAACTAATTATATAAACATGGAAATACTTATTTAGCATAACATTTATTTAATTTTTAATTGAACCGGTATTACTTGATTCGTGGCGTTACACAATATAGATTTTTAGCTAAATTGGCGCTATTTGATTTGTGATATTAACTTAGTCAATCATAGCTATCTATTTTTGTTTGATTTTTAACTAAATTGATTGCTTGATTCCTGGCGTAAATTCTATCATACACGATATATATTTTTAACTGAACTGGTGTTATTTGATTCGTAATATTTAGTCAACTTAATTATCTTTTATATTTATATTATATTAATTTTGAATATGTTATATTTTAAGACGAAATTGGTAACTTTGTCTAAAATATAATTACATAAAGATTGAAAATATATTAATAACAGTATTATATTATTTGGTATAAAGTTTTATTCAATTTAATTTTATATTTAGCGGAATTGGTGTTAGGTGATTCATTGTTGTCAACTCTGTATTACTTAATTTGTGATATTTATTTAATTAAATTGCGGGCAATAAAAAAGATAATTTAAAATTTTAAAAATATATTATATTAAATTTTTAAGTATTTGGTATAAATTGATATTACTTGATTTAATGGCATTAATGTAATCGTTTGTACGACAGCTCATGTATACTTCATTGCTGATGTAGATATTTTTTTATATTTTATGATTTTTAAAATTTTAATTTTTTTCATAAAATACATACAGACTGTTATGCGAATTATCACTTCAGTGCTATTAAATTTTTAACGGTTGAATCAACTTTTCATATATATATAAATTAAGGACCTAGATGATAAAGGAAAAAAAAATAGAGCCAAAATGCTGAAAAGGTTAAATTTCTTATTATATTAATAATTTAACTTAGAAAAATATAAAATTTATTCAAAATAAAATTATATGAAAATTAAAAAGATATTAATGATATTAAATTTTTTAGTACAAAATTTTATTTGATTTTTATAGTGTTAGTACAAAATTTTATTTGAATTCATGAACACGCACTATATGAATAATAAAATAAAAAAGTAAATTTAAATATAAAACATAATTATCTTAATTTCTATTATATTGATATGCTTTTTAATAATTACGAATTAACATCTAATTAATTAATAATACGAATAGTTTAAAAAGCTATCTTAATAATATAATATTAAATAATATAATAAAAACTATTTTAGTGGACAAATTTCACCATAATATATGTCTCAATTTATTTGTGCTTTGTATGCAGACATATATATTTTTAATGTGGTTTTAAGATAAACGGTAAATTTATTGAAAATAAAACTATATAAATATTGAAAACGTATTAATATGATTATAATACTATTTAGTATAAAATTTTATTTAATTTTGATTCATGCATCAAACTCCTTCAAATACAATATATATACTTTTATCTGAGTTGATATTAATGATAAAATGAAAAAAAATTATAAAACACAATTATCTTTTAGATTTATATTATATTAATATTTTAAAGTAATTTATATTTAATTAATAATATTGATTCCATGAAAAAAATCAATAATATTGATAATTTTTAAAAAAGAGAATTTAATAAATTAATTGCATTAGACATCTTTTAATTATAACTCGAATTTTTTTTATAAAAATAATTAAAAGAAATCATGGAAACCTAAAAAGAAGATAAAGAACAAAGAGAAAGAAAGAGTTATATCGCTTTTTTTTTTAACTTAGTAACTTTTTTATATTAGGGATGAATTTTTTCGTGTTCAAGTTAAGTCCTGAGCTTTATGAATATTTTCATATCAAAGTTTGAAAGTTAATCATTGAAAACTTCAATATAAAAATAGTTGTCAAACTCAAATTTCAGATAGTGATTTAAAAAGATGTCATGCTCTCGAGTTTTAAATAGTGATTCAAAAAGATGTCATGATCTTGGTACCCTAGGAAAGATATGAGAACAAAGAAAAAGAAAAGGACAAACAAATAAACAAACAACACATGATCTCGAGACATTTTAGATTGTGTTTCCTGGAGTCACTTATCACTAAATCAGAATTAATTTTTAAATTAATCATTATATTTCAAAGTAATTTAATTGAGTTTTTAAAATATTATTATCGCATCAATCATGTCATTTTCTTAACTTATCATTAACTTGAGTGTTAAATGTGAGTTCGATTGATGTTGAACATATTTAAAACATACAAATCAGATGTTAAACATATTATATCTATTATATAAACAATTTGAATTTAACGTGCTAATTAAAATTTATAACATCATTAAAATCAAAATGACTCTTTTTTAATAAGTCAAAATACAAGGGTTCATTTGTAAATTTATCATTTTAGTGGCCACCTACCCTTGGTGTCACTCTCACATTAGATCTAAGCTATAAATGCTATATATGTGAACGTATTTAAAATTTGATCCACATATTTTAAATATGTACACCACGTCATATTTGAGTTGACATTTAAAATTAATCTTAATAATTAAGTTAACAAAAAGATCCGATTGATACGAGACTGATATTTTTAAATTCAATTAAAACATTTGGAAATTAATTTTAAAATTTAAATATGTCATTGGTGACATATGCTATATAAATATATTAATTTTAGAAAATACAAAGGCCTTGGCTTTCAAAAATTTTCTTCTTGAAGGAAAAAAAGGAAAAAGAAAATAAAAACTGTCTTATTTGGCTCTCGAATCCCTCCCATATTCCGCCATGGAAGCACCTTGAGAAACCCTAACTGAATCCCTTTCACGTTCTTCGCTAAGCTCAAGCAAACGGCAAATGGGTTCTCTTGTGCCTTTCCAAGACCTCAATCTCTGCCCGGAACCACCGCTACCAGCCACCGTGAACATCTCCACCTCCGCCGCACCTAGCGCCACCATCAACAGGACAACCACCTTCAATTTCTTAACACCGAAGATTGAACCTAAGCAAGAGCCTTTCGACGAACCAACACCAACACAGACTATTCACCAAGAAGAAAACTTTCTCTTCTCTGTTTCCAATTCTACCCCTGATTTCATCCCTAATCCCGAAACTACCCCTCCGGCTAACGCTTCCTCTTCCGCCGATGACCAAAACGCTCTCTACTCCGAATATTTCCGAATCTCCGAGCTTTTCCGCTCTGCTTTTGCTAAAAGGATACAAAAATACGGCGATGTCGAAGTACTTGACCCGGATTCTCGGGCCATCGTACCCGTACCCGAACAGTCTCAACTAACCCCCGAAACTAGCCCAACCGACGGTTCCAACCTGGAACGAGCTTTATCCGTCGTCGTTTCTCGTAAGAAGGCGGGAAGATCCAATGAGCTGGTTCGGGTTACGAATTTGGGAATCGATGACCAGAGGCATTTTCGTGACCTTGTTCGAAGAACCCGAATGATGTACGATTCCCTCCGCGTTTTAGTCATTTCGGAGGAAGAAAAGAGAACCGGACCGGGAAACGGTCGACGGGCTCGCGGAGATTTGAGGGCAGCTGCCGTCATGAGGGATCGAGAACTGTGGTTGAATCGCGATAAAAGAATAGTGGGTGCAATCCCAGGTATTGAAATTGGTGATGTATTCTTCTTTAGAATGGAGCTTTGTGTGGTGGGGTTACACGGACAAATTCAAGCTGGGATTGATACCTTGCCTGCGAGCCAGAGCTCGAGCGGAGAGCCAATTGCAACTAGCATTATTATTTCCGGTGGGTACGAGGATGATGAAGATTCCGGTGACTCGATAATATATACCGGCCAAGGTGGGCAAGATAAATTTGGAAAGCAATGTATGCATCAGAAGCTTGAAGGAGGGAATTTGGCACTAGAAAGGAGTATGCATTATGGGATTGAGGTAAGAGTGATTAGAGGGCTTAAATATGAGAATCGAGTTTCGGGCAAAGTGTATGTTTATGACGGTTTATATAAGATTCTTGATTGTTGGTTTGATGTGGGAAAGTCAGGGTTTGGGGTTTACAAGTTTAGGCTGTCGAGAATTGAGGGGCAACCTGAGATGGGTAGTTCGATAATGAAGTTTGCTGAGAGTCTTAGGACTAAGCCTTTGTCTACTAGGCCAATGGGGTATTTGACTCTTGATATTTCCATGAAAAAGGAGAGAGTTCCGATCTTTCTTTATAATGATATTGATAATGATCATGATCCTATGTATTATGATTACCTTGTGAACACTGTGTTCCCTCTTAATGTTTTTGGTCAAGGGAGTAATAGTACTGGATGTGATTGTGTTTCGGGGTGCACGGAAGGTTGTTTCTGTGCTATGAAGAATGGGGGTGATTTTGCTTATGATTATGGTGGAATTCTCTTGAGAGGGAAACCGGTGATATTTGAATGTGGAAATTTCTGTCAATGCCCACCATCTTGTCGGAACCGCGTTTCACAACATGGGCTTAGAAACAGATTGGAAATATTTAGGTCAAGGGAAACGGGTTGGGGAGTGAGGTCCTTGGACTTGATACAAGCAGGTGCTTTTATATGTGAATATGCAGGGGTTGTTCTCACAAGGGACCAAGCGGAAGTTTTCAAGATGAACGGTGATACTTTGATTTACCCCAATCGTTTTTCTGAGAGATGGGCCGAATGGGGGGATTTGTCTAGGATATTTCCAGAGTATGTGTGTCCATCATACCCCTCAATCCCACCTTTGGATTTCGCAATGGATGTATCGAGGATGAGGAATGTTGCTTGTTACATTAGCCATAGTTCCAGTCCGAATGTGCTGGTGCAGTGTGTGTTGTATGATCACAACAACTTGATGTTCCCTCACCTTATGCTTTTTGCAATGGAGAATATCCCTCCTATGAGAGAGCTTAGCATAGATTATGGTGTAGCTGACGAATGGACTGGGAAGCTTTCTATCTGTAACTAAATGTCTTAAGAGGAATATTTTGGATTTTGATATGGTGCAGCCGGGCAGTGAGACATGATATACTGAGGTGAGCTTAACTTCCAAGCATTTCCAATAGTATATATATTTATTTAAAATCATAATAATTTGTGGTGTGGCCTTCCTATATTTAGATATTGATTTTTGATTTTGTATTTCTCATGCTTTCTTGTAGTCTAGTTGCCTGCCATGCCTGTTTGTAGGAGCTAGGAATGTTATTCCTTTGTGCAACTTCATGGTGTATACCTCAAGTAGTCGGCCATATGCAGGAGGATGGAACATTTGGCACTTATAGTTCTAAATGAATGCAGTTGCTTATCTCCTAAGTGCATGTTTTGTTTTCCACAGAGCAATGTATTTTTTTTTTGTAATATATATGTTGTTGTATTAGTCTACATCTTGTTTCGTCTTCCCTGTCCAATTCTACTGTTTATGTCTGCCTCAATTCTATGAATTTATTCTTTTCAATTGTTCCTGCTCGTAAATTTTAAGTGCCGTAATCAACAAAGTTGTTATTTGGTTAGTTCATTATTGGATTCTTCCTTGACTAGCCAAACAGGTCATTCGGTTTTACAAGAGTTCATGACAAATTGATTTGTCATCTATAAGGGAGGATTTTAGCTGAAGGTAGCCTCATAAAGTTTAAACAAAATTCGAGAGTCTAAAGCTTCAGTACTGCTTAAGAAACATAGGGTTTTATGCAACTGCCTTTTCCACCCTGAATAATACCATTGGCAAGGTGCTATTGTTACTTTGTTTTGATTCCTTGTCCTAGTATTTATTGAATCTCTACAAAGTTATTCATAGATTAGAACAAATCTTCATCAGTTGCCTTATGAGTAAAATGCCATAGGCTTGTATCTCATGTTTAGGAACATGCTTATATTCGGATCTTTTCATGTTTACTAAGTTGATGCTATAATTAACCACATATAGCATTAGAGATTCCACATGTTCTGTTAGTTTGGAAAGTGAGCTGTCGTAAAACGTCTGATACTAGGGTCTGAGAACTATCCCGTATTAATTTTGATTCCCTTTTCTAGTTTGAAAACGATGAAGTTAATACCGCATCATATGACTGCATTATTGTCAGCTAATTCGGTTCTGGTGCTGCAGGTGGGAATTGGACAATGCCATCTAAAACTGTTTGTTGTAGCCGTATTATCATAGTAAGTTCGTTCTTTATGCCTAGTTATTCAATGAATTTCTTAAGATTTGGATCGGAAAAAAAAAAAAAGAATCTAAAACAGTTTTTTTCTCTTCACCTCATCTGGTTCCTTGAAAATTTTGTATCTCAATCATGATTTTGCCTTTGTGCTACCATGACTTACGTATTTTCTCGCATTAGGTCAGTCCCTATCGATGGTTATAAAATATGGAAATCAATGAAAGAAACTTTTGGGAGGTTATGGTTGCTACTACAATATGTTGCTGACAATGGTTTTACAATCTTTCTATTTCTGGACCTTTTTCAACATGCTTTTTCTACGACCCGAAAATAGTCGCCTTCCTTGTGCTTTTGTAACAACGAAAATAGTCATTAGCCTTGTGCTTTTGTAAGATTGTACTCGTAAACTCTGAACTCCGAATTTTTTATTTTTCGTTTTTAAAAATTTTCCCTTTACCCATTTGTACTTACGAGGGTCCAGAACATGGACACGTTTGTACAGGCATTGTATTGGTGTGTTTGTAGTTGAAATCTCCAATGTTTCTTTCGTTTCTAAAATATGGACTTGTTGATTTATCTGCTATTATCTGATGCATTCTTGACATAGATATTCTTAAATTCTGTTATTAGTATTTGTACTGAAGATTTATTCTTTATATTTTTCAGTGATTGTACTTCTCGAATTGGTTGATTTTTGTAGTCCTCAATTAAACAGTAGCAGTAAAATTTGTTTGGGTAAATTAAATTACTAGTTTTGTATTATGTGTATACAAATGTAAATTTAATTTATATTCTCTAATTGAATTATTCTAAATTTGTGTATTTTTTCAATTTTTCAATTGAAATAACAAACTGATATATATATGTTTAACACATTAACTTTTGAAAATAGCATAAGTTAATGAATTTAGCAATTATTGTTTATATTATACCTTTAATATTATACTTTCATATATGGGCATAGTTCAATAGTGTTACGTAAAACTGCGGGATACACATTCACTTATATGGAGAATTTTTTGTTCTTATAGTTTCTATATTGATTTGCTTAGGCTTTATGAATCTGAACCCCCCCCCCCCAAAACACCAAAACAAGCAAATCTTTTCACAAAATGGAGGGTGCTTAAGTTTGCGAGGTAACTAGCCGTAGAAAACCGGATTCAGAGATCATATGATTCAATTTGCTTGTTTTTTTTTTTATTCTTTGGTAACTAGTGTTCCATTTTTCTCCATCTCCCTTTGTCTAGCTCGTTCCATCTTCCTTTTCCGCCATTCTTCTAGAGCTGCAAATTTTGCAAATACAAGTCAAGTCACTGTTTAAACGGTTTTCACGTTCAGTTCAATTTAGTATTTGCTTCAAGAGCTTCAAATTTTGCAAGTACAAGTTAAATCATTGCGTAAAAGACTTAAATATTCAATTTAATAATTCAGTATCTTTTCCAAATCTAAAATTTTGCAAGTACAAGTCAAATCACCGTTTAAAAGACTTCAATAGTCAATTTAATATTTTAGTATTTTTCCCAAATTTAATTCATGAGTTTGACTTCCGTACTTAATTTGATATTTGACATATATGCTCTAATGAGGAAATATATGTACTTACTTGTGTCATAGACTTAAATATTAAAATGAATATTACAGTTAAATTCAAGTACTTATTTGTTTAAAAAAAATCAAATTAAAAGAACTCAAGTACCAAATTGTATAATAGAGCTAAAATCAGGTAAAACTTGAAACTGAACCCAAATTCAGGTATAAAAGAATATATTAACCCTAAGAAATAGTTGACAACTAAATTCGAGTGAGAAACAGCCGGTTTACCTTTCAAGCTAGAAGCATCATTTAGGGAACGGAAGTCTTGTAGTCTTTTGGAAAGATCGACTGCGGCGGTCTGTTTCGCATCTTTCGGTTGAATTGTTTCGGGTTCGGTATATGCCTCTCGCTGAATCTCCTTAACCTATAAATACCCAAGATTCAACCATGAAGAACATCATTTTCGACGATATCAATTTGTTTAACAGGCATTTCCAGCTAATCTTAGTTTCTCACAAACGCTCAAATTGCAATATTACATCCATTTTAAAGGACCTACATTATCTCCACCGTATCCAACACATATCAAGTCCGTGTTGGACCTGTATCTACCACTCAAAATCGAGTCCGTGTGCCATAGATACCATGATAAATCAAGGGGGGAGTCGGATGTGAATGTTGAGTACAGGTACGTACCTCACACATGTTCCCTTTAACTTTTTGGGTAAATTATAGTAGTAGTCACCCCAATTATAATTTTTTTTTCTTTTTTAGTTATATGACTATAAAAAGTTACAAAATGTTCATCCAACTATTAGTAATTTTCTTTTTTAATTATTCAATTAACTTCGATTTTTTAGTGTTCCCAATTTTACATAAACCAGTTGGTGACCAAAAAGACAAAATTGAAGAGTTGGATGACTGTTTCGTAACTTTTCATGATTAGGAGACCTTTACCGTAGTTTAACCTAATTCTTTCATGTTTCTGTGTGTACATAGAGTCTTTAAAAGGTTATATCCTAGTACTCACATCCAATTATGTGTCGGATATAAGTAATTCAAGAAAAACGAAGAGTAGGAGCTAGATATGAACAACTCTGTATATATCACATTGCTTTGTGTTTTTTGTTAAGTTAAAGTGTAGAGACTCACTCTTTTTATCAGTTCCAAAGGTTGCATAGCAATGCGCATCTCTTCAGCTTCCTTAATGTAATCAAAGCCAACTGCATTGAAAACGTTAATCAATTCGATTTCATTAGACACCTATGTTATCAGATTCGGATGAGTGATTAATACGTGTATGTTTAATAATTTTAAAAAAAATCATATAATTGGAGGATCATACTCGTAATTATATCCAGATATCAGAACTTAGATATAATTCACATACACGAATGGTTTAAAGAAAAGGGTAAACCACATCCAAGATCACTAAACTATCAATAAATTTACATTTTGTCACTAAACTTTAAAAAGTTATGATCACTGAACTATTTAAAAGTTTTCATTTTAAGTAACCGAACTATTCAAAAGTTGTTATTTAAGTCATTGGATTGTTAAATTTTTCTTTTTTTTAAAAGTTCAGTCAGCAAACTCTAAGTGATAATTTAATGACCGATACCATAGATTATTATCCATCAACAAATAGAGTATACCTTATATCCAAATCAATATAACGGTCAATATTGAAGATTGGCAAAAAAAGTTAAGCGTTGCAAATAGAGATAGCCATCCAATAACTTAAATAAATTTTTTTGAATAATTCGATTACCACCTTATAACTTTTTGAAGATAAATAATTAAAACATAAACTTACTAATAATTTATTTACACTTAAAAAGATTGATAAGAGCTCAAACCCAATAATTGATTTTCATGTAAGTGATCAAATTGCAAGTGAAAAGTAATCTATTTTCATAAACAATTCCAAAATGTAAAATTAAATAAGCATTGATGCAAAATGAAAACCTTAAATCTTTGAAAAAAAGGTTAATAATGCAAAACGCCAAAAAAATCCCTAAATCTCATCAATCAACATCAATAAATTCTTAACCAAATCTAGTGTCCCCAAACCCTAAACAAAATCCCAATTCACAAAACAAAACCTAGCATTTGAACATCCAAATCAAAACCCAAAAAGTCCCCAGAAAGAACAGAAGATCAAAAGCAAACTTGGAGAAATACCCATGATCCCAAATCCCCTTTCAAACACAAAAACAATATGCATAAACAACAGATTCATCAAAAACAAGCAAAATCAACAACTACCCATTCTTCAAAACTCATTAAAAAATGCCCAAAATCATCAAATCAATGTTTCAAACTAGAGAAAAAAGAGGATCTGGGTTTTAAGAGGAACCTGAATTGGGCTGGTTAGAGGAAGGTCTGGTACGAGAAGAAGCAGAAGAAAGAAACCATTGAAGCAAGAATAGAGCAACTATAACATTGAAAATATTCAAAGCTATGGTCGCATTTTTGAAAGATAATCTACATCTCCATGATTGGATTATCTCCACCTTTTTTTCTCTCTTTTGCAGTGTTTGTTATTTGGGTTCCCTTTTAGTATTATCAGCTTCGAGCTTTATCGGGAAAACAATGGTGTGCATGTCACGTGCTAGCTAAAATACTTGATTCATGTTTGGTTTAAGGTAATGGTTATGTCATTACATGCCTATTACAAACTTATTCTACAGGCCCACACAAACAGATGTTTGATTCAATGGAATATCCTATTACGGATGTATTCCATTCTGGGCTTAAGCTGTGATATTTAGGGATTTTTTTTTCCTTCCCTCTTCATGTTTATTCATTCGTTGCTTGAAGAATTCTATCTTATCCTTACTAAATTTTCACCTCAAAAACACTCAATCGGCAGTCATTTCTTACTTCCTTCGACTTCGACACCCCTTCATCCAAGGTCAGGTAAACATTTTTTCTTTTCCTGTTCCTTTCATTTTTCCTATCTGCCATTTTTTATTACCCACAAATTTTTTCTGCCTATTTTTGTTACTGCTTCCTTCACCATCATCTTTTTTTTTTTAATAAACATAGTCTCCAATTTGAAATCACGTTGGAAACTCAGAACTGTGTTGGTAAGTAACATTGAAGCTGTCCAACCCATTATCGACAGAGAGAAGATTTGTATTTTTCAAAGGAAATCTTATCTGGCATGATCGATGGTGATTTAATGTTAATTTTTTACTTATTTAATTTCAATCGTAGGTTTAGAATGGATCTAATGGAATTTCTAATGCAAGTGATTCTTCTACTTCATTTAATGATGCTGCCACTTTATTGGTAGAAAATATACAGACCGTTGACCTTAAAATCAGTAAAAGTATTGTCTCCGAAGTGCTAATTCAACAAAAGTCAGAAATGACCATTCAAGAAAGTGCTCTGAAACTATATCCAACATTATATGAAGTAGAAGGTTTAACTGAATATGAGCTCTATCGCACATTGAGCAAAATTCCAGATCATCCAACGCAAATGCTCATTTTCTTTAATTTTCCTTTTGCTGTGCGATTGGAATGAGTTAGAAGATTTCTTACTAACCATTAAAAATTATGGTAGTGTTGATGATATTTTATTAACTTTTTGTGTTTGTAATATTTGGATGGTATAATGACATGATAGAATGTCATTACAATTGTAACAGCCCGATTTTGGGCCTAGTCGAAACAGTGGTTTCGGGACCACTATTTCGAGGCTAGAGAAAATTATTTTAGTATTATTTTATGTGTTATAATATAATTTTATAAGTGCATGTAAATTTTGGTAAGTTAATTTTAGCAATTTCTAGTCCAATTTCGAAAAAGGACTAAATCGCATAAAAGGTAAAAGTTGTGTTTTAATACCTAAAGGTGTTAAATTGCCTTGTATCTTAAATTGGGGGTATTTAAAGTGAAATTAGGCCATTGAAAGTGTGATGGCCGGCCATGGGAGGCAAAATTGTTGAAAAGTCAAAATTAGGTGAAATTTGGTCACCAATTTTGACTAGTTTTATTATTAACAAATCAAAAAGAAAAAGCTATCATTTTTCTCTTCTCCTTCATCGAAATATGCAGCAAAGAAAGGGCTTTGAAGCTGGAAAATTTCAGCAACATATTTCCCTTGCTTGTAAGTGATTTTAATGTCTTTGCTTGATGATTTTTACATTTTTGGAACCCCTAAAGCATGAGCTTTCATAAAGGGGAACTATTTTGCAAAATGATGAAGAGTCTAGGGTTTTTCCATGAGAGTAAATGTGTTGTTTGCTGTGTTTTTATGGAAGATTATGAGTCCTAGTTGTCTAATAAACAACTTTTGTGAAAGAAATTGCATGAAAACACCTTAAAAAAAAGGCTAGATTGCTAAGTTGTAAAATGAGTTGTAATGTGTAAAATAGTTGAAATTATAAGTTGCTATAGTTATGAAAATGGTTCATCTAGACTCAATGAGTAAAGAAATATGATAAAAATTATTTTACGAGCCTAGGGGTAATTTGGTAATTTTGACAAAATATAGGGGCAAAATTGTAAAAATAGCTCAAGTGTGTCAATGGACTATTTTGATCAGTAAATTGTGTTAATAAGTTGAATGTGATATTTTAGATGATGAAAATAGATATTTGGACCTAGAACGGAAAGAAATCGATTAAGGGATAATTACATCTTTTTTTACCTTTGTGGTATCGAGGTAAGTTCATATGTAAATGTTGGTAACATAGTTATTATTTTAAATGTTTTGATGTTATTTAAATGATATAATAATTATTATGAGATATTATACTTGTGATAATTGTTTGATAATATGTCAAATTATATGATATACTTGGAAAATGTGAAATACTACCGAGTATTGGTATCGGCATTCCGTAGAAGATGGTTGAGACACATGATTGGGAAAAAGGTCCCGTTGAACCTTAGGAATAGATTAGGATACAAGTGAAATGTCACTGGAATATTTGGGCATCCGAGCTCGTTGAGTTGAGTCCGAGTTCACTTATGGATGCGAATGTTCGAACTTGTTGAGTTGAGTCCGAGTTCGTGAGAAGTAACTAGGCATCTGAGCTCGTTGAGTTGAGTCCGAGTTCACTTATGGACGGGTTACATGGTAGCTTGGCTACATATGTGGCACTTATGTGCAAACTTTCCATGTATCCGAATTATATTCCGATGTGTTCAATGGGTAAAATTCTACTCAAATGGAGGAATACTCGAGATGAAAGGGACGTATTGATAAATGTTGTGTAATGGATACTTTGAACAGGTATGTACTTAACCCTCAGGTTGAAAACTCGACATAACAACAAAATGGTAAGATGGTAAATGAAAATGTGATATGAATGTCTCGGTGATGATTATACAAATGATGTTGTATTAATTTTGTGAACAATGATCATGAATGAGTAATTTAGCCTTGACAGATTTGAGTTACTGCAGTAGTGTAACTTTGAAAATACACTAAAAATAGTGGAAAATGAGTTAGAGGTAGAATAAAATATGGGATTAAAGCTTAATAAGTCTATTTTCACATGAAAGAAACAGGGGAAGAAAAATAATTCCATATTGTGTGATATTTGAATTCTTGTGAAACAGGGTCTGAATGAATTCGAGATCCCCTGTTCTGACTTTAGAAATTCACCAAAAATTGTACAAAAATTATTAAGAGTCATACCTTACATGCATGGATTCCTTGTTGAGTCTATTTTTAGGGGAAATAAACGGCATGGTCGTTGGAATTCTGTACAGGGAGAAATTCGGTTCGTAGTGCACAGGGGTCAGAGTGGTCATACCCTGAAATAGGGGAGATTTTAACTAATAAACTGTACTAATTGGCCGAACCAAAAATTGTAGAAAAAAATTAGTAAGTAGAAATATGAGCCTAGTTTCAAGAGAAATAGACGAGAACATTATTCGAGTCTTGTACCATGAGATAATTGAACTTTAGTACAGAAGGGTCGGAACTATCAGACAGTGAATTAGGGGTAACTTTGAGGAATAAACTGTACTATTTGGCTTAACCAAAAATTCTGGAAATTTTATGGAAGAAAGGAAAATAAGTCTAGTTTCGTGGAAAATTAGCGGAACTTAATTCGGAGTTTCGTAGCTCCAGATATAAATAATTTAGTGACTATTTCTTAGAAAGACAGCTTGTAGTGAACTTGAGAATATGTTGTAAACATTGATAAAACAAGTTAATGAGTTGCTTATTGTTTTCATATGAACTTACTAAGCGAAAGCTTACCCCCCTTTTTTCCCATGTTTCCTAGGGTTGCCAGGTTAGCTCGGGTTGGAGTTCGTCGGAGATATTATCATACTGTCAAGCTAACGTTATTGGTGTAGTGATTTCAAGTACTTTGAGCCTATGGCATGTATAGGAGTTTAAATATTAGAGTATGTGATATGGATTTAGCCATATGTGCTGGCCTATTTTGATTATGGGGTTGTAAGTCCATTTTAATTATGCATGCATGTGCTATGGTATTATGTGATGAGTTTATAATGATTATAGCATGAATGTGGTAAAGATGTGAGTAAAATCTATGATATCTATTGCATGTGAAATTGCCATAATCATGACATGTTAGGAATGTTTAAGTACCTAATTTTGCCATGTTGTATGTTATTGTATAAGTATGTGTGCATCTGTTGTGAGTGTGACAAAATGGCTTGGAAAATAGCCTTATATTTGTCTAGGTTTTGGACATGGGTTCGGGACACGAGCGTGTCCTTAGCACCCGGGCGTGTGTTCTATACCTACACGAGCGTGTGGAGCCTTGATACAAGAGATTTCCTAAGTTTTTCATGAGTTCTCGGTTGGGTCCCAAACCACCCCGAATGCATGTATTAGGCCTCGTAAGCTCGCATAAAGGACAAATTGCATGTGAAAAGAAAAGTTTTTAATTATTTGAGATTTCATGGCCCTGTTTAGTATGGAAGTGTTAGTAAAAGTCAGGTAGCACCTCGAATCCCGTCCAAGCGTCGAATGCGGGCGAGGGGTGTTACAACAATGTTGTAACTTTTTAAGGTTGTAAAATTTTATAACATATGGATTATGATATATAAACTAATGAAATCATGTAACTTTTTGTTAATACATGCATATTATGTTTGGATGTGAAATATAATTCTCAAATTATTTATTACTTCTAATATTTTATTTTTTATTGTAGAATAATTCGTTTATTTGTTTCACTAATGATATTTTAGCATATTAAATATGTATTGCAGTTTAAATATAATAAAGTAGACTATATATTATTTTTATATTATTATATATTATGATTTTTTAATTCATATAATAATTATATTAAGAATTTTATTAAATTATATTTAATAATAATTATGTTAAAATATGGTTAAAATATTTATTATTTATTATTAAATTATTTTTAATAATAATCTTATTAAAATTTAATAACAATAATAATTATCTATCTAAAAAAAACTTCTGCTAAGGGTATTCTGGTTATTTTAGTTTTTTTTTCCTTATGCTATTACAACATCATTCCATTCAACCAAACACAAGAATACTATTACAATTCTATTCCATTCTATTCAACCAAACAGTTGAATTACTAATTACAGCTCTATTATATTACAACCCTATTCCATTACAGTGAACCAAACGTATCCTAAGTGTTAAGTGTTTTTTGTATGGTCAAATTTTGTTTGGTCATCTCCATCTCATCGTGAGGGTAATTATACCCCCAAGTGACTAATTAAGATGCAAGGGTGAAGCTAAAATATTACTTAAAAGGGAGCAAAAAGTAATAATAAATTGGGGTTTAAAGTACAAATTTGCTGTTATATTAATTTGTAATTGCATAATTTTTAAATAGATTAAATGAATAATATATCGTTTCCTCATTGTCTTGGTCTTGTTAAGACGAGATTTGCGTTGTACGTGTCGAGACTCGAGACTCGAGACTAAAAGAGGGTTACTCTCACTTGTAAATACTTTTGCCTTTCGCTTTGGCAAAAGTCTCGTGTGGTTCACGTTTCACCTTCTTTGTCATAAAAATGAAGCATTTTTCTTTACTACCTTTGATAGTTTCAATTATGGATTCAAAATATAATAAGTTGACAGAATTAAATTTGAATTGAATTTTATTCTGAAATTTGAATCAATTTTAAATAAAAATTGAACTATTTAGTAATATTTGAGTTTAATTATTATATTTGACTTTATATTCAATTAGATACACTCAATTTTGAGTTTGAGTTTTCTAATGTTTTCCAAGGAAGGTGTGCCTAACAACCATACAAATAGAGTTTGGGTGAAGTTGAAGTACAATGTTCTTAAGATCTTGTTGAGAATTTTGATTTGTTGAAAATAAGTTTTCGAAGTGTCTGTTGGAAGTTAACAAATATTGTCAACAGATCTGTTATTAAGCTCAAAATGTTTATGTTTGATTTTATCTTTGAATTTTGTCTTCTATCTTCTCTATAAGCTTGTTGAGTTTACAAAGCACGAGTCCTTTCCCCCACCGCAAATCTATAATTTGCATTTGGTGGAATTTGAACTCATTTCTTATTACGTATAAGAGTTAAATTAAGTGGTACTTAATTGCAAATTATAAATTTATAGTGAACAAAAATGTTGCTACCTTGTAAATTTAACGAGGCTTTCGATAAAAGTGAAAGACAAAGTTAGGAAATAAAACTAAACATAGAAAATTTGATCCTAATATCAGACCTACTAAGGTTGTCTATCTCTCTTCAACTAACAATATTTCCACAACATTTTCTCAAAAAGTGTTAAAATTCTCTCAACAAATTTAAAAAAATCAAAGGAAAAATAAAATTAAAAGGGATCTTATAAATGGTGGCTTTTGTTTTAATACCACTTTGTAAGAATTATTATTTAATAATTACAATAGTATCCATATTTAATTATAAAATATGTAGATATAAATAGAAAGTTTTATCTCTAAAATATTTTAGTAAAAAACAATTTAAACTTTCAAAACCAATCAAATAAAAAAGAACCCCAAAGACTAAGACAACTAAAATTTTTTTATTTCTCACATTTTTTTTGCTTCTTAAAATATTTAATTTTTTATCTTTCACTTTTATCACAAAGATAACCTTTTCACCCCATTTGTTTGTGGCGGGAAAGAAACTGAACTGAGCAGAAGCAGATTTTTTTTCCATAAAACCCTCAAGCCCCCCCAAAAAAACCCTAGAATTCCCCCAGAATCAAATCTCCTTCCAATTCCCTAATTTCCCCCAAAATTGAGAGGCAGTATAACCACATGTACTGGTTAGCTACGCGAAACGCTGTCATTTCAATCCCCAGATGGCGTTCTCTTGCCCTTCTCCTTCGTTCCCCTCTCAACAAGCATGCTTCTTATAACCCTTCACCACTTATCCTGTAATTCTTTTCCCCTATTTTCGGTTCATCTGATTTTTTCTAATAAAAAAAAAATCAAGCAGCCAAAGCCTTGATAGGGAAAAGAGTAAACTTTTTATTTTTATTGTTGGTTTAGAACAAAGTAAAAACGTCACCTTATGTAAATAGTTGAACAAGTTCAGTTCTTTGCATGGACCTGTCGTTGAAAATGCCTTTTTTGGTAACCCCTTTTAGTTCATTACCCAGTGAAGTGACATTCTCTCTTGGAACTATGTTATGAAATCTGCATTGTTAATATAATGAAAGATGAACGTTATGAAGTTTATAGTATTGCAAATTCAATGAACGTTATGAAGTTTATAGTATTGCAAATTCAATCTTTTTTGGTGCCGGTACACACTTTTAACTAGCTAAATTATTCTGCCAGATCATATTTAAGATGATCTAACTCGAGTTATTTAGCAGAAGTTTGTGATGAAATGAAAAATGAGAAGTATTTCTGACGATAAGATTGCCCCTTTATTTGCAATTTGCTTCTTATTTTTGGAGGGTTTGCAATTGTTTCATTGGTGATATCCTAATAGGTTAATGGTTTTCCCCCCTTTAAGCTATTTGTTTATTTAGGTTTCTCATTGTTCTTTTTTTATCTAAGAGATTGTTTTGATATGTCTTGGCTATTTATTACCGTTTGGCTTTTGCTTTTGTAAATTTAGTTTCTAGTTTCTAAATGTTTCTTGACAACAGTGGGGGACAGTTTGGGCGGATACACTGTTTCAAAGATCAGAAGACTTTGAGAGGAAACACCAGGAAATATAAGGCAGCAGATAAATCCCTAGGTGATAAGGATCATTCTCACATAGTCTGGTGGAAAGAGGTGTGTCTTTTTTGTCTGCTTTGTTGAGGTTTTTGATTTGCGTATATTGTATTTCTTAAGCTCTTATACTTTTCATTCTTTTGTTGCAGAGACTGGAGTTGTGTCGCAAGCCGTCCACTCTCAATTTGGTTAAGAGGCTTGTGTATAGCAATTTGCTTGGTGTGGATGTCAACCTGAAAAATGGCAGGTGCTTTGCACAATACTGTTTTTTTTTTCTTTTAAATATTTCAGTTTAGATAAAGTCTTCTCTCTCCAATTTTCATATCTCTTTGCTACAATAAAGTTCTTTTAATGTGGAGATTAGACTTATTTCTAGTTGTTGGCTTCCCTGGTTTCTTGGATAAGTACAATGCTAGCTAGCCCCCTCCACACCCCCAGGCCCTGCTTCCCAATCTCCCCAACAGAAAAAGGACAATAGAATTATGAATTTATGATGTAGTAGTCTAATAATCTCCTTTCTCTTAAATATAGTTAAGCATTTTAATATACAGTTCCTATTGAAGACATGTGAAATGAGTGACGCTTAAGGACTCTAAACTTAGGTTTGAAAGAACCTGTTGCCATTAAAATTTCAATAAGGACATATGTTTTTTTGAATAAGAATGGGAGTCAAATAATATTAGTTCTCATTTGAAGATCATTGATGGATTTGCGTTTTTTTATTTTTTATTTTTTTTTATTTCCATTGCAGTTTGAAAGTAGGAACACTAAATGCTGAGATTTTGCAGTTCAAGTCAAAGTTTCCGCGTGAAGTTTTGCTTTGCAGGGTATATCACAGAGTTTCGCTGACAAAGTTACTTATGTATGCCATTTTTATAGTATTTTATGAATTATGACTGCTGGAAATTTTAATTTAACGCGTCTTCAGGTTGGGGATTTTTATGAGGCCCTTGGGATAGATGCTTGCATTCTTGTAGAATATGCTGGTTTGAATCCTTTTGGTGGTCTGCGTTCAGATAGCATTCCGCGAGCTGGCTGTCCTGTTGTGGTACTGGATCAATCTTGCTCTGCTTGCTGTTATGCTTAAAATTTGAAATTATATTTTGCAATAAGGTTTTCTCTGTCAATTAATCCTGATCTTCTTGTTTGTCACCCATAACAAAATAGAGAAAAAGGAAAATGCAACAAAGAAAAAAGTTAAATAGTGCAACTTTTCAAGCAGCATTTGGTTCTTGGCTTTCCCATGGAATGTTTGATTTATTCTCTTTCTAGTCTGTGTCATCATTAATTTTTTGATAAATGATTGTTTGCAGAATCTACGACAAACTTTGGACGATCTAACACGAAATGGTTTTTCAGTGGTGAGTACAGCGAGTACCATGATGTTGATGCATTAATTCAAGTTTGGAGTAAAAAATGGAAGTAAATTTTGGTTTGCAATTGATTCTTTGGATTTTCTTTATGGCATACCTCATGTAGTGTATTGTGGAGGAAGTTCAAGGTCCAACACAAGCCCGCTCTCGTAAAGGACGTTTTATATCAGGGTAATAACAGTTTAACAGCCCCTTTTAGCTTATGATGCTATTACTTTATGTTTTCTCCGTTGGTGTAGATGTGATGGCCATTGCTTCATAAAAGATAAGTTCAGTTCATGCTGTACATAATCAATTGAAAGGTGCTTATTCTTTATGTATGTGGTTTTAAGTCATTTATTGGGGTTTTTGAAAGTCGAAAACATTTATGCTACAAAATTTGTCTATTTGTTCGGTGCATATGTAATCTAATAATTATTCCTTATGGTGTTTTTTGACATTCATACCATGCTCTGACTTGCTTTTTAAGTATCCAGGCATGCTCATCCAGGTAGTCCGTATGTATTTGGACTTGTTGGGGTTGATCATGATCTTGATTTTCCAGAGCCAATGCCTGTTGTTGGTATGAACGGTTACTTTTCATTATCTGTAATCTAGTTTCTTTGGATAATGTTCTTGAGAAAAAATATCTTGTAGTTCTCTTGCAAGCTTGTTATGGTTATATTGAATTTCCCTGAATTTCTCTAGCCCGCTGTAAGTGTCATTCTTCTTTATTGGACTGCAAGTACGCATTCTGAGAATGCCTACCATTGAATCAATTATGACTAAATATTGAGCTTGAATGCTTGTAATCTCATTCTTTCTCTTTGCCTTCAATGCTTGAATAGCTGCATACCCATGTTGAGAGAGACGCACAGTTTTGTTATTAGTGCTTTCAAGTTTTATTTATTTGATAAACTTCTGTCTCTTTAGGTATATCACGTTCTGCAAGGGGATATTGCATAACTTTTGTGTTAGAGACTATGAAGACATATTCATCAGAGGATGGTCTTACAGAAGAAGCATTGGTAACCAAGCTGCGAACTTGTCGATACCATCACCTATTTCTCCATTCATCATTGAGAGACAATGCTTCAGGTTTGGTCATTGTTTTAGACATGTCATCGCAAGAATTTGCAAAAGAGGCATTTAATCTATGTTACTCTTCACTCAAGGTGAATGTTAATAACTTGCTAAATGGACAAAAAAGAGCATTCAAAAGGTATGTAATAAGGCTAATTGCTGTGGAGTTTTTAAATGTATAACATAAATACAGCTTAAAATCCATACGTCTGCAGAGTGTTTATAGACATAAAAGGGCTCTTGGTATCTAATTTTCCACTAAACTCTTCTTGATGACATGTAGAAGTTATTCCCCAATTGGTTGCCATCTTTTATGTACTTTTGGAATACGGGTTGATATTTTAGAAAGAACATTGGTTCAAATTTCTGGTCCATAGGAATTCTATTATGAAATAGAATTCATGACCACTGTTTCACAAACATTTCATCCTCAGATTATGATAAATGGTTATGCTTCTCCTTTAAAGCTAAATTATGTGGTCAGCTTTTCACTGTATTAGAGGCTGTTGCAGGAACTTCCCGTTGGGGGGAATTTGGTGCAGGAGGCCTGTTGTGGGGAGAATGCACTGCCAGGCAATTTGAATGGTTTGGAGGCGATCCTGTCACTGAACTACTGTACAAGGTTCGCATTTGATCTAAGCAAAGCCTATACTTTAGCATATCGTACTTTTTACCAAAATTACATGTTATTGTTTATTCGACCATCTTAGGTAAAGGAGCTTTATGGGCTTGACAATGAGGTTACTTTCAGAAATGTTACTGTTCCTTCAGAAAATAGACCCCGTTCTTTAAGTCTAGGAACTGCAACACAGATTGGTTCGTTTGACTTCCTTATTTCATTCCAATATCCAATTGTCTGCTTAATACTGAGTCCTTTAGCATTTTTCCATCCATGGGGGTTGCATTCTTCCAGGTGCCATCCCCACAGAGGGGATACCTTGTTTATTGAAGGTGTTGCTTCCACCACATTGCACTGGGCTACCTGCTCTGTAAGTGAAAACCTTTTGGTTTTTCTAACACATACTAGTAAAGAATTTAGTAAAGATGACACGTTTTTGTTCTAGTAGATCAATTTGTGCTGTGTTATTTGTCATTCATTTTTGTTGTCATTTTCTGGGGATTGATATTCATAAATGTGCATTTCTCCCTTCCATCCTATTTGATGGGGCTAATTGTGGCCATCTAACCCACTTAATATATGACTCATTGATAACGAAACTACAGGGAGTTAACTCTTCTCTTCTATGTAAAGCGTTCAGTACATATATCATATCAGATACACAAGGTTCTGTTTTTCATGATTGAGATTTCTCCGTTATTATTGTGATTTAGTTTGCTTTATAAGAATTTTGTTTAATATTTTTCTTCCATGTAGTCATTTTTCTTTTAACTTTTGATGTCTAAAAGTTTGGGAGTATTTGGAGTTAACTTAAATCTCAAATATTGATTTGTAATGGGTGACTGCCAAAACAAGTTTTTATGGATTTAACTCTAGTTGTAATTTAGATATCTTATGAGATCTGCTGGAAAAAGTAATTGCCTTCTAATTTTGTTGCTGATTCTCAGGTATATTAGGGATCTTCTTCTTAATCCTCCTTCTCATGAGACTGCATCCGCAATTCAAGGTGAGTTGTGATATGTTTTCTCATACTGATGCAACACTGGCAATTGGGTGCTAGTATATTTTGCCGATGTCCATTAGTTAAACTAGGTTGTTCCATCATAAGCTAGTTAGAATATGCAGCTTTATAGTAACTTGGCCGAATTCTAACTTGAACAATCATGTGATCTTTATATTATTTATTGAAGATTGTACTGACTATGTGTTTAATATTTTGCCAAACAATGTTTCACTACAGATGCTTCTTCAAAGAGTATGCTACTTAGATGACTAGAAACTGGAGATGAGCCTTGCAATAGTCTGAAATGTTTTTAATCATTTTGAATACGCATTCTACCTATATATCATATCTCTTGATTGTTTGACATGTGATACGCTGTTAATTTTATGGTACTTAAATGTTCAATTTAGGTTCTGTACTAACTTGTATTTCATGTGCAGCAACTTGCAAACTAATGAGCAGCATCAAATGCTCAATTCCTGAGTTTACTTGTGTCTCATCTGCAAAGGTTCTATTCTAATTTCTCTATTTTGTATTTTGCATTTTCCCTAATAAGAAGTGTTATATGTTGGTTGTTTTACCCTCTCTTTTTTTTTCTACTTATCTTACTTATCTTCAATTTTCATGTTTTTTGATTTTGTAATTTCTTTGTCTTTGTTCTTTTGTATTTAATTCTTGGATTTGACCATTCTGCAGCTTGTGAAGCTACTTGAACTAAGGGAGGCCAACCATATTGAATTTTGCAGAATAAAAAATGTTGTTGATGAAATATTGCACATGCATAGAAGCATTGACCTCAGAGAAATTCTGAAATTATTGATGGATCCTGCATGGGTGGCCACAGGGTTGAAAATAGACTTTGAGACACTGGTAAGTATAGCAGTCTGTATAGGAAGGACATGAGAATGGAGAATGGCTTTTATGTTCTTCTAGATTAAATGCCTATATGTAAGATTTTTGGGTCTTGATTTTTCCCAGGTTAATGAGTGCGAATGGCTTTCAGATAGAATTGGTCAAATGATTTTTCTGGATGGTGAAAGTGATCAAAAGATTAGTTCTTATGCCGGTATTCCTGGTGAATTTTTTGAGGACATGGAATCTTCATGGAAAGGGCGAGTCAAGAAGATCCATATAGAAGAAGAAGTTGCCGAAGTTGAAAGGGCAGCTGAGGCCTTATCTTCAGTGGTATGTTTGCTACGAATATGGTTATGTTGGTTTTGCACTTTGTCCTTGATTGCAACACAGTTTGCTTTTTTTTCTATTTGATGACGAGACATCATGTGTTGGTTACTAACTTCATTGAGAAGGCTTATGAGTTGGAATTATTGGACTAAACTTTGATTTTTCAGTGTACATTTATGAATAAATTGAAATCTGCTAGGCGCTAATTTGTTTGTTATCTTCTCCAATGTTCATTTTATACTACATGAAGTCCCTGTTATTTATTGGGTATTTAATTTTCATGTAGATAACTGAAGATTTCCTCCCCATTGTCTCAAGAATAAAAGCCACCTCAGCTCCACTTGGTGGACCAAAGGGAGAAATCTTATATGCTCGAGAACATGAAGCTGTTTGGTTTAAGGGGAAACGGTTTGCGCCAGCCATATGGGCTGGTACTCCTGGAGAAGAACAAATTAAGCAGCTTAAGCCTGCTTTAGATTCAAAAGGTAGAAAGGTCGGAGAGGAATGGTTTACCACAATGAAAGTAGAGGACGCTTTAACGAGGTGTGCTATTAAATTTTACGAGGCTCCTTGCTGGAAGTGCTTGCATTTCTATTCTTCACCCACGTTGATTTAACTCTTCTTTTTTCTTAGAGTACCTGTATTGGGTATGAGGATATGACTGAACACGTGAAAGTAGTTAAAAAGATGGAAAACGCTCATTTTGAACACATATTCATATCCAGCACTCAAACCTCAGCCCGAGTAACATAGTTCTTCACAATAGATTGATGATTATCAGAATATCTTTATTTGTGTTTCAGGTACCATGATGCTGGTGCAAAGGCAAAGGCAAGGGTTTTGGAATTGTTAAGAGGACTTTCTACCGAGTTACAAACTAAGATAAATGTCCTCGTCTTTGCTTCTATGCTGCTTGTTATTGCAAAGGCATTATTTGCTCATGTGAGGTCAGTTTTACATTTTTCATATAAGTATTCCGTTATTTCTTAAGACATTCATAGCATGGTATATGGATTGAAAATTCATGGAAATAATCCCTAAAACTCTATGCCATTTGCATTTCTTTGAAGAAATTAAATATTTGTTTGATGCACCTCCACCCCGTTTTCAGAGATTTGTTAGCTTTATATCAGTTTGAACACTGCTGTATATCAAAATCTGAAACTTCTGCCTTCTATTATTCGACATTATACCCTCAAATCTGTGGTGCCCAGCGTCTTAACTAATTAAAACATGGAACTGTTAAATTTTCCATAATGAGATATCAATAGTTCACTGTTTCACGAAATATTACTTTTGTTAAAGGCATATATATATTTTCTTTTTGGAATTTCTTAGAACTTAACAGGTATTTGTTATTCTTGCCAACTATATTCTAATTATGATTTCATTGATACTTTACAGTGAGGGGAGAAGACGGAAATGGGTTTTCCCTACACTTACAGGTTTTAGTAGTTCTAAGGTAATCTCGAAAATGTTTGTATATGGCTTGTCTTTTGGTTATGTCATCGTAGTTGTTCTAGTAATATTATCTGTTATGAATGATGATAACCTGAAGCATCATTCGAGTTAATGATCAAACTACTTATGATATAGTGGGACAAGTAAACGTGCAGGATTTTATGTTACAACAAGGAATGATTTTCATTCTCTACTATCATCATTTGGCAGTACACATAAAGAGCTTTTTCCGTTTCATGTAATTGATGCAGAGTGGTGAATCATGTGATGAAACGAAAGGAATGAAGATAATTGGACTGACACCGTATTGGTTTGATGTGTCCGAAGGCAGTGCTGTGCTTAATACGGTTGATATGCAGTCATTGTTTCTTTTGACAGGACCAAATGGTGGTGGTAAATCAAGTTTACTTCGATCAATTTGTGCAGCTGCATTACTTGGAATATGTGGATTTATGGTTCCTGCTGAATCAGCCTTTATTCCTCAATTCGATTCGATAATGCTTCACATGAAATCATATGATAGCCCAGCTGATGGAAAAAGCTCATTTCAGGTATGTTAATAGAATTTCCCCTATAGTGGTAGCTGTCCAAGTTTTGGTCTTCCATTTTTTTGGTAAAAGTATCATGGAGGCCCCTGTACTAGGAGTCAGATTGCATTTTGGCCTATCTACTAAAAAAAAGTGCAAATTAGTCCTTGTACATTACCTCAAAAAGCAAATTAGTCTTTTTTGTTAAAAATTTCATCTATCTGTACGGTTGAAAACTGGTGTGGCTGATGGAATAATTAGACAATGATACGTGCCGTGCCGTGTGTATATCATGCTAACGTATAGGGATCGGTTTTTAATAGTAGAAATAGATGAAAATTTTAACAAAAAGGACCAAATTTAGTATACAGGGATTAATTTCCCTATTTTTCTAGTAAAAAGGGCAAAATACAATTCTACTCCTAGTATAAGAGTTTTCATGGTACTTTTACCCAATTTTCTCAATCATTATTTATCATTGTAAATATAAATCGTGCCATAAATCTTACTTGGTTCTAATTTCTCAGGTAGAAATGTCAGAGATGCGATCTATTGTTAATGGAGCCACTTCAAGGAGTCTTGTGCTTATAGATGAAATTTGCCGAGGAACAGAAACAGCGAAAGGGACGTGCATTGCTGGTAGCATTGTCGAGACCCTTGATGAAATTGGGTGTCTAGGTATCATATCGACTCATTTGCATGGAATTTTTAGTCTACCACTTTCTACCAAAAACACTGTACATAAAGCAATGAGTACAGAATACATTGACGGGCAAACAATACCTACTTGGAAGTTGGTAGACGGGATCTGTAGAGAAAGCCTTGCATTTGAAACAGCAAAAGTGGAGGGACTTGCTGAGGCAATAATACAAAGAGCCGAAGAACTTTATTCGTCAGTCTATACAAAAGAGGCATCTTCTGGACTATTCAACGCACAACTTACACAGTTTGGTTCCAAAGGAGCTCAAACAAGATCGCTCAGTCATAAGCCTAAGCCAACAAACAAAATGGAAGTCTTCAAGGATGTCGAGACTGTTGTTACATTAATATGTCAGAAGAAGCTAATGGAACTCTATAAACTGAAAAATACATCGGATGTCCCTGTCTTTAACTGTGTTGCTATTGCTGCAAGGGAACAGCCGCCTCCATCAACTATCGGTGCTTCTTGCGTATATGTCATGTTCAGACCTGATAAGAAACTATACATTGGAGAGGTATGTCTCTGATCGGTTCATTGTTTTTATTGTTATATCTTTGAATGTAAATTTTATTACCATGCATTTATCTTTGCCAACAGACGGATGATCTTGATGGTCGAATTCGCTCGCATCGTTTGAAGGACGGGATGCAAAATGCTTCTTTCCTATATTTCAAAGTTCCAGGGAAGAGTATCGCTCGCCAACTCGAAACTCTTCTAATCAACCAACTCTTAAGTCAAGGCTTCCCGATTGCCAACTTGGCTGACGGTAAGCATCAAAATTTCGGCACATCCAATCTCTCATTTGACGGCATAACTGTAGCCTAATGAGTTAAAATGTATATCAATACGTAATTTATATCGAAATCGACATAGAAGTGGCGGCAGCAATTTTGCCTTTGATCTCGGTTGCTCCACCTGCTTTGTACATGCATCACCCTTTTAACTAAGGGTAAAGTTTTCTAGTCATAATTTAATAGCATGTATCTATTAAGTCCATTTTGAGGTTAATATGAATCAGGTTAATATGAATCAGCTTTTCATCATTAATTGGTTAAATTCTGTTATTAGCTCCTCTACTTTACTAAAGTTGTAGATTTAGTTCTTATACTTTAATTAGATTATTTTTAATTTCTATACTTTTCGAGTGATAAAATTTTAGTCTTTGTTAAATGATAATTGTTAAATTTATTAAATTCAATTATTTTCAAAATTTGATGCGGTAAAAATTTTATTATATATGTAATGTCATATTAGTTTGTTGGTTTCATACAGTGGTGGAGCTAGAAAATTCTTTTTTTGGGATCGAAATTAAATTGTATATTTTTGTAATAGTAAAAATGTAATTTTATTATTTTAATAGTTTATATTTTTATACTTTTTAAAAGGTTAAATCAAATTTTTATCTTTTTGAGGGTTAAAGTTTAATATTACTGTTACTAATTTAAAATTTATAAATTATAAAGGGTCTAAATTAAAAATTTATTATTTTAGAGGGCCAAGGCCTGGGTCTCCTAGTGGCTCAGCCACTGGATTCATATACTCTTAAAAATGGGATAACCTTTGTCATAGTCTTAATATTGAAATTTCAAAACTTGAAAAATATAAGGAGTTAGAATAATTCAATAGGATAATTCAATAGGAGAACATAAGTTAAATTTACAATTATACACATTATGCAAAATTATTAATTGAATTTAACCAAATGGATATAATTGTTTATTTTTAAATTTGAAAAGTATAAAAGCTAAAATTGATTAAATTATATGGGTTAAATCTTTAACTTTTATATAGTACAAGGACTAATAGTAAAATTTAATCTTTATTTTTGTCCAGTATATATGTTTTTAAATCAATGTTATCGAATTCAAGAGTTAATATCGGATTTTGATATGCCTTCGGTACTGATATGTTTAATTTGCATCTATATTACTCAGAATTTAGATGTGTCAAATACGAACATATTTAACAAATATTTAAAGAAAAACTTGGAAAAAAAAAAGGCTTTGGTTTTCAGCTGCATATCCAGAGTTCCAAAATATTTACAAATCTTTGAAGTATTCCAGCTGAAGGACAAAAAAAAAAGGGAAAATAATAAGAAAGCTCAGTTGAGATGATGAAACTGAGTATTGGAATATGATGAAAAGTCTAAAAGAAAAATCATCCCAATAGCCAAAAATTCTTTTGGGTCTTGGAGTTGAGGACATATCCTCCATTTTGTCCCTTTTTCTGCACTCCAACACAGGTGCATGGGCTGTTCTCAATCAAATAATCTACTGTATCTATCAATTTCGATCCTTTCATCGATCCGCTAGGTCGTTTATATCTATAAATCGAGAAATCAAAGTATTTATAATTAGTACGGGTTTAGAAATTGTTGATATTTTATAGAGAAGCCCTTAAAGTGGAAAGTTGCCTTTTGGACCTTCTAAAATTTATAGAATTGTAAGTTAATTATTGTAAAATTACAGTTCGGCCCTTAAAATGATAAAATTTTGATTTAATTCTTGTAGAAACTATAAAAATATAAACTAATATATTGGTGAAATTGTATTTTAACTCTTATACAAAGACATAACTTATTTGGCCCTCTAAAAAAAATTTTAGCCCCCTTTAAAATGGAAAAAAAAATTCAGTTTTAAACCTTCTAAAATTTATAGAATCACAAGTTAAAAGTGGTAAAATTGCAATTTGACTTCTTAAAATGAAAAAATTTTGATTTAATCATTCTAGAAACTATAAAGATGTAAATTAATATAACAAAGAAATTGTGTTTTAATTTTGATCAAAGTATATAACTTATTTGACCCCTAAAAAGAATTTCTAGCTTTGCCCCCCCAAAAAGTAGGGCTTAACTCCTCTTAAAATGAAAAAAATTGAGTTTAGACCTTCTAAAATTTATAGTATCCTAAGTTAAATAGTAGTAAAATTACAATTTAACTCTTTAAAATAATAAAATTTTGATTTGATGATTCTAAAAATTATAAGTATATAAATTAATATACTAGTGAAATTGCATTTTAATTTTAGTAAAAGTTTAAAAATAATTCTAATATGGAACTCACCCAAGAATTGCTGAAGAGAGGCTCCGTTTTTGGCCAATAATAATAAGATCAATACCAAGATCTTTAGATTTAGAAAGGATCACAGTAGCTTTATCTTTACCATCCGGATCGATTTTCTCTATACGTACAGGGATTTTGGGCTGAGCAATCTCACTTGCATATTTCATTTGATCAAGGAAATTAACATCGGTGGAACCCCAATCCGGACCGGAAGAAATATTAGGTGTCATAGCATTAGCAGCTGAAGCAATTGTTGGCCTCTTTAAGAAAGTAGTCAATGTGTTCTTCCATGAGCTAGTGTTTTCAACATGAAGAAGGATGAGTTCATCTTGTTCTAACAATGCATGAGAAAGTGCATATTGGAGGGCTGCTGCAGAATGGGGAGCCGGGTCAGCTACCACCATTACTTTTCGTGCCGGTGGAGTCACCATTAATGGCCTCAAACCAGCAAAAACGAATCGAAACCACCACTACCACCACCACAACCAGAAAGAGAGAGGTTTTGGGTCCAAGTGAAAAACAATGGCATGTAATATGAGCTTGTCATTTTTGGTGACGGTGATCAGCTTTTTGATGAAGTTTTACCATATTAAACAAATGGTTTGCTTTAATTTTTGTGATGGATGGCTTTCAGCTATTTTTGGGAAGGGTTTGTATTTGCTAATTTTGGTGAATCCATTAGACTTGGTCAATGCCAATAAAATCTTGTTTATACAAGATAAATCCCCAACTTATCACATATCACCTCGTATAAGACTTGAGTTAAACTTCAAGTTCAACAATTACAAATAGGTCAAATTCTGCTAGTAGTCCTTACAGTTTACAAAAGTTGTGATTTAGTCTCTATATTTTAATTTGACCAGTTTTAGTCCATGTCCTTTTCAAGTTGGTCAATTTTAGTCATGAGCCTTGTACCATGTGTATTTTCCAATTAAATCAATCTGAATCCCTATACTTTTCGAATTTTGAAAAAATTTCAATCTTGATACATATCATAATCGTTAACCCATTACCTGAAATTTTTAATGAGTGATATAAAAATATATTTGGCGTATCAAATTTTGAAAATAGCAAAATTAACTTATTTAATTTAACAGTTATCATTTGTTAAGGACTGAAATTTTAAAATTTGAAAAGTCCAGGACTAAAAATAGCCAAATTAAAGTACACGGATTGAATCCACAACTTTTGTAAAGTACAGGGACTAATAGCAGAATTTAACCTTAAAAATATTACTTAACTGCTAAAAATAAATCAGTCAAAAAGACAAGAGGGCATCTATCAATCTCTAAAAGCCATTTGTTCCTTTCAATTGATGCATAATTCTTATATAAAAGAAAGGATGATTTGATCTACAAAATGGTGCAAAGTATTATATGAACTCAATATTTGAAAACTCAGCAAAGGATTCAGACTTCAATATGTTCCTTCACCTTGCAGTTTGCTGTAGCTGTATCAACAAGCAGGACAGATTTGGCTGCTACCATGTGAATGTCGGATATTAGTATGTGCCCCGCACGGATATGCTCAACATTTTCTAAATTTTTTCATATATTACGAGGATCACACTCTCGAATATGTTTCAGACAAAAGTACTACGGAAAAAATGAAAAGGTGAGGTAATACGGTTCAGAATATGCATCTGTATTCGGTAAAACTGCCATTGAAGCCTTTGTACTAGAGTCGGATTGCATTTTGTCCCCTCTACTCAAAAAATAGGCAAATTAGTCTCTATACTTAAATCAAAAAGTAAACTAACCATTCTGTTCAAAATTTCATCCATTCACTGTTAAAAATTGGTCCCTGTACGTCAAAATGAGGTACATGTGGCACGCCAAGTGTAACTATTTGATTATTTGTCAGCCACGGCAGTTTTTAATAATAGAAATGGAAGAAATTTTTAATAGAAAGGGCCAGTATGCTTTTTGATCTAATATTCAAGGACTAATTTGGACATATTTTACTAAAAGCGGCAAAATGCACTCTGGCTCTTAGTACAGGGGCCTCAATGAGTACTTTTACCATCTGTATTCACAATTTACTGTTATTCTGTTTAAAGGATCGATGCCCAGATACGTACCTAAGATACAATCAGCTTTGGCCATTTAATTTCTCCAAAAGGATTTTGTTCAACAGGCCAGGGTTTGCTTTGCCTTTTGATAGTTTCATTACCTGCATATGACCACTATTGTAGAAAGAGGCTACCAATGATTTCATACAAGTAGAAGAAATGTAACTTTTGTGTAAATTTAACATACTTGGCCGGCAAAAAAGCCCTGCAGCTTAGTTTTCCCACTACGATATTGTTCTAGCTGTTTTGGATTCTCAGAAATCACTTTATCTATCATTTTCCCGATCTCAACAGGATCAGCTATCTGCAAATGTTGGAACATATGTTTCTTACTCTCTAATAAACTATCATTTCAATAACAAATATCAAAGAAATAACATATCAGCTTATTTGAGTTCAGGTCAATATCATATTATCTTCCTATTGAATGGCCCTTAATGCCTGTCTAGAGAGCGATAAAACTTCAACAGGTAATCATACAAGCTGGTTCATCTAAAGTTACTACACTCACCAAAAAGTTCAGCTCTGTTCGCTCATACGGGTACACTCTATAATTTCTAACCCTAGCTTACCATGTTCGAAAAATTCAAGACTTACAATTAAAACCGTACTTCTCAGTTTATCTTAAGATACAGATATTCATGTTTAAAGGAGCATCGTACGGCTAACTTGCCTGAATGAGATCCTTCTCTTCTATGAGTCCCTTCACAGTTCCACCTTTGGCTAGAAGCTCAGATAGTATCTGTGATGTTTTAGAGAAATCGTTAAAACTAATAGAACCATATAACACTACCAAAGAATGAGTCCCCCCGTCTTTTGTTCTGTTCTCAAGTCCCTGAACTAATGAAGCCTCGTTTCTGTAGTGGGCCAATTTGTTAACATACCACCGAGCCATTTTTTATTAACATAATGACACCGAGCCCTTATTGCAGCCCGCGCCACCGAATCAGCGGCTTTATTTTTGGTACCAAGGATTTTATGTCGACATAACCAAAACGCTTCGTTTTTCTTTCATGCTCATTTATATACGAGAGACAGTACCGCTTCCAGAATACATCCTCTAAAGCTAATTTGTGAAAATACAAAAATGTCTCCGCTAAAAGTCATATAATATCTGCAAATAAAACAGCTGCTGGACTCTAAAATGTTGAACTGTTTCACCCGGTAATAAAAGTAAAACATTACCTCTTTTCCAATCTTTCCACTGATTGTCCCACTTTTAATGGAAGCTATCAGCTCGGCTAGCTCTTGTGGTGTAAGTTTGATATCATTAATGGACAGCTTTTCGTTCTTCATATAGGCAGCAATATCACCCATGATCCAGTTGGCAGCCAGCTTTATGTCAGCACCACTTGAAAGAGTTTCATCAAAATATTCTGCAACCTAGAACATTGATCATGTGAAAAAAAAAAACCAACTTAGAGCATTTTCTTATGATCCCAAACAAGATAACTTTAAGAAGCCATGCAAGGACTTTTAAGTAAAACATTATAGAAAATTCATCGAGGCATGGTCAAAAAAGCTTGCTAACGATTAAACCTAAGAGAAACCAGGGATATTAAGCACATGTTCTTAAATTAGTTAAGGAGATGAGTAAACAAGGAACATTAGCAGTTAATCATATACTATAGGAAAAAAAACTAAGGGCCATTTAAAGAGCAAGAAGCTACAATATGTTAAACTTAAAGCTTTAAAGCTTTTATCTTTCAACTTAATCCAACAATACAAGGTAAATTTCATAGGAGCTCTCCTTTCTGGGTCACTAATCAACTAACTGATGCTTAACTGGATGCTGGTGGATATATTAGCAACCATTCTGAACAAAGAAAATTACTTTGAATACTTACATTCATGTCATTTGCCAGGAAAAGAACATCCTGCATGCTCAGCCCCATCTTTTCATACCTACGACGCTTCGCTTCTGGAAGTTCTGGCAAAGAGTTGCTAATGCTATCAACATATTCCTGAGTGAGAATAACTTCAGGGAGGTCTGGTTCAGGGAAATATCGATAATCAGAAAGTCCTTCCTTCTTCCTCATTGTAACTGTTTTCTACAAAAGGGCACAAAGGTTTATGGGGTACATAAGTAACAACGAAGTAAAGGGTCAACCATATACCTTAGACTAGTCCTAGCTTGATATTAATATGCAGGTCTAACCTGAGCACCTTCTTCCCATAGACGAGTTTCCTGCACAATTTGATCACTTTGGCCTTGACTATGGAGCAGTGCCTGCCTTGATATCTCAAAATCAATTGCCCTATTAATTGATGAAAATGAGTTCAAATTTTTTATTTCAACCTGCAAATACGGTATAAGGTTATCTGTGTCAGACACTGAAAATTCTACTAACTCCATGCTTTTGCTTTGCTCTATAAATGTGATAGAAAAATGCATCTATCTCAAAATCTTAAATCATAATCACAACAAAGGATTAAGGCTTAACAGTTTATGATCATAGCTCATTCAGAGAAATGTAAGAAAAAGAGAAGAAACGTAAGCAATGCCACTCTCCCATCGGTCCCCTGGGAATGGTGGTACTTGAATCTGCAAGACGTATTAAACCATAGATCTCACTAATTAAGGCAGAGTAATTTAAGCAAACTATTGACCTTTGTTCCAAACTCTGATTGTCCAACTGGTCGAATTGATACATTTACATCACAGCGAAGTGAGCCTTCTTGCATATTTCCATTACTAATTCCCAAGTATCGAACCACCCTCTGTAACTCTGCAGCATATTCAGCAGCTTCAATCCCAGTTCTCATATCAGGTTCAGAAACAATCTCAAGCAAAGGTACCCCTGCTCTATTTAGATCAACCTGCAAAAGATAACCAACAGTGTCAATAAGCAGAAGGTTGAAACAGTAAACTGACTCCTAAACCATCAAAATTTGATGAAGGGGCAAAAAGTGAAAGGAAGAAAAGCTACACCACAAATGACCAGATTGCAGCAAGATTTATTGAAATGTCATTCGTAAAGGAAACAATATACAATATGGTTGCACTGTATGTTTAGAAAAATAACTATATATCGATGTTAGAGAAGTAATTTCCTGTGAATAATCCCCATTTCCAGAATGAAGCAGCTTCCCTGCATCTTCCTCCATGTGAACCCTGGTAATACCAAACTTCCTATGGCCACCACCGAACTCAAGAGGGAGATCCAAATCAACGTAACCACCAGTTGCAATTGGGATATCAAACTGAGATATTTGGTAACCCTTTGGAAGGTCTGGATAGAAGTACTGCTTCCTATCAAACTTCGAGTTTAGAGATAGCTTACAATTAAGTGCAAGACCCAATTTAACAGCGAATTCAATCACTTTCGAGTTTAAAACTGGCAAGGCACCAGGCAATCCCATGCAAATGGGACAGATATTGGTATTTGGTTGGGATCCATAATTGTAAGGACAGCTACAAAAGGCCTTGGTGAGAGTTGAAAGCTGGACATGTGTCTCTATTCCAATGATTGCCTCATAGTCTCTTGTGATCTTATCAACTGTTTTTTTCAGGGCATGTTGTGGAACTTTGACTTTGGGAGGCTGCTGCTTTTCTTGTGTAGCTGTTTGAGTTTGACTACTCTTCATTGTGCAGTAAAGAACACCATTCCTTCTGCTAAATAATGCAGTTGGGTAGAGAAAAAATGGGTGGATTTGAATAGTTCTAAACAATGTGGAAGCCATGTTGTCAATTGTTCACTTCACATATATGAAATCATAAAGTTAAAGGACTCTCTCTCTCTCTGCAAAACATCAAACAGGTCATAGGCAAGCTTCAATACACTGACTAAAACAAAAAGAGGCACAAAAAAATGCAAAACAAAGTTATATACTTGTATCAAGCTTAAGACTTCGAACAGAAAATTGTTGAAAGGTAATTTTTTTTTTTGAATACCCTGTTTGAATTTCATGCTTAAAACTTGAAAATCAATTAGAAATTACGTTTATACATAATAAATGGCAAGCAAGATTTTCAGTGGAAAAAACTCAAAAAGCAATGATTTTGAAAGTAACTCATTAAGAAGAAAGGCATTTTAATGTAAAAAATACAGAAGAATTCCATGTGAAACTCAAAAGCAATAACATAATGGTTAATTCATTTATCAATTTGCTTGCTTGAAGCAGACAGACATTAAGGGGGAAAGAACAAAACAAAACACTGAAACATAGTAATAAAGGCAATTAGAGTTTTGAAAGATTATGAAAAGTGAAAACTAATAAGGAGAGTTCAATGCTTACTTGTTTGCGGAAGAACTGAACTGAAAAGCCTGAAACTTTGAGACTTTACAGCCTACCAACAGCCATCCACATGAAACATGGAAAGAAAAAGATTAACCGATGTCAAAAAGGGAATTTCTAACTTTTTGCTGCAAAATATGAAAAATATGGTCAAAATGGTGGACGTGCCGGAGTGGTTATCGGGCATGACTAGAAATCATGTGGGCTCTGCCCGCGCAGGTTCGAATCCTGCCGCTCACGTTTTTATATTTTTTTACAGTGGCCTTGTAGTTGTAGCCAATAAAGGTGATATTGCTTATTTACTCAAATTATGCATAAATGCCGCCCCATTTCGTCTTTCATCTTTCTCATAAAAATTATGAGAAAAATCATTAAAATATTAAAATGGAAAAGCAAAATATAAAAAATTATAAAGAATTAAACTTACCCATATCCCGAAATTAAGCCAAATGGAAAAGCAAGAGATGAGCTTGAAATGGGAACTTACAAATGGTGGCGGCACTACCAGAACAACAAAGCAAGAGATGAGCTTAAAATGGAACTTACAAATGGTGGCGGCACTACCAGAACAACTTAATTTATATATAATTTGTGTAAATAAGCAATATCACCAACTTAATTGACGTATAATTTGTGTAAGTAAGCAATATCACCTTTATTGGCTACAACTACAAGCCACTGTAAAAAAATATGAAAACGTGAGCAGCAGGATTCGAACCTGCGCGGCCAGAGCCCACATGATTTCTAGTCATGCCCGATAACCACTCCGGCACGCCCACCCTTTTGATGAAGTTTTCCAAATAACTTTACATCAAACATCAAAAAGTTACTTATTGATCTAAATAAAGCAGGAATATTTTTTGTAGAAGATAAATTTATTTATTGATCTAATATATAAAATTTAATTTATATATTTTTTAAATAAAAGTGATATAGATTAAAATATTTGAGTGCTTAAATTAAAAGATATGAAAATATATTTATAATTATTTAACTTTTATTTTTTTTTATATTAATATTAGTGATAAATTAATTAGTTACAAATAAAGTAGCTAATTCTGTCATTTCCAAATAAATCTTAATTATCAATTTTCTTTATAAATATTAGCTGTTGAATTGACATAATTGAACTTTTTTTCTATTAGAAAGAAATTAAATGGATAGATTTACCTAAATCCATCTAGTATGGTAGGTTAATTAATTTGAATTTGTGTATTTTTATATATAAATTACCTCCAAAGCTAACTCACAAGTACAAAGTGTAAGATAATTGGTAATTGAAACCTGTGGAAAATGGCCAAAATTTCTCACTTTCTCATCATTGCCCTTGTTTTCACTGGTTTGTTTTTCTTTACTGAAATCCATCTCATATTTTGATACGATTTTTTGTATTCATTAAAGTAACATCTATTTAGAGTTCATAGAATCCTTAACTGTCTATAATGTTTCTTAGATGTCATATAAGGATAAAGGTTCAAATCCTATTAAGTTCGCGACACTCACTTCTTTTTGGTAAGTGTTCACCTCTAGTTCGGGTTCTTAATAAGGCGGGTAATAATTCTGACTCGAACTAGGGGTAATATTAACTTGTTGAGAAATCTATAGGCTCCAAACGAATGACGTTTTACAGACTTCTCTAAAAAGAATTAGTCTTCTCTCAATAATAATTTTTCAAAGTAAATTACATCTGAAATTACTAAACTATTAGTAAATTTATGTTTTAAAATTGATCACTTAAGTTAAAAAATTATAAGATAATTATTAAATTATTTTTTAAATTTTTTGAAATTGAGGAAAAACCTTTGGCGTAGTTTATCCCATGTATATCTAATTTCTTGTATATATATAATTTTCGTTATCGCATGTATGCAGTTGTGACAATGGTGGCTGAAACAGAAGCATGCGAAATGACATTATATCCAACCAATTGCATTGTTCAGGACTGTCAAAACAAGTGCTTAGAAAAGAGCCCCACCTTTACAGGCCAATGTCAGGGCTTTAAATGTGTATGTACTTGGCCCTGTGATTGATGATTCCCCCTAATAATAACATTGTATGTACTTTCTTGTAAGAAAGTAAAACATACCTATACTTATTAATAAATATTTTAAATTATGGTTTTTTTTAGTGTTTTCTTTGTTTATGTTTTTAATTTTTGTGGTTAGAGTTATTATAAAGTAGGATTGAACTGATATCTGAATGAATCTTTCAAAATTGATATAAAAATTAAAAATTAAAACTAAAATCAATGATCAAGGTCCTATTTTAAAATTTTAGGCTCTAAATCTGATTTGATTCATGAATGCTTTTAAAAAGTAAAATTGATTGAATCATGCTGAGATAAAAAAATTATAAACCCATGCCCCTTATATATCCTTCAATGTGAATTACTTCAAATCAGTGTACTTCCCTTTATTGTTCTTATATTGGAATCTAAAAAATGAATTTATTTTGTATAAATTTTACATGCTTGAAGTTGTTTCAATGGTATGCATGCTTGAAGTTGTTTCAATGGTATGCACAAATTAAATGCAAGGTTATTTGCATCGGACTACATTAATTGGATCAAAATCGATTACGGTATTGGTCTGAAACAGGAAACATTGAACTAGTTAAATTGGATTTTTAATTTTTTTAATTTTATGACTTTTTAATTATTTATTTAATTAAACTAATTAAACTAACTAACCGATAACTTAATCGGTTTAACTATCAATTCGGTTCTGAAAACCTTGAAGAAATGTCAAGAGGCAATGAAACCAAACAATTGCTCATCTTGCCTGAAATAAACTTACACTCGAAATATATTCAGATATGGATTCGGAAAAACTATGAAAAAGTTGAACATACTTATGTTGGATATACACTTTTATCCAACACTCCAACCTGAATTCGAGTAACATAAATTCATTAGGATTTTAAGGAAAACCCAACTCATGAAAAGCAATACATGCAAACCAGAATTGCAGAACTATGGAAAACTTAAAGCAAAAAAAACAAGAACACATGCCGTATATACTTATAACCAAACTCGTATAACGAACGATTTCTTCAAAGAGATTATTATTTGATACTCACGGTGGGAAAAAAATGCTTCCTTTATGATTGTTGATCTATAGTTCCAGCCTAAAGAATGACTGACAAAATAATCAATCGAGAACCGGAACAAGCAAATATGCTACACACAAGAAATGTAAGTATTGTCATGTTCCAACACTAAGGTTGTGCTATAAATGTAGTAATCACCAAAACAACTTAGTCCAAGAACCTAAAAATGGGAAAACAGCAATCAACAATCTCAACAACAAAGGTTCATTACTTTCGGTTTCGTTCATACTCAACCTGTCCTTCGGTTTTGTGGTCCGTTTTGATCCGTTTTCCATTGTTGATGGTGTTCTTGTTGGTTCAGTTCCATCGAGCTCGTCCCATCCACCAAAGCTAGTTGTGCCCTGGTCATCAACGACCCATGATTGATAACCTTTCATTCCCTTTTTGTTCTTTGGACCTTCATGTACTTGTTCCTCCTTTTTAATATTTCTTACAGTGTGCCGTGATGTATACTTTTTTGTTTTCCTTGCCCTCGTCTTATGCTTTTGCTTGCTTTGTGACTTTCCCGAAACTTTTTCGAAGGCAAAAGCTATTGCTGACTGTCCAATTGTAAGTGCTAATGCCATGAGGAACGCTTTCGGGCCATTGGCAAACAACAAAGAAAGTAAAATGGGCGGTAGCCCCCAACCAAAGGATTTGAAAGCCTGCATTGATCAATAGCAAAAGTATTAGGATTGATGGAAATTATTTACTATGAATACAAACAAAAAATTTCGATAAAATAACATTGTGGTCTGCAGAAGATAACACTATTTCTCGCCGAGATCAGCATGGTCTGCAAAAACTTCACAGTTACTTGATGCTTAAGTAACCTAATACTAAAGCTTCCATGTAGTACTCAAAACTAGTTATAACTTGTATCAGCTGCCATTTGAACTCCTTATTGCGAAGGACATCAAAGGGGACTTTTTAACATCGAATTAGCGAAACACTTCTGGGAAATTAGGAACTGTATCATTAGATTCTTATTTTCCCATGGAGAACCAGTCCTATGCAAAATATTCTTAGTATCACTGTAGTTTACAGTTGTGGAAGAACTAAGTATGCGAGCCATGCAACTAAGATTTGAAGTGCAAGAGGCAAAGTCCCTAAACGATCGTGTTATTGTCTGTCAAAACTAACACTATTACTCAGTCTGCAAAACTTCAGACAGTTAGCTAATGACCAAGTAGCCTCATACTAATGCTTCTCAAACAAGTTAATTTGCCTAAGCTGCCATTCAAATTCCTTATTGTGAAGAAAATCAAAGGGTTTTTCAGCATCCATAGCCAAAATGCTTCTTGGAACTTAGGAGTCTTATCATTCAATTCCTATATGGAATGTCAGTCCCATACAAAAGATTCTTATCATGTAGCTTACATCTATAGAAGAACTTCATATATAAGCCTGCAACTAAGATTCGAAGCGCAAGAGTAGGCGAAGGGAGCCTGCCCCCCACTCCCTAAAATGAAAAATTGCAGCTTTAGACTCTCCAAAATTCATAAAATCCTAAGTTAATATATGGTAAAATTATAGTTTGCCCCCCTAAAATGAAAAATTGCAGCTTTAGACCATTCAAAATTCATAATATCCTAAGTTAATATATGGAAAGATTATACCCCAAATGCTAGAATTTATATTTATTCCTTTTGAAAACCATAAATATATCAGTCAATACAATGATGAAATCACATTTTAACTCTCATAACAATATATAACTTAATCTCGGCCCCTTAAAAATTTTCTAACTATGCCCTTGCACAAGGCGAAGTCCCTTAAGTTTTGAACTTTACAATAGAAGCAAATCCTATTTAAACTAACCCAATAAACCCAAGAATTAGCTTGGTTCTGAATCAAATTTCTTCATCCTTTTATTTGTTCACAAAGAAGCTAAATAGACCATCAATGCTTCACGGCATTAGCATTAGCTGAACAAAGATAAGGCTAATAATCAACCAACCAAAGTTGATAAACAAAATGGCCCTTTGCCCCTCGCAGTTTTGACTCATTAAGCTAATTCCATAAATGGTATAAAAATACTTAAATAAATGTTCCAAAATTTAATTCAATGCAACTGAAAAAAGTATTAAACTTTACACCGAATTTTTAACTTATAAGCATCAAAACTATACCCCCTTTTCAACCCCATTTGCAATTAACAACTCAAAATATAAATTTTCTAACTTGTACCTTCAAAATCCAAATGCTATCAATAGCTTCCTCCAAAATCCCAGAACTTGCCGTTTCACCATCATAATCTTCTTCTTCTTCATCATCTTCATCTTCGTTGTTTGGGGTTTTAAAAGTGAAATCTTTGGCACGAATTGTCTCGGCATTTGAGTCCCACTTTCTTCTTCTTTTCCTGCTATTGCTATCTCTGGCTGCAGATGAGCTGAAACGACGGCGTAAATGAGAAGGAGGGAGAGGGAGAAATGGTAAATGGATGATATTATGGAGGCGGGTTTTTTGTCGTTGAGTGAAGAAGATGAAAGAAGAAGGACATGGTTGAACTGTTGTTGCTGCCATTTCCATTTTTGGATTCTCTCTGCTTCTGGTTCTCTGCCATTTTGCCACTTGTTGTCTTCTTCTCTATTGATGATAAAATAACTTTCCAATCACCTCACGACGTCGTTTCCGCCAGTATATAAACTTGATCTACCAATCACTCTTATCAATCTCCGTTGTCCGGATTAATAAAAGGCGCATTTCATAGAGGCTAATGTAATGCTGCAAATTTTGATTTTCTTTTTTTATATCCAAAATTCAGTTTCTTTATTTTTCATTTTAAGAATTTAATTTAATATTTTTACTTGTTAAAATTTAAAATTTAAAATTAATTCTAAATAAATAATTATATAACAAAAATATAACACTATAATAAATGTGAGTTTAGCAAAAAGATTTCTACTATATGTAACAATTGAACTTTCATTTTTAAAATTTAAGAATATTGACATCAATTTTTTTTAAGAAGAATGTAAAACTAACATCTAAATGTATAAAATTAAACATGATTTTGATTAAAATAGCAAAAATCAAAAGCTATTTGATTATGTTAATATATTTTTCTAGAAACAAAATTGAAAAGAAAATGATGGTGTATTACTGTATTTGATTCGTATCTCATTCTCATTAGTGTGAAATAAAAAAAGTTCGTTAAGTAAAAATAAAATTAGAAAGACATAAAATTGAAAAAGTAGAAAAATAAATAAAAAGCAAAAATTTCCTTTTCTTGAGTGCATTAGGAAAAACTAAAAAAAAAAAAAAAAAAAAATCCACCCACTACTTGATAATTGATAATTAAAAGCATACAATTTCGAACTGATATACACTACTTTTGTATTTCTTTTATCTTAACATTCCAATTTAAAATTATTGATTTTTCTATCATATATGCTTGATACAATAACTACTTATAATCCCTTCTAGTCCCATAAATAAATATATATATGTTTTTTCTTGATACAATAACTACCCATAATCCCCTCTCACCCCATAAATAAAAATATAATACTTTTTAAGACATTCGAACCCACATCTTCCTATATTTTAAATACACTCAATTTTTATTTTCTTTTCAACTTTCCACTTTCTTATTCTATCATTCAATTTTGTCACTCAATCATACAAACCCTAAATATTGTTTTGTACTAAAATTCGACTGAACATATAAATATTCAGATCACAAAGCACTTTTTTTATAAACAAGTGTAAAATCTAATAAATAAATCAAAACATATTTAGGGATAATAAAATGGAGCCAGAAACTGAAACAGGAACAAGACTGAAAAAGAAAATTTTCAGTAGAGTTCATTACACTAAAAGTTGCAAATCTAGAAAACTAAATTATAATCTACCAATCTGTATATGTCAATAAAACAACAAAAATTCAAAAATCAAACCAAAGACAGAAAAGCATATTTCCAACAATTTTCATTTAAACCTGAACAAGTAGTAGATGCAAACAACCCACATTCTTATCCTGATTCACCTCGTTTCGAGTTTCGATCGATTTCCATGATGTAAATGTGTCTCTAAGAAGCAACAAATGGAAATACAAAATCGGATTTGCATCTACCTACCAGCTGAGAAACTTTACAGAAGGGGCAAAGTGTGCGACTAATTCACAGCCGTGACGAAATAAATAATGTACGCAAGACAGCAGTGTTTATGTCGGTCATCCTGAATGACACAGAGTAAATATTAGATCAAATAAATTGCTAGCTATGTTGCTCTGAGTCCAACTTTTCACTTTTCATGAAGTATTTAGGAGTTGGGTATAGGGAAACAATTCTCCAAATATGCAAAAAAAACTAAGAAAAAATGTGTTTGAATACACATCTGAATTCAACACTCGGACCTAAGTCCACAAAACATTGATGGCTAAAATCAGCATTGTTCTTGTTCACTTTTATTTCTTAAATGTTAAAAAATACGACGTTGATGCATTCAGTTTTCGTAACTGAACTCCAGGAATTATTGATCTTATCGTGAAATATTAATAGAGTGAAGGATATTAAATGTTCAAAAAAGTCCCTTTTTCTTCTCAAATTTTTGTCTTTTACAATCATTTTCATTCTTCTAGAAAAAAATGAGAAACGAGGAAACTAACCATCAAAGCCGAACTGCAAGCCAACCAAACAGGCTTTACCGGTCACACTAGCATTCTAAGGCATATGTTGGGACCTACAACAATAGAAAAATAATTAGGTCGATTTCAGAACTATGATAAGAAAGAAAATCAGATAAAACCTGGGTCATATAATTTGTTCTACAAAAAATAGAAGACCAGATAATCCCACTAAAGGAAATCAGTCTGTATGTATCACACAAATTCAAACTAAAAAGATAAGAAAAAGTGATGACATCCATTTGTTCAAAGGAGCAAAGAAACAAAATTAGTTCTCGTTGGGCAGATGTAGCAATATGTTCAAAGAAAAGAGTGTGTGTATATATATATGTATGACCACTCACACAAGCATTGTTCTTAAGTATTAGGTAAGTTTTCAAAACATAAAGGACATGAATCCAAGAAAATAAACCTGCAAACTTGGGCCTCCTACCTCGAACATATTTTCATCAAGAAAACCGGACGCATTATGAGTTGTACTATTAGAACTATCATACTGGAGAATCCTTAGCTTTCCTTCCTGAATTGAGAAATGAAGAAACTTGGAACAATTAGTCAGCCGCCGCAGATTAAAAAGAAAAAGGGTTGGTGTAAAAAAACAAATATGAAATTAATAGAAATGTCAACTGCTGACCTTTGTTCCATATACAAGGCCACCTCCAACAGAAGGATGAAAGCAAGCTACATTTACCTCATCCTCTGCACTTGGAAGAACTCTCACAAGCTCCATATCAGAAACTCTGTACACCTGAGTAATGAAGTAAAGCGAATTACACAAAAAGCCCAAATGCAAATAAACATGATAGAAGGGATTTTATATTCTTAAAACAATGCCACAAACAGATAAATCAAATGTTTCAATATAGAATAGAGTTTAACTATAGACACTAACTGCAATTGAGCAGACAAAACTGAGGACATGCATGAAACATTTAAATGCATTGTGACATCCAGGAGTGACCAATTCTCAACCAAATCAAAAAAATGAGGCAACCGGAACTGTAAATGCATAGATAGAGGAAATCACATGTTTTTACCTCCAGAATGGTATAAATGGGCACCGTGGTCTGTCCATCTATTATCACACTTTTGAGAAGTGAGCTATGGCGGCGACCATAGGCAAGCAGTATATGCTCTGATGAGGGTGAAAACTGCAAATAAGATAAAAAAAGGTTCATACATTACAACATTGCACTGGTTTCACATATAGCACTGTGCAGATATCTTCTAAATATGCATGGGCAACCCATGGCACTAAAACCCAGAAATCTTGACATAACAAATTTTCATTTGATGAACTGAATAGAATAGTCTACACAAAAAGGTAAACAGGGAGAGGAAAGTTGCACCTGAATAGATGTTAAGCAGTGAGCAGCTCTTATTGCCCGTGAAGCAAGCACCAACCCAAATCTGCACAAAAAGAGTTTCAAACTTACAGAAGGATACTAATATAAACTGTAAACAGAAGAAAGAAAGGGTAGGTATATAGAGAATAGATTATAAGATGTTTGGGATTTACGTGGCCTCCTCAAGCGAATATATACGAAGCTCATACATAACCCGGTGTGCCAAAATTGGGTGTCGTGTGGGGGAGGTAGCAACTCCTGCAACATCAGAATTAAGCTGGCTCTGAACTCCAGGATCGGCTTCCAAATGAGGAAGCACACAGGCAACACAGGCTGCTAAAAATCTCCCACAAGGTGAAAAATGTGCACCCATTTCACTGCAATCATATTTTCAGAGAATTGTTTGAAGAAGATAAATCAGTGATATTTTGCAGCATATATAAGAGCATAACAACAACAATGTACCAAAGGAGTCGGTTTCAGAAGAAGCAGAAAAATAGCCTAATAAAACTGGACAAGGAAATGGAAGAATTAACATACAATTTGGCTCTTTGCATGCATCATTCCTAGATAAGAAAGAATAATAATCTACAATGTCTTCACAAAACTATAGTTATAAAGAACACACCTACAAAGCACAGCATGTGGAATGATCAAGCGACATTTCTCGGGATCAAGGAAAGCACAAGGGTCTTTCATATCATGTGGCCATATTCTAAGCTTTACAGTGCAAGGTAGTTCTGCTGCTGCCGCAGCCGCAAGTGATGTGGCAAGTTCAGATGGAATTCTGCCAACAGCAGGTTGAGGATCGCTACTCTCATGTATGATGTTGCTATAACCAGATTCACCAGTTCCACTTGAGGAGATCATGCGAGAACGCGAAGAACGATGCCGTGAACTTGGTCTTCCAGAAACTCTTGTTTGGCTAACACTCGTGGCCATACCTGAAGAAGCTACTGAAGCAGAAGTTCCTGTTTCACCAGCTGGGAGTGAATTCTCATGACCACCACCAGTAGCCAAACGCATATTGCGCTGACCAGCTTGGGTCTGACCAATTAACCATCCTTGCAAGAAAGGTAGCTCCCATGAGGTAGGATCACCAAAAGGGAAAAACTGAGTAGTTCTTTCCACAGACTGGACCTCCATCGTCTCCATGGGCTCCATTGCAGAATTGGAAACATCAGTTTCCATCTCAGTCGGTAAAGGATTGGCTCCTGTTTCTTCTGGTAATGGAGAAGAGCTATTTGGTTCAACAGGAGACAACAAAAGTTCATACTGCCCAGTTGGAGTTGAATAGGTCAGAAGCCGTACTGAGGCAGGTTGATCACCTCTCTGATGCACACCATTTGAACCAGTGTCACCATCAATATTCTGCAAAGATGTTCTCCCATTATCTCTAGCAAATAATGGCCATATCATGAAAGGTAAAGACATTAGAGGTAGTTCATTTGCCAAATTAGGTCGATCATTAGCCAAATATACAGTTGGGGCTGGATATCGCAAGAAACCAGGAGAAGTTGCCACTGTCATTGACGAATCAGATGAGTCAAGATCATTGACCTGCAAAACAGCCCAGAAATCTAATTAGTAAGAGAGTAGACTAAAGTACACAATCAATTTTATAGAACTGAAATTTCACCTCAGCAGTCAAAAGAAAAGGAGCAGCATATGGATGAAAATGTACAGCTCGAAGTGAACGTCTCGTCTTCAGTATAATAGCCGGAGAGGATGTCTCTCCCCTCCTGTTGTAATGCCATATATATAACTGACGAACAGCTCTAAAGTCAGGCAGTCATATAACAACCCAAATACAGAAGTACACATATATGGAATAGTCAACCTCACCTTATGTCCTGAGGCTACTGCAAGAACTTCCCCTTGAGCATGGAAAGCAATGGATGCAATAGGGCGGTCTGCATGAAGGAGAGAAATGAGAAATAACATAGAGCATAAACACATTCATGCTTCTCAATGTGAAATGTTACAGAGGGAAATTCACAAGAGTAATTACAGAAATCACGTGTCCCTATACACTCAGCAGTATTTGCATTCCACAAGCGAACTTCATGGTCCAAACTTCCACTTGCAAGTATCTCTGGATACAATGGATGGAATCTGACCTGTAAAATTCCAGCAGCAGAAAATATTAATACATACTTTACCATAAACATCCGAAATGCAAAATCATTTAGGCATTCAAAAACAAAAACAGGGATTGAGTAAATCAACTAAAACCTAATTATAGATAACTTATATTTTCATCTTCATGTGCTGAATCAAAGATCTAAGAATGCATTTACAAAATACATAGTGATCTTCTGGATGGATACAGATGAATCAAGCAGCTTTCTTCTATATAAATTAATTTTTTTTATCACATACAATTAGGCTGAAGTGACAGGTAGACGTTAACAAAATCTAAAGGCAAAGAGTTGTCAACAGCCTTACCACCCAAGGCGTCCTGCGATGACCACTCAACACCTTCAAACAGTTGCCAGTTTGGCAATCAATAATCTTAACTGTATGATCTCCACTGCAGAACCAAAATCCAAGTAAAATATGTAGCAAATCTTAGGGTGAAGGGAACTGGACACCTGATTAGACAGAAATAAAAACTGGACCAAGTAACTCACTGTGTAGAAGCAAGTGTTTTTCCGTCAGGACTGAAGGCTGCTGCAATAGTAGACCTTGGAGGAGGCAACAATGGGCAGTATTTTGCTGAAAAATGCCGCAACGACTCTGACTCTACCCTGCAACCCAATATAATGCAATAAAATTTATCAGGATCCCTACTATAAAATAGGAACATACTTGCTATGAATCACACATGAATGCATAATGATAAAAAGAATGGACCAAAAAATAAAATATAAACCTCAGTAGCTTCCACTTACAAAACTGTGAAAGAAACTGGAAAAGAATGGTATTACCAGGAAAGAAGATCAGATCTAGCATCTCTTTTTGCTAGACATTTTGGCCTGCAGGAATCAAGATGGCTCTTTGACTCTTCTCCCCATAGCTTTCGAGATGACCGTTTTGTTCGTGGAGAAACTTCTCTTTGTGCCAATAAATGAAAGACATTGCTAGAGCAAGCAAAAACATAGAAGAACTTATTCAGCATAAGCATGAAATATCAAAACTATGTACTTAAATCAATATAAATGGAATAATGGACAATTAAAACCTAAAAATCTTGAGCTCATCGAGCATAAAAGGATAACTTATATATTTAAATATGTAACCTAACAACTTTGATAGCTTTTTGTTTTAATTTTATCAGGTTAGAAGGGAATTACATTTCCCATAGACACTCCCCTTTAAATTTTTAGTCCTATAACTATTGCTTTGAGCTTACAAAATGTATAGTAACCAAACATTTTCCATGGAATTAGTTAAACCATAGATCTCTAATAGTCATTTGGCCAAAAACGAATCAGGAAAAACAAAATCACCGTCTCTTTATAGTTTATAGCACTGTTCCATCTGAATTGGTTGAAATTTCTCGAAAAAAAATTATGCTTTAGATTAACAAAATAGCATCAAAGCTTCCAACATTTAAATCCTTTCAATAGCATAACGGGAAATTTTCCAGCTTAATTCCAAAATCAATCGTAAATCCATCTCGAAATTCAAAATTCAACATGCAAAACAAATCCAAATCCCAAATTACGCACATTTTTCAATCACCTTACCGAACAAGATCCTAAATTTACATCAAAATCCCCCCAAAAATCTATCCGAATCCTCAACATCAGAATCCAAAAAAAGTAACCTAAAATTCAAATCCAATTCACCTAAAAAAAAGTTAGCGCTAAATTCATAATCATTAAATGTTTACCTGGTCTTTCGCGAGCTGGAAGTTGATGGCGCATTCAAATCTTCGGCCCGCAGTGAAGAATCTCTCATCGTTGATTTGCCCAAGTTTTTCAAGCTTCAAAATATCTCGGCATTTTATGAAGAAAATACAAAAAAGGATAAGAAAATATTTCTTTTTCCTTTTTGTTTAAAAATAGAGGGCAAAGGAATTAGGTTTCCAATTTGGTTGTTGATCAATATGTCCTAATTATTATTAGTTGAATTTTTTTTAAAATAATTTTAATTTTTTTTCTTTCTTAGATTATTCGGTTTGTTTCTAAGGAAAACCTAGAAGTAAATAGAAGAAAACTACTAAAAAAAAGAGAGATAGAAAGACAAAATAAAATAAATCATGCTTCGCTGCTTGGCCTTTGCGCTTTATTTGTAAGAAAAAATATTATTTTTTCTTTTTTAAGGTCGGTGACTCGGTGTTGACTATTTAATTGAGTAAAATAGCCTTCGAAATGGGCTAAAACGACGCGTTTAAGACTTTTGAGCCGAATCCAATGACGTAAATGTCCGGTTAACGAGTACCCACAATATCAATTAAAATTTATTTAATTATTATTATATTAAATTAAATAATATTAATTGTACGTTTATTCCCAATTTTTTTAATTAAAAAATCTGATTTAAAAAGAAAAAAGACATTATCCTTACAAAAGTTATAATTGTTACACTCATTACAACAAAATGAGTTACACCGCTTCGTTGGAATTGATTTTAGATCGGAATTAGGTAAGGTTAATTTAAATTTTAAATCATTTTGACTGAAGGTGGATTTCGGGTTTGGATATTTTTGAATGTGTTATTTGGATTGTTTGAGTTTAAAGTTGATTTGTTTATTTATTGTGTGATTTGTCCAGGTTTGAAAGTTCGTCTAAAAAATATAGAGTTTGAATAAAATACGAGGTTCGAAAAATAAATTTGAGTAGAAGTTAAAGTCTGTTTTCTATATTGGTTGGGTCTTAAGAAAAAAAATTTGGCCCAATTCGGCCCAAATATATTATGTTATAAAAAAATTATATTAATTATATATATTAAAAAATTATATGTGTATTTATATTTATATTAAATTACTAACTCAATAACAATTAAATTCGTTATTCAAAACTTAAAAAAAAACTTGTCAAACTAAATAGCTCAACCCAAAATATAAAATTTTAAAAATTATATTTAATACAATAAAATATTTATTATTATTATTTTTTATTTTTTTAATATAATAAAATATTTATTATATTTATGATTGTGTTTTAAAGAACTTTTATTTTAGCACTTAGCTTATTATATTTTAAAAAAACTATTTTTAAATAAAAATTAATTTAAAAAAATCAATTATGGATAAGCCGGCTTAACCTTTTCTAAAATGACTAAATTTGAGTAAAAAGGTAATTTTTTTTTTGGGCCGAATTAGGCTCGAACTTAAAAAGTTGGTCTAAATACATTTCATGAACTCAACTCAAACTCGAACTATGAACACCTCTAATTTAAGGTTTTGAATTTTATTGATTTTGAATTAGGAGAATTTGAAACATATGTATAGCTTATTATGACTTCATATCTTTTCAGATTTCAGGTTTGAATTTGACAAATCTAAGTTGTTCAATTTATACGACCAAGTTAAATTGGGTTAGTTTTAGTTTTAAGTTGATTGAATGAAGTTTTTAAATTCATTTATTATAATAAATGATAATTAATAAAGAAAAATAGATTTAAATCTTAAACAAAACCATTTTAACTATATTTCGAATTCCACACTATTTTTTTATTTTATTTTTAATTTAAGAATGTTGAAATCGAACTCATTAACATGTGAATCAGTACAAATGAATTGAATTGAAATAAACAGTCAATCAATCTAGTAATCAAACCGAATTTTATTTTTAACAATTTTTTTATTTTTATGATATTTTAATAATTCATTTGATCAGATCGATGCCCTAACAGATTCTTCCGAAAACATTAGTTTGATTTACCTATAACCCCACACTTCAAACAATAATGAAAAGTTGAAGCAACATAGATCCCAACACAACAATTTACACAACAATTAATTGTTATTCAGAAACAGAAGTTAAGAGTTCTAAACCAATTACACCCCAAACAGTTAAAAAAAAAACCACTAACTAAAAGAAACATGCTATTCAAACATACATGAATTTGTAAGAACCTATTTCCATGAAATTTACCTCAAAATTTTCAATAAAGCTTTTTTCCACCTTCACGCATGATCTCATATGCAAGTTTATATTTTTCTACAGATGTTGTTCCACATTCTACATATTTACAAGCTGTTTCTCTTAAACTCCAGATCATAAAAGCCTTTAATTCTTGAGAACTTACCCCGGATTCGGCACCGCATAAGATACGGTACTCGGCATTTCTCAACCACCGAGGTAAGATATATTGAGATGGGAGTTCTCGTATGTTCAACAATTTGAACACTTTCAAGACATGTCTGCATAATACGCCTTCGAATTCGAACATTTGACAGCTACAATTAACGCTGAGGTTGACCGCACTGAACGTGACGGCGTGCTTGTCATTTTCATTCCCGGACTGTCTAACTAAGTACCGGCATATCGTTCCTTCTTCATAGGTTTTTATTCCGATGTAACTGTAAGATTGTAAGAGCTCGTCTTGAAAGATTTTGAAGATGGTGAATGTGTAGAGTCGTCGGCATTGTTCTTCTATTGCTTCTTTCGTTTGTGAAAAGGATTGGAGATTGAATGAGTTGAAATCTTCTTTTCTTTCATCTTCTCGCCGTTGTTCAAGTCCTTGTTCGTATCGGGGAATGAATTCTCGAAGTGGGGTTTGGCCATTTACTTGTGTGCCAAAGAACGATTCGACGGTTTCACCTATGGGGATGCCAGCGAAAAATTTGCCCCGTAAATATAACGGAACCCAACTTTCACGCTTATCGTACATTTGTTGTAGCCAAGCATTTCCTTTCAAGTTATATTTATTTACCAGTGAATTCCATGTGGTGTTGAACTCAACCGTTGTTTGGCTCTCATAAATGCACTTTTCGTACTCATATCTAAATTCAATAGGCATTGACCGTAAATTCTCCCGCTCCTTGGCTCTGATCTGCCATGATGAAAACCGATGATGTGCCCCAGGAAAGACTACGGTGATCGCTTGTTGGATGGCTATGTCTTGATCGGCAATAACCGATTTAGGACGGCAGCTAGACATTGCTTTAAACCATGTTTGGAACAACCAAGTAAAGCACTCCTTCGATTCATTAGCAATCAAAGCCGATCCGAGAAGTACTGGCTGTTTATGGTGGTTTACTCCGACAAATGTGGCGAATGGCACCACATAGTTACTTTTCCTATACGAAGTATCTAAAATAACAACATCACCAAACTGACTGCATGAATATCTCGACCTACCATCCGCCCAAAAGACACTCCGGCAACTACCATTATCGACCTCCACTGAATAAAAGAATCCCGTATCTTCTGCTTGTCTGGTTTGAAAATACTCTAAAAGTACAGGGTACCAATCAGTTCCAATTTTGCTTTCTCGGCTTCTTTTAATAAGCTTGCCAGTATTCATTTCACCGAGATCCATAGAGACCATACCATTGGTTTCTTCCTCTATGAATTTCTTTGAAGCTGTTGAAAATTTGTTCTCGTACACCATTTGTTCTCCAAGATCATGATTATGATCTTTATTAAGTCTATCTACCATCCAACTTTCCGAGTCTTTCTTCTTAATCCTCATAAAAGCCCCACAACCTACTCTCGAGGGATGCTGGAAACCTTCCTTCGAGCACACAAATCTCCGAGAAGTAATCGACCCGTCATTCTTCGAGCGAAACAGCTGACCAATTCGAACTCGAAACCCAACACTTTCGGCATATGATTGATAATACTCGTATGCTTCATTAGCTGTATTGAACTCTAGACCCGTATATGGCTCAGGTAAAGGTTGTCTTCCATCTCCACCTCGTTTTTGCCTTTTGAAATTTATGATACCGGACGGACTTGATCCTCCATTCTCGATTTGCCCCAACAATTTGACTTTCGGCCTACGCAACACTTCAACCAATGATTTCGGGACAACGGGAGGTTTCTGCTGCAAAACAGGTGAATTGTTTTCCCCTTCGAGCCCAAGTTCATGGTTATGATCCTTCTGAATTTGGTCGATAACCCACTTCCCAGAATCACGCCTTTGCACCCTAATGAAAGCAGGACAACCCGTCCTCGAATTCAACTGAAACCCTTCTTTTGAACAAACAAATCTTCTAGACGAAACTGACCCATCTCTCCTCGACCTATACAACTGACCAGTTCGAATCTTAAACCCAACACGCATTGCATACAAACCATAGAAATCACGCGCCTCATCCGATGAATCGAACTCTAAACCCACGGAAGGTTCCATCCTTAAATCTACTTCACTTTCTACATTACCACTATTGATTACATGTACTATACCGACCGGAAAAGCATTTACGACCATCGGATTCATACATTCTCCGCCGTTAAGATTAGTATCTGGGCTGTCTCCATTTAATGACAGAAAATGGTCAGAAGAAAAATCACAAAATATGATTTACATCTTCTTCAAAAGTACTAAAACCATATAAATAATTATAACACATTAAAGCTAAAAACAATCAAAGTCCCACCTGCATCTTTAAACTCCAAATGGGGAAATTTTTTAAAAAAATACCTTTACTTATACTTAAGAACTAGGAATTCAAAATTCAAAAATCAACATATACAATAAATTAATGAAGAAAGGAAGAAAAACCCAGAAATTCAATCACAAAAAAAGAGCTAAAAAGGCATCAAAACTAAAATAATAATAACTGGATTAATCGAAGTTCCACCTGCATCTTTAAACTCCAAATGGGGAAAAAATTTAAAGATCCCTTTATTTCTACTTAATAACTACGAATTCAAAATCCAACATATACAATAATTTGATAAAGAAATGAAGAAAACCCAGAAACTCAATCACAAAAAAGAGAGCTAAAAGAGCATCAAAATTAAAATGATAACTGGATTAATCGAAGATCAAAGAAAAATTAAAATCAAGGGTTCCTCATCCCCCCAACTCCCCCCCCCCAAAAAAAAAAGTGAAAAAGCATTTTACCTTCTGAAATCTGTGAAGTGGGTTGGTCCAGAATCGATTTCCATATCTGGGTCTAGAATCAAAACTAAAAAAAAGGCACTAATTCTGCAAAAATCTGGGTTGGATTTATCTCCTTCTCTTTGAGCAGGAAAGTATGGGGGCAAAAAGGAACCCTAAAAATCATAAAAGAAAAATGTATAATTAAGGGTAAGGGTTTTGAAAGGTGAAACGAAAGAAGGTTGGTGATGGAGATTTTGGCTCTTAATTTTCTTCCATTGACCTCTGTCTTCAGCTTTGGGCTCTTCTTCTCTCTTCTGCCTTTCTAAACTAAAGTTACTATAGCCCATCATGTTTCTTTTTCTTTATTATTTTCTTTGTGTATTTGAATTTTTTATTATTTTATACTGCTCTTGAATTCTGATTTTTCTCATTACATATTCAAATTGACTAAATTATTATGTTTTTATCATTTAATTTTAAAAAATTATAAAATAATAATTAAATTACTGAGCTGTTAAAATTATTATTATATAGTCATCTCTATTTATATCATTTACAATAATTAAAAACTCTCATTTACCTTTTCTTTTACATTTTAGTTTTTTTATTAAACAACTTTAAACGTCGTTAAAACTATGAATCAAAATGTAAACAACGTTCTTCTCTAATTTTCAACATTAATTGCTAAAACGACTTGGGTATAAGTTATGTTCTTATACGTATCGATGGGTACTAATCTCTATACTAATTGTGAAATCGTCCTTCGAAATTTATTAGTCGAACTTTAAAAAAAACCTATTAATCTAATGACTTAAATAAAAAAATTTAAATAATTCAATGGCTTAAATAAAAAAACTTTCAAATAACTTCATCATCATTTTCTAAAATAAAAATTTAAATTAAATAATTAAAGTGTAAACTGTTAAAAATATTTTAGGATGATCAATTGTTTTGTTTTATCTATATTAAATTTTCAAGTTTAAATCGCACTGACGGCTTTCTTTTCAATAAAATTTTCAGGGATTTATTGTTTTTTAAATCTTATCTTTTATTTTAGTTTTTTTTTCTTTTGACTTTCATTTGTTTTATATGTTTTGATATTCATGTAAATTAACAAATCATTCATTTAATTTATACATTAAAAAATGTATTAGTGATTAAATATAATAATGCATCTTAATTTATTCCAAGAGAAAGTACAGATAATTTATTAAATAATTTGAGATTCATTTCGGTAAACCTAGAAATTATTTAGGTTATTTACTTCCATTATTCTTTTAAAAGGTAGAAAGAAAAAAAAATTGTCGCCGCAAATTCAAGAAAACCTTTTTTTCTTTTTCATTTTTGTAATAATCATTGCTCACAACATTACATAAACGAGCTACTGAACGGACCCCATAGACTCGAATTGTAGTGTCGGATTTTGGTCTAAGTTATTGATTTCGGAAAACAACCTTTTATGTTAGAATTAAAGTATGGTGAGAAATTTCAAATTGAGTCTCCATTTAATTAATATGATTATTATTGTTAATATAAAATATGTAAGTTTAAATGAGTTAAAACACGTTATTTTATTATTTATAAGTTGAAAAAAAGACTATAAATAAGAATTAATATATATTATAAAAATTATAATATTAAAAATCAAATTGTATTTTATATATGCCAAAATAAAATTCTACACCAATTTTTAATTGTAGAAATAAATAAAATTTTTAATAAAAATAATTAATTTACTCTTTAATTATCTAATTTTCAAGTAGAAATGACAAAATATAATTTCACCTTTTTGACTAAAAAGTAAAATGCAATCTAACTCTTAATACAGAAATAGGATCTCAATAACATTTTTATAGTTTAATACAAATATATTTATTGTCAATGAAATTTTTTAGACTCCACAAACATGTTAAAAGTGTGACAAATGTTATATTTATTTATATAATTATTTTTTATTTTTTATTACCCTTTATAATATATTTGTCAAACCCTCAAAATTCTATAAAATAAATAAATAATAATGGGATGAAGTATTATTACATGTTTAAAAATTTTATGGGACAAATATATTTTTACAAGTTTAATGACATGAGAGATTACCCTTTTCACATATCACATAAAAAAAATTAAATGTATGGCTTACACTAAAGTTAAATTTTCAAAACTCAAAAAGTATATAAAAACTAAGAATTAATCAAGTTGAGGAGTAAAAACTATTAATTACCGTTTAATAAAAATTAAATTTTAAAAATTTTAAAAAATGAATAAACTAAAATTGATAAATTAAAATATATTAACTAAATATGCATACTACATCAACTAATAAGAGCAAAATTTGACTTGGATTTAAACATGGTTTTAGGCCAAGATGGGTTCTTACTTTAAGATGTCATTTGTGGGAATGAATTGACAAAAGAGATCAATAGCAAACACTGTATTTAGCATTGTTGATTTTTCATGATTTTGGCGAGAATGATCTTTCTGTGGAACTTGTAGGTTCATACAAGTAGAACAAGTTTTGGGGTATATATTGATTTTGAGGTTGTTGAATCGAGTACTGAATAGTTTAGGAGCAACAAAACTTTAGATGAAGAATGAATGAACAAAAATAGCAAATGTCCGAATGACTGATGAAAGCAAAGACAAATATGGGGTAGAGGGGAATAGTGATCACCAGCCAAATGAAGCACATGCAAATGGCGGTAAAAGTATAAGAAGGCCCTGCAATAGGAATCAAATTGTATTTTAAATTATTCATTGTACATTAAATTAAAGAATAAATTAATCATTTCTATTAAAAATTTCATTCATTTGAACTCTTAAAAACTAACATGACTAATGGAATAATGTGACCCGTGACATCTATCTCATACTGAGGTATGAGGACTACAGAATGACCAGTTTGCTCTTTGATATAATGTATAAAGATTAATTTGCTTATTTTTTGTAGAGGAAACAAAATGCAAATCTGATTACTAATAGAGGAGCCGGTGTCAATTTCAAAAAAAGCAAAAGAGTCAATGATCATACCAAACGGAAATCACATATCCAGCACAACATCAATCTCCCCTAAGAGCAAACAACCATTGCAGTTTCATAACTATATTCAAGAAAATAAACTAACGAGTGGGGCAATAAGATCGGACTGCGTAGTCGAAATTGCCAACTCATGTGAAAACAATCTAGTCTCAAATACCACAAAGGAAACTGCAATGAAAAGCATATACAACTCTGTTCAAATTCTTCACAAAAAACCTGTTCGTCAATTATTGACCATAGTGGTTAACAATTTAGATCAAACATACATAATGTGGAATGAATTTAGAACAAACAGAATCCGGCAAACGTTTCGCACGGAACTGATTGATGATATAATTGAATTATTGAATCCAATCAGTGAGAACTATTTACCTAATGAACTAAATCTTTTTTGTAAGTAATCCTTTATCATATAAAATGTTCAAGAATTAAAATAAAATCACCTTAAAAGAACCTGACTTACACTATTATTTAACACTTACCAAATTACCAGTATTATATCAAGCTTTAACAGGCTGATCTTCTTCTTCATCATCATCATCATCAATATCCCAACTCAAATCCTCCTCTTCCTCCGCAACAGTCAATCGCTTACGCAGATCAACCTTATTATTACTGCTCCCGGTATCTTCCCCTTTACTGTCATCGATGCTTTGAATCTCCTCGATAGCATCCCACCCTTCCTCCTCAGGCATTGAAATACTCGAAACCACGGATACATCACTGTCCTTACAGGAGCCTGCTTTCTCCTCATCGATTTTCAAACATTTCTCAACGTCTTCACTAGAACCCTCCTTCACACTATTAACATTTCCACTACCCTCCTCGTCATCCTCATCTATATCCCAACTCAAATCTTCCTCTTCCTCCCCCGAAATTGCGCGTTTAACAAGCTTAGCTCTTGCTTCCTCTGCTTTCATTAGTTTATTCAACTTATAGAAATAATTAGTCCAATATCTCTTTGATTCAACTTCATCAGAATCAACATTTTTAAAAATATTTCGAATAACTGAAATTTCACTCAACAAACCCTCAATTTCCCCTTTTTTCTCTTCCAAATTAAACCCTAACTTCCAATTCTCAAAATCCTCTAAATCCTCCGGTTCCATACAGTAAGTACTTCTATCTGATTGAAGCGCACGAATTTGCAGCTCAAAACGACTATAACGTTTTCCATCAACGCTATTATTACTAGTACTTAATCTTTTAGAACTTTCAGAATCAGAATTATCATCATCGGACGGTGATAAGAACGTATCTTTACCGTGAGAGATAATCTGAGCTGTTGATTCCCAAACGGAGCTACCGATGTCATCAATGGCTTGTCCCACCGACTCGAGCTTCTCCTGAGCAACGGAGGCACCGATCTCAAGTGAATCGTTGACGGCGCGTGAAGCCACGCTCCGGATGATCTCGGTTTCCTTCTTTAACCCGGATCCGAATTCCTCAAATTCCTTCCGGTAAGATTCCATCACGGATTCGGACTTGTCGGCAAGGGTCTTTATTAAGCCGCCGAAACTCCATGTAGCAGACGATTCCAGGTCCGGAGCCGGGTCGGTGGGTAGATGAGAGGATTGGGATTGAATATCGTCGGCAAATACAGATTTGAAGAAATCCATTGGAAATTGCACAAAATTCAATTGGAAGAGAAAAATTAAAAAGAGAAAGAAAAAAAAAAAAAAGAGTTTTCCTCCTCTCTCTCTCTCTCTCTCTCTCTTTAACAATTTTAATTGTATTTATTAATATGAAAGTAGGGTTTATGAAGGGATGGGGAAAAAGAGAGAATTGGGAATTTGTCACATGATCATGCCGTTTGGACAGAGATAGGGATTTGCCGATTTTAAGCGGTGTTCCAAATTTCCTTTCTTTTTTTTTTATCCAATATCATTATATTTATTTTATCAAATTTACCTAAAATTACTAATCTATTAATAATTTTGAATTTTAGTCATTTAACTTCAAAATATTATAAAATGTCATTAAATTATTCGAATATTTTCATTTAAATTAGTTGACTGTTAAAATTATTGTTGTATGACTTTCTTCATTCGCATCAATCAAAAACTCTTATTTCCATTCTCTTCTAAAATTTAGTTTTTTTATGAAACAATTTAAAATATCACGAACCAATGAATCAAAATTTAAATAGATTTCTTTTCCTATCTCTAGCACTGGCCGTCAAATTTACTTAGATTTAAGGTATATTCTTCTATTCGTAGATAAATATTGATCTTCCATATTAATTGTCAAATAATTACTTAGAGCTCACTAATCAATCTTAAAAAAGAAAAATTTAACCACCCAATGACTTAGATAAAAAAATTTAGTGATTTAAATGAAAAGCTTTGAATAGTTCATTAAGCATTTTGTAACTTTTTAAAGGTGAGTAATCAAAACATAAACTTACTAATAATTTAATAGCCTTAGATGTAATTTACTCATTATTTTTAAAAATTTATCCATATTTATTTTTTTATTATAAATAGATTTTGTGGTTTTTTCTTTTCTTCATACAAGTTTTTTTTTAGTTAAGCAATTGCATTAAAAAGATTTTGAAATATTAAATTTGAATATTTTCATGCATAATTTAGATTATATTTCGTTCTAATTTTCATTATACTTATATTTTATCCATATTTTATATTAGTTTAATTTTTATTATAGATAACCTTTGTCCAATTTTATTTTAGTTATGTATATTCTTTACTGTATGTTATTTTATTGTTTAATAATATTTTTTTATTATTTTTTGTATATTATTTTTAAACATATATTTATATTATAAATACATTAATTCCACGTCTATAAATAAATGATAAGATTTCTACATCCATAAATAAATGTCAATCATTTAACTTATTGGAAGAACAACAATGCATGCATTGGGCACGGAAAATCGCAGGCATACTAGATTGTTTGTAGGGATTGCAATACAATTTCTTTTTGTTAGAAAAGTCTTTAAACTCCTGCATTTTATTTAATCAGACCTTTAAACTATTTTTATAAATAGATAAGTCCCCTAACTTTTGATTTTCACCCATAAAAAATCTTTAATTTTAATATTAAAGTAAAAATATTTTGAAATTTAGCCTCTTGTCTTAATTTTTTTTTTTTGAGGCTGTAGAAGTTCTATATACCTTAAGGTCAACATAAATTTTGACCAATCAATTAAAATAAATAAATTATGTGTGTTATGTGTATAAATACTTTAAAAAACATTTTAAATATTATTTAAATTTACTTTTAAATAAATATTGTTTTATTTTTATTTAATGAACGATTCTCGTCAAATTTATATAAACATTAGATGTGAATTAGCTTAAAATTTCAAATTATTTTTATTTTAATATTAAAATAAAGAGTTTTTATTAGTAAAACAAATGCTTGTTTAAAGGATGATAATATGTTGAATAATATGAAAACAAATAATAAGTTGAGAGTTTATTTAATTACACAAACCTGACATGACTAATTACTCTTATTGTCAAATAGCAATATCAATCACATCCGTCAAATTTCATACTATTAGTCTTTATGATGTCGTTTATTAAACTTGTTCTCAAGTGTTGACGAATCGGTTAAAAGGAATGTTGCCAAACTTGTGGTGAAGAAACTGAGGTGAGTGGTTTTATTACCCTTGTTCTTTGTGTTTTTTTTTTTTGAGTTTTATAGAAAGTAAAATATTATTAGATATTATTATATAATAATTTAAATATGTTTTTTTATTATTATTAATATAATTTAAAAATATTTAAATTTTATTGCATATGATTATAATATTTTAATTATCATTTTATAAAAATAAAATTTTATTTTATGTTATATTATTTAATATTAATATAAATTTAATTATTTATTTTATTATAAATACATTGTAAACTAATGTCTATAATGGTTATTTTTTATTCTCATCTCACCGCTACAGCTACGTTTGAATCCAAACACATATCCACCGCTATTTCTAATCTCACCGCTATAGTATTCAATCTCACCACTACAGTAATTAATCTCACCACTACCATTGTTTTTAACCTCACGGAAGTAAACACACCACCGCCCATCCAAACTAAGCCTTAATTACTCATTTCTAAAACGCTTTTATCACTGAGAATAAAACGTTACACACTATCAAAAAGAATGACGAAGTAAGGGCATTTTAGGTACATCAAAAATATACTTGTTTAAAACATATAAATGCGTGAGCTGACAATTTATTATAGATATTCTGAAATGTATGTAATTTATCTAATTGTATATAAAAGGAAAGTCCAAACCGCACTCCCTTTTTAGCGACGTGTGGATCACCACAATTTGCTTTATTTTTTTTTGTGTGTTATAAAATGGTTAAATTTCAATTGTGGTTCATATGTTCGATTTGAAATTTAATTCTTATACTTTAATTTCTAACATAATTTGATTTTTATATTTTTATAATGTCATTAATTAGTTCAAATAGTTAACCTCTTTAACTTTTCGATTAATATGTTACATGATTGTATATAATTTAAAAGTGGATTTTTAAATCTGAAAAGTAAAAAGGCTAAATTATTAAAAATAAAAGTAAAAGAATTAAATTCTAATTTCACAAGATGTACGGAGATTTAGAGTATATTTTAATATTCAAATTTTTACTGAATAATTTGACACAAATAAATAATCAATCTATAATATTACATTATCGTAATCTTATTACAAAAGCAAATCAAAATCTACCATGATTGTCAACAATCATGTGTGTTGGATTTTCATCCTATTAGTCTTTACGGTGTCGTTTATCAAAATTGTTCCCAAATGTTGATGAGTCAACTAAAAGGAATGTTGCCAAACTTGGTCACTCATAAAAGGAATGTTGCCAAACTTGATCACTCGATTCTAAAACGCTTTTATCAGTGGAACGTTACACACCATCAAAAGGAAGTGGCGAAGTAAAGGCATTTTAGGTACGTTCAAAATATACATGTCTAAAACGAATAAATGCGTGAGCTGGCAATTTATTATAGATGTAATGGCATGTATGGAATTATGTAATTTGTATATAAAAGGATGGTCCAGATGTCGTTCATTTTTATTAACATGTGGATCACCACGATTTGCTTTACTTAGATTTGAAATTTAATCTTTATATTTTATTTTTTAACATTATTTGATTTTTATAGTTTATAATGTTGTTAATTAATTCAAATAGTCATTGTTAAATTTTCGATTAAAATATTACGTGATTACATGTAATTTAAAAGTTTATATTTAAATAAAAAAATAAAAAAGTTAAATTTTTTAAAGTAAAACTAAATTCCAATTGTTGATATTGTTAATTTTGTTTATGTGATACTTTGAAAAAAAAAACTATGTAGCAGTGTAACTAAAAAAATGAAATTGTAATGAATTTGAATTTAACAAAATAATCTTAACATTTGCACATGATTTTTTAAATCTAAAAAGTAAGGACTAAATTCCTAGAAATAAAAGTATAGTGGCTAAATTTCAAATTTATGAAGAGTAGAAGGACTTAAGAATATTTTAACCTTAAAAAATTACCGGGGGCATTATCGGAAAGTAAGGAAAAAAAAGTAAAATAAAGGCGGTTTCTCAGTTAAGCTTACCCGCCGCCGACTCCACCGATTTACCAAAATATTTACAAACAAAAACTAATCATAAAATTTCATAGTCACCTCTTTCTGACTTCTCCTTCGTTTCCTCCGCTCTAAAACTCATACATTACTAACAAAAGATAATTTATCTAAAAGAAAATCCATTTTAATTTCTCAGATGCGTGGCCATGATTGGATCAATACGTGTCTTCCCGACGAGCTGATCTTGGAGATCTTACGCCGGCTTGATTCCAAATCCAGCCATGATGCCTGTTCTCTCGTCTGTAAACGTTGGCTCGGTCTCGAGCGGCTTAGCCGTTCCATCCTCCGAATCGGCGCCTCTGGTAGCCCTGATATTTTTATCAAGTTCCTCGCTCAACGGTTCGTTAATGTCAAGGCTGTTCATATCGACGAGAGGTTATCGATTTCTTTGCCTGTTACCGCGGTAATCGAATCTCAGATTCGTCAAAATTTGCTTATTTTTTCATTATTACGCTTAAAATCTGAATGAATTCAGGATCTGAGTGGATAATGAGATTTGATCTATCTTAATTACCTTGTTTAATTGTTGATTTCGGATGTAATTTTGACTGTAGTAGAATTGAATCGATTTATGTTGAAGGAATGCCATTTATTTGAATTAAAAAAAATGTAGAAGCGACCAAATGATGGACATGTTAATGAGGTAACTTAACTTGTTCTTGGTGCAGGGGAAAAGGCGTCGCAGAGATGAGAATTCGCTTTTGTCTTTAAAGATACATTTTGCGGGTGAAAGAAATGAGCCCAAAGAAGAGGAGTGCGAACCATTCTGTTTGACAGATTCCGGTTTGACTGCAGTTGCTGATGGATTTGCTAAGCTAGAAAAGTTGAGCTTAATTTGGTGTTCTAATGTTACTAGTTTCGGTGTAATGTCCCTTGCACAGAAATGCTCGCTCTTAAAATCATTGGATTTGCAGGTAAGTCATTATATGCTAGGGGAGGTTTTGGTGATATTTAACTCTATTAATCTATTATGTTTGTCAATTTGGTTGATTATGAGTTATTCTTTCAATAATTTAGTTCTACTACCAAGTATCCATCCTTAGTCGTTAATACTTAAAAATGCATTACCATATCTATGAATTTCTATATTACTCAGACTTGGGTGCGAGTGTTTGATATGGTTATGCTCCCGAAATGTAAAGGTTTTCTCCGTATTTGGAGGGTCTTAAGAAAATATGTACGACATGGTTACTTAAAGAAAAATGAAGAGCTGGAGCAACATAGATGAAATTTTAATTGTCAGGTTCTACGAGTAATTCTAATTTAAACTTAAGTTGCTTATGATGTTTATCATAGGGTTGCTATGTTGGAGATCAAGGTCTAGCTGTTGTTGGCCAGTGTTGCAAGCAACTCGAGGACCTAAATTTGCGTTTTTGTGAAAGCTTGACTGATTCAGGATTGGTCACTTTGGCAACTGAATGTGGGAAATCATTGAAATCTCTCGGTGTGGCTGCTTGTGCTAGAATAACCGACAAATCACTGGAGGCTGTGGGGTCCCACTGCAAAAATCTTGAGACCTTGTCATTGGATTCAGAGTTTATCAGCAATAAAGGGATCCTGGCTATTGCCCAAGGATGTCCTCTTTTGAAAGTCTTGAAGTTACAATGTATTAATGTTACAGACAGGGCTTTGATGGCTGTGGGAGCTTCTTGTTTGTCATTGGAAATGTTGGCTTTATACAGCTTCCAGCAATTTACAGACGAGTTAGTCTCTCTTCCTTAATATCTTATGCGTGATGATAGAAAGATCACCCTTATTGAATTGCATTCTTGAAGGCTATTTGGCCAATTAGTTTGCCCCACTAGAATTCTATATTTAGGAATGGAAGTGGATCTTTCTCAAAGTTTTAGTGTCTGATTCAATAGTCTTTGTTTTACCATGTTCTTGATACATGGCATGATTGTTGAATTATAAGTTGATTCATGTCTCAGGGGTCTTCGTTCTATTGGCAAAGGCTGCAAGAAGCTAAAAAATCTTACTTTGAGTGATTGCAATTTCCTGGGTGACAGGGGTCTGGAAGCGATTGCCACTGGCTGCACTGAACTTACGCATCTTGAAGTTAATGGCTGCCACAATATTGGAACCATTGGACTGGAGTCTGTCGGGAAATCTTGCCCGTACGTTTGTCTTCTATTGCTTTCCTCTGCTACTAACTTTTTAAGGGGGCAAGGATCCGGGCTTTGGTCTGTGGCTAGGTTCCATATCCAATCCCTATGATTGGGTGGCATGCCGTACAAATTCATTGTGAAAATTTTGAATAATATCGATTCTGAAAGTGCTTGATTTTGTGCAGGCGCCTGACTGAGTTGGCTTTATTATACTGCCAAAGGGTTGGCAATTTTGCTCTTACTGAAGTTGGAAGGGGCTGTAAATACTTGCAAGCTCTTCACTTGGTAGACTGCTCTAGCATTGGTGATGAAGCTATTTGCAGTATAGCCAAAGGTTGCCGAAATCTAAAGAAGCTTCATATCAGGAGATGTTATGAGGTCTCTCTCTCTCTCTCTCTATATATATATATGTAGATATTCCCCTACCTACAATATGCTTGAAGCCTTGAACCACTAGTACTGACCGCATCAGGAAAATGATTCTGCCAGTTGAGTGGAACAGGGAAAATTTGTCATCTAAGATTTAACAGTGTACTCTTCCTCCCCTTCCCCTTCCTGCACTCCTCCCTCTCTCTCACTCCTGTCTCGTGCAGGATGGTTTCGATTTTCAGTAAGATGGCAGTTGGTGGTTTATTGTTTAAAGAACGTAGTTTTGATTCTGAACATTTTCTGAAATGTTTGAAGTAAGAACTTCACTGATATTTTGTTGCTTCTTTTGGGTCTTTGCATTTATAGTCTTGCTTCTTTTAGGTGCTGGCAATCATTTATTTTTTAGTTTCAGCAATCCCATATCGTGATCTAAATCCTTAACTTGTAATCCTTTCGTGCCAAATAGGTTGGAAGCAAGGGAATCGTAGCTGTTGGTGAGCATTGTCACTCTCTCACGGATCTTAGTCTCCGCTTTTGTGATAGGTGTGTCTAATTGTACTTGCCTTCCAGCATTGTCCATACTGTTTCATGTTGTCAGTTGTGTTTGAATTTTTAGCCATTTTCTACTAGGGTGCGCGATGAGGCTCTTATTGCTGTTGGCCAGGGATGTCCATTAAAATATCTAAATGTTAGTGGCTGCAACCAAATAGGTGATGCCGGAATTGTAGCCGTTGCAAGAGGATGTCCTAATCTCACTTACCTTGATGTCAGTGTTCTCCAGGTGCGCCCTCCATTTCCCTTTTCTCTTTGCTTCTTTATGTAGATATGTTTCTTTTCAACTTCATTTTGTACTCTTTATCATTTTGCTATGTCTTCCGATACTTCTCCAAATTACAGGTGAACTTCCAACTCTCGTGTTTCTTTTTTTTTTTCTATTCCAATTCATTACTCGCTTATTTTTATGGCAGAATTTGCGCGATATAGCACTAACCGAGTTAGGAGAAGGTTGCCCCTTACTCAAGGATATAGTACTGTCCCATTGCCACCAAATAACTGACATTGGTCTTTCCCACCTCGTCAAAAACTGCCAAATGCTCGAGTCATGCCACATGGTGTACTGTCCGAGCATAACCGCGGCAGGAGTTGCCACCGTGGTCTCTAGTTGTCGCAACATAAAGAAGGTCCTGGTCGAGAAATGGAAGGTTAGTCCCAGAACCAAAAGAAGAGCCAGTTCAGTCCTTTCTTATCTCTGTGTAGACCTCTAATTAGGACCATCCGAGTTGTGTATTAACCAAGCTCGTCGTTTCTCAAAACAACCTAACATTATATAAATATTTATGTTGCAGGCCTTGTCTTCTTTGGTTTTTTTAATGGTTTTGTTTTTCCTATTTACTTTCCATGTATCAAAGCTTCATGTTGTATGCATTTGCCTTTTTCCATAAAATTTTCTTAATTTAGGATTATTTGCCAAAATTCCCCTTCTATTTCATGGGAGTTTAAATAAAAAAAAGGGACTTGTATGCTTGTTGCCACATTTTAAACGGGCACTGACTAAACTCTAAAGTACTCGACTGGTGGTTGAAGATTGAAATGGGAAATCGAAAATCATATTCATCAGATTTATCCGTTGAAATGAAAAATGAGAAAATTGATTAATATGTTAGATTAATAGTTGATATAAGATTGGATCAAATTGATAGTTTTTATATTGAAATCTATACTATTAAAAATCAAAATGATGGTTTTTATTTTTTAAATTTTATGTGCAATTAATTTTGAAGTTTGAAGTTTTATATTGAAATCTAGACTATTAAAAATCAAATTGATGGTTTTTATTTTTAAATTTAATTTGTAATTAATATCGATTTAAAGGTTTTTTTTATAATTTTTTCAAGGTCAAAAGTCATAAAAAAAGATTAGAATCAAAATCCAAACAAGAATTGAGACTACATTATTAATTGTTATTGTTGTTTCAATCTTTTTAATTTAAAAAAATTAAAGATATGTTAACTGATTTTTAATTCAATTGGTATGGATATTATTGTTAGTATAAGAGGATGTGGATTCGAATGTATTGAAATATTATATCATTTATATTTGTAGATTGGAGAGTAGATATGATCAAAAGTTATAATTATTTTAGAAGGCTGAAATTAAATTAAAATCTTATAATATTTTGAAATATTAAATCACAAGTTCATTATTTTAAGAGTTAAAATGTAATTATTATATATTAATTTATAATTTTTTGGATTTTAGAGGGGCTAAAATATAAATGATCCATTTTAGGACTCCAGCCCCCTGCCTGCCCCCCTGTAGTGCCGCCCTGAACGTGATTAATATCTATAAAACGCCGCGTTTGAAGTAATAAGCAAAGCATCGACGGTTAACCAGCGCCGAAGCATATCTCATTCGCACCTTCGTTTATTGTTTTATTTTCAGTCTCTCTTTATCACCTAAAAAGAAATAAAGTTAAAACGAAGAAAAATCAAAAGCCATGCCTGGCGATTGCAGCATCAGAGCACTGTGGATCCTCAACAATCTCGACGCCGTCGTCTACTCCAGGTTAATCCATCAGCTCATTAAAATCTCTCTTTTTATATCAACGTTAGGGGATTTGTACTGTTTTTCCTCTTCTTTTATCTTCTGAGATTTGGTTTAGATCTCGATTTAACTTCTTTAAAACGATTAAGATGGAAATCAGTTTCTTTTAGATTGATTTGATTTATATGTTCAGGAGGTTTCCGGTGGTGGAGAAGCGGTGGCGGGCTGCTTGCCAAAGTGAAAATGAGAGCTCCGACGACGATCCTGTTAAATATACTGTATTTTCTTCGGTTCCTTCTGATTCAGAGTTAGCTGCCGCATTCTCTGAAAGAAAGACGAGGTTAGCTGATCTTGTACAATTTCTTTGAGAATTTTACCTATTAATGACATGAACTTATCTTTTATCACTCGATTACTTTTTTAAGCTTAAATTGCATGCTATTATTATTGTTTTATTATGTTATGGATGTAATTTAGCTGACTGGAGTTTAATTTGTAAAAAGCTCGAGCTCATTTCAGTTTTACTTTTAATGTCTGAACTCAATTTGAGACCAAGCTCGTTTAATTAAGCTCGTTTACCCAGTAAAATTGAATTCGATTCTTATGTTCACATTCGAGCTTTGATTATTTGCTCAAAAGTTCATGTTTGAGTTCGAATTAGGAGTTTCAGTACTAGTTATAAATAAGAAACTCGATTACTGACTTGAACTTTAGGGTTTTTCTTGTAAAACCTTCATTGCTTGTGATCTTAGGTGTTTTGTGTACATCTCTAGTCGCATGCTGAATTTACTGTGAAATTAAATACTTAGTAAATCATTATCTTTACGGCTCCATCCATTATTTTTGTTAGGTTGACTACTTACTTTTTGCCTGGGTAGAACAAAGTAAACATGTTTGGATTTGAAAACAAAGGATATTACAGAAGTGACAAACTGTTTTGCTTTCAATTTCTTACTTTCTATTCGTTAGTTTTGACTTGTTTTATCTATTTTTGTTGTTCTTTTACAGGGAGGGCTCTGTTCGTGGATTTGGTATACGTGTATCTCAGTCAAGAGAAGGATCGGATTCGTGGGTTGATGATCCAATTACACGTCATATTGTAGGCGTTTACATAAACAAAGAGGAGGAAGGAGAGAATAATCTAATGTGGCCTTTAGCGTTGCACATCAAGGGTCCTTATTGCATTCTTATACTACCCTTAGTTGAGCCCAGACATGTAAAGGCTTATGCAAGGTTGTGTAAGAGGTCTGATTGCGGAAATGCTGTCACGGCACATGAAAATTTGTCTTCTTTGCTTCTTGACATCCCATCAATCACAGGGTATGGTAAGTTACTTGCAACGTATTTAGTAAACACAGTGCTCTACCCATTGTTATTGTCAAGTTCTTTTATCAATCTAGTATTTTCTTTTTGAAGTTATCAATCTAATATCTTGATTTAGACATAGCCAATAAATGTCAAATCAGTTCATCCCCTATGTCAGTTCCTTCTGTGACATGCCTTTTATTGAGTAGAAGGCTATGAGAATTTTCCTATCCTGATTTGTTCTGTTGTAATTGTGACTAAAGCTAGTTTTCAGCTTGTTTTGTGCTTTGAGTTTATCATATAACTGTTACACACTTCAACTGCAAAATAATTTTTTAAAATAATTATGAATTCAGTTTTTGAAAGGTTATTTATCTTTAAAGTCATTCCATAATTTTGCATTCTGTTTGTTACTAGGAAAAAAGGGAAATGGTCTATTGTTTTTAGTGTTTTCTTTTCTTATGCATCAGAGCATTCATGGTGGCTCATGCCATTGGTGACATAGTTACTGGGGATGTAGTGGAGCCTGAGGTGGTTGTAAGTCAATCTCCTTCAGTGGGTGGGTTGTTAGACTCACTTACTGGAAGTATTGGGATATCGGGAATCTCATCAAGGGCAAAACCAGTTGCCGCACCTGTTGCATCTTCTACACCAGCTGGTGCTGCTGCAATAGGAGCTCTTGCATCTGATGTTCCAAAAAGCGGTTCAAGGCTGCTGGATAAAGATGCGCTTAGAAGTTTCATAAGCAGCGCAATGCCTTTTGGTTGGTACTTGTCCATTATGGTATTTTTTTCTCATGACAGATATCCTCGTATATTTTTCTTGTAGGTTCTTGTTAGTTTGCTTAACAACATTTAATGATGACTATTTTCATGAAGGAACGCCCTTGGATCTCAGCTATTCTAACATATTCTCGGTCAGGGCTAATGGCTTTTCTTCATTGGATATCCCTCCACAAGACCTCAAGCAACCAGCATGGAAGCCCTATCTGTACAAAGGAAAGCAGAGACTGCTATTCACCATTCATGAAACTCTTCATGCTGCCATGTATGATCGAGATGAGATTCCCGATAGTTTATCAGTCTCCGGGCAAATAAACTGTCGAGCAGAATTGGAAAGATTGCCTGATGTATCATTTCCTTTGACAGGGCTGAGCACATCTAAGATTGAGGCTTTATCATTCCATCCTTGTGCTCAGGTTCCAGAACAAAATGTGGATAAGCAGGCTCTAATGTTCTCGCCACCATTGGGCAATTTTGTTTTGATGCGTTATCAAGCAACATGCCGCCTTGGACCTCCGGTAAAGGGATTCTATCAATTGTCTATGGTATCTGAAGATGAAGGTGCATTTTTGTTCAAATTGCACCTAATGGAAGGTTATAAGTCTCCTTTGACAATGGAGTTCTGTAATGTAACTATGCCCTTTCCGAGAAGAAGGATTTTATCTTTTGATGGGACTCCGTCGATTGGAACAGTTTCAAATGCTGAACATTCTGTTGAATGGAAAATCATCACAAGTGGACGAGGACTTTCTGGGAAAAGTATTGAGGCAACATTCCCCGGAACAGTTAGGTTTGCTCCATGGCAGATGCAAAGGTCGACTTCATTTAGATCAGTTTGTGAAGGCATAACGGATGATGATAGTGATAATGAGACAGAGAATACTAATAATATGGCAAACACAGAGGAGTTCTTAATGGAGAAGATGAGTAAGGATCTTCCTCCAGTTGATCTAGAGGAGCCATTCAGCTGGCTTGCATACAACTATGCTAAAGTATGATCTCACATGTCGTCTTATTTTACCTCTTTTAACTTTTCTGAATTACCTGAAGTATTTTTCGATAGTCTATGTCTCTAATTCTCATTCATGGTTACAGGTATCGTTCAAGATTATCGGAGCATCATTATCCGGAATTTCCATTGATCCCAAATCAGTAAGTCTTACATTCCAGCAACTTGCCTTCCATGTTCAATTTTAGTTAATATTACGGACATCAATGGGGATTGTTTATGTCTCATTCTTTATCTTTGCGTCAAATAGGTAAGTATCTATCCTGCTGTAAAAGCACCTGTGGAGTCATCAAGTCAGGTAGGATTTTCAAAAACCTATTCAGGTTGTGATAGATTTAGCTTTTACTACCCTTTCAAAATGACTGTCGATAGTTTATGTCGGGGATCCTGTCCTTTGGAAATTTATATGGCTATATTTGTAGATTGATGTTCTTATTTCATTACACTTGTGTTTTTTCACAGGTCACTTCTGGTGACTATATCTTGTGGAATACATTAGGAAAGTGCCCATCTGCTGTAACTGCAAAAGTGTAACTGAAGAGAGATTTTTCAATGGAGGATGTCAAGCTTCTATGAATTACTTATTGAGATGATATGCGTAAATGCTTTTATTTTGGATTTGAGTTCAAATCATGTTCATATTCAAGTTGTTTCATATTTGGGCCTTTTGAATGGGAGATCACTTTGAGTTAGATCTTTTAGGGTTTGGACCGAGCTTTCTTTTAGATTTTGTGCAAAAAATATAATCCATTCACATGTGTTTCGGGTTTGAGTTATTTGGATTTAGGTTTCTGATTTCTTTCATCAAAATGGTTCAATTTATTTTATCGGATTTCTTTACAGGCCAAGTACCCTCTTCCGTAGGAAGCGCTTTCCATTGACGTACGTCCTGTAGGACGCTTTTTACCTCGTAGGATTGCCATTTTTTAAATTGCATCTTTTAAGAGATTTTAAATTTAGGCCGTTGGATTAAGACATGAAAAAATCTGAGATGAATCTGATGACTCAAAAAAATGCTTTTCGAGTATCTCAAGCATTACCTTTCAGTAAATGCCTGAAGCGTTTTTTAAAGTTTGTATAGCTGTCAACGGGTTAGGGTTTTAGTTTTGCAATCCATGTAATCTTGGACGATTTTTTAAGTGAGAATTTTTTATTAAAAATTCTTTTAAGGGATTGAAAATAAAGGGGAAGCAACTCAATAACTAAGAAGCAACGAGAGAGCAAAAAAAGTTACAATGAAGCAATGCTTACAAGATGTTTGAGTAAATGTTCTCAAAATATTCTTTTACTCTAGAATAAAGTAATGATCATAAGGTGTTTGAGTAAATGTTCTCAAAATATTCTGTTACTTAAGAATGAAGTAATGAATGTAATCATTATAAATGAGGGGAAAACTCTATTCATAGTTGAGCTCATCAGATCCAATGATACAATTTACTTTACATTGACGATTGAAATTAAAACTTATTTACCATTGAGATTCTTAAAGATTTATAGAATCTTCTAAAATTATAAAATTAAATGTTTTAAGATTACAAATCTTTGCAAACTAGTTTTCATATTTACCATGGTACTTAAGTGCCCACAAAAGCTTCAAGTAGTTGAGTTTCTTCACATGTTTAACTAATAAAGCTAGTTCAGTAGGTTGAATGAGCCATTTTTAATCAATTGACCTTCATGGGACGCTCTTTATACGTTAGTCACGAGCTTTGATTCATGGCTTGTGACATTGTCATGTTCGTTCTTTTCCAGCATTTTTAAATATGTTTCAAATTCAGAGGTAAAGGCTATCTGTGAGGTGGAGATAATACAGAAAGATTTCTTGAAGTTAAGATTACCTTTGTGGAAAAATTTGCATGCTAAGGAGAAAAGTATTGATGTTAACAATATTAAGTTATTTTTATTAGTTCAACTTAATTTGGATACTTGCCCTAGTAGATTAATTTGTTTCAAGCAAAGTGTGTAATTTGATATTACATATTCATGTGTTAGTAATTTATGTTGTAACAATATATCATAACAATACAACAATAAATATTTATTTTTTGTATAATGTTCTCATATTTATTTATTATAGCGTATATTGTTAAATAGGTTTTGTCATAGAAGATAAATAAAGAGTGAGAGTCTTATTTATTACAACAATCGAATTTATGACATTGAAACGGAAATCCTATTTGTATTCATTCAATGTATAGGTTTGACTTTTAATAGGAGCGCCAAATTGAATGAATAGGAAAGTTCTAGGTTCAAGCTGAAGAAGAATATTGAGCTTGAAATATAGACACTTATTGTGAATTAACCCTATAAAATATACTACATTTAAGTTGATTGGCAACGTAGATATTAAGTTAATGATTGATGCACAGTACTCAACTGAGAATGTTGCAGTAGAATTATATGCCTAATTTGACATTGTATAGGCTAGAGGTCCAAGTTCGTAAGCATTTCCTATTAAATTCAAATTGAGCCAATTCGAGTTAGAATCATTTCTAACTTTTTTTTCGAATTCGGATTATTTTATGTTTAGATTAATTTAAGCTCGTATTTGATGAGTCTAAACTATCAATTTTTTATTATCAAATTAAATTAAATCAAACCAATTAAATTAAATTTCGAGATTCAAATGAAAATTGACATACTTATCATATACGTATCACTGTATATCTCTATTTACAGGGCACATTGACGTTTTCTTTTGTCAAAAAAAGGAACATAATCATGGATTTAGCATAGTACAAAACAAAAATTCCTTAAAAGCATCGGCCATCAAAAGCGATGACGAGCCATTAGAGAGCGAGTTACAAAAGAAGTAACACCAGTAATTGAAAAGACTATAGTTTGCGCATGTTTCAACATAATATTTCACCTCAGCTTTATTAATCTTGTGCTGAAAGAGTGAATAGAACATTGAATAACAACATAAAGGCACAAGAGCAAAGGAGGGAGAGATTCAACACGTAAGATTTGTGAGCGCAGTTTAGATTCATTAATCTTACATTTGAGGAATCTCATTTAGTAAATAATTTTATTCAACAATTGTTAAAATTATCTATTGATTTAAACCCAATTTACTTTTATACAGATAATTACATTCACCCAAAATGAACTCATATACAAACCATAAAATTGCTGGCCTATTTATAGGTTTTTTAAGTGATCATCTAACAATGTTTTGATAAGTCTTAAAATCTCATTTAAAAACTGAAATTATTTCAATAATTATCTTGAGTATTTATTAGATAAAAGTCAGTCATATTTATCCTTTTTGACATAACGCATAGAATTATTTATAGCGCCTTTCCAACCCATAAATAAGAAGAAAATGTGTTTCAACGCATTCGAACCCACATCCTCCTCATTGGCAGCAATATTCATACCAATCGAACTAAGACTCGATCAGCTACCAAAACAAAATATTTGAATGCACTAGAATATGTATGAACATGAAATGAAGAATTAATATTAGGGTCCAAAAGAGATGACAAACTAAAACTACTCACATCAATTATCCTCCTTCAAAAAAAGCTTAAAAGAAGAATAATCAGCAGAGAATCAAAACAAATATCTTTGGAGTGAGGGTAGTAGATTTAGTGTAAAGGCAAGGGAATTTGAAGATAAGATTGTGTGAGACATGCAGTAAAATGATTCTTGCGTGGTGAAGCAATTTAATTAATTCTTCTTTTACCCCCCAAACAACAACGAGATTCTGCATATTCCTTTTTCTTTTTTGGTTACCAAATAGCACGAGGAATTATGTGGCGTGTTTGGGTTTGCTGTTGATTGCTTCCAATATATATATTCAGTACCCCTTTTTCTTTTCTTTAATTTATATATATACATGTTTGGGCTGGAGGCATGGATTTTCATGGGTGAATTAGAAAGGTGAAAGGGTATAAATTATAATTTAAGCTTTTAGAAGATTAAATATTATGATTATGTTTATGGTTAGGGTTAGGGCTATGGTGGGTAGTCCCACTTTAGCAGTTTAAGCTTCTCTCTAACATAACGTGTCTTGTTTGCCTCAATCTTTAGCATCAACGAGGTATGAATGATGTCTTTTGTGGGCACTCCCACTTTCCAACCACATTTTTGACACTTTTCATCATCAAAACCCTCACTTCTATTTCATCTTTCGTCACACCACTCCATAAAATTGTTACTCTCCACTTATCTATAATTTTTGGGTAAATTGTATTTAAAGTCACTAAATTATTAATAAATTTATGTTCTAGTTATTCAATTTTAAAATGTTAAAAAATAGGTTATTGAAGTATTCGAAAGTATTTCATTCAAGCCATTAAACTATTTGAAAGTTTTTTTTTATTTAAAGTCACTAGGTTGTTAAGTTTTTTTTTCTTTTAAACGTCTAGCTAATAAACTCCAAGCAATGATTTAACGATTGGTATAGTGGATTAATGTCTATCGATAAGTAAAAGAACATACCTTAAATCCTATTTTATTTGAAGATTAGTGTCGAAGATTGGAGAAAAAAACTATTTGGATTTCGATTCATGGATTCATGATATTCAAAGTTATTTCATGAAAAAATTTTGAACTATAGACTAGTGACTTAAATGAAAACTTTTAAATATTCTAGTGGCCATTTTATAACTTTTTAAAATCAAGTGACCAAAACATAAACTTACTAATAATCTAGTGACTTTTAATGTAGTTTACCCATATTTTTTTTCCAAATCTTTAGATGTTCGTAAGTTATATTGAATTCTAATTCAATTTAAATTGAGTTGGATTAGCCTTTAAACAATGGATAAATCTCTTGTTTTATCCATCAACAAAATTTAAATCTAAGGTCTTGCTTAAGAGGTAACAAGATGCTTACTATTCGATCTAACAAGTAGTTGGCACAGTACTTGCCATAATTCAACCAACCATTACCTCATTTTTCTCTAGTTAATACATCATTTAATACATCAAGATACATAAGTTTGTTGTCCTAATTTATTTTCTAAGTTTGATTTTAATGTTCAATTTAATAACTAGGCAAAATAACATGCTATGGCCCAATATTGAATAGTTTACATGTGTGGTCTAGTAAAAATCATAGAAACTTAATTGCGAAAAAAATTTAAATACCAAATCAAACATTGAAACTAAACTCAAGTGCTTAATTAGGATATAAAAATACTCGAGTATCAATTTAAAAAAAAACTTAAGTATCTTTCGAATATCAAAGTCAAACTTAAATATAAAATTAAACATTAAAATCAAGTCCAAAATATTATATTCATTTAAAAAAAAACATATATTAAAACATAGATGCTTGTGCTCCACTTCCAATCCCTTCCACTATTTGATCATATTATCATATGCAAAAGTATATTTTTCTTAAAAAACCCAAATTAGTCCATCAATACTCAATGTATTTAGACCACGAAATTACAAAGTACTTGTCCAAAAATATTAATAATTTTTTATAAAGGACACAATTGTATTAAAATATCAAATTTGTTAGATCACATTATCTAAAATCAATGATAAAATATGATTTTTTTTGACAAAATTTAATATAGTTGCAATATGTATGCAAAGTTAATGTAAGCCACAATATCCCAATTCCCCATAGGTGAAAAGGAGAGTTCCTAATTGAGAACTTTATACCATTCAATCCTAATGATATATTTTGCCCCCACAAAACTCCCCCAACAATAAAGAGTTGCTTAACAAATTTTGATATATATCCCCATGAAAATGAAAACCCTTTCCCAAAAGCTCTCATCAAAGCATTTTGGGGGCAGGCACTAACTTATCAACAGTAAAAATGGAAAGCACATTAAAAAATACTAAAGTATATGTGGTGGGCCTTTCTTTTGTACATTTTAGCAAACATATTGTGCGCGTGGTACAGTAGCACTCAGCAACCAAGCCCTCATTCATCAGTGCTCCCAAAGACAAAAAGGAAAAAATACCCATTATTTTCTTTTAGGTTCCAAACTTGCATTTGCAATTACACTAATTGGTACATGTGTACCAAATAGTGTGTGTGCAGACAATTGGATAGATTCGAATATATTGGTGTCGGCTCATTTTTTATTCTCATTCATTAGCTTTTTACCACAAAAAAAAAAAAAGGAACTACCCATTAATTTTTGGGTTCTGTACTTGCATTTGCACACTAATTGTCACATGTTCGACAATTGGTGCGCCTGGAGATCAAGCAGAGTGACTAAAGATAAATGTAACAATGGGATGGATACCAATATATTAATTTTGAGTTTTTATTTATTTATTTCTTATAGCATTATGATTTGTAATTTTTATTTTTTGATACTATTAAATAGGAAGATAATACGTTTCAGCGTATTCAAATTTATATCTTCTTGCATTAACAACAATATCAATACTAACTAAGTTAAAACCTAATAAACAATTTCAGATCTTTTTAGTTCTTATTCATTAGTGCTCCGTAAGAGGAAAATACTACCTACCCATTAATGTTTGGGTTCCACACTTGCATTTGCACACTATTTGTTACATATGTGTAGCAAATGGCGTGTGCAGAGAAACTAAAGATAGATGTGATAATTGGATTTTTTTTTATCAATTATTATTACGTGTCAATTTTTTAGTTCCGCACTTATAATTGACACATGTATATGAATTAGTGTATGTGCCTTACAGGGATCATGTTTGGTGATTAAAAATAAATTTAACATTCAGAAGGATTCAAACATGTTAATATCGAGTCATTTTTTATTCTCATTTATTAGTGTTTTAAATGATGAAAAGGCTAACTACCCATTAACATTTGGGTTCCATAGTTGCATTTGCCGCTAATTGTCAACATGTACCAGTGATATAGATTCAAACTTATCATTTTAAATTCGAAAATTTTGAATTAGGGTATTTTGTTAGTGGACCAAAAGGGGAAAAAAAGAGAAGAGACCATCAATTAATTACAATTATTGCTACATGTGATTAATGGTGATTAAAAATAGATTTAATAATCGGACTGAATCTAAACAGTAAAAATATCACAGAAGTTTCTGTATTAAGAGTCATATTATATTTTAATTTCTGTAAATTAGATGAAAGAGTAAATTGGTCATTTCTGTTAAAAATTCTATCTATTTCTATTATTAAGAATTAGCGTAATTGATAAAATAATCAAATAGTTACACGTAACGTACTACATGTACCTTGTTCTAATGTAAAGAGACCGGTTTTTAACAACATGAATGAATAAAAATTTTAACAGAAGAATAAATTTATTTTTTAACCTAACATATAATGATTAATTTTTAAATTTTTTAATAAAAATAACAAAATACAATTTAACTTCTAATATAAAAATTTCAATAAATACTTTTATTAAATTCAAACATATAAATCTCAATTCATATCCTATAAAAATCATTTTCGATTTCTGTGCTCCAAAAAGCTACCCACTAATTTTTTGGGTTGCATAAATACATTTGCAATAGCAGTTGATCTATACATATGTTGGCTAATGGTGCGCGTGCAAGGCATGTATGGCGGCTAAAAAAGGCACAAAGCGATGGCATATGTCGACCAACAAAGAACCATTTAGTCTAAAAGAGAAATAAAAAAAAGGTAGATACCAAGGATGGACCCTAAATTGCCAAGATGTTAGGGCACATCTTAGATGATGTGTAGTTTACAATGGGACCATGCCACGGTGGTTGTCGGGGGACATATTGAAACATATAATATAGGACCAACCATTGGGGGGCTTAGCTTAGCTTAGGCTTACATGATTTAGGGTTTAGACAAAAAAAAAGTGTAAGAAAGTGGGTCCAAAAAATTAAGATTAGGCCTACTTTTATATATTTTTTGGTCATTCTTTTTGGCAAAAGATCCTTTGCTTTGTCCATTAAATTTACCTTTTTTTGGGGGGTTTTCACAAGAGAAATTAGGGACTAACGAGGAAGATTTTGGACCTTCGGTTGCAACTTTTGATGTAAAAAGAAAAGGTGGGGATTTTGTTGAGAGTTTTGTTTGTGACTTTTTAAAGATTTGATTTTTCAATATGTGTGTTTATTGTTGGGAAGTGTTTGACTATTTTTGTTGATAGAGACAGACGCATAAACCCTTTAAAAAAATTAATTAGTAATGTATTTTGTCATATTTTATATATTTTTATAGGCACAATTATTATTGCAATACACTTAAGTACATTGTTGGGGAGAAATTATGAGTAGAAATAAGTATTCTATAAAAAAAATTACTTTAATAAATTATTGAGACTTATTTAAATTAGTTAACAATAATTAGAGTTCTCATCTATTACCTAAATAATTCAAGTTGAACTAGGCCAAAATTGAACTCTTAACCAATTTTATTATTTAAAAATATCCGCACTCGTTTTATGGTCCATGTTCAAGGTTTGTAAATGCCCCTCAAAGTTCGAACTTACGTCTCCCCTTAAGAGTTCAATGTATATTACTATTGTACCCAATATTATTGATTTTTCTATGTTTTATAGTTAGAAAAAATTAATTAAAATTTGTTGATGGGTCAACTCTCTAATCTTAAATCCTAAAAGAAAATATTATTATCGGAGCGTTTATGGTTTTAGACTCGAGTTTTGTCTCTTGACATTAAAGAGAATCCAAAAAAATTCACAGAATTTATGGAACATCTCACCACTAAAAAAATATTTTAGCATTTGACTTTTATTCTGTTCGAATTCATACTTTTAAACGTATAAAAACACTATGACTAAATAAAAGAACAAAATCAAATATATACACTCAAAAATAATATCTCAACCGTTCAAAGATCGAAGACCGTCTCAAAGAACTACCTCCCTTAACAAAATTAAATTTTAAAATAATTATTTAAGAATGGATATTTGGATATGAGTGTATTAAGGATAAGTAGGGAGATAGTGAAAGACTTTGGTGGATGCGCGTGCAGGTGAAGATGTGGGAATGTGGTCATAATGGGGCCTCTATGCCAACCATCCACCCATTAAGCCCATTTACCATTATTCATCCCCCATACATTTACATACATTCTTAATCATAAATACTCTGCATTTTTTTTCTATTTATCTAAAACTCACCAATTTCCATCATTGCTTCTCCTCCACCCTTCTCCTTTTTTGTCCTCACTTTCTTGTCTTATACCCTTTATTTTGAGTTCGGTTAATTTTAAAATTAAAGATAATTTAGATTCCAGCAGAATAAATTAAAAATATTATTCACGTTAATATGAATTTAAGTAAAAGGATTCAAATTTTCCCACTTGAATTATAATTAATAAGTTTAATTAAAACTCATTGAAATAGGTTAACTAATTCGAATTTTGCAATTGTACTTCAAAATTCAAATAAAATCTTCACTTCATCAATAACTTAAAAATTTTCATTGGGGAGAAAAAATTATTAAATTTATGTTACAATTAAATTTCTACTCTTAACTTAACAATACGGGTATTCTTTAAATAAAAAAATCATATCAAAGATTTCACGTTAACATTTTGAAATCATAAGAATAATCATTGCGTAAGTTATCAATGATTTACCCTTGTTAAAAATGTGTGACCCAATTATAAAAATATATAAAATGTGTGACCGAATAAAAGTAAAGGTTATATAAATAAACAAATTTAAATGGATATATCTCTTTGAAATTAATTTTGGAGATGGTTTTGGTTTTGAGATAATTATGATATTTTGTCGATTGAGTCTTAGTTCAATTGACATCAACATTGTTATTAGTACTGGAGAACATGAGTTCGAATGTGCTGAAGTGCATTATTCTCTTATCTAAATATTGATGAAGAGTTATAAATAGTTTTAATGTACCAAAAAGAACAAATATAATAAAATTAATGTTAAAAAAAAGTATGATAGTTTGTATTATACCAAAATGCATATTCATGAAGTATATAATGGGTTGGGTAGGCATATATGATGTTGAATTATTATAGTAATCTTAATTTGGTGTGTAAAGTGTTAAAGTCAATTACGGAACTACTTCCAAAAAAGCTATCCCTAAACCCTCCAAACTAATTAATTTACATTTAATTTCCACTCATACTACCAAAGCAATCTCCATCTTCATCTCATCATCTCCCCAAACCAACATGAAATTCCTTCTTCTTTTTGAAAAAATAATAATAAATCTGTTCGAATTTGGACCGACAATTGTGTTTATTTATCAATAATAGAAATCATTTTTATTTAATTATAAAATATAAAATATTTTATTTTTATGAAGAGTGAAATGAAAGATCAAATTTGTATAAATTCAATCCTATTTGTAGTTAAAATAAAAAATTTCAAATCACGAACATTATGAGAGATGACAATTTAGATTTATAAATTCAAATATTCAATCTATTTTTTGTAGATCTAAATGCTGTGTTTTTAGATATCTCGATTCTAAAAAATTAAAGTGGATATAAATAAACATCCTCGAACATTACTTATTTAAAAACGAATCTCGATGTTCAAATTCAAAATCTAAATTTACATCAATATTGAAGACCGAAATTTAAATATCTAACAAATTTTAAAAATGTTTAATTTTAAATTTTAAATTTCAATAAGTTCAGATATTTAATTAAATTTAATTTAAGCAATTCAAAAAATATAAATATCCGACTCATCTAATTCCTGAACAGCACTAAAAAGAATGATGCGAGATTGCTTGAGATTTTCATGTACTAGGGGGGGCTTCCCCCTAATTTCAAGGATACTCTCATTATTTAGTTTCCACGCCTGATTCCTTTTTGTAATTTTCTTTTTTGGATTTTTTTTATGCAAGCTTATGGTTCTGCATAATTATTATTTTTACCCAATAAATATTGATGATATTTTTGGCACGTCTACTTCTTCTTCTTTTTTTTCATTCATCACCAATATATGCTTATTGCCTTCTTTCAGATCGACAAAACTTCTTCATTTAGTCCTACTCTCATGTTTTCATATCCCAAATTTTTAAAAAATGGAAAAATAATATATTTTATCTCTAAATTTGATAATTAGGTCTATTTTAGTATTTGATTTTTTTTTATTTTGATCCCAAAATTTAGGTTTTGTCAAGATTTAATGATGTGAACAATATTATTGAAACATGATTGATTGGTTGGTTGGACCGATTGGATTGAGAACCAATCAATATACTAGTCCAAGCAAAGGAGTTGAAGTGATTGAATCGAGAATTGTTCAAAACCAGTAATAAATTGGGACAGAGGTTGAACCGGTTTAATATTTTTACTTTTAAATTTTTTTATGAAATTTAATTTTTTACATAATTTTCATTGGTCTAACAGTTGAATCAATCAAACCGATTGAATCGGGAACTAGTGGTTTGACCAGCTTAAGTGATGATGTGGTGTAATCTCAAAGAGCTATGTCATCAAAATTTTATATTTTTTCAAGATCAATGACAAAAATGAATCTAGTTATCAAGTTCAGGTGTCAAAGTGGATAAAAAAATACAAGTACCAAAGTGGACTTGATTGTCAAGTTCAAGAGCTAAAAATTATATTATCTCAAAAATAAATATATATTCAGTATGAATATATATATATTTGATTTTAGATCCGAGAGTATACACATCTTTAGAAAGCATGTAGAGACTTTTACTAGGGATGTCAATTAATATTACAGGTTCAAATATTGTAGATTCAAATAATATTTGGATTCGTATTTTAAATTTATTATCCATTGCAAATTCGGAGCATATGTAGATAAATTACTCAATTATGTATTATTCAAACCCACATTTATAATTTTAATTATATATATATAAATAATTAGGAAATCAAATTTGGATTTTTCCAAATTTAGATAACTCAAGAAAATACAGATATTCGACCTACTACCATTTCTAATCTTGACTTCTATTGGTGAAATGGTATAATTTCATATAAAACTCTTCTTAAAATTATTAATTGGGTTTAATCTTTTATTGTCTTAATTAAATGATTTTTTTTTAGTTTTAGCCCTGTAAAAATTCTATAATTCAATTTAAGTCAAGGGCGAAATCAGAAACATTTTAAGGGGCAAATTAAAATATATAGTTTTACGATAGTAAAAATATAATTTTACTATTTTAATAGTCTATATCTTTATAATTTTTAAATAATTAAATTAATTTTTTATAATTTTAGGAGTAAAAGTACAATTTTACCATTAAAAATTTAGGGGATCTAAATGAAAATTTTTCATTTTAGGGGGCCGGACTCTTGCCAGTCCCCTAGGTTCGCCACTGGTTTAAGTCATATTAACATAAAATTTCTACTTCTTATCCCTCCAATTTTTTAAATTTTATTTTCCATCCATGTTTATAAAAGCAAAACCAATGTCAATTTTTTGTTCATTTTAACATTACTGTTTTTTCTTTTGTTTTCTCCCTTGTTTGCTTTTTCTAAACCCTATTTAAGCTAATTGAGAACATCTATAAACATCAAAGTTAAGCACTCAAAAACATACATATTTTCTAAATTGAAAACTCTGATTATTATATGTCCTGATTTCAAACCATTTGGTCCATCCTATGATTATGTCTTCTTCTTTTTTTCTATAAAAAACTCCCCCCATGCCAATCACTTATAAACAGTAATTTTGACCAAAAAGATTTAATTTTTGCTCTTTTTCAACCCCATTTTAATATTTATTTTTAATTTATTTTTTAAAAATTAAATTATGTACCAAAAAGCTTTCAATGATTTGATGAAGCCATGCTAAAATCCCCATTTGTTTGGCTAATCAAAACTATGAACAGTGGAAGCTTTTTATGACTGTAATGACAGATCGTGTTAGAGTCGACAACATCAAACCTTGTTTTGCCCTTCCATTTGTATTAAACTTTATGCATGTAATTTTAGTGGTTCAATTATGATTTTTTTTACAATTAATTATACTAATTATTTATGAAAAATATTATTTAGTGGTTTGAACAGTAAAAAAAGATCGTGTTTGTGTTGGTTTAATGCAGTTTTTGTTTTATTCTGTGTTTTTTTTCATAAATCAAAATTTAATTAACAAAAAGATAGTGTGATTTTTCAATCCAAAGACATTGAATTGTTACACATTAGTAATGTAAGAGTAATTGATTGTAACTAAACTTGTCCTGACTTCAACCTTGCCCAACTAGATTTATCCATAGATTCAATGATTTGTTTGGTCTAATCTGCTGGACTCTATTTGGATTAATTTTGGATAAGATTTATTGTCATCAATCTAATTTGATCCGTAAAGATTTTTAATCGTGATATTTTTTTTAAAAAATAATCATGATGATTTAAGTTTGAATTCGATTCAATTCAATAATTTATTTTCAAGATTTATATAATAAAAATTAGTAAAAAAATATTTATTTTAAAATTGAGACAGGCCAAACCTAGTTGACCTGATATAAAAATGATTTTGTTCCATGTAAGGTGGAATGGATTTATTCAACTCATAAATAGATCTAAATGGAACTAACAATTTTACAAATATAGAAAATATAACATAAAATACGATATGATTACATATCATAAATGAATTATGATATAAACATAAAACTAGGAGTGTAATTGAGCTGAATCGAGCTCAAACAGTAACAAGCTTGAGGTTGACTCAAAATTCGAGGATTAATACTTGACTTAAGTTTGACTAAACATTAATTCATAATACCGAGCTCAACTAGAGACATAATCGAACTACAACTTTTTTATCAGATTTTCTACTCAAGTTCAATTAAACTTATTCATAGTTAAATATAATAAAGGTAAAAAAAATCCATTCAAATCGAGTATATTAAGGTGCTCAAATTCAACTCGATTGATAGTTTAAGCTTAAATTCAATTCAATATTTTTCAATTCAATTTCAATTTTTTTCAAATAAAACACATAACTTGTGAGTACAAACATGAGCAAGAATTACAAGACAAACAATGATGTTTTAACCAGTTGAGGTACAACAGTTTACTTTAAAAAATAGTAAGAATTGATTAAATTGAATTCATTTTTCTTTTTAATATTTTGATAAATTATTTAATCGAAAGAAAAATTAATTATTTAAATTCGATTATCTATCCAATTACGAAAACCTTCGTAGAAGAGCTGAAATGCATGCGCGCGGGCATAATTTCCCGGTTCCCTTGTAAACCATTCTATTTTCATGAAAATTTTGTTTGCATTGAATCAAAATCGAAACTCTCAACAAAGAAGAAAACAACACAAAAAAAACCAAAAACCAAAAACCAGAACATATCATCATCTTATTCACCTTCATTATGCCTGCAATAATGATTCTTGGTTGCCTCACACCCGCATGCCCCTTTCAATATCCACTCTCCTCCCCCCCCCCTCCCACTCTTTCTCTCTCAATATCCTACCTATAAAACCCCATTTCCCTCCCCACTTCTCTCTCTCACCTGTAGTAATCTTCTTCAACACCATCAAATCCCACCATTTAAACCAAAAACCAACATCTTTTTCTTTCTACATTTTCTCTTGTTTTTTATCCCTGTTTTCAAGTTCCTGTCTCTGGTTTTTTGTTGTTGTTTGGCAATGGCGGTTTCAGGGTTTGAAGGTTTTGAGAAGCGGTTGGAACTTCATTTCTTCGGTGATGATCCATTGAGTAAAATAAACAACAATATGGGTCTTCGCTTACTTGATTTCGAATCAATCGAACAAGTCCTTCGTGCCGTCCAATGCACCGTCGTTTCTGCCGTCGGTAACCATTTTTTGATGCTTACGTCTTGTCGGAATCGAGTATGTTCGTATATCCGACTAAGATTATAATCAAAACCTGTGGGACGACTCAGTTACTCAAATCGATTCGTCCATTGACTCACTTTGCCAACAAGCTTAATCTTAAATTATGTGGGTGTCGATACACTAGGGGAAGTTTCATTTTCCCCAAATCTCAGCCTTTCCCTCATACGAATTTCAAAGAAGAAGTGATTTACATCGAAGAAAATCTCCCGAAAAATCTTGTTTATAGAAAAGCCGCCGTTATGCCGTCGAAAAATCCTTGTTATTCGTGGCATGTTTTCGCCGCCGGTGATCAAAACCACTGTAAGAAATCGAATTCCGATGTTACGTTTGAAATTTGTATGACGGAGCTTGACCGTCATCTGGCGCGTAAGTTTTACAAAAAAGCCGGGGATTGCAAAACAGGGGATTCGGCCGGGAAAGATATGACGGTGTTGACGGGGATTGATGATATAAACCCTAGAGCTTTCATTTGTGATTTTGCGTTTGATCCTTGTGGGTATTCCATGAATGGCATCGACGGCGATCGTTACTCGACGATCCACGTCACTCCTGAAGACGGGTATAGCTACGCGAGCTTCGAGTGCGTTGGCTCCGTTTACGATGACGATGTCGACATTGTTGAGACCTTGAAGAAAGCCGTTCAGGTTTTCAAGCCGGCGACGGTTTCCGTTTCAACGACGAGTAATAGCCGTGAAGTTTGGACGACGGTGGCGCGTGCTATGGAACCGTTGGGACTCAAATGTCGGACTTTTGCCATGGATGAGTTCCCCGCCGCCGGTACCGTTGTTTTCCAAACATTCACGGCGGCTCGCCGGAAATAACATCGGGAAAAGAAACAACGACAAAAAAAGGTAGATAAAAAAGAAAAATGTGGGAAAGGGGTTTTAGTTTAGAGAGGGTTTTAGTCGTGGGAAAAAAAAATTAAATTGGGGGGTATTTTATATGATGACGTGGAAGGACTTCATTGGTTGAAAATGAATGTGGGTTGACTTAATTAGAAAGAAGATAAAGAAAAGGGTTTAATTTTGCCCCGGCCCTGTACTCTTTGGGCTTTTGAAATTTAGTCCTTCTTTTAATTCCACGAATTTAGTTCTTCTACTTATGTGATTCAAAAATTAAAGTCCAAAAATACATTTGTTAAATTTGAATATATAACATTTTAATATTTTAATATTTGATTTAAAATTAAAACCCAACCGATAGCACATATTTAAATTTAACGAAAATCAATTAGTAATAATATTAATTGGATTTTATTTTTTAAATCATACTATAAAATTTTGAAATTAAAAGAAGAGTAACTTAAATTTCAAAAGTCCCAAGAGTGTAGGGAGTGAGGGCAGAACTAGACCTAAAGAAATGAACGGTGGGGATTTTAGGAAGATGAGGTGGCATCATCGGAATGGTTGGGTGTAGAAGATGCGGGGAATTGGAATCACCATTATAATGCACCCCACTTAGGATTGTCACGCCTAAGATTTTTGGGGTTTACATGTACTGGGAAGATATGGAAAAAAATAAAGGTTTATATGAAATTTGCACTTTTTTTCTTATGTTTGCACTTTTTTTCTTATGTTCTTCTTCTTCATTCCATTGACTCCTTTGTCAATATATAGGAACAAACCAATCCATTGAATGGATAATTTTGAAAATTAATCATTTATCTGATTTGTATGTCATTATTTTGAAATAAGGAAAAATTAAATTAATATTTAATCAGATCAATTCAATGGATTCAATTAATTAAATTAGTATTATCAATTTCGCCTCAAGTTTGAGTTTTTGTAACTTGTTTATATATGTTTAAGAGCTAAAAGTATCATGAAAGCCATTATATTTGGTGTCATATTACATTTAGTCCTCTTTTATTAAAAAAAATAGCAATTTAATCTCTGAATGTTAAATCAAAGAGCATACTGGTAATTTTTGTTAAAATTTTTATCAATTTTTATTGTTAAAAATTAACATAACTGACTGAATAACTAGATAGTTCCACATAGTGTATCATATGTACATTATATTGACGTACATGGGTCAATTTTTAACACTAAAAATAGATGAAACTTTTTATAGCTTTTTGTTATAACATAATTTATCTTCTTTTTTTTAAATAAAAAGAATAAAATATAATTCATCTCTTAATATAAAAACCTCTAGTTCTTTAATCAAATTTAATTCTTTAATTCAATAAACTCATGTATATATAAAATAATCACATTGGTTTGGCTGTATTCATGCAAATTTAAAGAGTTAAGAATGAAATATAAAAGACTATGTTGTTAATATAAAAGAGATTTTATGAACAAATCTAATCAATTATTTTAGGAGATTAGCTATTTAACCAATGCAAAGTAGATTAAGATAGGCTAAAGTTTTTATGTTGGGCTTTGATTCTAAGTCCTAAATAGGCTTTTGGGTTTGGGCTAATTCTTTTGTTTGACAAAAAAACTCAATCCAAATGTCAAATTAAATTGATTAAAATATAAGTTCCTGAATCTCCTTATTCTTATTTTCATGATTTTAATCCTCATATTTTTTAGATTTAATAAACATTATTAAAAATATTCTATTAAATTTGCTAGTACGTTTTTTTTAGAAATAAATAAATACTTACTTGATAGTCATGTAAAAAATAGTTACTATAATGAACTTAAATTTAATAGAAGAAATTTAACGGTATTAACAATTCGACTTACATTTTTAAATCATAAAAGTACATAGACTACATAGGCTTAGAGCATATTTTAATCTAAAAATTTCAATAAATTTTTATAATAAAATTTCAGGTTGAATATTGTAAAAAAAAAACCTCTAAAATATATGCATAAAACAACAACCTTTCAAAGATTTGAGGATAATAAAAGGAGTTGTTTCTACTTAAATGCTAAATGAATGCAACAAACAACACAATTTTCATAATACAACATGAAAATATAATAAAAATGTTTAAAAAAAACAAAATTTAATATTTCTCATAATTTACCATATTTTTAAATCTATTCATGTGAGGTAAAAGAAATTAATAAATTGCTTACCACATAAAAGGAGAAGGAACCATTTAATTGCCAAACAAAATCGCTGATTGATATTCCCAAAGCAATTGAAGCAAAGCATGAAACCTTGTACTTGAATGTTAGAACATTTTAAGGTAAAAATCCCCTAATATTTGAAATCCCATTATGAGATTTGTAAGTTTAAATAACCATTAAGGTTGCTTCTACATATTGGGTTTTGGTAGGGGACATTAGTGGCAGTACACAATAAACCTATTGGAGTTAAACATGTGGCTCAACACAAAGTTACAGTTGGGGAGATTATTTGGTTGCTTTTGCATTAAGTGGGATTAAAACAACACAAATTTGGGGTTTCAACTAACTTTTCAATCATTATTTCCGTTGCTATTTCAACTAACTAAATGTTAAATTTCACTACTTTAATCTCCAACTAATGATCTAAGGATCGTTACTTTATAAAATTCATTCTGGTTCAAGTTTATTGAAACAAATTGGAAGGTGTAATTTAAGGGTAATTTCTTATTGAATATGATATGTAGGCGTGATCCTATTGTGTGTGAATATTAATCGTCTAATTATATAATACTAAAAATGAAATCACATAAACTAAGTTGATTAGGTTTGTTTTTTAACCAAATCAAATTGGATTGAATAAATCCAAGTTTTAAAATTTTGGGGTCATTTTGGTTTAAATCAATTCTAGCTTTGGGTTGTTTTAGGGGTTCGAATCATTCATATTTGGAGATTGACTTTTTAAATTAGGTTATTATAAGTTCAATTTATTTTAAGTTCTAATCATTTCAAATTCAAATAATTTAGTGTTACTTATTCGTGTCATTTGAGATTTAGATTTTCTTTTTAATTTCGAATTATCTAAGTTAAGTTAATTAAAATTTAAGTTATTTTTATTTTATGACCAAATTGAATTTAATTAAAATTGAGTTGATTTGAGCGCAGATTAAAATTCACAAAATTGGTTGCAAAATGGTGTAGAAACCAGTCCTTTTAGATTGTCTCAAGTGGTAAGGTCTTGGTAATGGAAGTATATACGTAGATTGATATAGTGAACAATCTATTTTTGGTGTTATTAATTAGACTATATTAAAATGCAATAAAAGCTTATTTATTGATCATCAATTACAAAACATATTAATTGATTAAATAATGAATTGGATTGAAAAAAAATCTGAATTATATTATTAATTTCAATTTAATTCTTACTTGTAATTCGTGAATATATTTATAACATTTGGGTTAAAAGGTAAATAAAGTATCTTCGTTGTAAAGTTTTTAATCTTGAGCCGGCTTGGTTTTGGTCTATTTTACTATATAAAATAATAAAAATAAAAATAATTTAATATTAATATTAATATTAATATTTTATAATTAAAATTAAATATATATTGTTTTTTTAAACAATAAAATGACCCATTTAGATAAGTTGGATCAAGCCATACCCGAGCCTGAACTTGATTTTTTTTTTTTTGAAATCAGGCTCAATCTCAACCAGACAATTGATTGTTGTTATTATACAAAAGCTTTTTAATAAAAAAATAAAAAATTTGTGATTTTGCTTTGATACACTTTGGGGGTAGAAAAGGGGCATGCCTTTGGTTTTCCTTCACCCAAGTCTATCTAATTTGCCTTGATGTTTGAGGTGTCTTCTATTATTCTCGTACAAAAAGGAAACTTCCAAAACATTCATCAATTGGACAAAAGCAAACTATACAGCTAACCTTCACCTAATCCATAAAAAACCAACCACCTTTTTTAACAAAGTGAGTTGGAAAAGTTTTTGTAGGGGTTTTCTTGATTAGATTAGATTAAATTCGGGTCTATCAAAGTTAAAGTCAGATTTTTTTAAAATAGTTTAAATTTGAATTATAATTTTTTAGATAGTTAAAAATATAATTTTATTATTATATTAATATAAAATTTTATAATTTTTAATGGATTAAATTATATACATTTTTTGTTTTTGGAGAGAACATAATTGAATTTTATATTTTAGGAGTCGAAATATAATTTTACCATTAAATTAAATTAAAACTTTACAAATACTCAAGCAACTAAAGAGATAATTTTTCATTTCTGATGGACCAAAGCTCTTGCCTACCACTCTCTAGCTACACCCCTAAGGTCTATGCTCGATTGGTATATTTAAATATTGAATTTAGATTGGGTCTAATAATTTAGAACGGTTAAGATTATCAACAGTTGTTTGATCAAATGATAAAGAATTCGACGTCTTTTAAATAAGATCTGGAGTTTGAGTTTTGTAAAAGGAGAATACAACATTGGAAGATGCTTGTATCATTTAAGATCTAACCTAGTTCAACTTTGAATTTAATCGAAACCTAGTGTAACTAATATTTTATCGAGTGCTTATGAAGAAACAAAAAAAATCTATTAAAATTGATTTATTTTAAAAAAAATTAATACAGTTGCATTCAATAGGTATATCATATTTATATTTTAACTTTAAATAATAAATTATATTTCATTTTCCCCTTTAATTTATATTATATATTGATCCATAAAAGTATTCGTATTTTGATTATATTTAAAAAATATCAAACTATTTATCACTTGATTTTCTTAATAAAAAAAATATCATAGAACTTCTTCCATCGCAATTTCCTGTTATTTATACTTCATTTTTTGATAAAATTTGAAAATATTAAAAACTTAATTCAATGAATTTAAATCTCAACTTACGTTAACTTGTTTTCAATATAAAATTAATAATTCAAGCATATGATATTTGAATCTAAAATGATTTCAATCCCACCGAGACATGTGTAGAGTAGTAATTAAATTTTTTATCTAGCACCTAAATAATATGAGTTTAAACCTTATAATCTTATTTCCCCTTCTAATATTGTAGTGATAAAAAAAAATATCTCATTAGTTACAAAAATGTAAAAATATTATAGGGCCCTTGTGTTAAAAGCTAGAGATATTTTACTTTTTTTACTAAAAGATAATAAATTAGTCATTATAAATTATATCCACCTTAGTTTTTCAAAATAAAAATAAATTAAAATTTTAATAAAAAATTTTAATAAACTAAAAGATATTTCATTGTCCTTGCTTTTCCCTGTACAAAGACAAAATTCACCCATGCACACTTTTCGATTTTTCTCCCCTCTTTCGAAAAGTTGAAAACTCGAAGCAATCAACTCCAGATTTCCCCCTCAGTTTTAGGGCTTCCTTTTTCCAAATTTTTTTTTGTTTGTTTGAATTGGGGATTCTTTCACTGATTCCTTTCTTTTTCCTACTCAAGCAAAACTGATCATCAAGTCTGATCTTCTTTTTTCTCTCAAGAAAGTAATCTTTTTTTGCCTTGATTCTTCACTGTTGTTTGCTTCTTTTCCCTTACCCTTGATTTAGAATTTCACTTTTCTTTTGCTTGGTTTGGGGTTTATTCTCTCCTTTTCTTTTCTTTTTTTCTGTCTTTGGAACCCCACTCTCCTGGTTTTGCATTGTCTATAAAAATCACTTCTTTTGCCTTTTTCTTCTGGGTTTTTTTGTTTATCTTTCTTTCTGTTTAAAGGCATGTTTTCTAACCAAATTTCCTATAAAAATACCCAAATTGTTAACTTTAAGAAAAACCCATTTCTCCATTTTCACCTAAATTTGGATCTTTCTACACCCTTTCATTGATTTTCAATATCCTTTGAGGCCTTTTCTCAAACACTTAATCTACACTTTTTGGAACAAAAAAAAATAATCATTTTTTTATGTTTTGAAATCATGGGGTGTGTTCATGGAAAGTGTTGTACTAGATATCCATCATCATCTGATGCTGATTCAGGTCGCCGTAGAGAAAAGAGGCCTTACAAATGCAAACACATTCTTACACAAAGGTCATTGGAGTTAGTTCCTGTTCCATCTCACAACTTCACTTTGCAGTTCTCGGTCTTAACACAGCATGGTTATTATCCAGAAACGGTTGAGAGGGAAAACCAGGATAGTTTCTGTATTAAAACACAACTTCAAGGTAACCCGAATATTCATTTCTTTGGTGTCTTTGATGGACATGGTCAATATGGTGCTGAATGTTCAAACTTTGTTAAGGATAGACTTGTAGAAAGATTAGCTAATGACACCACATTGTTGGATGATCCTTTAAAAGCTTATAATTCAGCTTTTTTAGCTACAAATTCTGAGTTACATGATAGTGAGATTGATGATACCATGAGTGGTACCACAGCAATAACTGTGCTTGTTGTTGGGGATACACTTTATGTTGCTAATGTGGGTGATTCAAGAGCTGTGATTGCTGTTAAGGATGGGGATCGAATTTTGGCTGAGGATTTATCTGAGGATCAAACACCATTTAGGAAAGATGAGTATGAAAGGGTGAAGCTTTGTGGTGCTAGGGTCTTGAGCGTTGATCAAGTGGAAGGCCTTAAAGACCCCAATATTCAAAATTGGGGCGACGAATATAGCCAAGGTGGTGATCCTCCGAGGCTGTGGGTTCCTGATGGAATGTATCCTGGGACTGCATTTACGAGGAGTGTAGGCGATAGTATAGCGGAGAAGATTGGTGTGATTGCTGTTCCTGAGATCTCGGTTGTTCGGCTTACTCGTAATCATCTATTTTTTGTTGTTGCAAGTGATGGAGTTTTCGAGTTTCTCTCTAGCAGAACTGTTGTCAACATGGTATGGTTCATATAAATCCTTGGAATTGATAGATCACCATTATGATTCTCATTTGCTTATAATACTGAAGTGTCTTTATCATGTTTCTTGCAAAATGATGTTTGTAAGCCTGTTTAATACAATCAAGTCTTAAGGAAAGTGCTAATGAATTTTCCTGTGTCGTTTGCTTTCTGTACTGTTAGGGAACTCTCCACTCATTATATTTGAGTCATTTGAGCATTTTCTTAACAAATTTATGATTTTTCTTCGCATAGGCAGCGGAATACGCAGATCCTAGGGATGCATGTGCTGCAATTGCTGGAGAATCCTACAAGCTTTGGTTGGATAATGAAAATCGGACCGATGATATTACAATCATCATTGTACAGATTAAAGGCTTGTCTAATGTATGCCCTACTTAAATCCGTATCTGGCTGTTCATGTTCTCAATGTATAAAAATACTCTTCTTCTGCTGGTGTATTCTTTTTTAGAAGTGATTGAAGTATGATTTTTTAGATTGCAAAGTAGAAAGTTCCGCTTTTGCACCTAATTTTAAGCCTCGTGCCAAACCGAATTACTGCTACGAGTTGCATAATCTATCTTCATTCAAAAAAGAAAAAGTGTTGATTTGATTACGTAATCTAAAAAAACATAGTAGTGGCCATAGACTATAGAAAGTGTGATGTTTTGCACTCTAATTGCATTGTGATTAACTGACCTTTTTCTTTATTTTTTGCAGTCGGGTGCTAGTGCTACGGATAATGAAGTAGATTGCAGGCCAATGGTTATGAAGTCAATCAAGGGAAGTTTTGATACGAGCAGTGTCTCAGAGCCGGAAGAAACATATGGTTCAGTAAGAACTGATTTGTCTGATACACAACAGTCTTGTCAACATAGTGTTTCGATGAATCGTAGTGCTGCTATTGTTGTTCCATCACCAATGATGCATCAGAGACCTTCACAATTGGATGTGGGGTAAGCACAAAGGGAAACAAAGAGAAAGTTACCTTTTTCACCACAAGATTCTCTTGGTGAATGATCTCAAGGCCCTATCGTGGTGGCTGTGATCTTGAACCCAGTACGATCTGAACAGGTAGAGAAAAAGAACCCATCTTTTGAAGGTTGAAGGTAATTAAGTTAGCAAGTTACTTGATGGAAACACGGAATCGGAAAAATGAAGAACTCCCCTTTGTTTATTGCCTCTAAAGCACTACCATGAGGAGACATCAACTGTTTCCCGCACACTGCTGGGATTATGTGAGGCATAGAGATATAAGACTTGCTTGTTAACTGCTCACCATGGATTCTATTATTCTCATGTGAAATATATCAATTGTAATGACTTTAGTGCATAAGCTAGATAATTGACAAATTAACAGCCTTTATGTTCCATGTTCTTTAGTAGCCATTTTCTAAATTCTATTTCCTGCTCTAAAGAAAGCTTGGATGGTAAATCAATGCTATTGTAGCAGAAAAGTTAAAGCTTACCATGTCTAAGATCCCTATTTATGCCTTTTTGTAATTTTTTTTTATCCCTGGATTATGATTTTTTTTTAGCTTTAGTTTAAATTGTCTTTTTCTAATCATAAATTGACTAATTGGCTGCTTTTAAAATTGATATAATAATAATTTTAAAATTTATTATTTATAAATTATGTTAATTTAATCCTAGATTCTAAGAAATTAATTCCTGTATTATATATTATGTAATTTGATTTTTTTTGTGATATTGTTATTTTTATATTTAAGGTTAATTTTAAAAGAATGATAGAAGATGAAAAGTATTATTTTGGATTTTTTAGTATTTTTATTTTTTATATAATTTCAATGAAATTTAATTAATAAATTTAGTTTTTTAACTTTTAAGGTGAAAGGGTAATAAAGAAAAATAATATTAAAAAATTAAATTATACAATGTATAAATGTTAGAAAGTTAAATTTTTAAGAATAAAAATTAAATTGACACAATATATACACATTGATGGTTAAAATTACTATTATTAACTTGATGACTAAAAAAGACGATTAAATAATTAAGTAATTATTTTGTAACTTCGTTTATACACATGGGGAAAGCTAAACTAAATATTCAGGCTAATAAACGCAAAAACCTTTGTTATTTTCTCATCAGACAGAAGAAACATTTTTGAACAAATATAACATTGTAAAACCACCTCAATTTTAATGAGATGTGTAAGTTACAAGAAAGAACCGTATATCAGAAGTAAATTGAAAGCTTCTCACCTATACTATTCTGTACTATGTTACATTTCTCCAACAATTGGCTTAATCTATCAGTTTCAGTTCCAGCCACCACCATTTTACTATAACTGCTATCTGGTTTACTTGTAGTACAAGCAACATCACCTGTAATGGCCAATCCATTTTTCTGTGAAGTATGGTCTTCTTTATCCTGAGAAGGTTGGGGATCGAAGTTGATCCTCCGAGATTCGAGGGGACTACAACCAACTTCAAGTATTTCATCTAAAGATGGATGACTCAAGCAATTCGGTGAAGTGTCGACTTCAAGTGGTAACTTAAGTAGATCTCCCAATGGAGGCACATGATGAGTCTGCAATACATATGAAAAGGAACAGGCCCCGGTTGATAAACTCGAAAGTCGCCAGTTGAAAATCCGTCGGAAGATCGTGATCCAGTTTGGCACAAGATAATAACTCAAGTTGCGGAGTTCGAGCCGTGTGTTTCTTTGTATCATCACGGATGTCTCTTTTGTAGCTAGTGGAATTCCCATCATCTTTGTTGATTGTGTTAGGTATTCTACCAAACAATTTTCAAGTAGTAATCTGTGGTTATCAATATCTTTTCCCATCATTGAACCCCTTTGTAGCAATGAGATATCATCGGGAAAACGGGCAAGTCGACAATCTTTCAATGCGTGTTCGAGTGGTGCAGTTTTGCTGGCGAGCTCCACCCCACACTTGGCAGGAACAACTTCGCAGCTAAAAATTCGTCACTAAAGTCTTTTAGCAGCATAGCCTCTGGACAAGGCCAATTGGTAGGATTTGCTTTAATAGCAGCAGTAATTTCTCCAAATGACCAATCCAATGCTTCATTGAAGACTGAAATGCAGTGATTCGGACCTACTTCATAATCACCCATTTTATCAAGTTCCTCCAACACTGGACTCAGGTGAGACATGACAAGTTCGCGCATCTTCACACTGCTAAGAACAGGTTGTAGAGGTGATTTATCGGCCAACCACTTCAGTCCTTCTCTTAACTCTTCATCACTGAAAAACCCATTTGAAAAATGCCACTTACCAACAAGGAAAACCACCAAAAAGCAGCTTACCCGTGATTTGTCAATTTCATGCAGCCCCAATTCATTAACTATAACCGAGGAAGGATCTGAATCTTCTACGTTATAAGAACCACTTAAGACCAGAAGCGGTAAGCATGCACCAGGAGGAACTGAATTCAAAAGACTATAAAGTTTGGCCTTTTGGAGCTTCCATGGAATGTTCTGAGATACAATAAATAATACCGCGTTTGCTCCAGATACGACCTCATCCAGATTATCGCAATTTGCATCTTTCACAACAGACAAGCAGCAAGTTAGATCGGTACAACATAAGCTAGGAACCCATTTCTTCCATATAGACATACCAGGAGACGTGATTGCTAAATCATCATCGTTATTATCTTCTGTGGAAGGCATGATCTTAGAGAACAACCATGGGCCTGCTGCCAAATGGCCAACCTGGTTATTCTGCCTTGGTTGCTCTCCTTGACTGCTCTCCGGAGAACATAAAATAATTTTCCAGCATAGGCATTTAGCATCCGGGTTTCTTTGACCCAAAATACTTGACACTACATCAGAAACATTCAGCCTCGACCATGACCTTTCATATTTTTCGCATCTCTCACTCATTACATGATCAAAATCAAGCTCATCAAATGTGCTCCATTGCTACAAAGGATCAGTAAAAAGAACAGGAATAAGCACAGTGAAATCTAGCATAAACTAAAATGAAAGAATATGACAGGCACCGGTAATGAAATGGGAACTATCCTTTCCAAGAGGAAGAAGGGCAGTTGTTCAAATTTCAATGTAAGTGTCTCAAATAAAACATGGTAATTAGAATTTACTTGCACAGTAAATAATAAGTAAAACTTAGAACATATTGCACAATCTGAAAATTCCAGTAGTGTCCGAAAAAATCTTACATCGTTGTTCTGCCGAACTGGTATTCCCAGTGGTAATGAACTTAGTGCAGCTTCAGCTGCTAACTGTCTTTGTTCCCGTAATTCCCTTTGCTTTGCAGCACGTCGGCTCCACAACCTGAAAGGAAAGATACTGGTTAGAAAATATAACACAATGCTGCAGCCAAAACAAGATTGGCAATGTTACAGACCTCAGGATCAACTTGAGTTTTGCTTCAGCAACTTCCTTGCGCTGAATATTTGCAACTATTTGCTGATTCTCAATTTCTTGATGATCATCCAGAGGTTTATCTCCTAAATCATTAATTTCCATCCCTTGAGGCACTGAATTTTCCAAAGCTTTATCATATTTAACACTTGGCCTCTCTGACTGAGATTTTAAGTCATTAAGATCCATCGTTTGAGGCAATGCGTTCTCTGTATATTTACCACTAGGTGATCTCATTGGTGAGGACTTTACATTGTCAATAATAGCCATACTTTGAGGTACGGGGTTTTCCACAGAGAGATGAAATCTACCACTAGGTGATCTCTCAGGCTGAGATGCTTGTGAAAAAGTTAGTGGTGGCATTTGTTCCATGCCATAAGTATTTGTTCCGTCAGGCAATGAGGAAACAGTGACATTGTTTGATTTCTCCATGACCACAACTTTCGCTGGAAATGACCGAGGGGAACTACGATCCATAGAGAAATTAAACGGTTTGGAGGCACCAGACTTGAGATGACCTTCTGGGAGCTGTTCTAACCCTTTTGATGTCTCAGTCACCAAATGCAGTTGCGAACTAGACTTTGGAGAAGGAACACCTTTAGAATCAGGCAATTCTTCATCAGCTGCTGAAACAGAACTCTTCCTTTTAGGAGAAGGTGAGACATTTGCCCTTTGTTTATAAGCTTTACTTGGTTGACTCTCCTTCGATGCTCCTATGGGCAAGGAAGTCACTTCGTGAGGAGTTGCAACATCCAAGGCTATTGTTCTAGATCTTTTTTGATGAACAAGTCTTGAACACTTGGTAGGATAGTCATTTTCAGCATTAAGAAATGAACCGTCCTTCACCATATATGGCTCTTCAAATTCCTTTATTGAAAAGCCATAGTAGTCTAAAATGCTTTCGATGTCCTCTTCCTAAAATCCAAAAACCAGAAGCAGCATAAGATAATAAAGAACTTATCATGATGATGAAAAATAAAATTTAGTTTCCGTTTTAGGGTAATAATATTACCTCAATCCCAAGCCATTCGGCAACATGGGAAATAGGGAGGCCTTGGTTGTTCTGAAGACTAGAGTGTAGAGAAGCAAAAGCCTGGGTTCGTAACTGATAAAAGCGCCAAAGGTTAAAACCCAATGAATATAGAAAAGAGAAATCATGCAGCACGCCAAAATAAATATCATAATTTATAGGGGATTCGTGACAAAGTGTCAACTGTGAATAGCACAATTTAGTCAGACTCTAATATGGCATGAATGTGCAATTACAGAAAATGTGTTTGCTCCCTCAGGCATGATCATCCCAAAACCACCTCTGGTTCCAAGAAGCAAACCAAAGAAATGGTACGAGTATGAATGTGTGTAGAATGAATGCAAAACCAAGAAAATGAGTTTTACGTTTAAGGCGGGGGAGAGGTGCAGGATCAAATAATTCCTTGTACCTACCTTTGCAAAATGGGCATGCATCAAGCATGCTTGAAGGTAGCTTGCCTTCCTCGCTAGTCTAAAGAAGGCAACAAAATTACCCGTTCTGCAAGCCCTGGAAGTGCCAAGAGTTTAAATAGTCAGACCAAGTTCAACAGCCCAGTGGTAATGAAAGTTGAAGGGAAGTAACAACCTAGCTACATTACGAGCAAATAGCACTTCTGGAGTTTGTCTTATCTCTGGAGTCATCTTAGCGAGGTCCAGTGACAGCTCTGCAGGTTCAACCTAGTGGGGAGTGCTTATTTTCAAAATAAAGTTGATGAAGTTTGAATAATTGATTCAACATTTGTATCGACTTACTTTATACCCCGGATGCTTGTCAAGTTTGAGAAGTGCATAATAACCTCTGAACTCCTTTTCTGTTGGAACATTAATTCCTTTCTTCCTGTGATCATCATACATTTGGAATAGCTCAACTGATGTTTTGTTCATCTGCTCGATATTTAGATGTGCATCAAATCCCTCAGAGAAGCCCTCGCCTTTGGTGTATTCACATAATTCATGCATGGCAATTATGTGAAGCCTTATCTGACAAAAACAGCAATCAGCACCACTAATTGAACAAATCATAGCAATGATTTAGATATTTGTCCCCAAATGCAATACGTTATGACTTATGGAGCAAAACAATGATGAACAAAAATGTAGGCAAGACCAAAAAACAGCTATGTTTATCAGTTCATTCTAAATATAATTAAAATCACAAGCACAGCATAAATAGGAATACCTTCTATCTGACCATGTAAATGAAACTGAACTTCTTTTTCTAATAATACTTGTTGGGATAATTTTTACACAACATTCACAAGTATTCAAGAATCAAGATAATGGGCCAATCGACAAGAAAGATCCAGTTGCAAGGACATACCATTTGCTCTAGCATAGTGATTGCCCCTTGGTCAAAGATGTGCTGCATCCTCAGGTCCATTCGAATTGCTCTCATCCTATCCCATAGAAAGTTATATATTCCAAGAAACCTGTCATCATATGGCTGATCCAGCAAATTGAGTAGATAATCTATTGTCTTCTGCAGGACTAGCATTGGCCGTATCAAACTTGCTTCTCTCTCAGCTGTCCGAGTATACTGTACAGTAAATGAGAGATATTCATCATTCGTTATCACACACAAACCGCTGAGAAAAGAAGTTTCTTTTTACATTACCTTCTTAACAGCGAGGGATTCACTTGTTTGATTTCTATCACCATCCACACGTTCATACTGGTCAAGATCACCTTTTCTTTCTCTTTCTGCCCTTTCCGATTCTGGAAATTGATACAAAATTTGGATCGCATAAAAAATGAAACTGTTTTCAGACAGCTATTTTATATGTAATGAGATATCTGCTTCTCCAAGACACAAGACAATCAGATAAAACAGAAATTGAAAGAGATGAACCATAAAAAGTGACTTTCTTTGTTTCAAGGCATGGTCAACATACCCATCAATACCTTATCTCTAAGTTTCAGGAGTCTTGGAACATACCCGGACACATATCTGGACATAACCCAATGATGACTCTGGATGCTTCTGTGCCATCAAAATCGAATGAAACAAGGTCATTCAAGGACTCCCCAGATGAATCCATAGGCTGTTCCCCAACATGCTTCTTCCTCTCTTCCACATTGTGCTGAAATCTAGTCGTAGACAATCTTTGATCTGCAATATCTGGAGGTTTCGTCTCAACAGTTTCACTCAATTCAGTTTTGAAACGCGCTAATCGCTTTGCTTTAGCTTGCAATTCTCTGCAATAAAACAGGAATATTGAAACTATAATAAAATGCAATTTACAGTTATGGTTTTACTGGATATTAAAATTTACCGCTCAGTATCATCTTCAATAGGAGTGGAGCTTTCCTGAAGAAAGTCATCATGGTAAATTAAAGGCGATCTCGTTCTTTTAGAAACAGGAGGCCCAATGTTTCTCACTGTGGGAGGAGGATCATTGCGCGCAGAAGGCAAGGATCTTGGACGAATTGGAAAATTAGAGCTAGGAGAGATTGACTTGGTACCTAACCTCGGAGGAGATCCAGATGGCCTGTAAGAGTAAATGACCGAATTAACGGGGAAAAAAGGGAATTCACAAAGGCATATGAATAAAAACAGCAAGGCAGTAAAGATATCTGGACGCATGGGTACATAATCTCTCAATTCCCCAACAAATCATATAGTGAACACCACCGTACAATACTGACTGGTTTAACTTCAAGAACTCTATCAAGATAGTTTTTCCATTTTTATACAAGAAAATTGAGGAAAAAGAAAACGAAATCATTTGCCTTTTAAGATCATGGCTATCAAACACATAAGACGGTGAAAAAGCATTTATGCAAGAAAATTATAGAGTGAACAACACCGTAGAATACTGACTGGTTTGACTACCAAGAGATAGTTTCTTCATTTTTTATGCAAGAAAATAGAGGAAAAAGAAAAGGAAATCATTTATCTTTTTAAGATCACTGTTCTCAATGGAGAAAACTAAAAAAGCATTTATACATCCATTAATATAGCATACTCACCTCTTAGAACCATTGCGAACAGACTTATGATGCTCCTGGGTAAATTCGTCATCAAACTGCTGAGATGGCAACCTCCCTTGTTTGGGAACTTGCATATCAGGTACTTCATTTACAAAGTTTTTCCTGTAATCAGCAGAACCTAAATGCGGTGAGGCCATGGACCGGTCCTGATGAGCTGGGAAATCGGGATAGTTGGCTGGCAACTTGACAGGATTCTGTGGCATATGGGGATTAAAAGAAGGTCTGCAAGAAAAAATAATCCTTATGAATAAAGCGATTGAATAGATGTCTCTACCATATAAAGAATTTATCTTCAACAAAAGCCCCAAGAATATGACTGAACACACATGTGTGAGTTAACGGAGTTGACTTATCAAAATACTTGGCTTGGATGAATGGATAAAAAATGATCACTCTGGATTTTAAAAAGATAGAATAAAGTCAACTGTGGTAAAATCAGTTCAAGCCACAAGTCTTAAGATAGGTTAAAAAATTGAAGCCGGAGTCCAGAGACATCTTGATATACAACTACAAACAATGGAATTAGTAACGGAAAAAACCAAGTTCAAAATGTCACAAAATTGTGCCAATTCAAATCCATTATCAACAAAATAAACCATACTATCTCATGCAAGTAGCTGGAAAACGAATGTATGAACATGCCTTTGAAGGATCGTTTGGCTCGAATTTCTTGGTACAGTGTCATCTATAGACACTGTCGGTGGTGATTTAGTACTCTTTGACTCTTGAAATCTAGCCTTAGCAGTAAAACTAGTTTCAGGATTTTGTGAAGCAGCAAATGATGTGACCACAGGAGGTCTGAAACGACTTTGGGCATCATAATCTTCTAAGGGAATTTTGCCATCATCCCATCTAGGAGAAGATTCCATAGGCCTAGAAGAGAAGCAGAACATTAAATCGGCATTCCAGAACAAATAATAATTTTTTCTATTTCATAATCATGAAAACTGCAACATATATTATACAATACAAGATAAATGCATTTTTCAACTCGAGAAATAATTTTCAATAGAAAAAAAGCTTATTTATGCATCATAGGATTACACATAAACTGTCGCATGAGGGTTGCATTTTACCTAATTGGAGCTCTATCACCATTAACAAAAGAAATAAATACATACAAATAAGATCAAAATAACATGAGTTCTTTACCTTTGGACCCCACCATACTGATAAGGTCTCAAAGCAGGACCGAAATTCTCAAAAGCCGACAGTGGTGTCCAAACTCTATCTGCAGCTTCATTTACCCTACAATAAGAACAAAAACAATAAGTTTTTAATCAACAAGAAAAGGAACCAAATCCGCAACTAATGCGATGAAAAGCTTCTAGATTCAACACAACAAGCAACTTAAAACTTCCATAAAGGCAAAACCATTCACCTAAATTCTAAAACTTAGCACCTAAATCCCAAAAGTATAATTGGTGCATAACAATATAGATTAGCAGTCAGGTCAGCAATTTAAACCCTAATAAAAAAACTAATAAAGGTCAATTTTTTTTCACAATCTTCGATCCCTCATTCAAACAAATCTCCCAAACCACAAAACTAATAAATCCCCATTAAAAAAGTACCAAAAAAAAAATACTTCGAACTTAAACACTTAAAAAAAATCAAATTAGAACCATTAAAAGAACAAACTTTAAAGCAAAATACCTTGAGGGTCTGATTGGAGTAGTAGATGGAGGAGTGTAACTGATGCATAGCAAAATAAATTAACAGTCAGGTTAACAATTTAAACCCTAGCAAAAAAATAAATCGTATAGGTAAATCCTTTTTTCACATTCTTCGATCCCTCATTCAACGCAACCAATCTCCTAAACCCCAAACTAATAAAACCCATTAAACAAGTACAAAAAAAAAATTACTTTTAACTTAAAAACTGAAAAAAAAAATCAAATTAGAACCATTAAAAGAACAAACATTTAAGCAAAATACCTCGAGGGTCTGATTGGAGGAGTGGATGAAGGAGTATAACTGGTGCATAACAAAATAAATTAGCAGTCAGGTTAGCAATTTAAACCCTAATAATTCTTTTATTCATATTCTTCGATCCCTCATTCAAACCAATCTCCTACACCCCAAACTAATAAAAGCCCATTAAACAAGTACAAAAAAAAATTACTTTGAACTTAAAAGTTAAAACACTAAAAAAAAATCAAATTAGAACCATTAAAAGAACAAACATTAAAGCAAAATACCTGGAGGGCCTGATTGGAGGACTAGATGAAGGAGTATAACTGGTGCATAACAAAATAAACTAGCAGTCAGGTTAGCAATTTAAACCCTAATAAAAAAACCATAAAAGTCAATCCTTTTTTTTACACATTCTTCTATCCCTCATTCAAAACAACCAATCTCCTAAACCCCAAACTAATAAAAACCCATTAAAGAAGTACAAAAGAAAAACATTACTTCGAACTTAAACACCGAAAAAAATTAAATTAGAACCGTTAAAAGAACAAGCATTAAAGCAAAATACCTCGAGCGCCTGATTGGAGGAGAGGATGAAGGAGGAGGAGGGCGTTGAAACTGAAAAGGATTTGCAGATTTTGGAGCAGTTGTTGGACCTGAATGCTTCCCAAAACCTGACATTGTTTTCACTTTTCTACCTTGCTTTTTAATTTTTTTTGCTCTTTTTTAAGGCATAAACTGGAATTTCAAAACATGGGTTCCCTTTGCTGATGCAAGAAAAAGGGTCTTCTTCTTCTTTTTGTTTAAGCTTGGAGCTCAGTGACCTTGGTTTTACGTTGGGGTTTTTTTTGAATCTGGAGACAAAAGGAGAAGAAGTACTTGGAAAATAAAAAATATTTTTTATAAAAACCCAATTTCATCAACAAAAAAGTTTAGATTTTATATCAGGTTTTCCGTAACTAAAAACGCAGCCGTTTTGTTTGTATTCCATTGGTAAAGCTGTTTGAGTGATTTCATAATGAACCCATGGCCTTAAATTTGAGCCTCCATAGTATCCACTACTGGTCCAAAAGCCCATAAAAATTTATAGTGGATAATTATTTTTTTAAAGGTTAAATCACAATATCTAATTAATAATTTTTTATTTAGGTGACCTAATTTTAAAAAATTATAATATATATTCATTAAATTATTCAAAAAATTGTATTTAAATCAATAAATTGTTAAAAATTAATGTTATATAATCTACCTGCATCACTCAAAAGCTGTAGTGATTTTTATTTTCTAATTTAAATAAACTCTAGTATAAAAAAAAAATTAAATGCATCGCGCTGGAGTCCAGGGACGTTAGTAACTAAACGCTGCTTTATCCTAAATTCTTCCCCATTTCCCAACATTCGGTCCAGTTTCATTCTCCAGCAATTAGGGAAAATCTATAACAAAGAAGACAATTTCTTTCTACTATCAGTCCAGATTCATGCGCTAGGGTTTTAAAGGTGAAATTGCAGTATACGAGACTCGAGCTTTGTAAATTTGTAGCCTTTTGAATATGGGTTCATCATCGGGTTCCGTTCATAAAACAGAGGAAGAATGGCGGGCGATTCTTTCCCCAGAACAGTTTCGGATCCTACGTCAAAAAGGAACCGAGTAAGAACAAAATCCCCATCATTTCAATTTCATCATCACTACTTCTGTTTAGAAACTTTGACTTGTTTTAGATACTGGGTATCTTTGATTTGTTCCATTGAACAAGTATTTGAATCGCAAAGTTGAGTTTTCTTGGATTGACTTTGTTCATTTAAAAAAATAATATTCATATTAATTGTAAAAGTTGTTGACTGTTTTAGAATTTCGTAGTTTACAGTTTTCTTGCTGCGACCATTAGTTGTAAAACATGATGAAGAAGCCACCAGGCTGATAGCTAATGGGTGTCAATTGAAAAAAAAAAGTTAATAGATTTCTTAGTTATTTTATTTTGAAAAGTTATGTGCCTGATCTGAAAGAAATCTTTCAGATTTGCATAAAATTTTCTTTAGTAATAAACTTAATCGCAATTGGTAATATTTAGCCACATGACTTGTTTATGTCAAAAGAGGAGGAAAACTTTTTTGCTTATTGTTAGTTTTTACTTATTTTTCTAATTACATCTTTAAATTTTTACTAATTATTTTTTCTTTTATGTCTTAATTATTTCAGAGCATATATATTAAATTAGGTTTTTCTCATGTTATTACACTAGTAACCAAACGAATAATAGAGGTAGAGAAGGTGTCATGGTCATAGAGGGAATCACGAATCTCATATCGGCTATGTACTATGGTTGGACTGGAGATATAAGTTTTTGTGCCATTTTGAACCTACATGATTTTTTCTGGGACAAAACCGTGAGTATGAATAGGTACTATATATTGCAAGTTGATGTGGATCGTGACACTTTTTGTCTCTCTGGGACATCCATCTTAGATGGTTGGAGATTAAATTGGCTGCAAGGTTTTGGAGACACTGATTTGCTTCATTGCTATCTATTTTGTTCTTAAGCTCCGAATGACCCTTTTTTTATCTTTTTCCATTTCATAAGCCTCAGTGTCATCCTACCTAGCCCAGCATTGAAACATGAAATTTTGAAATGTCAAATTCAAAATGTGCGGGAATTTGCCCTAGAAGACTGCTAAACTTTTAGTTTAGGCAAACATGGAATGTTAGAACTTTGCTTAATTGATGTAGGTAGCCAGGTACTTTGGTCTATAATGCTCCAAAGGTTGATGATATTCATCATTTACAGGTTACGAGGAACCGGAGAGTACGACAAATTTTTCCAGGAAGGTGTTTACAATTGTGCCGGTTGTGGTACACCACTTTACAAGTCCACAACCAAATTTAACTCCGGCTGCGGTTGGCCTGCATTCTACGAGGGTTTCCCTGGAGCCATAAACCGAACCGTGAGTCTTTTTCATTCCCGAATCCCCTTCTTTTCGGTGTCATACTAGTATTATTGGCCTTCAATTAGATCATAAACATGCAACTGATGCTTTTGCAGCCTGATCCTGATGGAAGAAGAACCGAGATTACTTGTGCAGCTTGTGGGGGACACTTGGGTCATGTTTTTAAAGGGGAAGGATTCTCGGTGCCGACTGATGAACGCCACTGTGTCAACAGCGTTTCAATCAAGTTTGTCACAGCCGATGCAACTCCTTCACTATGAGGGGGAAAAAAGGGTTGTTTCAGCATAAAGAACAAGCTGTAAGTGTATGATTTTTAACAAACAAAAAATAAGTAAAAGTATCATGAAAGTCTTGATATTAGGAGTCAGATTGCATTGTCTTCTCCACTAAAAAATGGGCAAATTATTTCCTGTACATTATATCAATGAGCAAATTGGTTATTTCTTTTAAAAATTCCATCCCTTTGTACTATTAAAAGCTGGCATGGTTAATAGAATAACTAGACACTGACACGTGCGTGTATCTCTAGTTGATGTGCATGGATTGGTTTTTAACATAAAAATGGATACTTTTTTAATAAATGGATCATTTTGTTATTTGAGCTAATACACAGGGACTAATTTACTTAGTTTTTTAGTATAGGGTCAGAATGCAATTCGGTTTCTAGGCCTCCATTATACTTTTACCAATTGTGACTGTCATTTGGTTATTTGAGTCCTTTGTATCAATTCCCTAGTTAACTTTTGTTTGTTGAATTGGAGGATTACTATTTGAATTTGAATTAAATAAATTATTCACTAGATATTTGAATCCGTTAAATATTCAAATTTAGCAAGTAAAAAATATTTAAATTATAATTTTAGTGTTCGCAAAAATAAAATAAATTGTATATGGTTTTGAATACTTTTTATGCAAAAGTAAAGTAAATTGGATAATGGATATTCGAGTGTAATATTCACATCCAACCGACATACATAATTTTTATAATATCATTACTTCTGGAAGAGTATTATAGGCGCTTCTATATTAGAAGTCAAATTGTAAGAGCTCTACGCATAGATAACAAAGACCGTTGGTTGTAACCTGATGGGGTTCTGCTTTTGATTGTAACAGAATCCCTCTTCCATTGCTAAAGCCATTGTTAACTCGGCTCAAGGACGGCCTTTGTATCTATTTGTATCTTTATCTAATGTTATTTGTGGGGTTCAAGATGTTAAAGATACTATTGACGAAGCTAGGAAGATGAGAGTTAAGAATAATAAGACTGCTTTTTGTTGATGAAGCTCATAGGTTTAATAAGGCAAAGGAAAATTATTTCTTGCTTGTGATTGAAGATGGAAGCATTGTGTTTATGGGGTTGACTACCGAGAACCCTTCGTTTCATTTGATCACGCCATTGTTGTCTAGGTGCAGGGTTCTTGCATTAATCCCTTAAAACCCCATCATGTTGAAACTCTTGTGAAGATAGCAGAATTTGATTTTTTTTTTTAATTTTTTGTGAGGGATTTCTCGTTGCAAATAAATAAATAAATAATATTTTGAATTAATTATAAAGAGATTTCTAACTTTAATCAAAAGAAAAAAAATGTTCAAAGAGAAATGTCCAAGTAAATGTCTATCACCGCTCTTCTAAAAGTTCAAACGCGAATAAGTTCTAAAGTAAATAACCCTTGATTACCAAGCCAATCATGAGAATTTTACATTTAATATATATATTTTTTCGAAATATACTATATTTTATTTTTTATTTTAGAAAACAATGTTAATATGATATTTCTTACTTAAAAGTTGATTTCAAAACGTATATTTTGTTAATATGTTTGGATTGCATATTTTTTAATCATAAATTAATTACTATTTACAATTTTTTTTAAATTGCACTTTCATTTATTATACTTAGTTATTATAATAATATAATTAGTTTGGATTCTTACGTGATGCACAAATTGTTTGTGTGTCATAGTTACACTATTATTTTTCTTATTTTTTCTTGGAATAATAATGGCTGCGCATTTTGCCTTCGCCTCGTCATAGCCATTCGACAAATTTTCTTTGTGGGATAGAGGACAGATGGTTGCTGGTTGCTTCTCTCGAACTTCTTTTTTTTTTTTTGGGTATCACTTCACTTTGTCGTTGACCTCCGGTGTCAGTTCACAACCTTGAATGAGATAACCTCTTTCCGCTTTGGCCATTTGACCTCTGGTCAGGTTCTCTTTTGCCGCCCCTAGTACTTCAAGTTTGTGAAGCATTTCTAGGCTGTCTGTGTGACACCTCGTGAAGAGTTTCGTGGTTAGACGTCTCCGATTATCTCCTTTATCAACCGCTCTCAAATGGGTGATGCTCTTTTCCTTGTTCATTTGAGATAAATGTATTGTGGATTGGAGCCATTCAGTGTCTTTATTGGTTATTTTGGTCTTTGTCGTGTTTTGTTGGTCGTCGGTTGCCTTGCTGTTTAGATCGTCCATGGTCTTTGTTTCTTTACCATCAATGGCCTCATTGGCTAGACTGTCTGAGGTCTTTGCTCTTGGTCGTTTGTAACCCTCCTTACGAGTTTGTGGGGGCCTTTTTCTTTTTTCATTAGTTGGGGTTAAGTCGGGTTATTTGTTTAAGTTCGATAATTTATCTAAAATTTGAGAGGATTTGGATAAAAATATTAGATCCGAAAAATAGGTTTAGACAAGAAAATTAAGTTTGTTTAAAATATGAGTTAATTTTAGGCTTGGGCAAATTTTTTTTTGGAAATGGAGCTTAAGAAAAACATGTTTTGTTAAAATTGGGTTAAATTTTTTTTGAATATATGGTTTAATTTTTTTTTGAAATATGAGTGTGTTTGAGTAAAATTTTAGATTCATATTTTAGGTTGGACCAAATTTGAGTAAGCATAAATTATGTTAATATTATATTTAGGTCCGACTTGAACTTAGTTCGACCCATGAACACTTCTAATTGAGTGTGACCAAATTATTATTATTATTTGTAATCGATTTTTTTTTATAAATCGTTGTATTGTATATCTTATTCCACTAGAAATAATTTTTTAAAATAAAAATATAAAAAAATATATTTTAATCATTTTACATTTTAATACGATGAAAAGTGCACAATACACCAAAGAAGCAAATCAAGGTTAACAAATTGAGCTGGTTTAAAGCTAGATACCAAATTCAATAAAATAAATGAGTTGAAATATATTTTTAAAAATAATACATATAATGAGCTAAATTTTGTAAAACAAAATAAATATTTTTTACGTGGTATTTGTCTACTTGAAATCAGTAAAAAATATAATAAATTATATTTAAAAACTTAATATTTTTTTTGGTTATAATTTAATCATCTTTAGATATCAAACATAAACTTCATAATGTGAACTAACAAATGAATTGAAAGAAATGTGGTTTAAAGGAATTTTTTGGTATAATAATTGAAGAGACAATTTTCTATTTGAAATTTTATAATAATAATAATTTTTTTTTCAAAAAATTAAACAAAATTCCAAGCCCCAAATTAATTTTCTTTAACCATGGCTAAGTTAGGAATGCAAAATAGACAACCACATACATTAAAAGCAAATAAATAAATAAATAAATATTTTTTAATATTTTTTTTTGTAGAGAGTGACCGAGAGACGTTTAATGTAAAATAAACATAAACATAAAAATAAAATAAAATAAAATAAAATAAAAACAAAACAAAACAAAAATCCAAAAAATAGCTCTCCCGTATATATATATTTTCTTCCATTTTGCCGATGCTCTGAGAGATTCGCCTTTGATTTTTGCTACAACGAAAATAAGCTTACAATCGGGTATGTTTTATCTATTATCGAAATCTGATCATAAATCAAGTAAAAGTATCTTTTGTAGCCTCGATTGAATCGATTATTTTTTTGGAAATTTTTTATTGATCTATTTGCTTTTAAAAAAAAAAAATTAGATTTTCATATCGGAAATGAATGATCGGATAAAAATTTTTCGGTTTTACTTGGTGGATTTTTGCTAATGCATTGATCGGATAGTTTATGTTTATTTGAATTGAGTTTGTCTTTTTCTTTTTTTTTTTGTATCGGAATTTACATTTTTGGTGCTGTGAATTTCGGTACATGAGATATTGAGATATGAAGATACGATCTTATTTTGAATGTATAATATGATGTTAATACTATTTTTCGTTTGCCGGTGAATGATCTAATGAGCTGATTATGAAATAAAATTTCAATTCTGAATTTGGGGTTTTTGTGTTGTAGTTTTGCCTGGGTTTGATAGCTTTATAAATGTGTTCATATTGTTTTTGTTTTTGATTCAGCTTAAAAAATGGCATCAATGGTTCTTAAAGGTAGTAGTAGTAGTAGTAATCAAGTTTCTTCATTGATATCAATTCAAGAAAAAGGTAGTAGGAATAAGAGGAAGTTCCGGGCTGATCCACCTTTAGGTGATCCGAATAAGATTATAACTTCACCTCAAAATGGGTGTCCGAGTTATGAATTTTGTGCTGAGAGGTTTGATGTCAACCCAGTTCATGGTCAAGCTAGTGCATGTGACTTGTGCGGTGTTAATCAGGATCATTCCAACGGATTAAAACTCGACCTGGGATTATCTAGCACCTTAGGTTCTTCCGAGGCTTGGCCAAGTCAGCCTAGAGAGGAGATAGAAGCTGATGGATTTCAAGACGCAGATTGGAGTGATCTCACAGAAGCTCAGCTAGAAGAACTTGTTTTGAGCAATTTGGATGCGATATTCAAGAGTGCAATAAAGAAAATTGTTGCTTGCGGTTATGCAGAAGAGATGGCTATTAAGGCAGTCTTGAGGTCTGGCCTTTGTTATGGTTGTAAAGACACTGTCTCGAATATAGTGGACAATACCCTAGCATATCTGAGAAGTGGCCAAGATTGTATTCCTTCAAGGGACCACTGTTTCGAGGATCTGCAGCAGCTGGAGAAATATATATTAGCAGAATTGGTTTGTGTTCTTCGAGAAGTTCGGCCTTTCTTCAGCATTGGGGACGCAATGTGGTGCTTGTTAATTTGTGATATGAATGTCTCGCATGCTTGTGCTATGGATGGTGACCCGACAAATGGTTTTGCTGGTGATGGAGGTTCAAATGGGACTTCTTTTACTTTCAACCAACCTGCGTTGAAGACAGAAGCCAAAACTTCTGAATTGAACCTTCCGAGTCCTTGTAAACCTGTTCCATCTATTCCTTGTTCTCATAGTCCTCTGCCAGATGTACCATCTATAGGAATCAATAACACAACAAAATCAAAGAATTCCCTTGTTCTAAGTGGTATAGCCTCAGAGAAAGATGGAACAAACTCCATAACTGATAGTGCAGATAAAACCTTCACTGCAGCAGGAACATCTCAGTCTTCAACATTGGAAGAAAAGTTCGTGGGTAGAAAGATTCACTCTTCCAAGAGAGAACATATTCTTCGGCAGAAGTCACTTCATCCAGATAAAAACTATAGGACATATGGATCTAAAGGATCATCCAGAGCTAAAGTAAGCGGTTTTGGAGGTTTAATCACAGACAAGAAACTCAAATCAGTCTCGGACTCTACTGCTCTTAATGTAAAAAATGCATCGTTGAAAATTAAAGCAATGGAAGCTGATGTCCTTCAAGATAATGGGAGTCACAATCTTTCGGTTAATTCAGGTCCCTCTTCTTCTGCTGCATTTTGCTTAGATAATGATAATCGTACTTCACCAGTAAACATTCCACCTGAATTACCACCTACCAAAAACCCACATTCACCTGCATTATCAACCGCTGATACGGAGCTTTCCCTCTCATTGCCCGCCAAAAGTAATTCAACTATAGTGCCTACTGTTTCTCATTCCGAGGCTAGTAGTTCAGGCTATCCTGGGATACTGTATGGGCATTGGGCCCCTCAGGATAAGAAGGATGAGATGATTCTGAAGCTGGTCCCAAGGGTGCAGGAACTACAAAATCAGCTCCAGGAATGGACTGAGTGGGCCAATCAAAAGGTCATGCAGGCCGCCTGTCGGCTAAGTAAGGACAAAGCTGAACTTAAGACTTTGAGGCAAGAGAAAGAAGAAGTTGAACGGCTTAAGAAAGAGAAGTTGAGTTTGGAAGAAAACACTAAGAAGAAGCTCATTGAAATGGATGTTGCTTTGTCTAAGGCTAGTGGGCAGGTTGAACGTGCCAATGCTACTGTGTGCAGGCTTGAGGTGGAAAATGCAGCTCTACGACAAGAGATGGAAGCTGCAAAATTACATGCGGCAGAGTCGGCTGCTAGCTGTGAGGAGGTATCAAAGAGGGAGAAAAAAACACTGATGAAAGTTCAGTCTTGGGAGAAGCAAAAAGCTTTGTTCCAAGAAGAACTCATGACTGAAAAACGCAAGGTTGCCCAGATGCTACAGGAATTACAGCAGGCTAAAGCTCTTGAAGAACAGTTTGAGGTATGTCTTCGTGAACGTTTAATTTTCAAGCATATCTTCATCTCTACTTTCTCAAATTTTCTCCTCATAGAAACTAGAGGTAATGTTATAAAATTTTCTACCAGCTGCTTTATGAAAATGAGACTTAGTGAGGAAATCATCCATTGCTTTATGTAGATGATTTGGATTTCTGATAATAGACCTGGTTGCACTTTGTAATCTTTTGCATGTTATATAATCTGAATTTTCAAAAGAAATTGCCAATCTGCTCCACAAAGGTAATCCATTTATGAGATTGTGGAAAGTGTTTTTAATGATTTGACACCATTTATGAAGTCCCCAAAGTGAAGTGTTGGATCTAAAATATTTTTGCATGGCAGTCTCTTGGCGTCCTTTATTTCATGTAGGTGTTACATTCACATCATAGTAAGTGCAGCAGACGATTGGGAAACTCCTTTGAGGTGACAAACGGTAAACGCATATAAATGGTGCACTTGCACGTAATAGGTGTAAAAGATATGTTTTTGCCAGTAAAAGTAAATAAAAATGCTAAGAATAAGTCTCTAGAAAATTTGAGATTATCCATTGTATGACATGCCAAAAGAGTACAGATTGCGTAAATTGCTCAAGCTGTGTGGGTCAATCGTATTAATTACTACATATTTTTTGTTTGGACAATGTTTCTAAAGAGTAGATATTTTTGAGATTGTTCATTGCAATGACATGCCAAAAGAGTATAGGTTGCCTAAATTGCTCTAGATTTGCAGGTCAATTCTATACTTAATTTTTTCCTTTTTAAATTAACATTTTTGGTTTGGATTTTGATGTCAAAAGTTTTTTGAATAAAATTGGGTAGAAGCTAATATTTTTTACATTGTAGCGCTAATTTCAAATTATATCAAAACATTTGGTGGAGTTATCTTGTTTTCCACAAATTTCATGCTTTCTTGAAAATATTTCTATGTATTTCCAAATTGATTGGATTTAGCATGTCAATTGTATGGTTTCAGGCCACCACTTAACAGAATTTTTGAGGTATGATGCTTGTTTTGTTCAAGAACATAAACCTCTGCTATTTGGGGGTGTTCCTGATAATTATGGCTTCTATACTATTATTTAAGCCCCCTTTACTGAAAGGGTGTCACGAGTTAACCAGACACCAACTCGGTTAGAGAAATTATAAAAATACTTTTTTGTATTTAAAAAAGTTATATTATTTGAGGGTACTTTAGTCTTTCGTATGTTGTGATCCTACTCTCATTGAAAAGAAAAACAATGACAGGCTAGATTCAAACAAGAAGAAAAGGCGAAGGAAGAAATACTTACTCGAGCTAGTTTAATACGAAAGGAAAGAGAAGAAATTGAAACCTCAACAAAATTAAAGGAGGACATGATGAAGTCAAAAGCCGAAACCAGTTTACAAAAATACAAAGAAGACATTCATAGACTCGAAAAGGAAATCTCTCAATTGAGACTGAAAACAGATTCTTCAAAAATCGCTGCACTTCGAAGGGGCATCGATGGAAGCCACGCAGGGAGGTTTACAGATAACAGACACGGTACAGGTCAAAAGGAATCTCAAACCCCTCTTACAGTGATAGATTTTCATGAGTTCTTGGGGAAAGGAGCCGTGAAACGCGAACGCGAATGCGTGATGTGTCTTTCAGAGGAGATGTCGGTGGTTTTCATCCCATGTGCTCATCAAGTTGTTTGCATTGCATGCAATGAGCTCCATGAGAAACAAGGAATGAAGGACTGCCCTTCTTGTAGGAGTCCCATCCAGCGGCGTATTAATGTACGTTATGCTCACTCGTAAATTTTAATATATATTTGAAGTTGAGTGTTAAATCAATAATGTTTGTGGGACTCTTTTGAATTGAATAATCATGTGAGTTTATATATACCTTTTGGAGAGTTTGAGACTATTGAGAGTTGCATTATGGTGCAAGATGATACTTCATTTCATTTCTTCTTTTCTTTTTTAACTGCTAATTTAAGAGTTCTGTTATATATATATATATTCTTTTGAGGTTAAGGAAGAGATTTTGATATTTAAAGATTGTCCTTTTGAGTCAGTTCCAATTCATTAATTAATTAAATTTAAAATCCTTATTTCAACTTTTTTTTTTCAATTTTACAAAATAATTTTAGTGAATATAATGGAAATGACTTTACATTGTTTTCAAATTTTACATATTTCCAAAAAATTATTTTCAAAATTTTAACCATACATGTCTTTCTTACGCTCCATTTCGTATTTGGTTTCAGGAACCTTAATATTTTTCATTTAAAAAAGTGAAAATGGAAATAGTCTCTATGGTTTAAAACTAAACGAAACCTGAGGGTTTAAGGAACAAATTCCATTTACATATTTACATATGATAAGTCTACAAGATTTATATTTAATATTATTTTCGTCGCATTAACTATTATTGAAGATATTCTTATCAGTTATATAGATTCAATATCTATTCTTGTCTAAATTTAAATGAATTTTTGATTAAAGTTTTTGTCAAAAACCTATTTGTATGAGTTCAAATTGTATTACCTTCATCCCTCTATCCATGGGCGAAGCCAGGGGCCGGCATGGGCTCCGGCCCCCCCTAAAATATAAATTTATTCTTTTGGCCCTTAAAATTTTTTAAAAATTTTAAATTAGTAAAGGTAAAATTGTACTTTGACTCCCCTAACATTATAAAAATTCGATTTAATCCTTTACAAATTATAAAGATATAAACTATAAAAAATTAAAATTTTATCCAACACCCCCTAAATATTTATTTTGGCTTCGCCCCTGCCCCCACCTTTAATATTGTATGAAAGAAATATTCTCTCATAAATTTATAACAAAGCTTAACTTTAAAAGGTTAATATATTAGTGTAAAAATATTTAACATTTTAATCCATGAAACAAACTTTTTAAAGCATAAATCAACGGTCATCTTTGCTTCTTTAAATATGTTTTTGGGTAAAAATATTATGGAGTGAGATTGTATTTTGTTCTCTTTCTTCAAAAAAATGAGTTATTTTATCTATATACATTAAATTAAAGAATAAATTGATTGTTAGGTTAAAAAATAATTTTGCTGAGACATAATATAATACATAAACTCCTCAATATTTCTATCTCCACCTTACCTTACCTTTGAATTATAGAAACATCATCAACATCCCATTAATTTACACATAAAAAATCATATTTTCAAACACACATTACAATCCAAACAAACAAATTAAAATATAATTATACAGTTTTTCTCATGCAAAATGGCCATACACAGCAAATTTACGAGTCATCGTCCGAAGAGTACTCATCGGAAGAATCAGTGGATGAAGGGTATCCAATCCCGTGTCGAGTATTCGGAAACACCATAAAAGCCAAACCCGAAACCGCTCCGATCACCGGCGGCAAAACCATAAGCAAAACCTTCTCAGTTGCCTCAAATGACGGATAAAAACATTGGACGGTATTAGAATCCAACAACGACAAAACAGCAAACACAATGACCGAAAAAAAAGCGTGAACGAAATCGCCTATACGCAGCTTATACTTCGATAAGTCGACCGAATCCGAACCCGAAGACGGCCAAAGACCGTTAACCGTTGCTATGCCGTAATGAACTAAACCGTCGCCGCCTTTGTAACTATCGGTAAAACAAGAAAATGCACAAGAGAAACCACATAAGCCAATGAGGGAGCTGGTTAGGACCTTGTTAACAGGGCTGCAATGGCCGTAGTTGGTTAAAACAGGGTTAAGGAACTGGAAAATGAAGACAGTTCCTGTCGGAAGGAGCTTGATAAGATTACCTAAACTTGTAAACGTCTTGTCTGAAATTGAAGTTGATGAAGAAGAGGGATTAGCATTCTTGAATTTAGCCATTGAAAGTGAAAATGCTGGTAATGACTTTAAAACAGGTTTTTTTTTTTCTTTTGGTTGTGATGATGGTTTTTGCAAAGATTAAAGATTAGTAGTACTTTATAAAGAGAGTCATGGGAAATAATACGGGTAAATTACACTTTAGGTTAGTAAATTATTAGAAAGTTTATGTTTTGGTCACTTAATTTTGAAAAGTTACAAAACGGTCACTAAACTACTAGAAAGTTTTCATTTAAGTCACTGAACTATTCAAAAGTTTTTATTTAAATCTTTGAGCTGTTAAGTTTTTTCTAAAGTTCGATTAATGAGCTCCAAGAGATGATTTGATAACCATTTACGGAGGGTCAATACCTATTGATGAGTATAAGAATATAGCTTTGGCCCAAGTCGATTTGTTGATCAGTGTCAAATATTAGAGAAGAAAACTGTTTAGATTTTGGTTTGCAAGTTTGACATTCAAAATTGTTTCACGAAAAAAAAATAGAGCTATAAAAGAGAAGGGGAAGGTGAACTTTCGATTGGGGGTTGCGAATAGAGAATGCCATACAACAACGATTTTAACAACCCAATGACTAAAATTAAAAACTTTTGAATAGTTAAGTGAACATTTTGTAACTTTTTGAAGTTGAGTGACCAAAATGTAAACTTACTAATAGTTTAATGACCTTAAGTGTAGTTGTAACTTGCTATTAGTCCTTATACTTTACGAAAGTTGTAAATTTAGTCCATGTATTTTAATTTGATCAAATTTAGTCTTTGTATTTTTTGAATTGATCAATTTTAATACTGTAATTTTCAAATTTTGAAATTTTAATTTTGATCCAAGCAACAACAATTAATTTTTTAAGTTAAATTCAATTACTATTCTTATACTCTACATACAGTTGCAGATTTAGTTCATATTCTCTAACTGAATCATTCCAAGTCCCTATATTTTTCGAATATTAAAATTTCAATTTTGATGCAAATAACAATCATTAATCCATATATGTAGAAATAACAAGCTGACATGGCATTACATATATGATGATATATTCGCCGCATCAAATTTTGAAAATAACAGAACTTAATAAATTTAACAATTATCGTTTGTTGAGGACTAAAATTTTAAAATTCAGAAAGTACAATGACAAAAAATGACCAAATTAAAGTACAAGGACTAAGTCCATAACTTTCATAAAGTATAAGGATTAACAGAAAAATTTAACCTATTTTATATTTATATAAATTTTAATACATTTGTGTTATATTATATTTAGAGACGTTTCGACTTATATATATTAATAATGTCATAATTTAAATATTTTTTCTTTTGGGTTTTTCGTGTCGTTTAAAGAGAGTTGCTTGTACGTAAAAATGGTGTAACAGAGAGAATGGCTTTGCTTTTACTCTTCGGAAGCTTTACCCATACCTCTGCTTTAAGCTTGGAGTTTGGAATTTCCTTAATACCCATACATTCTCTAATATATATACATAATTTTAGGTTGAATTATTTTGAATATAAAATAATTATTTGGGTATTTTAAATATTCATAGATTTATATTCAATTTTTTATTATTTATACTTTGTTAACGTGGCATATACGTGAGCCGTCACGTGAATGCCACGTCAATAATTATTTAATTTTTTAAAATTAAAAAAATTTAAAATATAAAAAAAATTAATTTTTTTTAAATTTTTTAAAAATAATTAATTATTAACATTGCATATATATATTTAAATTATAAAAATATAAATTATTAAAAATAATAAAATTATATTTTAACTCTCGTGAAATTAAATAATTTATTCCAACCCCATAATTTTCTAAGTTGGCAGTGAAATTTTTGTTGCTTCTTAGATAAAAGAAAACAACTTATCCAAAAAAAAATCCACAATTTACATAATTTACAAAATTAGAGTAAGAACAAAAAAATCAAAGTCACCTACAAAAAGAAGACTAAGAATACATTTTCGATGAGGCCCCTAACAAAGGTTTTTTTAAACATCATTAGAGTGTTCCAAAAGAATCTCCATTTGATGATAAAGATCATTCAAATACTTTGTTGGATTGTATACTTCTGCATCAAAGATCTCCTCTGAGTGAGTCCTTTGGTCTTTTTCTCTTTGTTTCAGCATCTCCAAGCTGCTAAGATCCCCCTTCAAGATGTCCACAACCTATATTCAAACACCCATGTTACTCAATTTAAACTAGACCAGTATATAGATCAAAAATAATTTTTTCCTATATTTGAAGAATTTAATGGGGGTTATATCTTCATGCCTATGTCAAATATAAGTATCAGATAAATACTTTAAGAAAAATGAGGACTTGTGTTTAAAAATAATCATCAAAAGCTGCAGTTGTTACTTGGAGTACAAGTAACTTATAATGATTGTTTGGTTGGAAGGAAAAAAAATTAGTTAAGAGGAAAATGAAAGGGACCATGCCTGGCTCATTTGGGGTCGATTTGCTGCAGTTTGATGTACACAAATAGAAGCTGTTGCAGCAATACGGTGCAACTCGTCTGAGTCATAAGCATCGACCAAAATCGGATCAACAAGTTCATCCATCTTGTTTTCTCTGATCAAAGGTTTTGCCTGCAAAAATTCAAATAATGGGAATTCACTCAGTTTGCAGGGTTGGATCATTTCAAGATTAGATCATTTCACATTTGAGTCATTTTTTGTTTCAATTTATTGACTTGTTATGGTCAATATGGGTTGGTTCCAGTTGATCAGGTAAAGAATCGACTAGTTTACTCCGAATACTCAAATACATATCCAACAATTAAACCAAGTCTGAGTAACAAAGTGGTGCAGTAAAGCAAACCTTACCCACGTAACAATGCTCTGTTGTGAATTATCTATGGCCTGCCTCCCAGTGATAAGCTCCAGTAGCAACACACCGAAAGCATAGACATCTGTCTTTTCATCAACTATACCATGCGTGAAGAACTCAGGTGGAAGATAACTGTCACAACAAGAGTTTTTATGTAATAAAAAAGAGTTTTCAAAGGTTTAGAAAAATGTTCCTTCGATTTTAGAGACTGTATGATGAGTCCATTGATCAGGTAACCATTTTGCTAGTCCAAAATCACATATCTGCAAACAAATTGGAAATTCAACCCAAACCTATACTTATATATATGTATGTATGTATGCATGCATGCATGTACCTGAGCATCAAACTCTTCTGTAAGCAAAATATTTGAAGCCTTGATATCTTTATGGATAATTCTCCTCTGGCAACCTTCATGAAGGTAGCAAAGGCCTTCAGCAGCCCCTAAAGCAATCTTGAGTCTGATTTGCCAATTCAATTTCTCCTTTGAGCCTGGATATATATTTATGCACATATGCATGCATTGCAATAAGTTGAATGAAGAACTTTTAAAGAAAATAGAACTTAAAGCAGCTTGGGGGGGGGGGGGGCGAAAACGAACCATTAAGTAATGAAGCAAGGCTTCCATGGGGAGACAATTGAAGAACAAGGTGCAGCCCTCCTTCAATTCCATAACCAATCAACTTAGCAATATTTGGATGATCAACATGAACTACAATTCCTAGCTCAGATAAAAAATCGATGGTCATATCTTCCGACGGACCACGGTTTAGGCGCTTAACCGCAACGAGATTTCCAGTTTTCAATTTCCCTTTATAAACTTCTGCATACCCTCCTTCACCTATCAGATTTTCTTCTCAAAGAAAAAAACACAAAGACTATCAAATAAATATTTATAAACACACACAAAAAAAATGATCATAGGATAATGAAATCGAAACGAATACCAGGGCTGAAGTTATCGGTTGCTTCTTCAAGTTCTGAAAGAGAAAAGTTCTTCCATGAAGATTTAGAACAGGACATTTCAGCATCAAGAGCTGAACATAGATTTGGAACCATTTCATCTCTAAGCCTTTTGCTTTTTTTCCTAGAGAACCTAGGCTTGAATTGAGGTAAAGTTTGAGAAGCAATTCCGGGACCTTTCTTTAGTAACTGAAGGAAACCACGCCATTGAACGATTTGAGCAAAACTGTACTGATTCTCGGAATCTGATGAAATGCTGGCCTTATTACAAGAAGTTGGTTCAGGTTCCATAGACCCTAAACTTCCTATAGATTCTTGATTTGGTTCTATACATTCTGTGGTAGGTGTTGAACAGTCCTCATTAACAGTTGTTGAAGATGGCACATTTATTGTCTCTACTTCATAGCTTAATGATGCAATGTCTGAAAAATGACACCAACATGTTTTTAGCAAAGATCGTTGATGTTTTCTTATACCAAATAAATGGATGATTTGATTACCACGAGTTGCGGTCGTGTCGGAGAAAGCATTTCGATGTTGCCGTCTCCGTGGATTGCGAAACCGGAAAGGCTCCCATCTCCTCCTTTCAGAGGCTTTCTTGATTAGTTTGATGCCAATTGGTGTTTCATCACTACAAGTGAGAAATTTTAACAAACAGATGGTGTGAACAAATTGAATGAAAAGAAATTAAAGAACATGGCAAGAAATTACAAATCCATCACATATATATATAATATGAAAAGAGGCCTAAAAAGATCAAACATGAGTATAAATACATAAACTCAAAGCTGCAAAACATAAACAATGAGGGACTCAAAGGCTAAAAGTCCAAAAAGGATGCATTCAAAAGTACCATCAATTAGCAGAATCTTTGGTATCCCCCATGGCTTTTCAAACCAGGGAGACCTGAGAAGCCACAAAAAAAGAAGAAAAAAATGATTCAAATCATCAAATGCTAATTATTTTATGAAAATAAACCTTAAAATTATAACTCAAAGCATCCGCACAATATATATATATGTACACATATAACATCAAAGCATAAAAACATATGAATATTCTAAAATTCTTTGAAACCCAATGCTGCAAAAACACAAACAAAATGAAAATGAAAAAAAGAAGCAATATGCAAGAATATACCATGAATGTGCAGAAGGTTCTTTGGTACCTCCCATGGTTTTTTGGGCTTTAAACCAGGGAGACCATAGAAGCCAAACAAAAAAACAACAATAGCCAAAGAATATGGAGATACTGAAAATGATAATTAAAAAAAAGTGTGAAAATTGAAATATTGGATTTTTTTTTTTACTTCGACAGATCACCTGGTTTTTTGTGCCTAAAAGTAGGCTTTCTCTCAATCCATTTCCCTTATTTTGGCATAAATCTATAAAAACAAATTGAAAACTGAAAGTTTGAAACGACTTTGTTTCCTATAATTAGCTTATTGAAGGAATTTTGGGTCTTTAGAACGTGAAACAAAGTAAACAAACTGCCAGCTTTTTGTTCTTTTTTACATTTTCTTTTGCCGACACTTCAACCAAAAAAATTTTCCTTTGAGAAAACCAGAGAATTTTTCACTTTTCTGTGCATTGCCAGAAGGTGATTATTCGAACTGTGAAGAAGCTACAATTTAAGGGATTATGTTTCATCATGTTCTTTGACATGGATTTTGATTTTTCTTTTATCACCAATCAAACAGCTCGAGCATAGCAACATACCAAATGTACAGGTGAAAAAAACATGACTGAGAAAAGTTACATTCCACTCAGTTTAGTTATAACAGGGAAGGGATTGGAGTTCCTTCGAGATTCAACTCGAAGTTGGGCATCGACTAAAAAGGTAAAATTACCATGAGGCCTCAGTATTTGGAGTGAGATTACGTTTTGCTACTATACTTTTACCTAACTAAAAACTTAATAGAAACTTTTTTATTCCTCTAATCATGATTCAATTGACAAATATGCATGACATCTCATTGTTTAAGAGTCCCAGAATTAAAACTGGTCCATGCTGTAACATGGTTAGGGATGGCCCTCGAAGCAGGGACGAAATTTAAAAAAATTTAAGACAAAAACTAAATTCTAAATTTTTAAGATGTTAAATTTAATTTTATTAGGCATAATGATTTATTTGGTTCTTTATAAAAAAATTATTTTAGCTATTTATTTAATTTTTTGTCTCTTTTAATTTTTAAACTTGCATTATTTATCAAATCAACTTACATTATTGATGTGTCAACAATTAATTAATTTTTTAAATTTTAAAAAATTCAAAAAATATATTTTAAAAATTAAAAATTATTATAAATTTATAAAATTTATAAAAAAATAATATTTTAATCAACATTTCCATTAAAAGAAAAACGATTTGATTCTTTATAAAAGGTTAATAGGCAAATTTAATTAAAAAAAGAATAAGGATCAAATTGATAAAAAATGTAAATATTAAAAATTAAATTTATCATTATACTATAGTTAAATAATAGCTAAATTGTACTTAAGTGTCTATACTCCCTATAGGTTTAGAGTTTAATCCTTCTACTTTTATTTTAAAAAATTTAATCCATTTAATTTTCAAATTTAAAAATTCAAATTTAATCAATAAAATTGTTATATTAAATTTAAGTGCATTCTAATGTCGTCTTTTTTATTATATTTTCCTCAAAAGAATATTTTTATTTCAAAATATAGTAGAATTTTAATTATATTAATAATTAAATTTAAATTTTAAAATAAAAAAATAGTGTGTCGAAATTCATAAAAGTAAAAAATAAAAAAATAAATTCCAACTATATAAATAATACAAAGCATATTTTACAACTTAATAATTTCTTTTTCAAAAATATCATATAAAACGGCACCGTTTATCTCATCACATACAAAATAATAACCAGTTAAAGAATAACCAACCGTCGTGAATGGCTGCTCTTATAGTTTAATTAAATAACTCTCTTTGTCAGAAAGTTAGAACTTAGAATCAGATCAAGAAAGTGTCATTTTCCAGAGAAAATTTTGACTTTTATCGTTTCTTTTTCGCGGAAAATCTCAGTTTCGATCCAAATCATTCGACGTTTTCAATGGCAGCTTCGAGGAGTTGCACATTGCGATTCATGATATTGTTCTCAATCGCTTCATTCTTGTACCAGTCTTGCTATTCCTTCTTGTCTCCTCCAAGCTCCATTATCAATCCTTCTAAAGTCAAACAAGTTTCTTGGAAACCTAGGTTTCAATTTTCTCTTCATTTCGCCACTTCTTTCAGTAGAAATTTCATTTTGATTTCAGTAGAAATTTCATTTTCTTTTTGTTTTAAAAAGATTTTCTTGTTCTTTTGCAGAGCTTTTGTCTATGAAGGCTTCTTGACGGACCTCGAATGCGATCACTTGATATCTCTCGTAAGTTGCATTTCCACTTCCATCGATTGTTTTAGAACTTGAATTCATTTAATTTCAGTACTTTTATAATGATTCGATCTTTTTTTATTACTATGAAGGCGAAATCTGAGCTAAAGAGATCTGCGGTTGCTGATAATGTTAGTGGAAAAAGCAAGCTTAGCGAAGTCCGTACTAGCTCAGGGATGTTTATTTCTAAAGCAAAGGTTCAATCATTTATCCAATTTTTTATGCATTATATTTGTATTGCTTTTAAATCTTAATTTGATCCAATCATGGAAGTTCCTAATTGTTGGCATTTATAGAAACCAAGCTTTAAGCTTTACTTTAACACTTAATCCTTTGTAGGAGGGCCGGCCTTGCCCCCCCCCCCCAAAAAAAATGGTAGATTTCCCATTTAGCACCTTAAAATTTTATGAAATTGCATATTTGTATAATCATAAATTTGCACTTTGGCCCCCAAAAATTGATGATTCATCTCTGCCCCTAAAGCAATGTTTTGGCTTCGCCCCTTTCTAACATTGGCCATTTGATATAAAAGGAAACTATTTTTGTGGGATTTAGTGAAAATGGTAGTAAATTTCATGCTTTTATTATTACATATAATAGTGCTAGTCCCATAGTTTCATGATTTTGCATTGTTTATATAGCCTTGAGTTGTATGGCATATTATGATGAAAAGTATATGTTAATGATGTTCAAAAGAGTTTTCTTTGACATGCTTTTAGCCATAAGTTTTTAAAGGATGCACTCACAACATTGAAACTATTATGCATTTGATTATTGGGTATTTCTACGAGACACATTATGTAAAGTCTCCATTTTTTTTTTTTTAGGATCCTATTGTTGCTGGTATTGAGGACAAGATTTCAACATGGACATTTCTTCCCAAAGGTATGAATGCTCAAGAAAAATGTTGGTCATGCATCTTTCTCTCCTTATCTTAACTTTTTACCACAATTAATTTGGGTACTAGCACGATTGGTCACCAGCTGCTCATTGGTGCTCGAGCATCGTTGGGACCAGCTGACCCTTTGTGCCTGAGTACCATTGGCACCAACTGGTGTTGACTGCTACAATCACTTCCTTTGTTTCCTTGGCATAAATTTATGTTTTCGTGACTTTTTGACAAGATGTGAAGATTTCTTGCACACCATAATGATTATAGGTTAGTGAATTTTGAAATATATCTTCAAGCCGTCAAGGTTTTAGGTTGCATTTTAATGATTAATTTAGTTAGGTTCTGCTATTATGATTGTATCCTCCAGTTTGAATGCACGAAACCTTATTTGATAAGTCTCAATCGACAAGATTGACCAGAGACTATGCTGTGGGCATGGAAAATGTTGAATGTTCTGCAGTTTGCGTAGGATAAAGGCGGTAAAAATACAATGGAGCCCTTGTCCTAGGATTTAGATTGCATTTTGCTCCCTCTACTCAAAAATGGGCAAATTAGTCCTTGTACATTAGATTATAGAGCAAAATGGTCTTCCTGTTAAAAATTCCATCTATTTCTACTGTTAAAATCTAGTCCTTGTATGTCAAAACAAGGTAAACGTGGCACGCCACAAGTAACTATTTGATTATTCTGTCAACCCCCATAGTTTTTAACAGTACAATTGGATCAGCTTGCTCTTTGATCTAACGTACAAGGATTAATTTGTCCATTTTTTAGTGAAGGGGGCAAAATGCGATCTAACTCCTAGTACATGGGGCTCCATGGTACTTTTACAGGATAAAGGTTGTTATTTCTGCACATTTCTGTCTGTGAATCAGATAGCTGGATAGCTAATTTATGCATCTCCAGTGCCTTTTTTTAGGTAGCTTTTGAGAATTCAGATTTTAGAATTTGGGTTTGAAAAATAGTGTAAATTAAGTAGTAAACTATTTAGAAATGTAACATTCATGATAATTTCTTAAATTCATGTATTTGTTAGATGCCTATTTAGTAATAAACTTGAAATTCTTAAAGTATTCTTGGATTTCACAAATCGATGTTTTTATCATTTTCTAAGATATATTGTATTGAATCTCAACTAATTTGCTCATAATATATGCATCACATTCTTAGCATTTATATAATAAATGAAATCCAAATCCAAAATTTGAAATTCATGTTCCCAAATAGAGCATTAACGATCTGGGAACATTCAATATCTAAATAATCTTAGTGTGATTATCTTCTAGTCTTCATCATAAAGCTTCACGCTACTCCCTGGTTGAGTGACAAACCTTATGTATGATAGGTTTAATGTAAAGCCAGGTATATGCATGTACATACATATCTGTATATATATTTTAGGAAAATGGAGGAAAAACATTAGAAATTGTGATTAAATTAAGTACATAGTAACATGATTTGTTTTCTCATTCCAGAAAACGGGGAAGACATACAAGTATTGAGATATGAGCATGGACAGAAATATGATCCGCATTATGATTACTTTGTTGACAAGGTGAACATTGCCAGGGGTGGACACCGCACGGCAACTGTACTAATGTATCTTACAAATGTGACCAAAGGTGGTGAAACCGTGTTCCCCGAAGCAGAGGTTTGTTCAAGTGTCCATAATCGTATTAGAACTCTTCCGCTGTTATTTCACATGATTTAAGTTGCATGTTCTTTTCGACTGGTGCTTTCTCATGGTTTAAACATTTTTTAGGCTTCATGATTTCATCCTTGGAAGTTTTTGAGATCTGTTCTTACATATAAGATACATGCTTATGGATGATAAATGGGATAAGCTTCCCAATACGGTGCTAGGCGGGGATGATTGTGGTTATGTTATTATACTTAATACTAATTTTCTAATTTAAGTTCATCAACAGGAATCGTCACTTCACACGACTCCTGCAAAAGACGATCTTTCTGACTGTGCAAAGAAAGGCATTGCAGGTTAGCCACATAGAAACTAGAACAGCTTTTCTGAAAATTTATATACTTTTACTCAAGTTATTAATTGATATCTTGTTGTTTTCTTACCATTGCATCTCTGAAATAATTAGTGAAACCGCGAAGAGGGGATGCCCTTCTCTTCTTCAGTCTCCACCCTAATGCTATCCCCGATCCAAGCAGTCTTCACGCCGGATGCCCAGTAACTGAAGGTGAGAAATGGTCGGCAACAAAGTGGATTCATGTTGACTCTTTTGACAAAAATTTGGCAGCTGGCGATAACTGCATGGATTCGAACGAAAGCTGCGAGAGATGGGCTGTTCTCGGCGAGTGTTCGAAGAACCCGGAATACATGATTGGATCACCCGAGCTTCCTGGATACTGTAGAAGAAGTTGCAAAGTATGTTAAACTTTACACTACATGCTCTCCCATCTTTACATGATTATTTCTGCTATTGAACTTTTCTCATGTGGATTATTTGTTGATTTTTCGTACATGTTCCTTTTCCTTTAGCTCTACTAAGTACTTAACCGGTTTCGTCCTCCGTCTGCCCCAAAAAAACCCGATTGTTTGTAAAACCGGATTCAGTCTTATTAGCATTGGTCAACACATTCTTTATGAAGATTATCATTTTATCTTTTAAGTCTTTATCAGATAGGTAAGTTTTCATTCTCCATATTCTACTCGTGCTTGAAAACATATATTAGCTGGAAAAAATGGACGGAAATTTTTTATCCAACCATAGATGCCTTGGGGATTTGCAGCTAAAAGCAATATGTTCCCATATGGTTATAGTGGTCAACCTTTTATGTGGTGGATATAAACCGCTCCAAAGATCGGTGAGGCTGCTCGATCTGTATGCGTTGAGTCTTATACTAAAGTTGTATGAGGACCGGCCTGTGAATACGTGATCAATAATCTTTAGTTTTGGTACCTGAATTTTATATTTTTATTTTTTTGAGAAATTTTTTTTAATCAGATCCAGCCTTTTTAAACCTTAAAATTCTTTTTATACCATTCTTATTACCACATGTAAATTCTTACGTATCCTTAAATTAAACAACAATATGTACTTTAAGTGTGTTTGAAAAATTCAATTGAGTTATATAATTAAATACACATTTATTTTTATATTAAATTAATATAATTATTTGTATATATAATATATTAACGTAAAATTATGTTAATTCGGTAATATTGTAAATGATTTTAAAAATTAAGCCAAATCAAAATTTAATCTATAAAATTATACAAAATTAAAGTTCATGTGTGATATCGCAAATTAAATCAAAATTTATTTATAATTGTGCTATCTATCCCTATTTAAATTCAACTCGAACTTGATTCATCAACATCTTTTAAATGTTAACTTTTATTTATAATACAACTAATTTTTTTTCAAAAAATTTTTAGGTAGACAAAAAAAAAAATTCAATGTCCTCTAGCAACAATAACAAAAGGGTGCCTAAGTGCAGGTAATCGGAATATTCATCATAAACATATTGACTGTGATCATTCCAATGACATACGCCAATAATGTAAAACAGACCAATAATGCAATGGACATAGATATCTACCAAATTTTTTCGGTGTAATATTTAATGTGTTGTTAATGCATAAATTTTTATGCACTGATAACAAATTACAATTAAATATCTCGTGAATAAATAAAATAAAAAATAATGAAAATTTTATTTGAACATAATTACAAATTAATTATAATTTATTTAAAAATCCTTCTACTGTGATTCGTTGGATTCATTTACCATCAAATGTTTTTTTTAAAGAATAAAATATTGGCAAAAGATAAGGGTTCTTTCTCCACGTTTATGCTTTTATCTTGTCCACACAGAATAAAATATCCCTAGGAATTCAACTTTGAGAAATGATTCTACCATATCATATTTTGAATATATATATATAATATGTAATAATTAGTTAATATGGTAAATATTTATTTTATAATAAATAATTTTTTAAAAATAATAATAATATCATTTGAACAATATTTTTTTTAATTTTAAAATAAGTAAAATTAGCTGTATGTAAGGCTTCTTGTTCCCAAAGATTCTTTCATTGTTTTTTTTTAAATAAATTATTATTTAAAATGAAATTGAGAGGAAGATATTAAAATTAATACTATTATTTAGTCTTGTGTCATTAATTGAAAATTTATTATAAACCATGTTTCTTTTATAAAATTATATTATTACGAATATAATTTTATATTTCTTTTTAACACTAAATATTTACATATGTTAATCCATATAACTCAATTTATATAGTTGAAAATATTCTTTTATCATACAGCCGTGCCGTCCATAATTTTAACCACATGACACAAAGTAATTGGTGGAAAATATCATATTTACCATTTCAAACTCAAATGAAACATGGGATTTTCTTTCTTTGACAAGTGTTTTTTTTTTTTTCACATTATTGGTTAAACTTCAATTTTGGTTTTTTATTTTTAAATTATATAAATATAGTTAAATTTTAATTTTGACACGTGTACAATATTTAAATTTAAGATTTAATCTTTATATTTTAATTTTTTATATAATTTGGTACATCAACATTTATAATGCTATTAGTTAACTGAAATATTTTATTCTAGTTAAAATGTTGATATGAATTTTTAAAATTGTTAATTTCATTAAAATTCTTTGTTAAATTTAGGTTCATTACAATACTATTTCTTTATCACATGATTATCAAACGAGTGCTTTTTAAATTTTAGAATGTCAAATAATTTTAATAATGATAATAATTGAACTTGAATTTTTAAATTTTAAAAAATAGAGGCACAAAATTCTTAAAAATTAAAATACAAGGACTAAATTTTAAATATACGAAGAGTACAAAAACTTAGAGCATATTATAACTTTTAAATTTTAACTATTAACTTAAAGCTAAACGTGGAAAATCATACTAGTTATATATATATATAACTCTTATATATGGCTAGAAATTAGTCTAGACAAGTTTTCACTTAATATAATTAAAAAATCATTAATATAAAATTAATATTTATTTTATTGATGTTTTAAATAATAAAAAGGGTTAACTAGGTAATAACTCAGATTATGAATTCAGCATATTTAAACACGTAAAATATTTCAATTTAATTACTAATAAAATTTAGCTTAATAAAACTTTAAAAATAATTATAAGCAGATTATGAGTGGTGAGTTTAATATTCTTTAAATAAAGTTTGATACTCGAGTTTTGTAAATGAAAAAATACAATATTAAGAGAATTTTATTTCTTATTTAAAAGTTTGACTCGATTAGACTATGAAATTAAGGCCTCAAAGAGAGAGAGAAAAATGTTAAGATGAATTTTGGTCCCCCAAACTTAGTAATTATGTCTAGTTTGGTACCTCTATTTTTTGTCAGCTTTGGTACTTGAACTTTAACAATTAAATTCATTCTAATCTTTAGAATTAAGTTCTGTCAAAATTTAATGATGTGACACTTTAAAATTATATCACATTATCATTTAAAAATTTTAAAAATTATTTTTCAAATAATTACGTGGTAGGATATCAAAATACTGCATAATCAAACTTTTACATTTTATAAGTTTAGGATAAAAATTGTTCTAATTGTTAAATTCAATTATCAAAATAGAAAACAAAAATACAAGACTAAAATCAACTTAGTTAACAAATTCAAGGGACAAAATTTCATTAACCCAAAAAAAATGGCAACTTGCGACACTTGGACTTAGACAAAGAAAAAAAAAACTTTGGAATCTTTGTAGCAAATTATAAATCCCAATAAACATCAAATCCCTCTGAAAAGTTTATAAAAGCATTTATACCCTTTTGTTTGTTTGTTTTTCTTTTTGAGTGTGCAAGAATTCCATTCAATTCTAACCCCCAAAAGATACAAAATTTAAGCCACGAAGCTTTGACCTTTATCGGGATTGGGTCACATATATATACACACTCATATTTGCATATTTATATATAATATGTACACTCGTATTTGCAGCATTTATTAGTGAGAAAATTTTGGTTTCTCTGTTCTTGGACACAAAAGAAAGGCAAAGAGAAAATGGAGTTGGTTCAAATTCAGAGAAGGTTGGTGGACTACACAAAATCCTTGTTTATGGAGGTAATCCCTAAAAAAACCCAACAAAAATCTCATTTTGGGTATATTTTGATTTTTGTTTCCTTTTTTTTTGGTAAAATATAGGGTTTCCTGGATGCTCAGTTCTTACAGCTTCAACAGCTTCAAGATGATAGTAACCCAGACTTTGTCTTCGAAGTTGTGTCCCTTTTCTTCGAGGATTTCGAGAAACTCCTCAATGAACTGACCATTGCTTTGTAATAAACTCACTGAGTTACTGTGTCAAAATTCTTCATTCATCCCTGCCATGGCTGCTGCTTTTTTTTTTATTTAAAGATTATTCATTTGTTTTTTTTTTACAGAGATCAGCCAAATGTGGATTTTAAAAAACTTGATAGCCACGTTCATCAATTGAAAGGTAGCAGTTCCAGGTAATTATAAAATTGCCCCTTTACTGTTTTACATTTTGTCTGAATATCTTTTTTTGTTTTCTTCAACAGTAGTTGAAAGTTGTAGCTTAAAGTTTGGTTAAATTCTGCTGTTAGTCCTTGTACTAGTATTAAGTTGTGGATTTAGTCCATATACTTTAATTTGGTCATTTTTAGTGGAATACATGTACTAAATGTCTAAATATTATAGCAAAATCTAGGGACTAAGGATTATCTAATTGGAGAACATGTACAAAATCTGCAACTTTAGTACAAAATTTAACTGCTAGTGTTTGGATTTGGACTGAATTTTTAAATTTTGAAAAGTATAAGGACTAAAATTGACTGAATAAAAGTACATGGACTAAATTGTTAACTTATAAAAAGTAAAAGGACTAATAAAAGAATTTGACCTCAAACTTTCACTGCAAAAAGATTGGGGTAACTCAAATAAAAAAGGTCTTAAAACCATTAACTTGATAGAGAAGAAACCATTAATATCTGTCCATTTTGATTCTTGCGAACAACTTGGTTGCCTTGTTCGAAATCAAACCAATCATGTAAGAACAAAGTTCGAGTCTACCAGCCTATTTCCCGATAAACCGTTCGTTTTTGCTATAATCTTCTCTTGAATTTGCGACTGAGAACCCCTTACCATCTTGGCCGCGATTGCTCGTTGTTTGTTTTTCTAAGAAGACTCAATGGTTCCTTGTGTGTGTTTTAAAACAGCATTGGTGCACAAAGGGTTAAAAATGCTTGCATTGCTTTCCGCAACTACTGTGATGTGCAGAACATTGAAGGGTGAGATTTTAGTTTCACTTCGAAAAGTATCTCGTTTTCTGTTCTTTTTTCTGATTGAAATTTACGGAAGCCCAAAACAGGTGCCTAACATGTCTGCAACAAGTGAAGCAAGAGTGTTACCTTGTGAAGAACAAGTTTGAAACTTTGTTCAGGGTTAGTACTTAAAAAGAACCCTGGTATTTTTTTATTTTTATTTTGCTTATTTGGTTCATTCATTCATGATGGGTTTTCGGTTTAAAATAATGAGTTTCTTTTGCTATTGCAGTTAGAGCAACAGATCATGGCATCCGGTGGGTCAGTTCCGACTATTGAATTGGGTTTTTAAGTAGCAAATAGTGTTTTGTAATGACATAAAATGAAGTTCTCTTCTTGTTCTTTAGCAGACTTTGAGCTTGAATTTGATGAATGAAGAGATTTGTTAAATATTTCGTTAGTTGAACAAGTCGAGTGCAGGTCTCCGTATTTCAACCGCTTTGATTTGATGTAATTTACGAGTTGAGTTTGGGTTTGATGAGCTTTAATGGCATCTTCATTTAACTCAGCTTTATTTGAAGCATATGATCTCCCTTGGGGCAGATTCTACAATGAACAGATTGAGCAAATACAGATAAATCCGCAACACTAACACAAAAACAAAACTCAAGTTCGTGATCTGAACCATTTTCAAGTTCGATTCGATGGTGTTCTCCACATTTTTTTCTGTTCATCATAGCTTCCTAAAACAGCAGATTGCTTTTCATCACCCAATCTATTGGCAAATAGGTCATAATAAGCCTTATGATCAACATTTTTCAATATTTTCACCTTGTTTCCTTGTTTTTTATCAATTAAAATCTGCCCGTCCCTCGATTCGAGACCTTCGGCAATGACTTTAATGGCCATTTCTTCTGTTTCAGGTTTCAGGTTGTGATGTTTTTCCGCCATTAATATTGCACCAAGGATCTCACCCAAGAATGTACCCTGCAATTAAATTCGATTCGGTTGTTACTTGTAGCACAAGAAATCAAGCATAAACTGAAATTTTCTTTTGAGCTCATTTAAAAACTTTACCATATGGTGATATCTCTTATGAGTTCGTTGCAATGCTTGTAGTCGGGACAACAAACGCTTGACAAACCGAACTTCGGGAGTCTTCCTCGTCAACTTTAGCCTCTCGAGTGTCTTTAGAAACCGACCAACTTTGCGTTGAATACTAAGCGGAACGAGTGTGATGTTTAGCCCTGATTCGAAGACCGTTTTCGCAGCGAATGGATCGAGAAACATATTGAATTCAGCATACTTGTTGGAAGCAATAGTGAAGACATTTCCTTTATCAAGGTGACTTCGGTTGATATGTCCTCCAAGAACATACACATTCTGCAATTACAGCAAGTAAAAAAAAAATCTTAATATCACTCGACATGGCATATTGATATTGAAAGAAGAGTCGAATCCGAGAAAACATCGAAAACCCAAGTACCTCGATCAATGAAGCTGTTCTTGTCTGAGTTATAATCTTGGCCAAACTAGTCAGAGGTCCATTTGTCAATATAGTAATTTTTGATCCATGATCCAAAGTTTTCAATGTTGAGTTCCAAATTTCCAATGCAAAAGGTTGTCTTAGTTCGGGATTATCAGTATCCCGAGGAGCTCCGAATTTTACTGAGTTTTCTGCAGTATACCTGCAGTTAAAACCGACATGTTTCAGTTCAGTTCCCGAAGCATTTTCCGACAAGAAATACAGTTAAAGAGCAACAAGGACATTGTACAACACCTTCTAGGACTTCGCGGTAATTCCCGAGCTAGCCCGTAAAGAGTATCTGAATCCAAGAATCCGCCGCTTCCATGCGGGATAGCCTTAGCATACTTACAGTCTCCAACAGGAGGGAAAACTACATCGGATTGATTCATTGCAAATACGTCTCCTAAACCAACCGGAATATCATCCCGACCCATCATGTGTAGTAAATCATAGACGATATCGATAGTTGCAGCATTAGCCCAACCGGTCGGAGTTACCAATATTGCCTGCATAAGGAGAAAGTCGAGCATATTAAACCATTCAAACCTGCTTTTTTGGAGAGCTCATAAGGCTTACTTCTTAGTTAAGCAAGTGAAACCGATGAAACCAAAACCCATTACCTTGATGTCGAGCACTTCAACAGGTACTTTGAGGAGATAAAATAGAGCCAGGAAATCTCCGGCACTCATGTCCATATCGAAAACAACTGGTTTCCCCTTTTTGTTTCGAAAATCCGGTTTGTAATAAACTTCTCTGTAATACGGGAACTCGGTCATAAGATTGAACCGCCCTGTATGCTCCAGATTATTTAGAACCTACACATACCAGGCTCAAACAATGTTCAAGACACATCATACATAAATATCAGACATTCAATGAAAATTTTGTAAGAACTTACATCGAGAAAACTTATGTAAAATTCCCGGTCGAGTTTGCTGCTAACATCCTTATTCGGTTTTGCCTTTGTCGCAACGAGAACATGAACTGCATCCAGACCAGTTACCTCCATTGTGTAACCATCCTTGCATTTCCCTTTTCCATCCTCGACGAAGCAAAACGGGTCTCGAAGATCTGTCTGGACATGGCCGCTATGCACTCCGCCTTTTGTTAGATTAAACTTCGGAATTTTTCGGCCATCAAAGAAGGGATTAGAACCATCAGATATTCCGTAAGGCTCGTTCGAAGTAACTACGGTTATGTTCATGTATTCCATTTCTGCAAATTCATTCTCCCCATTATTCTTGTGCGAATTACGCATAATCGAGACTGCTACACCGGACGTGAATGAATCCCACATGAAATAACTCTGCAAAACATCGTAACACAACGGTTAGTGACATAAGACTAACGGCATTAGCATTTTGCAGGGTACATACCGTGTAGAATTGGTCATCGAACCAAGTATCACGAGCCATTTTCAAGGACCGAAAGCAGTATTCTGCCTCATAAGTGCCCTGCCTCTCCTCGAATGCCTTGAAGAACTCCTCGGTTATTTGGATCGTATTCGTTGCGTCCAAGGGAACAAGTGTTACCGGTATACCTGAATGAAGCACTTGATATGCTGCAAAAGGATCTCCAAAGATATTGAACTCGGCATATGGATTACTATTGTAATCCGTAAACAGATTACCACGGTCTCCGCACTGTCGAGGCTGGCAAGACGACGTACCATTCTCGGGACAACAACCCGTCGGGTTTTCGGACCGCACCCCACCACCCATCACATATATATGCTCAACATTTCTCTTTAAATGTGGATTATTCATAAGAAAAATAGCAAAATTTGTATGAGCTCCAGTAAGAATCACATTAGTAGGACCAGCAGATATTGTATCAATCATCACTCGCTGTGCAGTAAGCTGTTGAAGAGGAACATATCTTCGACTACCCCATGGAAGCAACTCTTTTCGAAGACCGTAATTCGTGTCGATATCTAACCGTCCACCGAGTCCTACCGGAATTGCTTGCCTATATCGACAACCTCCGTACGTTGTCATTCCCTGTTAAATCAAATTACAAAACAACATGTATATAAGAACAACTCGAACCAACACATAAACCAAAACTCGAACCGCCGAGTACCTGTTCGATAATCGGAAGATAACCGCCAACATTCGGTTGTATCGTACCATTTTCCATAATCCCACCTTCTCCTCCTATTCCAACAGGTATATCATCACGGTCCATCATATAAAGTATATCATAAATTTGATTCACTGCATGACCAGCATCAGTCCATGCATTTGTACTGATAGTGATTCCCTGCAATCACAAATGATGAACCATTCATTTAATTTTTAAGTTGTTACAATTTTTCTTTATATAGCTTACCTCCAAACGAAATTCCGATCTGTTAAGCTTCAACAGGTACAATAACGCGAAGAAATCATCGGTATCAGCATCGTTATCCAACAGAATCCGATGAGGCTCGGCTTCGACAGAGTAAAGACTTGTTCCAATGATCAAAACTATAACCATCCATGAATTTCTCAGTTGCCTTGACATTTTCATAGCTAAAATAAGAAAGAAAATTCTTTCAGACAAGTGATCAAACAAGTGTTACATCAATGTCTGAAACTATAAAACTCAAAAGAAATTATAAAATAAATATATGCAGTTTCAAAATAAACTAGGGGGAGTTTTTGAATGATAAATGTTCTGAAAATTAATGGAGGTTTTATTGGTCAGAAACAAGAGACAAATGAGATGAAACTATGCCTTCTCTAAGAGTACTGCATCAGAGTCTTATAACTTTTCAAATACGGAAATTATAAATAAAAAATAAAAACATGGAAAAGTTGGAAATTTTATAATGTTTGAAAGTCAAGCACCTCACCTCACCTATACATATGGGTAACTAAAAACTCATGTTATATTAATTTGATTAGCCTTAATGCATCATCATTTACATTAAAAAAGTACTTGAATTATTTTTTGGTTGGAGGGCTGAATATGAATTATAACTTTTTGAGAGATAAAATTTTAATTCTGGCATCGTATTAGTGTAAATTTTTACAATTTTTTAAGGGATTAAATTATAAACTTTTCAATTTTGAAAAAGACATAATTGAATTTTAAATTTTAGAAGGAGTCAGAAATACAATCTTACCATTATATTAACTTAAAATTTTGTAATTTCTAAAAGGACTAATGAGGCAAGCTTCCCCATGTGGTACACAAAAGTTATACATTTTGGTACAAAAATTAACAATATTAATTTTTTAATATTTAATTCGGTTTTTATAATTGATAAGATGGAAATTCTTAATTAATTAATAATATTAATAATTAAATTTCATTAAATCAACTTTAATAGTCGAAAAGAGCACAATCATCAAACTATATTTAAGAAATTAAACACAAAAATTAAATAATTCACAATTAGCATTAAATTTATTCAATTAACTTTAATGAAATCAATCATAAAACCTAAATTAAATACTAAAAGTTAATATTATTACCTTTGATACTAAAATGTATAACTTTTGTTAAATAAATGTATCACGTTAGACAAAAAAATACAAATTATCAAACTCGAGTATAAAAAATATAATAAATTTGAAAGAGTCATTTAAATAGTTAATAATATGTTGTAGGTGAGATAAAATAAACATTGAAAAAAAATAATGAAACAACCATTGCTTTTTTATGGTTGATCCTTAGACTTATGCTTTGACTTTTTGGGGGTCTTCATTTTCATTTGCTCAATTGGGTATTTTCTTAGTTAAACATATGGTTATATTCCATTACTAGTCCTTATATTTTATACAAGTTATGGATTTAATTTTTATATTTTAATTCGATCATTTTTAATCCTTATGCTTTTTTGAATTTTGAAATTCTAGTCTTGACCAAATATATTATCACATGTATAATGTGATGTTAGTTTATTATTCTACATATTACTAAAAAAATTCCAATAAATGTATTTAATTGATGTAATATTGAAATTTCAAAATTTAAAAAGTATAGAAACTAAATTCATAATTTATGCATAATACAGGGACTAATAACGAAATTTGTGTAATGGTTGAATTGGACATGTTTTGGCAGGTAAGGGAACAGGTAACTTATTCGGACTTTGTTTCTTATTTTCTTTATTTTGGATCAGTAGACTTTGTTTCTTTTGAGACATCTTCAATATGACTTGCCGTGTTTGATGCAAAAAGTACAATGAAAACAAAGTGAAAATGTCATGGACTGGAACCCAAAAAGGAAAAATCAGACCAATAATTCACATACAATTATCAAAATGTAAGACTGATGTGGAAAAATTTTAAGGAGCAAATTGAAAAATTATCAAATTCAAAAGCTAAATATTACTTTATCCCTAAAATCAAACCCATTTTGAACATGAATTCAAATCTAAAAGGAACTTCGAAAATTTTGTTTAACATGCATGTCGACCAATGAAATGATAAATACATACATATATATATATTCAGTTAATAATAATCTGGAGTCAATTTCAGAAAAAAAAATTTAATTATATTTATAATAATATAACTCTCGTTTGGTAATTAGTTTTCAAAGGGGTATCCCACTAACGGAAAGATATTGTTTCACAGCCATTAAATGAGAATTGCCTTTATAGGCCTTAAGGAGAGAAATAGTCCCACATCGATTGTGGAACTTGAAAAGTGCATTGCTTTTATATATTTTAACTATGCATAATTAGGGAGGGTAGGAATATGCTTTTTGCTTTAATAACAAAAATTTAAAGCCTTTACGTGAGTTAAAGGAGCTTTCCTTTTACCACTAGTTCTATTTCTTTAATCTTTGGTCAAACTCAAAACATCCTCTCTTTTATATTTTATTCTCAATATGATGTGTTTGGATAGGGTTTATGCTGACCTTAGTTCCAATTTTTAAAATTATTTAATGTTAAAACCTGTTTTGATTATTGTTGTCTAATATATAAATATTTTTTTTTTATTTTTGGTGCTTAAAATACAAACTTTACCTAATTATTTAATTTATTTTAAATCTTATTAAAAATAGTTTCTCTTGATATATAATAAGTATTTACATACTTTCTTTAAATCAACTGTAAATTTTTAAATTCATCTAATTAAAATAAAGGATATTATACATTTAATTACGTTTAAACACTTTTTAAGTACTGGCAATTAAATATTAGTATAATTGACATAGTTGTTGTTGCAAAAATTTTAAGATTATAAATTTAAACTCAATTAAATGAATAATATCTCTTATTTTAATTAGATGGATTTAAAAATTTGCTGATGATTTAAAATAAAAGTACATGATTAAGATAAGAAGTGATTAGTCACTAAACTATGTACTTAGTGGCATTAACTTAATTACACCATCTCCACCAAGAAAAGAATAGATTCAACAAAAATGTGCCAGAAAAATCATAAAACTTCCAATTATTTAAGCATTGGAATGCATTAGATAATCTAAATTCCAACACCATTTTTTTTATCAAATAAGTTTAACACTTCAATGATTTTTAATATGTTAAAACCAAAATAGGGGCAAATACAAAAATAGAAAAGATCTAAATGATTGAATTATAAATTAATAAAAACGAATTATTTCTTTCTTTCAAAAATCATAAAATCATAAATTTATATATGATAAATATCTCAATAATTTATAATTAAAAAAATTTCATATTCACCCTAGTCAAAACTCTTCTTTTTTTTAAAAAATCTATTATTTAAAAAAAAAAGGAAAAAGAAAACTTGGAAAGGAAGTTAGAATTAGATGCATTGAAAAATGAAGCAATTGATAAAACGCTATTAATGATCAATTTTTTTTTTCAAAGCACGAGCAAGCGTGACTTTTAAGAAGAAAAGGGGGATTCATTAAGTTGACCAAAATTAAAATATATACTTACAACAAAAAAAATTAAAATATATACATTTTTCTAAAGATTTATTATAATAAAATGATGAAATCACCATTGATAATCTCACGCAAAGCTTCAAAGGTCAAAATACAAATTAATTATAAGATTTTGAAAATTTACAAATTGTTGATAAAGTACATAGATAATTTAGGTTTTTTTTTTCAAAGTTTTCCACTGTTTTATAATGAAACATTGTTGATATAAAATTAAGAAAGTATAATGATAAATTTAACTCTTAACGTTTATATTTTTTATTGATCTAAGTCTCTTTTTTAGTTAAATTTAACTTTTAACTTTTTAAAAAGAGTTGGATTATTGTTTTTAAACAAAAATACGGATTAAAACATTAAATTTTTAAACATGGCAGCCCGCATGACAATCCACGCGTGTTTCATGTTTTATTTTATTTTATGAACTTGTGTTTAAATCATTTTGGAATTTTGGTTAAGTAAGTTCGAGTTATTGATTTTTTATAATCAAATTAAATTAAGTCAAGTCTGCATTCAAATAAGTGGGATCAAAATTTCAAATTCAAGTCAAAACTGATTGTCTTCAACTTATCTATTCAGATCAAAATTTTAAATTAACACGGTTTTCAGAATCAGACTGGTTTATATACTAAATTTCAATCCAATAATTCGTTTGATTTTAATTAAATAAATTGTTAAAAATTTCATAAAAATAGCAAATAAATATATGCATTAAAAATTATAAAATCTAGTGTAATTAATTTAAAATTATTCTCAATCCAATTAATTCAACTCATTTATACGAATCAATATTATTTTTAATCCAATCTTGATCCAATCTCACCACTTGTGGAAGAATCTTGAATCTAATTAAAGCTTTCATCTAAATGACATTAATGGCCGTATTCATTATTTTAATTCTATATTTATAATATAGGGCTCGTTTGTCTTTAATTTATTTTCATTTAATATATATATATTTATTTATTCCTACTTTTTGTTTATCCTTTGTGATGAATGAATATCTGAGATAATGAAATTAGTCAAAACGATGGGGCCAAAAATTAAAGATTTATAAACGTGTAATTATTAATTAATATTTCCAACTTTGATTATTAGTATTGGTGCAATTATTCAAATGGTCCAGCCCAAGGTTTGGGACCGAATTAGACTGCTAATCATATTATAGTGTAAATGAACCCAACTCAAATAATAACAAACTTAAATTTCCTTCCAAATAAAGGTATCATTTTACCACAAATGTTATGTGAAGGCATGAATTCAAATTCTACTAAATTTTTTTGATAAGTGAAAATATTACAATTCGTGCACAAAGGCTCGTAACCAAAGTCACAAAGGCTCGTAACCAAAGCACATAGAATAGCCTGAAATAATTATTTTATTAAATTGGGGTTGCTTAATCTACCAAGACTGGCTCAAGTCTTTGAACATTGTGAAAAGTCGTCTAGTGATCCAGTACAACACTCCAGTAAATTATAATTATCAGGGTAATTTTGTAATTCTAAAGATAAGAATAAGATTATTGAAAATTTAAATTCCTTAGGACTCTATTTTGTAGAAAAGCTTGGATCTAAGTCGTTGATATAATTTAATTTGTATTATTAGATTTAAAAAAGCTCAAGTATAAATAAAAGTCTTCTCCCACCTCATCTGTATTTTTCAATACTGTAATCATTTTTACTCAATAATCAAATTGAGAGCATTTACTCAAGCTTTGCTTTCTTGTGCTTTATTTCACACGATAAAGTGTTGAAAAAAAATTAATCAACTTAAAATTAATATTTTCAACAACTTAATTTGCTAAACACATTTGACATCCCTCAATGAAAACTATAGATATAATATTTTTCTATAAATAAAGTATAGAAAATAATAAATAGATAGGAACCTACTTATCACTTAATAGAGAATAAATTCAATAATTTTTTAATTTTATTTCATTTAAGATTATATTATCCTTTAACAAACAATCTATTTAATATTTAATTTTAAATAAAATACCAAATATATTTTATAATTCAATACCCATTTTTTTAACATTTATTTTTTCAACACTTAATTTTAAACTCTATTTAAAAATCTTCAGTTTTCGAGAATTCAAGCTGATTTAAGTAAATTTGAAATAAATTTACCGGTTAAGGCCTACCAAAGTTAGTTGCTTTTTAAGTGTCTTGGCATTTTTGAAACGAATTTACCGCCTAAAACTACGCGATTTGCTAGGTTAAAGTATAAGCCTGTGACAAAGGCGCTCTCCCGGTTTACTAGGCTAAAGGTCTAGGCTTATGACAACACTGCTGCTTGTGGCTCTTAAGCAAAGGCGAGGACACAGTTTCCACCGAAGATAATACTAGACCTATTATCAACTCTCTACAGAGAACTACGTTTCACAGACTTTTCCCCAAACTATTAAAACCCCAGTCAACAAAAATCATATGCGAAAGTGCATATCCGAATGAGACCATGAATAAATCATTCATCATAATGATTAATCATGTTAAAAAAAAAAGGCAGCTTGAGAGTCAAATTTTAGCTTAAAAAAAGACATTGCTGCTTATCACAATGGAAATCAGGATACAATTGTACTGCAACAAGTTTTTTGCTCAAATGCAAAACCCGTCCTTTTCATTTTAAAAATTTTATTTCTCAAGCATGGAAATCTCAAATAATGTTCGTTGCCATTGCCAAAATATCACTCACTCCAAAGGACAAGCTTTCTCAAATGCTTGTTGCTGTTTGCGACATAAATCAAACTCGTTTGTATGGTAATACATGCATCCTACGTATCCTTCCATCGGGTCTTTGCATCTCTGGTAAAGCTCTTTTAGCCTGCACACTCAAAAACATTACATTATGATTATGAAAAGAAATACAAAAAGTGTAAAGTATTGAAGCTATGTTACCCCTATTCTTCGTTTTCTTTAAAACACTCATTTTTGACATTTATATTGAATGCATATTTAGACATGAGGACGAGAACGGTTCTTCAAATTTTGAGTGCACTCATGTTGGTATCCAATGATACATAGAATGTAGCACATTTTCATGGGGAACTGAACATCACCATATGTATACACACATATATTTATGTACACATACACATACACACATCTATATATGCATATCGTGTGTATTCAATTTTTTAACTCCAAAGTAGCCCATATATATATGTACGATTTTGATAGTGGAACTCAAACCATCAATATATAAGATGGTTACCATTACAGATTATTCAAGCAGATTGAGCAGACAATATAGAAAAAATACGAAAATGTGGCTGAGGTAGATTCCAATAAACCCAATCCGAAACCGACTTTGAATCTACACATTTTAGACTGTTTTCCGTTAACATTATTAATCAATTTTTACTTGTTTGCTCCAATGCAAAGGTACAAGGATTAAACTGGTACTCAGTTCTATGATGCAAAAACCAAAGTTACACTTTGGAGTAAAATATAGGGACTGGTTAGATGCTTTAACCAAATGGTATTCGGTATCTTACTAACAAAGAGAAGGCTAAAACCTAATAAAAAACATGGTTTACATTAAGCAAATCTAAAACTAATAAGCTCATCCAAATGTTAAACAAATCAAAACCGCAATAGAGGTTCATTTCTAAATTTGATCATGTGTATTTGCATAAATTTGTCATATTTTAGTAATTTTTTTCAATGACATATCCAAAACCACCCGGCCTACTCATTTCTCCGGCTGCCAACCGGCAAGGACTGATCCCTGTTTTCTCTAGCCAAACTTTCACATTATAGAACCTATGTTGCTTCCACTTTGTATTTCTTTAAAGTAATGATATCTGATTTTCATGCCTGATACAAGGATATAGAGATATGACCTATGTTCCTCGGACTTGAGTGTGAGTGTCAAAGAAAGGTATGTATCTGACATGGGTATGGCGAGTTTTTATAAGTTTTTCCATGTATTTGAAGGTACTTAATGAAAAATGAAGAATTCGAGCAACACAGGATATCACCTTCAACAATCCTCGAAATACATTGAAAAAACTTTGAAATTTCTAACTACGCACATAATCTAACTATACACATATTAGATTTAATATCATTCCCTAAATTTCAACTTTTTAAAACCCAAAAACAGGTAAAAATACTATGGAGGCCCTTATACTAAAAGTCAAATTGCATTTTTCCCCCAATATTCAAAAAATGGGCAAACTGATCCCTATACATTAGATCAAAAAGCACATTGATGGTTTCTATTAAAAATTTCATCCATTTATACTATTGACAATATTGACAGAATAATCACATAGTGACACTTGGCGTTATCTCATGGTGACATAGGAGAACCAGTTTTTTACTGCAAAAATTGATAGAATTTTTAACAAAAAGACCAATTTGCCTTTTGATAAATATACAGGAGTAATTTATTATTTTTTGAGCAAAGGGGCAAAATGCAATCTGACTACTAGCATAGGAGTCTCTATGATACTTTTACCCCAAAAACCCTAATTATCAATCCCATACGAATTCCTTATCAATTCCAACCCAATTCATATGGAACAAAATCCAGCAAAAAGGAAATCAACAATAACAACAAAGAAATTGAAATAAAAGAGGTAAATACTGAAAAATAAAAATGCTTACAGTCCAAGGGCACAACGAGTAGCTTGGCGGCCCTTATCGAGACATTTCTCAGGGTTCGGATCCTTCTTCTTACACTTAAGGAACTCCACGTTTTCGGACATGCAATTAATTTCGATGTGCTTAGCGGCCGCCATTAGAACCGACGATGTCGGGATCGGTTCACCCGCCGCATCAACCACGTTCGCCATTTCCTAAGAAAGATCGCTTCTTTCTGTACCAATCAAAAAAGTACCCAAAGTAAAATAATCCAAACTCCATTAAAATAAAAGTCGTTAATTCAATACAATTAAGATTGTGACTAATCTTTTACCTTAATCAATCAATGGGTTTTGTTTTAAACTGAAAGAGAAGATTGGGATTTGAGAGAGAAATTGGGAGTTCTTTTTGGTTAGGTATTGATACTTTCGGTGAAGACGGGTTGTAATACTTTGATAAAATTCTACTATTAGTCCCTATATTATGTTGAGTTTCGACTTTCATTCTTTACTCTAATTTTCAATTTTAGTTTTTTCGGTAACCAGACCTCTTTAGTCCCTCTTAATTTTTATATTGAGCAAATTGATTCTTATCAATTTAATATTTTTTAATTTGGAAAGTGAGTAATTAAGGATAATTAGCATGAGCTAACGTTTTCTATCAATTGTACATTATTTTGATTGGTACGATAATAAATTTAGCTCTCAAAATTTAGACATTTTATCAATGTGGTCTTAATTTAACAAATTTAGCCTGTAATATTTGTGTAAATGTGTAAATGTTTAGACTAAATTTATTAATTTTTTTTAAAATCAAGACCAAATTGATAAAATATATAAACATTAAGGTTATAATTTTTGTTATACCAATTAAAATTATGTACACACTAATTATTGTCCTTGGTTGCTTAAAAAGTGACAGGAATTAGGACCTTCGATTTTTTCTAAGTGGGGCTAATTTATTCTATTTCAAAATTGAGAGGAACTGTAAAAATAATTTTACCCTTTTTAAATTTTAACTCTTAATCCAAATAATGATAAAGTACCTTACACTCTCAATAGAATAAGAAAAGGGTAATCCCAAATTCCGAAAAATAGAGTTAAAAGGAAAAATGATTAAATCCACAAAGCAAATTTTGACCTTAATCTTTTCTGCAATGAAGGGTATTTACGTCTTTACATCATTTCAATTTGTCCCCAATGGCCAAAAACCCTGGTGGCTTTCTTCAATTTCATTGCTTTGTCTTCAGCTAATTTCAAGACAAGTGATTCCGCCACATAATTCAAAGGTAAGTTTTCAAATCCTTTTGTTTTGATTTAATGGCTATAATCACTTCTTTATTAATATGTGTGTATTTCTCTATGGTTCATGTGATGGAGTAAAGCACTGAGTTTGCTGAAATTTACAGAGATTTTCCATCTGATTTTAAGTGTAGAAAATGGAATTTGAATTTACGCAAAAAAGAAAAAAGTGTTTCCTTTTCCTTGCATTGGGGTTATGGTTCTTTATATTTTACTTGCAATGGGTTTTTAGATATATGTTCTTAATCGTTGCCAAAAAGAACCCAGTTTTTCTTCTGAAATGGCTCCCATCAACGATCAACATAGAAATTTTAGGGTTTTGGGGTGGTTTTGGAACTCGGAATATAATGAAGAAAGGCCCCAAGCACTTTACGGTTTTATTTTTACAAAAGGTGGCTTGTAGGTTTAACTCTTTACATATACATCATGGCGGATACTCGTCGTTTTAGGACTTGGGTGCTAGACTTGTAAATCTACAGGATTAGTGATGGATTACCAATTAAGTGATTAATATTTGTGATTGATTACCGATTAGGGTGATTAATGTCTATGTTACAAGACTCCGGTTTGTTTTTCTTTCAAAAAAGTCGTCATAGCCGAACCTCATAGTTTAGGGAATAGGGTGCTACACTTGAAAACCTACGGAATTGGTGATTGATTACAGTTTGAGTAATCAATATTTGCGATTGATTACACAATTCGGGTTTGCTTTTCTTTCAAAAAAGTTATATGTCATAGCCGAACCTCATAGTTTTCGGACTAGAGTGTTACACTTGTGAACCTACGGAATTGATGATTGATTACCAGTTGGGATGATTAATGTCTGTGTTACTTGACTCGGGTTTGTTTTTCTTTTGAAAAGGATACATGTCATAGCGGAACCTCGTAGTTTTGGGACTAGGGTTACACTTGTAAAACTACAGAATTGATGATTGATTACCAATTGGAGTGATTAATGTCTATGCTACTCAGACTCGGATTTGTTCTCTCTACTGATATGTTCATTCTTTTTCTTTTTTCTTTTTTTTTATATCATGTATGTCCAGAAATGGGTGACAAAAAGAAAAAGACTTTCATGTTCATTCGTCTTGTCTCGGCTGCTGGAACTGGTTTCTTCTATGTGAAGAGGAAAAGTGCTAAGAAAGTGGCTGAGAAACTCGAGTTCCGCAAGTACGATCCTCGTGTAAATCGCCATGTTCTTTTCACTGAACAAAAAATGAAATAAAGGTTGAAGCTGGTATGTAGCAGCTATTGAAATCAATGTTACTCCTAGGTTCTGTTTCTCGTTGACAATATCAAATTTTGCAAAAGCTTTGAATAAATTGACGTGTGTTTCTACTTGCATTGTTTCTCCATTATTTACCCTCCCTTTTCAACTCCAAAGAAAACCGAAAACCGAATCAAACCGAAATGTTTGATTCAGTTTTCATATTTCAATATATGATTTGCAACAGTAGCTGATACATGTTTCTCTCTGTTACCACTTTTTTCTATACCATGTATTTATGCTATGTAGCAATCAATACTTGGTTCTTCTCACCATTACAATTTACATGATTGGTAACTGAATTAATTTAATGGTAAACTTTAGAAATAGTCACTCAACTATACTTGAGTTCCTGTTTTAGTTACTCAATTTTAATAATTTTTAATTTAAACAGTAAAATCTGAATTCGTTCTTATTTAATTGATAAATTATATTGGTAGCCATCTAATTATTAGTAAATTAAAAATAATTTAATTTTTAAGTAACATACTTGAATTTAAAATTTAAACTATGTAAACAAAATATTTTCAAAATAGATTAATAAAAATTAAACTTTAAAAAACAATTTAAAACAAGTTTTCATTAAAATTAAGATTAAATTAATAGAATATGTAAGTATTAAGGACTAAATGTGTTTAATATATCAGTTAAAAAATTTTCTGTTATCAATTTAAAATGACCAAAGAACAAATTTAAAGGTTAAAAAAAAATTATTTGCAAAAAAGAAACGTAAACATAGTTAAGCGACCATTTATATAATTTACCTTTAATTAAATCCCTCTATTATTAAAAAAAAGTAACACAGTTAAATTTACTGTTTAAAAATAGCATAATTAAACAAAAAAATTTATTTGCAAAACCATAAAAACTTTAAAAATAATAACTCCATAAAAAAGAGATGATATTTTTTAGACATTTACTAATCTATCTAATCTTGTTTTTGAAGGACTATCTATATTTAATAATAAAAGGATCAATTTGATTAAATCTCAATAATAAAAGGACCTACTTAGTAAATCAAAATTGTAGAAATTTGGAATTTCAAAGGATTTTATATTCATATTTCTAAGGCATTAACAATATCCTCCACATCAATTTACTTCTTTTCCCTTATATAAATAAACTAATCATGTGAATGTTGACATATTATAAGTTCCTAATAATTTTCATAATTGAGGATAAAATTTTGATTTTTACTATTAAATGCCATAGTTTGATTAAATAAAACACACATGGCCAATATATCTTTACGACCAAGATATGGTAAACAATCCCCCAACATTGCCACAAATCCATGACAGGAACATGCTTCTACCATAGCAAAGCTTAATAATGACCTGCTTTTTGCCTCAACTGCATTGCAGTCGAGCCCAGCCAGGCGACCATTTATCCGCCATTAATGCAACGCGATCTATCTCATAAGTAAGCTCTTCAACAAAGCCTGTCAAATAAAAAATATATAACGGCCATCATCGAGCCTTGAAAGGCTGCAATCATCAATCAATCTCCATACAGAACCTGAATGAAAGGGTAAAATTTTCGATCCTATAATACTCTGAACAATAAAAATGAGTTCTTGATTAGATAAAAGAACTTCAGAGCTTATAGATCGAGGGAATATGATGAATCAGATTAAGTTGCTTCGGTCATTGGAGACATCAAAACTATCAACCTTAGGCTAGCTATGGAGCTTTGGCAACATGTTCCGGCTGGGGTGAATGAAGTTCTGTTCCTGTGGGGTTTATTTCTTTGCCCTGACTGCCATTTGTACACTCTACGGCGGATTCAAGCTTACTAACATCACGAGTCATTTCCAGAGAGTCTTCTGAAGAGATAGCTGTTTCATTTTCAGAACTATTCTGATTCAACTGATCAGATTCTACCTTAGTAGGAGATGCCGCAGATAATTCTAATTGATTGCTAGAGGGCACAACAATAGGGTCAGTGCCATCTCCCTTAGCCTCCTTGCCACTCTCAGTGATTGTGGTTTCGCAAGAAAGCTGGCTGGAATCTGGAATGTTATCAGGGCCCGTAGCAGCCACTGATTTCTCCTCTGACTTGCTTGCATCTGCTTCTGACCGGGACTGTTCAATACTCTTGTCTTGTGAGATATCAGAAACAGGAACTGCTGTTTCAAAAGGTTGCATAGCTGTCTCGGACGATGATGCTTCTGAGGGCTTAACTTCTTTATCACAAACTTCAACACAATCACTCTTAGCACTTTCACCTGTTCGAGGCAGTTCCGTTGGACTGGGAGACGGGTCTTGAACTCCAGAACCTGTTTGATCACCGCCAGAAGCAGAAGTTCCTTTAGACACATCTTGCTTGCCACCGGCATTCTGAGGGCATGTAATATCAACCTCCCTATTACTCTCTGTAATTAAATTTTCATCTGGAACCTGTCCTGAACTTGCAACATTCTCTGAGCCAGTATGGGTCTTGCATTCAGCTTTCAAAGAATCAGCCCCCTGAACAGAGGCCTCGACCACAAGAGTTGCATTTTTTTCCGGTTCTTTAGCATCAGCTTCAGTAACAGATAGCTTTTTACTTTCTTCTTTGGGAACATCACAAGCTGGAGCAGCTTTTTCACGAGCTGGTGTGCAGACAGCTGATTTACCATCTAAACTTTTTTCATCTGACACATCCGGTGTCTGGTTCAATAAGGGTGCGGGTGCAGTAGGAGTATTCCTGCCCTCACTCCCAGAAGTTTCACCAGCTTTGGTTTTTGATGAGGTTTCAGAGAAAATTTCCTTCATCACTCGGGCAACATCATTAACATCAGCAGTCTGTATTCGACTATATGCTGGAATTGCACTAGTCACTTTTCTCTTTGAATCATGACCAACAGAAGCACCCGGAGAAAGAACTTCAGGTGCATGTACGGGAGTGACATTTTCCAGTTCATGAGGACCAGAATCTTGATTGCTCTTCCCTGTAATAGCTTTATTGACCAAATATTCCCTTGATTTATTCGAGGGCAGCGAATTTACTTTCAAGTCTTGGCCAGATGAAGCATCAGGAATAGCAGGTCTCCTTCCTCTACGCCTAGGTGCTTCTGTCCTGTTCGTGTTCTTGGGACCTGGCCTTTTGCTTTGAACAGATTCAGCAGGACTAGAAGCAGCAGACTGTGGTGCTGAAGAAACAGAAGCATTAGTTGGAAAAGGCAGAGAGCTCGAAGCAGTCTTTGCACCAGGACTAGGAATGGTTTTATTGCCACCTTCTAAAGGATTTGATGAAGGCAAATTATCTGTCATAGCACTAGCAACTGAAGATGTTTTCACAGTTGACATTGTTGTATAAGCTTTATGTGCTGCAATCTGGTTCTTTACCAATTCAACTGCGGTCTGACTTGATACAGGTATAACAGGTGAAACTTCTGCAATCACAGAAACCTTGTCACGAGCATCAGCATTTTGAATTTGTCCCACAGCAGGCCCTGCAAAAGTCTCTCATACTGAGTATATAGTACAATATCCATTCGACTATTATTAAAGGATCCATTTCATCCAAATTCTTACCAAGAGTTACGGCATTAGCATTAGGTACTTCCAGTGAGCTCTCTGATCGCCTGCTTTGAGATAAATTGTCATGTTCAGCAGAATGTTGATTATGACCAGTTACTACAGCAGGTGCATTAGTTCCCTGTGCTTGCTCTTGAATAACCTTTGTTGGGGAAGGAGCATCGTATTCTTGATTGCTTCTGATTGGAATGACTTTATTTGGTGATGCAGCTGCAGATTGATCCTGTGCTTGAGTATTCAATTTTGAATCCTGACCAACCAAAACATCCTGAGCGGCAGCTGATATTTGTGCCGGTTTCTTTCCTGTACGCCGAGGTGTCCCTACCCCACTCTGAGCCTTACGGCCTTGGCCTTTACCTTGGACAGGTATTGTAGGGCATGGAGCTGATTGAGCAATTGGAGCACCAGAAGTAGTAAGTGACTGAGAGTTCAAACTAACCCCTGCATCAGAAGGATGATTGGTTACACTAGTACTATCCATACCAGGAGAAATGGGTAACGGATTGTTGCACTTGGTCATGGGAACATTGGAGACACTGGGAACAATTCCACTTATAGCAACAGCTTGATTATCAGGTGGATTAACTAATTTAATTTGAGATTGCTCATTTGGTTCTGGACCTGGACTAGCTAAACCATCAGCAGCAGGGATGGACGCAGGCTCTTGTTTCTTTGCCCTTCGACGAGGTGCTTGTCCACCACTTTGAGCCTTTTGACCTTGTCCTTTTAATTGCACTGGTGAAGAGAACCCAGGTGGGCTAGATTCAACAGGTGTAATAGAAACAGAAGGTATTCTTGGCTGCAAGTTCGGAGAAACTCCTGAAGTATTAGGAGGATCAGGAGCAGTAGATACTGATGAGCTAGAGCCTGCTGCTTTTTGTAACCCAACATCTACTTTACTGGTCTCAGAAGGTGTTGAAAACACTGGCGTAGAGGGAGATTTCTCTACTGGTACTCTTCTTGGCCTTCCACGTCCCCGTTTAGGTGGTGGTGCAGCATCTTTGTTCTGCTGCAGTGGCTGATGTGCAGGCTCCACCGCAGGTGGTTGTGGTAGTGGAGGAAGTGGAGCTGGAGATTCTGTGTTACTGACTGTCCCCCTTGAAGCATCTTTTGGCATGTTCCTCTCAACAGCTTCTTCATTCGGTTTGGGGGATTCAGGTGAGTCAACTTGACACATTTTTTCAAACTGCTCCTCTGTCCATTGCTCTTCATATGAGCGCACCTAATACAGCAATAATTTAAGATTGACAAAATGCAATTTCACTTGATTAAAGAGGCAACGGCAGCAACAGGCAAAGCCATAAATATTAGAGAGAGAACAAACCTCTCTTTGTCTTTTTCCCCTCCCATATTGCTGCGTATCAAGACTGCCAAGAGATCCACCTTTCCGTTTTGACCCAATATTATTATTAGGCTGTAACTGAGTCTTTGGTGTATCATACAATTTCATTGCTTCATAAAATTCTTTCAAGTCATCATCTGTAACAAGGCGAGGTGGTAATGGTGGTAGAGGCTTAGAGCTATCCATCTCTGATCCACATACCAACTTTTTCCACTTTGCCTGCATGTTTTAAGGGAAAAAAAAGGCATCAAAATAGAAGTAAACACAACAGGCCAAGCACGTTTATGCTGCACATGAGCAATGGAGAAACTTCCTGTCTAAGAGACTTGGATGCATACCGTCTCTTCTTCCCGCCTTTGTGTATCAACCGACTCAAACACATCAATCTCAGACTCACTGTATCACAGAGACATGTAATATATGTTAATACCAAAATCATGTCATTAACTAAAAGCTCATAATATTACTAGAAAGTAATTGTCATGTTAAATTACAGCACAACTGTAAAGTTGGATCAGTATAAAAATCTCGAAGTATCTAAAAGAAAATGCAGTCATTTCCAACTAGACATAGCCTTGCAGAGAAAGCTGACAGCTCAAAATCTCTTATTTATATAAGGAATCCTTCACCGGTCAATTACAGATAGATAAATAAGATCAAATCTAAGAATACCTGCGAGCCAACAAATCATTTAGAGCATCATCATCCAACACTGGAGCAACTTCCTCTTTCTTACACTCCCGCAGGAGGGACTCTAAATACTCCCTACGGTCTTCAGCACTGTCGATAAAATCACAGAAATTTACTTAAGAGCATGAGTCAAAACACTCTTGAAACTGCTTGTGCTCCATGCAACTAACTATAGCTCAACAAACAACCCAATTTACCTTGTATTATTATCGAAAAATCCGGCAGTGATACTCTGATTAGCAACTCCCAATTTGTGTTCAGCAGAAGCTCTGACTTGTTCTTCAACAGTTTGAACCTTATCAAAGAAAATATAATCAAACACAATTCAAGGTAAAACAAAATGGTACGCAACAGAAAACACTGCTTAATGATTAGGAACATACTGTTTCAAAACGTAAAACAAGTACATCCTTCTTCTGGCCAAGCCTATGAGCTCTTGCTTGTGCTTGCAAGTCAACCTAAGAAGTATCAACCAAAATATATATATATTATAACCAATATCATAAGAAACTATCAAGGAAATGTAACATTCTATAAAACCTGTGGGTTCCAGTCAGTGTCAAATATGATCACAGTATCAGCAGCTTGAAGATTGACTCCAACACCACCAGCTCGAATACTGACACCAACATTCAAATGTCAAAACTACAAGACTATTTACTCAGTAGTAAGACATACAAATAATCTAAGTAGCAAATGATTAGGCAAAGAGTCCCAGTCTAATACTACCCTCTTTTAGTATATTAAATTATTTTCAACCTCCCAAAATAAAGAACATTTACTAAGGATGAGTTCCAAGAGTGGGATTTGCAGGGGTAATTTTTTTTTTTTTAAATGATAAGAACATGCCCAAATTTTGATAAACTTCTATGTTCAAAGCGATGCCTAGTGCATGCTAACCATCCAATATTCAAATACCTGATCCCCTTTAATGTCTAAACCCTTACAAAATATAACCCCCTAGGATATAACTAGAACAAAATGAATTATAAGAACATGCCCAAGTTTCGATAAACCTCTAGACTAGAACTTTCCCTCCTTACTCCTCTCTGCTACAACATTCTAATCTCGTCTCAATCCACAAATAACTCTGATTTAAAGAGCCTGCGAAGTTCAGAAGCATACAGCATAGCTGAATTTTTCTTCCCCCACCCACCCACCCCCCTTTTTCTTTTTTGGTGTGGTGCAGTTAAAACTTTATCCATATTACTTAATTTTTGCATGTGAGGACCAAGGAGAAAATTATACCTGAGCAAAAATATGAAAAAGGGGGAATCTTGTTGATTAAACTTATCAATAAGCGCACCACGATCATTCCCAGCTGTATGGCCATCCAACCGAAGATAGCGATACTGTTTAAAGGTGAGGTAGTCTTCCATCACATCAAGTAGCCTAGTCATTGTGGAAAAGAAAAGAACCTACAAATTCAAATTAAAGGAATGAATGTTTCATTAATTTATATTTTAAAAAAAACTATAATATTTACAAGCATTCACTAACGAAGGAAGAATGTGAAGGTTCTAGCAAGGAAAATCACAGATGATCATGCTAAAACAGAGTTTTATGCATTCCACCCAGATCTTAGCATAACCACATCAGAAGATTTGCCTACCCGATGGTCAGTTGCCTTCAACTTGGGAAGTATTCGATCCAGCATCTCAAGCTTGCCACAAAGCCTAATGATTGGGGGCAAATAATGTTGTGGTATCAAACTATCAACCTACAAAAGTTTTATCCAAAAGTTAGGTTTGTACCAGTCAAGGCAAAATTTATACCAGCCAACTAAGGATATCCTAGTTTGCTACAAGAAAATAATCAAGTGGACCAATATTATCTTTAACTCTTTGAGTATTCCAACTTACCAAGTTTTCATAGGAATTTTTTTTTTTTTTTAAGAACTACTGATTTATTCCAGAATTAATTACATAAAGAAGATAAAAGGTTTACAGGATGCTTCAGAAAAGAGACTGTCCTATACTTTCTTATCTTTTATCTCCTAGAATTCTCAAGAAAACTAAACATTAGTAGATAGGAAAAGGACATGCCTCCTCCACGTGAAGGTGGCTGAGGTATGGATGATTGCATATATTACGAAGCTCCATAACAGAGTTGTGCACTGATCGAGCCTGCAAAAGAAGAATGGTCAGAATAAAGAATTGTAAATGTCTAAAACAGTGATATACTGAAGAGTTCATATTTTCACGTCTATAAATAAGAATAGAATGTCATAAGGGAACCTTTGAATTTCCAATTGCACCAAGATTTTCTTCAATCCTCTTCATCAAAAGTTTTTGATAAGCAGAAGCTTCACATCTGACAAGTCTCTCAATCTTCTCAGGAAGCTCATTTTCAACCTACCAAAAGAGATAAGAAGATGCAAGACAATTAGCATACTTGAATTCCGAGGATCTTAGTACCACACAAAACAATGACTTCAAAATATTGAGCCTCTCAATGTTTCATAAGTGCTAAGTCATGCATACATTTATGATGAGACACATAAAAACAAACAAAGACAATCAGTATTTAACTAAGAAAAAGTTATCCTTAATACAATATCCATGTAGATACAAACCTTATGCTTCAGCCTCCGAAGCACAAAAGGTCGGAGAACTTGATGAAGACGATTTATGATCAACAAATTTTCTTCCTCAGATAGTAAGGCCTAGTCAAAATATTTAGCATAAACACGTAAGTTTGATAATAGAGTAAATTACTCCAATAGCTAGAAGGTCGAAGTTAAATACTTCATCAGCAGAATTATCCCCATTGCTCTCAAATGGTTTATTGAACCACTGAGAAAAATCTTCTGATGAATTAAATATATTAGGCAATAAGAAATTGAGTAGTGCCCACAACTCCTCAAGATTGTTCTACATAAAAAGATAAGTAAAAGGTTAGAATTACATTGTATCAACACAATAACTCATAAAGAAGCAGCACGAAATACAGCTGGCTCAGCAACAAGGAAATGACAGCAAGTATTGATTACAAATGTTAAATGAATAGAATATATTAAAAGGCATCCAAAGAATATTATTGGTAACCTGTAATGGTGTTCCAGTCAACAGCAATCTGTGAGAGCTCTGATAGTGCTTTAAGTCTGCATTCAACTTGCAAGAAGCATTTTTTATCCGATGACCTTCATCAATTATAATATAATGCCAGTGAATTTTGCTTAGCTTTGGTCTATCATGCTTGTTCATCAGATACTCATATGTTGTCAGGAGAACATTAAATTTCTGATGTACAATCCTCTCCCTGCACCAGAAATGGATAACTAGGCTTACATGTATTTTAAAACAACAAAAAGTATAGGATAGGAAGGGCTCTTATTCCCAGTTTGAATGTCATTACTTGAATAATTTACGCCTCTCCTCTGGGGGCCCAGAGTAAACAATTTTGCGTAGATCAGGTGCCCAGAAATTTATTTCTGACTCCCATCCAGGCAGAACTGAGGATGGAACCACCACTAAAAATGGTCCTCTATCGTTTTTGGTTTCCATTAGGTAACAAATAAGAGAAATAACCTACAAAAGTATATAACATTACAAATGAAAATATTTTACAATAAATTATAAAATAAACTGCAATCAAGAAAAGATATAGAACCATCAATACCTGAACAGTCTTCCCAAGACCCATTTCATCTGCAAGAATTCCATTAAGATGATTATTGTATAGTGAAACCAGCCATCTAAGACCATTCATCTGGTACCTGCACATAAAAAGTACAATTGAAAGAAACTTCAAGCAAGAGAATGAACAAAGCACTCCCCATGCCAGCCCTCCCCAAAATATATATACATGTATATGTTGGCAAAGTGCATATTCTACTCACTCTCTTAATTTTCCACCCTTAAGAAAAGTTGGTTGGTCATTGATGTTTTCTTTTATGCTGCAAAAACAGTTTTAATTGTGAAACTTTCAGCAATTACAAATAATTCAATACTAATTAAGAAAAGAATTAGGAAACAAAACAACCACAAGATGTTTAATTAAAAAAAATACAAGAAAAAATATGAAAAACTGATACCTATGAGCCATCAGGTAGTACTTTTCATTGCTTTCCACATAATGCTGCAGACCAGATTGATGACAAAAAAATTCAACATCTAACAAAGGATGACTGAAAAACTTTTGGATAAAGGAAGGACAGCAACTCCAGAAATGCACAAGTAAAAAACTTGCCTTAGCCTCATCTTCATTCTCAACAGCAGTATCATTCTCAAAAAAACTTGCAGTTCGCATCTCAGCCATATCATTCCCAAAGTGACTTCCCATAGCCTTGGCATCCTGTAACTTGGATCCAAGTTTCTGAAGATATTTCTCAGTTTCTTTCAATAATTGCTTAACACGATCTGATTTAGCATCCTGTAAAACATCAAGAACTATATTCAATACGAATATGAAAGAAAAATTTTTGCACTACTTGAAGCTAGTAAGCCTGAGCTAACCTGAACCATTCGCAAATAACCTTCCACATCATTGATTTTAAGCAAGTTAATCTTCTCACGCTGGATTCTGTCGATCTTCTCACGATGTATACGCTCCTTTCTCTTATGGAACTCCTTCACATATTTATTGAAGCCTTTCCAGCGTTCTCTCCTAATTTTGAACACGTCATCCAGCCTTTCCCTGAGGTTTCAATTTACCAAGCTAGTTAGAAAGGATGTAGATTTATTCAAAGCAACCAACTAAGACAAAGGCTTTAAATGGTAAGAAAAGCAAAGTCGTAAATACTTGTGAACTTCTATCTCACTGAAAAACTCCTTCTGCCTCTCACGAATTCTCTTTTGCCGCTCTTCTTTCATTCTCTGCTCATATTTTTCAAGTTGTTTTATCCTTCTACCATGTCTATGTTTCTTGTATGATTTGAGGCGTTCCATATCATTTGTAATTGGTTTGAAAAATCATTCAGGAAACCACTGCCAAAATTTAAGAAGAAAATGTGAAATAAAAATTCATAACAAAATCAAGGAAACAGCCAAACCAACTACTTATGGCTACAACTGGCAACAATAAACCAAGATACGAAATACAAAAAATAATAACTTGAGGGGAAATTTTACATATCAATTACCTCCGCAGACGGCGTTGGAGCTCTAATAATTGGAGTTTCTTCAATTCTATAACACTTTTGGTTTTTGCAGATATATCTTCAGACGAGCTCACAGTTTCCTACATGTGAATGCATTAATTACAAAAGCATATGCACATGCAATTCTAAATCCATAATAAAAGCATGCACTACTTTAGATGTTATTATACCATCCAGTGAGCTTCTTACTCAAATTTGCAAGCTTAAGTGCTAAAATCGCCCATTTCTACCCAATAATAAGGCTTTACCAAATTTTAGAGATGAATTCCTTTCAATCTTGATCACAGTCTATGATGCAGAATCACTCCAAATTCTAAAGCTAAACACAAAACCATTCGTTGGCTTTCACAATAAGAAATTTACTTAAAAAAGAATGAAAATCTCAAACACTTCTCTTGGCAAGAATATAAAGTGCATACAAATTAGAAATGGACGATTGCTTTACTAAAACAATAGAACATTTTGTTTGGTCTTTCCTACTAAAATTTAACTTTCTACTCCAATCTCACTTATTCTACAGAGAAATTTTCGGTTGATTTTACGACCTTTCTTCCACTTTTGTTATTCATACAAAATTTGTGGGTACCAGGGGACACATAAACTTTTCCTTTCAATAAAAGCTCACAAATAATATAGCAAATAACAGTTCTATCCTTAAAAATGTTGCAGGATGGTTTTACAGACAAATAGAAGGAAAAACAAGGTTAAACCAGGTATTAAGAACTTCAGAAGAAAGTTTGTAGCAAACCTTTAACTTGGTGAAACAAGTAATCATTCTCTGCTTGGTTTTGTGCTGTTTTAGAACCCACTGCTGCTCAGCTAATAGCTTCCGTCTTCGCTGATCCATAATCCATTTCTCTGACATAGTGTGCTTTGGAGAAGGCAAAGGCTCAGTTGATACAGATTTATCTTCCTCGTCTTGCTCTGTGTAAAACAGACATCATTTCTTAGCAAATGGTTAATAGAATGAACTTTGTACCCAATTTGAATCCTCTGCACCATAATCACCAGATTCACCACATCCTAAAGGTTGACTTCAATTAATCAAAAAAGCTTTAAAGATTATCATTCTAGTTTCAACTAAGTTGATGAATAAGAAGTTAACTTTTAGGAAGATATTGATTCCATAAATTACCAGGACTTTGAAACTGAGAATCAGAATCTTTTCTCTCTAGCACCAAATCATGCTGGACAGCAGCCGCTGGCAAAGATGCCCTGGAAACCTCATTATGACTGCCAATTCCAGACCAGCCCATCATTTCAGGGTTCACCTGCATATTAGCACCATCACAGAAGAAATTAGATCAGGTTTTCTCATTAGCAGATGGCAGTTATCCATGCCACCCACAGGTTTACTAACAGTAAAACCACCCCTTACAGTAGCAGAGTCAGGCTGTCTAGTTAAATATGCCTGTGGCCCCACTGTCTCATAGCTCTGAATTTCAGGCTCTGCCTTCCTTCTAGCTAGAATTTGTTTCCTTTCGTCCACAATTGCTGAAAGATCAAAAGTTGGGCCATTACTCTCCTCCACTTTTAATGTTTCAGCTTCTTTTGACAATGAATCAGCCTCAGGGAATCTTCCAGTAGATGTGAAACCTGAAGGTGCATTATTCATCCTTCCAAATGACATTGCAACTTCAGATATGCTACCTGGCTCATTGGAAGTTTGTGATTTCCCTCCATATTCATTCAATTCTTTGTGAGGGCCATCTGTATTGCCAGCTGATGATTACCAAGTAAATGATATAGACTTCTGAAAATTAAATTTTGCAAAACAAATTTAAATAATTAAAACAACCTTCTTTGGGAAATATGTTTCCAAGCGCAATTTCAAGATGCAGCTTTTTGGGCATCAAACCATTTCTGCACGTAGAGAACACAAGTTATACAGAATAAAGAAAAACAACAGACCATGCAAAGATTCTTACCACCTATACCCCCATTAAAGATGGTAGCATATATTGCAAGAAATTGGTACTACCTGAAAGCTAAAAAACAAGGCACTGGGCTCTAAGCTGTTTCAATTGTTGTTCCTTGAAGGGCATGCCAGAGGAAGTGGAAGATTGGGAGACAGGAGATTTTCCCATATCTCTTGGAGTTGTGGCTCTAACCATGGTCATCTCAGAGGCCATATTTTGCCTGCCAACCTACAAAAGGTGAATAACATGAACTGCCAGAAAATTCACTGTATAAAGTCAATTAAATTCTGTCAGATTACAGTTTACTAATTAAGGAATATTTAAGTGTATCAGATAGGATTCTGTAAATATTTTACTGATTACTATCCCTAACTTTAAGGCTGTTTTTTTTAGACAGCATCCCTAGAGTTAGTCTGTTTCCTAGTATAGAGTTTCCTAAGTTAGGCTTACTATGTGTATACATATTTATGTAATTTCTTATGAATAAGATGGAATAGAAAAAGCCTGTTCTTAACATGGTATCAGAGCCGTTTTTTTAGCTCAAATTCTGGGATTTTTTTCTTTGTCTGGCAACTTCTTCTCATTCCCGATCAACCCTCAAGCCTGTAGAATTTGTTCAAAAGAAACATGGCTGAAACTGTCAAAACCAGCAACACTGGAGAAGGGAATTCTCAAGAATCATCTGTTGAGTTCAGTAAAGAAGAAATTGAGAAGTTGAAGAATCTGCTGGGATCATTGGAAAAATCTCCTTCAATAGGTACTAGTGGTTTGGTTTTTTCAGGTATATCCTCTTCTCAAAATTCTAAAATCTCGGATATACCCACAAAAAGTTCTTGGGTCATTGACTCAGGAGCTACAGACCACATGACCCACTCCTCACAAAAATTTGTTTCATATACACCTTGTCCTAGTAGTAGAAAGATAACAGTAGCCGATGGTTCTGTGATCACAGTGGCTGGTCAAGGTGATATTGTCATAAACAAAACCCTTACTCTTAAAAATGTCCTTCATGTTCCAAAACTATTTACCAATCTTCTATCCATCCAAAGAATTACCAAAGACTCTAACTGTAGTGTGGTTTTCTATCACAATCGATGTCTTTTTCAGGAACAGAATACGAGGAGGATGATTGGACATGCTAAGGAAGTAAATGGCCTATACTATCTTGAGGAATCCAGTGGAGAAGTTAGTGCTCTGAATTCCTCACCATTATCTTTCATATCCGAATCTATTAAAACCAATAAAAACCAAATTTGGCTCCATCACCTCCGCCTTGGTCATCCATCGTTTAGAGTCCTTAAAATTATGTTTCCTTCATTGTTCAAAGGATTAACTGTTGAAAAATTCCATTGTGATGTCTGTGAACTTGCAAAACATAAACGTACCTCTTTTCCGGTAAGCAATAAAAGAACATCCGCTCCTTTTACTCTTATTCATAGTGATGTTTGGGGACCATCCACTATTTCAAATATTTCTGGGGCTCGGTGGTTTGTATCCTTTATTGATGATTGTACCCGTGTGTCTTGGATATTTCTTTTAAAACAGAAATCTGATGTAAGGTCTGTCTTTCCAACCTTTTACAACATGATCAAAACACAATTTGGAGCTGAAATAAAAAGGTTTAGGTCAGACAATGCCAAGGACTATTTCAATCAGTTTCTCTCACCATATTTCCAAGAAAGAGGCATTATACATGAGTCATCTTGTGTTAGCACACCCCAACAAAATGGTGTTGCCGAAAGAAAAAATGGTCACATTTTAGCTATTACAAGAGCCCTCTTGTTCCAAAAAATGTCCCTAAACAATACTGGGGGGAGGCTGTTTTAACTGCTACTCATATGATAAATAGATTGCCTACAAAAGTCCTTGAATCTCAAAGTCCTATGCAAGTTCTAGCAAAATTCTTTCCTGATTTTAGTACTTCAAGTAGCCTTCCTCCCAAAATATTTGGTTGTGTTGCCTTTGTACATGTACATTCTCAAAATAGAGGAAAATTTGATCCACGAGCTGTCAAGTGTGTCTTTCTCGGTTATTCTTCCACTCAAAAGGGGTACAAATGCTATCATCCAGCCACAAAAAAATTTTATGTATCAACGGATGTTACTTTTGCAGAACAAGAGAATTTCTTTACTCGTCCTTATCTTCAGGGGGAGATCTTATTCACAGAAGATAAGGACAGAGAATTCTTTCTTCTTGACATTCCAGCTACTGTCCAGAAACCAAACACTCACATTCCAGCTCCTGTCCAGCAACCAAACACTCACATTCCAGCTCCCGTCCAGCAACCAAACACTCACATTCCAGCTCCTGTCCAGCAACCTGAAACAGAGCCTAATACACCCAAATCACAAAGAGGGATTCAGGACACTACTCGTCCTTTACTGGTTTACTCAAGGAAGAAGGCACCGGTGCAAGTTCAATCATCTTCTCCTCCTATACAACCTGAGGTAATTGCTGAACCTACTACTGAAACTACTGAAAATTTAGATGAATTTCCCATTGCTATTAGAAAAGGGATTAGAGCCTGTACAAAACATCCCTTGTACTTATTTTTGTCTTACAAAAATTTGTCCCATAACCACAAAGCCTTTCTTACTAGCCTAAATTCTATCTCCATTCCCAAAACAGTATCCGAGGCATTAGAAGATGAGAATTGGAAAAATGCCATGAAGGTTGAAATGGAAGCTCTTGAAAAAAATAAGACATGGGACTTGGTGAAATTACCGAGAGGAAAGAAACCAGTGGGATGTCGCTGGGTGTACACAGTGAAGTATAAATCAGATGGTTCTTTGGAGAGGTACAAAGCAAGATTGGTTGCTAAAGGGTACACTCAAATGTATGGAGTAGACTACCTTGAGACATTTGCCCCAGTTGCAAAGATGAACACTATGAGAGTGTTGTTGTCACTAGCTGCCAACCGAGGCTGGAAATTACAGCAATTTGACATAAAAAACGCCTTTTTACATGGTGATCTTGAGGAGGAAGTCTATATGGATGTTCCACCAGGATTCGGTCCAAATACAGGACAGGTAGTTTGCAGACTAAAAAAGGCTTTGTACGGACTAAAAGAGTCCCCGAGGGCTTGGTTTGGAAGATTTACCAAAGTAATGCTCAAGTTGGGTATAAACAGAGTCAAGGAGATCACACTCTGTTTGTAAAACACTCATCTTCAGGGGGAGTGACTGCTTTATTAGTCTATGTAGATGACATTATAGTGACTGGTGATGACCTGGAAGGAATGGAGAATTTAAAGAAATGCCTAGTAAAAGAATTTGAAGTCAAAGAACTCGGAAAGTTAAAATATTTCCTTGGTATTGAAGTGGCAAACTCTCGGGAAGGAATCTTCATATCTCAGCAAAAATACATAGTTGATTTGTTGACAGAGACAGGCAAGTTGGGATGTAAACCAGCAGACACACCCATAGAGGTGAATCACAGACTTGGAGATGCACTAGAAGATGCAGCAGTTGATAAAAGTTCATATCAAAGACTTGTGGGGAAGCTCATTTACTTGTCTCATACCAGACCGGATATTGCCTATGCAGTCGGTGTTGTAAGTTAGTTTATGCACAACCCCAAAGAATCACATCTTAGAGCTGTGTATCAAATTCTACAGTACTTAAAGGGCACGCCAGGTAAAGGAATCCTATTTAAAAAGGGGGAGAATTTAACCCTTGAAGCCTATACTGATGCAGATTATGCAGGGTCTATGGTTGATAGAAGATCAACCTCGGGCTATTGCACTTTCCTAGGAGGCAATCTTGTGACTTGGAGGAGTAAAAAACAGAATGTTGTGGCTAGATCTAGTGCAGAAGCTGAATTTAGGGCGATGGCTCTTGGAATTTGTGAGCTATTATGGCTAAAAATTATTTTGGAAGATTTGAAGATCAAGTGGGAAGGTCCAATGAAGTTGTATTGTGATAATAAGTCTGCTATCAATATTGCATATAATCCAGTTCAACATGATCGTACGAAGCACGTTGAGGTTGACAGACATTTTATAAAGGAAAAACTGGACAGTGGCTTAATTTGCACTCCATTTGTGTCCACTGATGGTCAACTAGCAGACATACTTACCAAAGGGTTGTCTGGAAAGTTGTTTCAAAAACTAGTAAGCAAGCTGAGAATGGATGATATCCACTTCCCAGCTTGAGGGGGAGTGTCAGATTACAGTTTACTAATTTAAGGAATATTTAAGTGTATCAGATAGGATTCTGTAAATATTTTACTGATTACTATCCCTAACTTTAAGGCTGTTTTTTTTAGACAGCATCCCTAGAGTTAGTCTGTTTCCTAGTATAGAGTTTCCTAAGTTAGGCTTACTATGTGTATAAATATTTATGTAATTTCTTATGAATAAGATGGAATAGAAAAAGCCTGTTCTTAACAAATTCAAAGCAACATATTAAAAAGTAGTCCAAGTCTAATTAGCACCTTTGGATAAAAAATAGCATATTTGAGCTATGGTGACTTTAAAAAATAAAAAATAAAAAGAAGTGCATGAAAAGGAGGAAAAGCCATAGTGACTACCTGAGCTGTCTTATTTGCTTCTGCCAACATATTTGAACTTCCTCCATCATGTTCCAAGACTTTTCCAGCAGAAAGTGTTGTGGACAACCCATCAGGACTTGCTACAGAACCTTTGGATAATCCATGCTTCTGACACTCAGAGCCACTAAATTGGCCTGGGCCTGAGGACGGTAGCTCACCTGCAGGATATGAATTAGATGTGGCAGGCAATAGTCCTTGAACCTTCCCAAAAGCACCTGAAAGTTGAACGATACCAATAACTTGATAATTATTTTATCTGACCAAGGAGATACTTTGGAAATTCAGGAAATCCAGACTCCATTTTAAGAACTGTTCAACCTCAAGTAAAATTGTCATTCAACTTATGTTTATAGATTGTTATCAACAAGAAAAATAATTGTTCTCAAATATATTTACTCTGTGAAAAGGGCAGGGGAGGTTTAAATTTAATTGGCCAGGCCAAAATAAATACAAAAACAGTCAAGACCAAGATGGGTCCAGTATATATTTAAACTACAACTAAACTTTACCAGAACAAGAAAAATAGAGTGAAGGAGCAAAAAATACATGATCTCGTCAAGAGACAAGATACATGATCTCGTCAAGAGACAAGTTCTCTAACTCAGACAATCTAAAGCTAAGGTTTCTTTCTCCTTTGTCACCCAGCTAAAATTGAACTATTTCAAACACAAGTGTGGGAGACAGATATGAGTATTAAAATATCTAACAAATAGAAATTATTTCCCTTTTATCAGCTCACCTGGTACAAATGATGCATGCATTGACTGATGAGACGAAATTTCAGCTGTCATGTTGCCAGAAACAACATTTGGAGAAAACCTGTGAAGTTGAGATCTATCAAAGGCTAACCCAGCCTTGTTTTGGTTCCATAAACCACCCCCGGAGGGAAAGTTTTCACGTGCACCAAGTAGTCCCTCTTGCTGCAGCCCAGGTGCATTTTGAGTGGAAGAATCTTCCACTTCTTCAGGATACTTTGAACTAGGAGCATGTGACATCAAATTGCTAGTTGAATCCACTAGATTTTCTGTAACATTCTGACCATCCTGTCTTCCCCTAAGCACTGATCTGATATTACCAGGTAAAGATGGAAAATGCTCCATTTGGACACTACTTTGGACCATGTTGTAGTTACTAGGGCCAGATGGTTCAGCCTTATTCATCTTCCCTTTCCTTGGATCAATCGGAGCATTACAAGAATCAAGTTGCTGGGAAGTGTCAAATTTTGGTTCCATTGGATCACCCCTCTTTCGCTTAGATGCAGCCTTTTTATTATCATTTTGACTCATTTGTTTGTCTTGGGATTGCGAGTTAGCAGACCGAGTGTCCAAACTAGATGGACTTTCATGATCAAAAGACTGACTACTCCTATGAGTTCCAGCTCCTTGATAGTAGTCATGTCCAGCAATGCTTGGACCAACAGGCTGCCTGCCGGATGAGAATGGATCAAATTTAGGCATCTCAATTTGGGCCAATCCTGCTTTAGAGTCCTTTGGAACTAAAACACCCTGGGAAGATCCTGGACAGAAGAGTCTCATTTGTAAATGATTAGCTCAGTATGCCACTTAACAAGGACACATTTGCAAAATGTTTTTTCAAGCTAACTGAAGTTTGATTAACAGCAATTTACCAGAATATTGTCCAGATGTAGCATCTAATGTTTGCGGTCCAGCTGTTGGAGGAAGCCGTGATGACTTCAAAGCCTCAAGATCAAGACCATGTTGATTGATAACAGTCTCCATTGCCCTTCAATAAAGAAAAAAACATCAGAGAAAGGGTGCACATGCTGGAATAGGAAGTTAAAAGCTCCACTGCAACCATGCCAATATTGAAAAGAACAAAAGAAAGTTAACATAAAAGTTGAAACAGTAAGTTCAACACTCCATTGCAACCATGCCAATACTAAAAAGGACAAACAAAAGTTAACACAACAGTTCGATCAGCCAAAGAACAAATGCAAGATGAAGATATATGAAATCATGTACAGGTTTTTTTTAATAAACATAAAATTAAGTACACTGAACAAAGGAGGATACATCAAGTTGTAATTTGAATTTTAGGTGACTGTAATTTTATTGCAGCTCAGAACACTTTGATTCAAGCTGTGAAATTTAATCATATGTAACCCTGAAGTAAAATATAAAAAGTTAAAAAGCAATTATCATATATACGAACAAAGCTAAATGTTAACCCAAATTTCTAATTTAATTCAAGCATGTCTTGGTTGCTACAATACATAGTTCTATCCAGAAGGAGAAAAGTAAGAACAGCTTCATTTGGCGAAAAAGAGGGCAGACCAAAGTAAAAGTTTTAACTGAGACAGAGAGACATTTAGCTTATCCAACCATATGCATGGTGGGGTAATTGATGCCCTGATAACAGCAGAGGGCACACTCTTCATTAAAGGTGTCTCAAGATTTGCATGACTACCCAAATAAAGACCAAATAGTTCCACCGGTTCATTTCAATATCTACAAAATAATATAAAGCACTTGCATCCCTTTAAAGCAAAATAAAGAAACTAAAACTTCAAGTGCCAATTGATAAGCAAAGTAAACAGCACACTCTATCAAAATTATTTATTAGATCCACCATTATCTTAATTAACTCAATTTGCTATTTTGCTATCTCCATATAGATGAAAATAACTTGGATACATTCTCTCCCCAAGCTACAAAAATCCAATGGTCTTTTAACAAGAATTCTTAATAAAGCCCATCAAATGACAGATAAGTCAAAAATACTTCACCTTGATATTACTTGAAACGGCATTGAATGCTCCTTTCCACTAGCTTTCATATGTTGCAATATCTAAAACAAAATCCATATAAATGGTATTAAACTTAAGAGCTAACTAGTACACAATAAGACAGCTCAATTGACCAAAAACCTATGCATACCACATGAAGTTTAGTTGCTAGCTTCACTGGCTCATCTTTAGAATCTTGAATGAGTTTGTGCAGAAACTTTGCGGCCTCCAACTCAACATGATGCGAAGAAGACGCCATCTCCTCCTACTAACTATAAAATTAACAGCCACTAAGCAAGTAAAATTTTATTAGTCCCAAGCCATCAGATTTAATCCCTACATTTCACACCAAACTTGTAATTTTCGATTCCTTAGACACTTAAGACTTACAGATTTTCAATTCCATGTATATGATAGTAATTAAACTGAAAATTCAATAAAATAAAACAACAAAACACTAAATAAAATAAAACAGAGACTTAAATTTTCCTAATCCTTTTCTTTTCTATGGCCACCTAAAACGTCCTAGCACAGTAACCGCATTTTTATGGAAGAAAATCTATAATTAAGCTGAAAACCACTAAATTAAGATCCAAAACTACTTACACCACACTGTAATGCGACTTGCTTAGCAATTTGTTTGTTTCTCGAGAAACGATCGTTCTTTTTTCCTCGAAAATGTTATTATATCAATGACGAGAAAACCCTACCCGAAGAAAATTCGATCAAATAAAAGGCCCAAAAACAAACCTAGTCGGAGATCGAAGAGTTCTTAGGTAAGCTACATAGAGTGATTCGAACTTGAAAACCTCTTCATTAATGGGAATGGAGCTCTCTGATTTTTCAGGAAACAAAAGGAAGCCGAAGAGAGTAAATAAAAATGGTCCTAAAACACACGTACAAGTTTTACGTGCGTGCCGAGTTTCTTTGGGGAAATTTCTTATTTTCTCCCTTTTTTTTGGGTAATATGCTATTTAATACCTGAATTTGGCTTCAATGTTCAATTTGGTACCTGAGTTTTTTTTTCAATTTAGTGCTGAATTTTGGATTCAATATTTACTTCGGTACATGAGTTTTTTCAACTTGGTACTTGAGCGCTTTTACTCAATTAAGTCCTTTTTTTTAATCAGAACACACTTATCAAACCACGTTATGTTGTTTAATCTAGGTACTAAATTGAACATTAAAGTAAACTCAGGTACTAAATTAAAAAAAACCCAAGTACCAAATTAAACATTGAAGAAAAAGTCAGGTACCAAATGGTATATTAACCCTTTTTGTTTTTGTGAACCAAGATAATGGGAATTTAGATTTTTACTTCTGAATTTTACCATTTACTTTATGAAAATGGAAAAGTTAACCTCTCTATTATAATTTGTCAAAATTCGATCCTCTGGTAAACACATGAATTAAGCGGTTGATTTTTGCTAAACTATGATATATACATTGCTGCAGTGCTGATTTTTGCTTATTACTAGTCTATAAATTGCTAATGTATAGAATTTAAAGTCAGCAATTTAAATGATATGGTTTAAAAGTATCAATTGGACTCAAGTTCACAATTTTAGTAAAAAGGGATTAACTTCTCACTTCCCAAATTTCATAAATCAGACGGGATAATTTTATAATTAAACTTTAATTTAAAAATCCATAAATTTATAACCTTATTTTGGTGAGATCTAGTAGAATCTTTTTAAGTTTATAACCTTATTTTAGGGAGATCTTGTAGAATCTTTCGGATTCTGTTTGTCTAAAACTTGTTAAATAAATTATCAAATTAATGTTTTTTATTCTTTTTATTTCAATCCGTTGAATTAAAAAAGAAATCCATGTTATAACGATAATGAGATCTTTTCGAATTTCATAAAATTGAAAAATCCTTAAATAAGGATTTTAACTCTTAGAATATTCTATCAAATAAGTCGAAATAGAATGGAAATGCTAAATAAAACCAAATATGAGCTATAGAAATGCTAAATAAATGATTATACAAACCTAACTAAATTAAATCCGAGATTTCATAGAACAAATGGCTCAAGACAACATGGAAATGAGACACTTTTGAGTTTTCTACCCTTAAAACTGTAACCACAATGAAGAAACAGCCAAACTTCATGTTGGTTTACATGTTCCATAAGCAACAAAAACAAAACTAACATTAAAACAACATAGGAGTAGCCAAAAAGAAAAAAACAGGGGATATATTTTTTAAGGACTCGTTGCCGGACAGCCAGCCATTTTCAATGGTGTTTTAAGCATCTTTCTTCTCCACGAGCTTCTCAATCAGATCCGCTGCATCTTGAACGGTGACAATGCTTTGGGCACTTTCTTCTTCCACACTGATTCCGAACTCCTCCTCGAGTCCCATCACAATCTCGACCTGAATCACAAGAACAAGTATCATTGGATTTTAGTGTTTTTTGAGTTTATTAATGTAATATATCCACTCATTCCAGCAAAATATCAAAACGTAATAGATCCTATAGGGTAGATATTTGGTTACCGTGTCAAGAGAATCAGCTCCGAGTGCAGCAAACTTAGATTCTCCGGTAACAGAAGAATCTTCGGGTAGTGCTAGTTGCTTCCTCACTATGCTACAAACTTTGTCCACCGTCTCGGGTTTGGCCTGAAGATATTAACATCCAAAGAGCCAGTTAAGCATATTGATACGGAGAAATGCATGTAAAGGCTTCATCATATGGACTATGTTACCCGAACTCGAAATTGAATGTTAAATACAAGCATGCTCAAAGTTTAAGTTTCCACACATTTTTACACAACTAGACTTACATGTATCCAACTATATAAAGAAAGCAAATATCGGATACAGATATTTCAAAGAAATCGAAAAATCCGATTTAACATAATATATTTTCCTAAAAACAACTTCGGCTAGGCCCAAACAGTTGCAGTTAAAGGTCCTTTCACCGGTACAGTTGCACATTTATGATCTTGTTTTCGTATAAAAGGATTCCAATGATCGGCTAATCGGCACCGCATTAGCTTAATTAGTCAGGCATTGTACCACTAAATGACTATATTTTCGGATGCGGTAACATACCATTCTCGGTATGTACCGGATATGGGTGTGTTTAAATATATCATTTCGGTATTACCCTAACTACACATATTGGTATATGCCGGCACCGGTTTAGGCTCGAATCGATACGTACCGCACAAGAAACCCGGAGGCGCATAGGTCCCGGTCGGATTCTAAGAGATGGGAGACTAAGTAAGTTGACATTAGAGATCCCATGATGAGGTACCTGCAGAAAAATAGAATTGAATAAAATCAGTGAAAAATTCGAAGTCGAGCTCGATCGTGTTTCACTTTTAGAATTTAAATTTGATTCAAAATAAAAATCCAACTGCTTGAACTCGATTATTTGTACTTAAATTCAATAACTGATTAGTGATTAAAAAGATCATCTTTCAGCTAAATATTCAAATCTCAGCATCAAATCTAAAACATCCCTAACAGAAGAAAAAAAATCAATGTATAACCAAAACCCAACTTAAAAAAACCAAAAAAAAAAGAGCACAATAATCAGATAAAAAAACACCAAAAAGTAAAGGGAAAAAGGAAGACCTGGTTGTGCTTGAAAGAAGTTGAAAGAGGGGAGAAATTGAGTGAAAATCCAGTTGAAGAAGCCATTGGGATCGGGTTTTTTTTTGTTCGATATGAGAGAAGAGAGCGGAGATCACGATGGAAGAGGGAGGGGGGTGTTTTGAAGTGTTTTTCTTTGGAATGCTTTAAAGAATGAGTTGTTTTTATAGATGCCTCTGGTGGTGGTTTTTTTGCCTTGTGAGGGTATTGGAATTTGGTTGAGATTTGTTTTGGCAATTAATTTCCCACTTGCATTTCATAGTTTGTATCGAAAAGCAACACTGTTCTTACTTGTCTTCTCCATCAGGCAAACTTTTTTTAATAATATAATATAATATAATGAAAACATTTTGGTCAAAATACATCAAACGTCACTAAGCTATTAGCAATTTTATAATTCAGTCACTAAACTTTAAAAAATTGTAAAATAATCATTAAATTATTCTAAAATTTTTATTTAAGTTACTAAACTGTTCAAAAATTTCTATTGGAGTTATGGATTGTTAACGATTTGACAATTGACATGATGGATTGGTGTCAATCAATGAGTAGAAAATTATAACTTAGATCTAAATCGATCTATCGATTAATATTAGATATCAGAGAAGAAAATTGTTTAAATTTTATTTCACAACTTTATGATGTTCAAAGTTATTTCTTAAAAAATTGGAATTGTAGAATGTCGTACAACAACGATTTTAATAACTTAATAACTTAAATAGAAACTTTTAAATAATTTAATAATCATTTTGTAATTTTTTTAAATTTAAAAATTAAAACTTGAATTTATGAATAATTCCGCGACCTATGTAATTTATCCTTAATATTATTTTTTGTAATTGCATTAAATAAATTTATTAATTAAATAATGAAAATAAAGAGAATATATTGACCAACAATTCACGTGTTGGAAAAAATAATTATACTAAAAAGAGATGCTCTCAACCCATACGATTGAATTGGAGAATAACCAAAGCTAAACAAGAATTGCATGTTTCAAGTTTGTCTAGGAATATGAGAATTTTGTGTTTGTTATTTTGGCAAAGTCTTTGGACTAATGTTTTTTTTTTTTAAGTTCAACAGTTTTTAAAATATTAAATTATACTATTAGTCCTTATACTTTGCAAAAATCATAGATTTAGTTCTTATACTTTGATTTGATTAAATTTGGTTATTGTACTTCTTGAATTGGTCAATTTTAGTCTCTATACTTTTCAAGTTTTAAAATTTTAGTCATACCCCAAATAGTAACAATTAAATCTGTTTATTTAAATTCAATTACTAGTTTTATACCATGCGTACAATTGTAGATTTAGTCGATATTCTCTAATTTAATTATTCTAAGTCGTTATACTTTTCAAATTTTAAATTTTCAGTTTTGATGCAAAATGGCAGTCGTTAATCCATTAATTAAAATTTTAGTAAGTAATTTGTGGAAATAACAACATGACATGGCATTACACTTGTGATAATATATTTGTTGAATCGTATTTTAAAATTAATAGAACTTAAAATTTTAATAGTTATCATTTGGTAATGACTAAAATTTTAAATTTTGAAAAGTACAATGACAAAAAAAAAGACCAAAATAAAGTTTGGGGACTAAATTCACAACATTTGCAAAAGTACAATTACTAATAGCAAATTTTAATCTTTTAAAATTGGGATGATAGCAACTTTAACTCTTAACATTTATAAATTGTGTCAATTTAATAATGATTCAAAAAAAGTAACCCCCACATTTGCACAATGTGTAATTTAGTCTTTTTTATAGTTTTACTTTTATTTGTGACATTGAGGGTAAGTTTTAAAAGAAAGAGAAAATATGAAATTTATTAATTTGAATTTTTGGGTGTTTCTATTTTTTGTACATTTCTGAACAATTTTAGTTTTAAAAGGAGGGCAAATTACACAATATGTAATCATTAAGGGTTATTTTTTTTAGAATCGAAACTAAATTGATATAATGTATAAATGTTGAGGGCTAAAGTTTTTATTATGCCAAATTTAAAAGCTTTCACGTCACCTTTTTGTAAGTTATTTAACAGAAGAAAAAATTGAATAACTGAGTGCCCGTTTTATAACTTTTCATAGTTAGAAGATCAAAAAATAAACTTATCAATACTTGGGTGGCTACAATTGTAGCTTATCCTAATTTCAAATAATTTAAAACATGTAAATTTCTTTTACTTTTTTATAAATTTGGAATTTAATGCCTACATTTTTTAGGGTCTAGTCCATCTTTTTTCAGATTTAAAAAAAACAAAAAAAAATTATTTGGTAGCCATGTAACCAAAAAATTGTTGTAATGAACTTGAATTTAATAAAATAATTTTAACAATGTTAACAATTAGACTTAAGTTTTAAATTCTAAACGTTAGAAAGACTAGATTGTTAGAAATAAAAAAATAGATATAAAATTTCAAATCTACGAAGAATCTAAGCAATTATAACACATTTGAACCCTTTAAATATTACCATTAGATACATTTAATGTGAAATTAATACACTCTATAAACATGTCATCGAGGTCTCATCTCAATGACAAGGTTGAGAAAATGGCGATTTTGAGATTCCAAATTCAAGTCCAATCCTCTTTAAATATATGTATTGTCTCTCAAATTTATTCCGATTATAATTAGTTAGTTTGGGTTTAGTTAGTTGTCGAGTTAATTATTTAGTTCATTATTTTAAACTATTTGATTTTGATTGAAATTTTTAATATAATTATAATTTAAAAAAATAATATAAATAAAATTTAAAAAACCATCATATGTTTTTAACACCAGTTTTAAATATTTTAAATAGTGAACAAATCTAATTAAAAATGAAATGGTAAACTGCTTAGTTGATCACTTAATTTTTAGGATGCTTTCATTTTAATCATCCAAGCAATAAAATTTTAACAGCAGTTAATTGTATATGCCACATCATGTTTGCACTTTCATTTTGATCACCTGACTTTTAGGTTGTTTTAATTTTAGTCACCAAAAAATATTTTTTTTAAAGTATTGATTGGGTAAAAAAAATTTAGGATCAAAGTGAAAAAATGATAGAAATTAAAATAACACACAAAAATTATCAAAATTTTATTTGTTTATCTCATTACAGAAAAATTCTAAATTTAGGTTTTGAAATATAAAATATAAAATATTAAGAATCATAACAAATAAGTTGACATTATTAATGGATAAAAAAAATTCAACAATTTATTTAATTTATTTTGATGTTTGAAATTATTTTTAAAAATTATAAATGAAAATTATTATCTTTGATAATTGTCCATAAAACCCAAATTTATTTTGATTATATTATATTGAATCTTCCATTTTAAGCTAAAAGCAAAGAAAAGTCTTTGCAATTAATTAATTTTATCTTTTATTCCAAACAAAACTCATAAATTTTTATCATAATTTTTTTACCTAAACGAAGAACAAGCATTTAATTTAATTAATTGCAAGTACCTTTTCTTTTTAACTTTAGCTTAGCATGAAATATTTTAGATTATATAATTAAAAGAAATTTAAATTTTATAGACAATTATTAAATATGAGTTATTTGAGTTGATTTTGGTAAGGATAGTCTAGAAACATAAAATAAAATTAAAAATTAAAAAGCAGATTAAATTAAGTAATTTTAATATTATAGTAACAAATTGATTGACATTATCAATAGATAATATTTTTAGTAATTTGTTCAAATTGCTTTGATGTTTTGAAATTTAAAATTTGAATACTAAAAATAGAAATTTAAAATTTATTGTGATAGTATAAACAAATACAATTTCACAAAATTTGTGTATTATTTTAGTTTCTACCGCTTTTTCACTTTAATCCTTAATTTTTTTTACCCCGATCAAAACTTTAAAAAAAAAGTTTGGGTGACCAAAATGAAAGCGACTTAAAAGTTGGGTGACTAAAATGAAAATGTAAACATGGTGTGGCATGTATAGTTAACCGTTATTAAAAATTTAACGTTTAGATAATTAAAATGAAAACACTCTAAAAGTTGAGTGACCAAATTAAAAAAAATCATTTAAAATGGCCAAAATTAATCCACATTAAAATTTGGGTCACCAACTAAATAGTTACCCAAACTGGAAAACATTTTTTATTTAGAGAAAATAATTATATCTTATTGTACACTATCAAACCTATTCTCTTTATTGCCCCAAATTTTGCCAATTACCTAATGCCAACTATTTTGATTTGTTAGATAGCCTAACTCAATCTCCTTTGAAAAAAAAAGAAAAGAAAAGAGATTGTTATATTTAATCATAATAATAATTACAATTAAATAAAAAATTCACCCGAGTTTAATCCCTTCAATGAAATTAAATCATAAATATGTTAAACTCTAACATTAACTTATTCATTGTTCGAATAGGTTAAATTAGTCTAATCATCCAATTATTTTTACATTAATATTATTTTTATTATTAAATAGTAATTTAGGTCAAATAGTAAGCCATGTCCCTAAATTTTTAGTAATTTTAAAAATTAGTCTTTATACATTTATTTTTAAGAATTTAATTCCTCTACTTTTTCATGATTCAGATCTAGCTGTTAACACTTTTAAAATTATTTTATTAGATTCAAGTTCATTAGAATGTTATTTTTTAGCTATATTGCTACCAAGTGAGTATTTTTTTTTATTTTAAAAATTGTTACACAACAAATTTAACAAAAGAATTTAACAATTGAACTTGAATTTGAAACCTCAAAAGCAAAACTAAATTCTTTGAAATAAAAATAAAATAACTAAATTCTAAATTTAAAAAAATATAAGAACCTATGGTATATTTTAACCTTATTATTATATAGCAAGAGTGTATAAATAAAAATATAAATAAAGGAAGGGAGTACTTTTAATAAAAAGATATACAATCAATAAAATTAAACCTTTTACAAAAAAAACCCTCACAAAAAAAAAGAAAAAAGAAAAAAAAACTCCAAAACAGCATTCAATGTAAGATACAATCAAACATTAAACAGCAAACGCTGGAAAAAAATTGTTAAAATCAAATCAACCGGCCAAACTCTCACTTTTGTGTCCTTCTATTTTGTTTTAATTTTTTTTATGAATATATCCAAGTCAGACATATACCCATATTTAAAACCCAAACCCGAGTCCAAATAACATAACTCTCACGTATATATTAGCAAACTTCACACTGAAAAGCCGGTTTTCATTCCACTATCCTACAAGTTTATAAAAATTAGTGTAGTATTTTAGTACCTGGTATCTGTGATCTCTTCATTATTCACTGCCATTGTTGATCATTTTGTTCGATGGGCGATCCCGGAACGAAGGGTACGAAACCCCTTCCTCCGAATACAGGTCGCATGAACGCGTTGTCGAATTTTCTCCAATAGTAGTGCACGGTGTTGGAAGGAGTGCTCAAGAACATCCTTAAGCTTGTTGGCCGGGTTATTAGATTTCGGTCGCTTTCGTAAGCCTCTAAGTCGTGGCCATTGGTGAGAAGCGGCACGGTGAGTGACTTAGGTGTAGACGGTTCGGAAGAGAGCATTCGATTTTTCGGTGAAGGAAGCAAGATTCTAATCAATGGTTTAGTCATCAAGCCAAAAACCTGCATATGATTTCCAATGATCAAATTGGGGATCATGAACTTAATTTTCAGATTTCTTCGATGTTTTTTCATGTGATTAAACCAGAGTGTTACAGTTCGAATCGAGTTGGATGAATTGAGATTCTTACCACAGTGCTGAAAAGTACAACTGTGATTGTGCTGGTTATCATCATTGCATTCCCTCGCAACTGAGTATGGCCCAAGCTGGTAAACTGCAAAAAACGAATAGTTAAGCTCATTGTCACACATTTCTTATACTTCAGCAGAGTCAGGTTTAGGTAAAATCCCTCTTCATCTTGTCTCGCCTTTACCTTATATATTTTCTAAAATACCTTTTTTTTTTAATTTATAACTATTTTTATATTTTAAAACAATTTTATAGGATTCTATAATATATATTTGGTTTATTTTCTTAAAAAACAATATATTATATAATGTTATTTAAAATTTAGTGACAAATTAAGACAAAAAAAAAACTATTTCAAGAACAAAAGTAAACATTTTAAATAAAATTGGATTCGAGCAATGTCGGGTAGTATACATAAAAATTGGATAGGTCAAGGTTAGGGCAAGCAAAAAGCCACCCCACCCCCACCCTGTTGCTAATCCTAAGGAACATTCATAAATGGTCCAAAGGAAAACTAGACTTAGCTAAGTTAATTTTGTGTCTAGTTAATCTAAACCGGATGAATTTATTATTTTAAATTTTTAAGTCATTTCAATTTAAGTTAATTTCAAATTTGGATCATATTAGTTGTTTATTGTTTTTGGTTTAAGTCATTTGGATTTAAAGTTTAAGTCTTTTAGTAGGATCGTTACGAGTTTAAATCATTTTATGTGTTGATTACTTTAGAATTGTATCATTTCAGTTTACTTGTTCAAATCGTTTTGAATCTAAATTGTCCTAAATTTGATTAAATTGATTCAACAAATTCAAATTGTAAAACTTTTGTGATAAAATCATGGATTATCATGCTTGTAATTTAGCACTCTCTTTTTTTCCCAACATCCATCCTACCGTTAGTATCAGAAAATTATATAATGTTGTATTATCTACGGAAGAAGAAAATCTTTTATACCTGATTATAAGCAAGTGCCATTGAAACTGCACCACGCATAAGACCGGCCCACCAAATGGTAACCTGCAAAAATTAAGTAAGTCCAAAGCGAAGTAAGCATTCACCAATCCATTTCAAAGACCGAATAGAGATCATACAAAGTCAATTAAGTGTTTTGAAACTCATACTTGCTGTTTGAAATCAATTTTGTCACATGGAGCTTTCTTAGTCAAGTTGGAAATGGAAGATAAAGGGAAAACAAAGGCTGCTCTCCCAACAAGAATCAAGCCTAATAGAATTGCGCTCACCCCAACTGATTTCCCAGGGCTGAGAAGAAAAAATGAGTTAAATCAATCCCAAAATTCGAAAAAACTGAGTTTTAAGTTTAAATTTATTTATATTTGATGCAATATCACCAATGAATCAAATAGGTAAAAGCACCATGGAAACCTCTATATTAGAAGTCATATTGCATTTTATTCCATTCACTCAAAAGATAGATAAATTAGTCATTGTTTATTATATTTCTGTTAAAATTTCTTTTCATTCATTTCTACTGTTAAAAATTAAGATGACTAAAGAAATAACTAGACATAAATGCAGACCTCTTGTTGACATAAAAGGATCAATTTTTAACAGTAGAAATTGATAAAACTTTTAACAGAAAGACTAGTTTACTCTTTAATCTAGCATACAAGGACTAATTTGTCATTTTTTTAATGAAAATGACATAATGCAATCGGACTCATAATATAAGAGCCTACATGGTACTTTACCAATCAAATATATGTCCAAATCTAGTTCGTTAACTTTACACTATGAATGCATCAAATATTAATATTTTAACCATTGACCTCACCTATCACTAACTACTCTCCATTTCTCAATGTCCAAAGCATCCATACCAACATAGAGGAAGATGAAAATCTCAGCAACAAATGATAGTGTGGCAAAAGCATGCCTGCAGTAATCAATTGATAAGTAATGAAATATCAATAGCACGACAATGTTGGCTGTAGGGTTGGCCAAAAAACCCCGAATCAAACCGGGATTGCAGTGAGAAAACCCGTTGCCATTCCGAGTTGGCTGGCTTTTCCGCAAGAAAAGGTGGGAAACTAATTCAAGTGTTCAAAGTAACCGATAGTGGATATTGAACATACTTGGTTGTCACTCTTGAACTTTCGGTAACATTATGCCATGTATAATGAGACATAACAATCCCACAAAAGAACACAGTGAGGATCGCACTTAAATAGAAAAACTGCAAGAAAGACAGTAATGCCAACATTGTGATTATTAGACTGTTTTTTGCATAATGTTAAAGAAAAAGGGGTCACCATTAGAATTATGAAAACCTTACTTCAGCCAGCATATATGAAAGGTAAGCCATGAGTATCATGAGAGCAACCTCGCGATCCGTTGAGTGCCTGTTTGTAAGAAGAGGGAAGAGATATTAAGGACATTATCTTAACAACTTAATATTCAGAAAAACGAACACCGGAACGTATACGAACCTTCCGAAATAGAGCTTTTTAATAATGTAAGCACTAAGCAATCCAGCCTGCAGGAGATCAACAAAAGTGTTCATGAGGAGCAGATAGAGACCAACAATCAAGGACTGAGAAGAGAAATAGTCTTACCAAAACCCCAAGCAATGTACTCGAGATGAATAAATATAAAAAGTTCCCAACAAATTGCAAAGCAATGGTGGTGTTGATGTGAGGAAGGTCAAAGCTTTGGATTGCTTTGAAAAGAACAACAGCTGTGGCATCATTCACAACTCCCTCCCCGAAAACCAGACTATACAATAAAGGCGTATCGTCCTGATTAAGCACCTGAGCCAACAAGGAGAGGTAAATAGGTTAAAGCACAAGTGCTGGTCTTTAAGAGTTGTAAAGAGGGAATTCTAGTTCTTAAACATGCATACTTGCAAAGTGCAAACAGAGTCTGTTGCTGAAAATATTGCCCCAATGGCTGCAATTAAGAAGAGCAAGTAGAATTAACAAAAGACTATAATATAAATACAAAAAGAAATTGAATTAAAATAGATATAGTGGCATGAAAATTTTACCAAGATAATCCCCTATCTTGAGATTACCAATACTCATTTTCTTGAAAAAATGTATGGCACCTATGTCGCACAATAAAGAAAGAACTAAGAAATAGCGGTGAGTTAAAAACACAAACAGCTTAAGGTCATACTTTCTGAAAATAACCAATTTCATTTTGTATTTGTTATTGTGTATGAACAAAAATAGGTAAAAGTATCATGAATGCCCTTGTGTTAAAAGTTAGATTGCATTTTGTCCCTTCTACGCAAAAAATGGGCAAATTAATCCCTATACATTAGATCAAAGAGTAAATTAGTCCTTTTGTTAAAATTTTTATCCATTTCTACTATTAAAAATTGGTCATTATATGTCAGCATGAGTACAAATGGCATATCAAATATCATTGTTCGGTTATTCTGTCAGCTATGCCCCTTTTTAATAATAGAAATGAATGAAATTTTTAACAAAAAGAACCAATTTACTCTTTTGATATGACATCACATCTAATACAAAAATCTCAATAATATTTTTACCAACAAAAGTGCATGTTTGTATTATTTGTATAGGCCAATAAAGACTATTATTTGAAAGCAATGGATTTTTCATAGAGCATCACTACAATGTCAAGTAGTTGAAGACAACGCATGCAACAACGTCCATGCTTTTGAACTTCTAGAGGCAATGATAAGAGTAAAACATGTGCATGCATACCAAGGTTTATCTATCATCAAACCCCATTAACACATTACCTAGAGATATGATGGCAAAGGATATTAAAGTGCCAACTGCACCAAACAGCATTATGGTCATAAAGTTGCGGAAAAATTGCTTCTTTTTCACCTGGAATCTGGAACCAAAGAAAAACATAATATCAATTTGCTTCCACTAAAGCAGACTATATTATCAAGTATTATCCCATTGTATGATCTAAATTAAAAGTAAGGAGCTTAAGGAATATTTAATTACTAAAAATAATCCATTAATTGTATATATCTTTCCTTTAATATCATCTTTAAGGGTGTCAATATTTCCCTACTAAAAACTCACATTCAAATACCCACATACTCAAAATGATTATTGGTAATTATACTTTTTTTCACCTTGATACCTAAATTTGATAACTAAATTTATTTTGGTCTTTGAAGTTAGATTTCATCTCAAGTTTGATTAGGTAACACAATGTCAAAGTATCACATCATCAAACTTTTTTATATTTGTCAAGTTTAGGAATTAACCTAATTCCTAAGTTCATGTATCAAAATGAACTAAAAAAATATACATATCAAGATGAATCTAATTATTAAGTTCGAGAACTAAAAGTTACATTAACCTAAAACAAAAACCAGAAAATACATATAAGTGCACTTTATAATTCAGAACAAGCAAAAAATCAATCGTTTTATTATAAAGATTAAATACAAGCACAAAAAACTAACCCTGCATTGAAAATAATAGGTGGAAGCAAATAATTAAAGAACAAATCTTCACTGAAAACTAAAAGATGAGAGCTTTTTCCTCCTGTTGTAAGCAAAATTACAATTCCAGTGCACAGCCCCTATCATAAAAAATTATCAAAATTACGAAAACTAATAGCTTATTATTATTATTATTAAATATATGTAATAATAAAGAAATCTATATACAAAAATCTAAAAAGCTTACAATGGCAAGGGCAGTAATGGATTCATTCATCCATCGGCTTTCCTCTAGCAAATGACCGATCACGATACACCCGCAAAGAAGAGCAACGAATAAATTCATTGAAACTACTGAGCTGTGACCAGACCCTAAAATCGTCTCTGATTTTGCTAAAAGAGTGCTTAGTATCCCGATTGCCATTGTGTCAACGAACAATACTTTAATGATTTTGAAGTCCTTGCTAAGAGTTTTTAATTTATATTATAACTCAAAGCTCGGTTTTATAATTCAGATTTTTTCCTTTAAATATTTGAATTTGAATCAGAAAGCTCTCATTCCAGTGACGTCCAGCTGCTAGCTCCCCTAAGAATCTGTTGAAAAAAACCAAGATAAGTTCATTAGCGATTGCTCTGTTTCTTAAACAAAAAGGAGATTCAAAATCCAAGAATTCAAACTCAAAAAGAAATAAACTCAAAGTGAAACATCCGAAAAATCGAAAAAAATAATAAAAGAAAAGCTTATAACACAAAATCATGTTATATCTAGTTTTCTTTTCTTTTCCTACACATATTCTTGGTGGCCAAACAGAGCCACGTCGACAACTCAACTCGGGAACTTCAAATATTATAGAAACAGAGAGAAGGGAGAATTTATTTACAAAAATAAATAAATAAATCAGTGAAAGAAAAAACTGACTCAGGTTTCAACTCACCTTAACTCGATTTCCGGACTTCAAAGCTTCAATCCAATAACAAAACACATTCCTTTTTGGATCATCAAATTTCCAACTGAATCAAAGCAATGCTGATTTCAATTTAACAAAAAAAAAGAAAAACGAAAATCAGCAGAGAATTTTTTTTAAAATAAATGAGAGAATCCAAAGCTTTGAGAGTTTGCACTTCAATTGAGAGTGAGAGTGCAGGAGCGAAAGGCGAAGAGATGGGAAAAGTGAGAGAGTCCGCCAAAGTATTTATAGTATTTTCTTTTTCATAAGAAGTTAAAAAAAATGGAAACGGTTTTAACCGTTGATGAGAATTAATTTATAGAAAGTCTGATAAATAAACGGTTGTGATGGAGTTGTAGTATGGTTTCGGTTTGCATGGGATTGTTTCCTTAATTTTTGAAGGTGGAAAACAAAGGGGAAAGAGAAAGAAAATCGGAATGAATTACGGATGGGCCCACACAGTATCATTTTGTCGAATCAATATTGGTGTATCAAATGGAATAGGAAGCTCTCCGCTCTCCTAGGATTATTAAATTAATGTACTTTATATAATTTTTGGTCCCTTGGCAACTACATCTATTTTTGTACTTGTACTTTTTTTTTTCATTTTGGTTATTGGAATTGGTAACTCAATCTATTTTAGTCTTGAACTTGAATTGTGTTTATATTTGATGATCTCACTAGTGTTATTAGAATAGGACTAGATCGGATGAACTGAGAAGCGATTTAAACAATGAGGTTGAATTTTGTATCATTTGACTCAAAAATCACTTGAAATTTATAAAAATTGAAAATTAAAACAAAAATTATCAATTTAACTGGTTGAATAGAAAATTTTGAGTTTAGAGGTTAAACGTATATAGTAATTGGAATATTTTAAGAATGTTAGTGATTTGGTATGTTGTAACATTAATAATAAGAATAATATTAAATATTTCGATATTTTTAAGGGTAAATTATATTATTATTAAGTTTAATTTTTTTCATTTAACTTCAAAGTGCTGAATTATTCAAATATTTTTATTTAAGTTACTAAACTGTTCAAAAGTTAAGTCATTGGGTTGTTAATTTTTTTAAAAATCCAAGTACTGAGCTCTAAGTGATGATTCAATGATTCGTATGGTGGACCAATATCTATTGAAAAGTAAAAAACATACATTTGATCCAAGTCGATTTGATGATCAAAGTTAAAAATCGTAGAATAAAGCTATTTAAATTTTGGTTCACAAATTCGTGATTTTCAAAGTTAATTCATGAAAAAAAATTAATTGTGGAAGAAAAGGGAAAAAAAAAGCTTTCGATTGGTGCAGATGGTGTAAACAGAAAATGTCGGACAACAATAAATTTAACAGTCTAGTAACTTAAATGAAAACTTTTAAATAATTCAGTTATCATTTTATAACTTTTTTTAAGTTAGATGATGAAAACGTAAACTTGCTAATAATTTAATAACTTTAAGTGTAATTTACATTATTTTTAATTTACTCAATACTCAATCTACATGATTTATATGAATGTAACTAATGACCATTAAAATAACAATAGAATATTTTCTTATCCTTTCATAAAAAAATTTCAACCGCTCAACTTTTTCAAATTAAATCCTTGTTTTGTAGAAGACAATGACGCACTTTGGGCTAATTATGGGTAGTGATTTCTTCAATATTTTTTTCTTCATAGTTTTATTTTATTTTTAATTTCAATTCACATCATCATTGTTTTTATCCATAGTTTCATGGTTTTATTTTGTCCACATTTTTAGTTTTTTTTTTTTAATTTTGTCCAGTCGGTTTTCTTTAAAGCATACATGGTTTTATTTTCACTTTTAATTATGTTATCAAATATACATGATATTTGTCAATATAAAGGTGCAACCAAATCTCTTAGAAACCATTCTCGAATGGTTTTATCATGATAAATTATAGTGATTGTGATAAATTCAAGAAGACGAGGAGGGGTAGGCCTTTTGAGATTTGACTTTTGTGTATCATAGATCTGGTGTGTGTCTCAGGGCTTTTGGTAGTTTTTTTTTTAATTGATTGGTGTTTATCATCAGATTAATTTGACGATGGCAAAGTTAGGATGCAAATTTTAACAAATTGATCAAGTTAATGCATGATTTATTTGTTTTCAAATTATTCCAATGTTACAATTACTGTCAAATTACCTCTTTTTTTTCAAAATTATATACATTTATGTATTAATTTATAGTGGTTTATTAATCATTTTACTATATGTGATATCTTTATATTATTATTTTTCATAATTCCTATTAATAATAGTATTTAAAAATATATATAAAGATTACAAAAGTGTATAAAATAAGTGAAAACGAGTGAGATTCGCCTTTTGGTGATTTCTTCAGTTTGTTGTAGCCTTCTGTTCTGTCTGTCGCTTTCCTGTCGGAAACAAAGGTTTATCTGAATAAACAAAAATACTTGGCCTGTAACATCCCCCTACCCGAGACCATTGCCGGAGTCAAGCAGGAGACATTACAAAACTTATCTTAACACTTAAACAGTTTTCATAGTAAACTATCCATCTGCGTCACGGTCGCTAAAAAAATCATATCTCAAGTTACGAAACTCGAAATCAAATTCCGTAAATTTTCCCTGAAACTAGACTCATATATCTACTTACTAATTTTTTTCTAGAATTTTTGGTCAGGCCAATTAGTACAGTTTATTAGAAGAAGTCTCCCCTGTTTCAGGGTTCGGCTACTCTTACCCTTGTGCACTACGAATCAAATTTCTTCCTGTACAGAAATCCAATGACTATGTAATTTGTTTCAATTAAAAATAGACTCAATAAGGAATCCATACAAATAAAGTTTGAGTCCTAATTCTTAATACACAATTTATGGTGAATTGTTCTAACCCTGTTTTACCAAAACGTAAATATCTCATAAAATACAACTCTTTTACCTATTTTGTTTCTTCCATATAAAAATAGATTCATTAAGCTTCAATTAAAAATTTTATGCATTATCTAATTCACTTTATACTATTTTTGGTATATTTTCAAAGTTGGACTACCGCTACTGTCCAAATCTGTTTTAGTAAAAAAAATGTTGATAACTAAGTTTATAACATCTTCATTTCTTCTCTCTACAACATTTACCAACAATTCCTCTTATTACTCTTCACTAACATATCAAAACATACCAAAATATCACTTAACATCTTAGATACTTTCAAAATGACCAAAAGACATCCTAGGTACAATGCCATTTTCCAAAAAGATAAAAACTTCACCAATTTGAGTTCGGGGATCGGCTTGTATGCTGAGTCCTTATACTTTCGTACCTAGCCTGCGCACGGAAACAAACCGTACGCTGAGAATACTCTCAGTGGTATTTCTATAAACAATAGCTTAATCAACTTTAAAACATGGTAATTCAAACACATTATTGCTATTATTCAATATCAATCAGTACTTTAATAATCTTTACTTTATTTACCCTTATTAACATAACTCGGACACTGATGGATACACGGATCCAACCCACACTCCGGGATAAGCACATAGTGCTTCATCGGAATAAATTCGGAACTTTAACATTATAGTACACAAAGTACTTCATCAGAACAAATCCGGAACTTTAACAATAGTCGACACATAGTGTCTCATCGACTCAATGTCGGAATATCCCAATACTTCCAATTCCTATGACATGTCAACTATATCCGACTAGCCCGACACTGTTAATAGGGTATTCAAAATCACATTCATTTCAATATGGTAAAAATACTTACCTCATTCACATTTTCATACAATATAAATATCAAATATAGCAATAACGATTAAGCTCGGTCTATAGAAATACAAACCACTATTTATCGAATTTAATCGATATCTTCGTTCACTTTCTCTTTTCCCTTCTTTGATGACGTATCCGGTGCTACGTTTACTACTAACAATCATACAATTAAAAATCATCAATATACTAATTCATAAAACACATTTTTCACTTTCTATCAAACTTTTACAAAAATTCCAATTTCGTCCTTTTTCCATTACTAATCTTTTTTTCTTTAACTTAAGCTTCATATTCTCTTTTAATCAATTCATTAACAATTTCTAACTCATAAAATTCATTATAAAACAAAAATTTTGAGCTCTATTCAACTTAATCCCTATTTAAACCTAACTTAGAATTATTTTAATAAATCACTCAATTTTCATTCTAACTTCAATTCCTATCAATTTAACCCATAAAACCTCAATTTATTCAACTAAATCAATATCTAAAAATTTTCTATTTTTCTTCATTTTAACCTCATACATGTAGAACTTTGAATTAGGCATCCATAAACATAAAAATCATAAGAAAATGAGCTAAAACAACTTACCAATCAAGCTTTAGGGCCTTAATCCTCAAATTTCCCTTTTCTATTTCTTTCTTTCTTTCTTTCTTTCTTTCTTTCTTTCTTTCTCACCTTTGCTCTCTGTAACTCTTTCTATGTTTCTTTACTCATTATTCTTTATTCATTATACTATATTATATTATTATTAACCTATAATAAATATAAAATTAACATGTGTAATAGCTATAACATAAAATATCTTATAGCTATTACACATATATACCAACTATTACACATGTTATATCATACATTCACACACATGGCACTTAGGGTCTAATTGCTAGATTAGTCCCTTTTACTAATCTTTAATCTATAATTAAACTTTTATTCCTTATGCAATTTAATCCTTTAAACTAAATTCAAGCTACTTCACTTAATTAAACACTAAATAACCATTAAACTATAATTCATAAATATTTCTAATAAATATTCATGAATAAATTTCACGGAAACAGTACTTAAGACTCAATTTCCGATACTGTAACTTTCGGTTCATTACATGGCTGACCAAGTCTAATGCGCTTACATAAGTGCAACTGTACCCTAACCCACCGCCTTAAAAGATTTTTTAGTTAAATAAACGGATAATGTAACTTTTGATCCCTAAATTTTTTTATCCACTTTGACCCTTGAACATAAAAATTATTATTCATTTTAGTCCATTTTGTTAATGATAGTAAAAAAAATGGAGATAATGTAACTTTTGGCCCCAAAACTTGGTAAGTAGATCCACATTAGCTCTTGAACTTGACAACTAGGTTTACTTTGGTACCTATAATTTTTTTGGGTTCACTTTAACATTTGAACTTGACAACTATGTTCATTTTGATTCCCAAACTTGAAAAATCCAAAAGTTTGATGATATGATACTCTGAGATTATGCCACATCATCACCTAAAAAAAATGATAATGTGGTACAATCTTAGAGTGACATACTTAATGTTTTAATAACCAAATTGATAGTTGAGCAAGTTAGATCACCTATTCTAGGTTCAACTAGTTGAACCAACAACAATTAAATAAATAATTAAAAATTCATAAAAATCTAAAAAGCCAAGTAAAACCAGTATTATATATATTACTTTTTTTCACATTTTTATGGTTATTTATTTATCGTTGGTCCAACGGTCAAATCAGTTAAACTGGTTGAATTAAGAATTGGTGTCTTAACTTGTTCAACTATCGATTTGGTTATTAAAATACTAAATATGGCACTCTGAAATTGTACCATACTATCATTTAAAATTTTATTTTATTTTTCAACCTCAAAGTACCACATCATCAATCTTTTAGATTTTTCAAGGTTAAGGATCAAAATAGGCCTAGTTATTAAATTCAAATGCCAAAGTGGGCAAAAAAAAAAGAACAAGTACTAAAATAAACCTAATTGTCAAGTTCAGATGTCAATGTGGACCTACTTGCCAAATTCAGGAGGCAAAAGTTACATTATCTCATTTTTTTCATAGTTATTGACAAAATATACTTGAATGAATAACCATTTGCAAATTTAGATATCAAAGCGAATAAAAAAAATTAAGAAGCCAATATCAACCTACTTACAAGTTGAAGGCCAAATGTTACATTCACCCTTAAATAAATAATTATGCACAAAAAAATTGTTACTGTTTGAAATAAACTCAAATAAATTATTTTTATTTATTTATTTCTATGGAAAAAGTTCTTTCGAGAATAGCTTAATATTTATTTTATTATTAAATCATAATATAATTAATAAATTTATTTGTGCTATATTTTATTTATAATCGTTAAGAGAGAATTGACTTTTTCAAAGTAGTCAAGGTAGCAAATATTAATTTTAATAATTAAAGGTATTGTCTCCGGATTTCACTCCCAACTTTCACAGAGAGCTGTATACGATTTACGGAGAGAACGCATCAATTAGTGGAGGTAGGTATTTACAAGATTGCTGAGTGGCACAATGTTTACAAATAAAGTGCATATAAGGCTAAAGTTGGTGGTTTGAATTACGGCATACTCATGCATCTCTATTATCATTGACTTGTCCAAAATTAACACCTAACTCAAGTCTTGCAAGTACCTACTTCTCTACCGATTGAAACAACCTCTCCATAAAAGATAAAGACAAAACTTTAAAAATCTTTAATTGTTAAGATCTAAATCAATTACTCAAAAGACAACATTTTGAAAATTTCTTCCAATAACCTATTTTCCTTCAATAAATATAAAATTATTTTAATTAATGGAACACGAACCCATTGTGAAAAGCCACCTTCACTGGCACCAGTGACATTTGCTGGCGGCAACTTTGATTAGTTGCAATACAATAAGCAATTTTAGTTTTACTGTATTTTATTTTGTAATATAATTATATTTTAAAAAAATTAATAATCAAATAATGTAGATTTTATAAATTTTCGAATATTATTATTCCTTGTTTGTGGGTTATTAATAAAATTTGTCCTTTTTTTTGTTTCATTTCACTAATGACATAAAACCAAACGACATTAATCAAACATAATTAAAACTATAAAAAAAATCTTTAAAAAAGTGAAACAAATGACATAATCATGTGCCTGCAATCCACGCCACGCGGTGGCGGTGCAGACAAAAAAACCCCACGAGTGGGGAGCAGGAAACATAAATTTAGAAACAAGGATCAATTTCAATAAATGCCCCTAAACTATTACTCAGATTATAAATCAGTCTTAAACTTTGAAATGTTCTAATTGGATAATCAAAATTTCAGAGTATTGTATTTAGGTCTGTACGATGGCCTCAATGTCAATCTAGATGTTAAATGAAGTTCGGATTTGATGTTGAGCATGCTTAACACGTAAATCGATTTGTAAATACAAAGCTACATATCACATGGGCAATTTGTATTTAACATATTAAAAAAACCATACATGTCAACAAAATTTAGTATGGTTAATTTTTTTTATTTCTTTTTAATATGTCAATTCAAGTAGCCAATGTAGTGGCGGAACATGACATTAAATTTTGAAGGACCTCTTAAAATTTTAAAATATCTCAGTGGGTCTAGTTAAAATTTTTAAAAATATATATTAAAATTAATGATAATTTTTAATTTTTGAGGGGGATTAATTAAGTTTTTTACACCTTTTGAAAGGCTTAATTAGTATCTTTAAAATTCTTGAGGGACCTAGTTAAAACATTCAAACAAAGGACATGTTGAACATTTTCCAAAATTATGGCCCCTTTGGTTCCAATGACATTCTGCCCCCAAGTTTATGCAATAGATATATACATATTTATAATGCAATCAACATGTTTTAAATATGCATCACATCATATTTGAGCTAACATTTATTGTCTAAGCTAACGGCTAATGTAATACGGACCTGATTAATATGATATTAATACTTAAAAGAATCAATCACAACGTTTTGGAGATCAAGGACCAATTTAAAATCCAGACCATAACCAGAGGACTTTGGTAGAATTAACCCTTTAAAAAAATTGGAGGATCCATTTAGTTGATACTCCACCTGGAAATCATGTGGACGGTGAGATTCATCATGAGATATCTTTTTTCCCAATGATGCATTTAAAAGAAAAATAAAATAAAAAAGTTGGGAACAGTGCTGCCGGCATTTGACTCAGCCTGTAATGATGCCTTTGTTGCGTTAAATATGTACACGACTCAGTGAGTCACCAACATCCGTACCGTTTATTTTTGGTTTTACAATGTATGTTCACTTATTATTGTTTGTTGTTCTTATGGTCATCATGATGATCACGACCGTTCAAATTTAAATCAGAAAAAGGGAAAGAAAAAAGTAGGTCACCCTTTTGTAAAATAACAATTTCTTTTATATTTTAATATTAATATTTTATATTCATGAATATCTCTTTCAATATTATTGTCTTTAAAATTCCAACCTTATTCTATCTTTTGAAATTACTTTTTATTAACGTTTGATTAAAGAAAACTGTTATGACTAATAAAGTGGTCAGTAAAGTAATATTTCATAAAAAGGCATAATTAATTAATTTTGTAAAAAGTTAACGTATTAATATATTATATGAAAATATTATTATATTATTGTTACTTTAAAGTAACTCTTAAAATTAGTAAAAGCAATCGTTATTAGAGTCTTCAGGGCTACAAATAAATATTCCACCAACTAAACCTGTGAAAATTTAAATTAAATAATAAAAATTAAAATATAACTACATTTTCAGTATTGGGTAAACTATTTACTAAAGTATTAGTAAGTATACATTTTAATCATATAATTTTAAAAATTTACAAAATGATCATTGAACTATTCAAAAATTTTTATTTAAATCATTGAATTATTCAAAAAATTTTCTTTTAAGTAATTTGATTGTTAAATTTTTTCTAAAGAAAAAAAGATGATTCGAAGATTGGTACAGTGAATCTAGTGGCGGACCCAAGGGGCTGGCAAGGGCCCCGACCCCCTAAAATGAAAAATTTTCTATTTAGGCCCTTTATAATTTATAAAATTTTAAATTAATAATGGTAAAATTACACTTTGGGCCCTCCAAAATAATAAAAAAATGATTTAATCCTTTGAAATTTATAAAGATATAGACTATTAAAATGGTGAAATTGCATTTTTACTATCGTAAAAATATACAATTTAATTTCGCCCCCAAAAAAAAATTCCTGGCTCCGCCATTGAGTGAATCGATACTCATCAACAAGTAAAATAACATACCTTAGATTCATGTCAAAGATCGGAGAAAAAAAGTGTTTGGATTTTGGTTCATAGATACATGATATTCAAAGTTATTTCATGAAAAAATACTGAATTGTAGAAAGGGGAATAAGAGTTTTTGATTGGTGTAAGCAGTGCAGACGAAGGAGGCCATCCAACATCGATTTTAATAGCCTAATGAATTAAATGAAAACTTTCGAATAATTTAGTGACTATTTTGTAACTTTTTAAAGTTAAGTGATCAAAATGTAAACTTTCTAATAATTTAATGACCTTACATATATTTTACCTTTTAATATTTTATATGTATGCTAACAATGAATGCATCTAATTGGGCTAAATTCGAGGTTGGTTTTTTTTTTGAAAAATTAAAATTACAAAATAATTAAACTAGATAAACAAAGAGGATCCTCAAATAATCTTAAACTAAGGCTTCTAATGCGAACTGACTTAGGGTGTGTTTAGTATTACTTCTAATAAGTATTTTTGGGACAAAAAACACTTTTGAGACAAAATCACTCTTAAACAAATTACTTTTTGAGAGAAACAGTGTTTCTCCAAGCCAAAAATTAATCCAAAAGTACTTTTTTGATAAGCTAAAAATTTTAGCTTCTCTCCAAAAGTTTTTTTTTTCTCCAAAAATACTTTTGAGAAGCATTGCTAAACTAAACATTAGCCAAACTATCTGCAATTGAGTTCTCTTCTTTAGGCAAATGTTGAATCTTCCATTACTTAAACATATTCAGGACTTGAAGTATTCTCCTGATTAGGATAAAATTAGAGTTTCTGGAAGAGCCATCTTGAATAATGTTAACAGCCTCAATACTGTCAGTTTTGATTGAGACCCCATCGAATCATCTTTTCAAAAAAAGGTTTAACCTATCCAAGATTTCCCAAAGCTCAGCCTTTGTCATTGTGCAATTCCCCAAATATCGGCAGAATCTAATGATCCACCCACCATTATGATAACATATTTAACCTCCAATTACTGCAAAACTTTCATCAAGCATAACCGAACTATCTGTTCTCAAACAAACCCAACAACTAGCTAAAAGTGAAGAGTGGAGATAATTGTGAGGCTTGTGACATGCAATTTTGGAGATTAAAATGTATTGCTTTGCCCTACTAAACGAAAATTTAAGAATCTCATCATTACTCCAAGAAATGCCTTGAAAGGTAAACAAGTTTTGATTCTTCCAAATACGTCAATCAATGATCCTAAAGAGGCATGGCCAATCCACCCTATCCAATGAAATGTTGAGATGAGTACGATTTAGAACTTAATCGAAACGGTGGTTTCGGGACCACGAATCCAAGACAAAAAAATATTTAAATATTATTTTTCGTGTTTATTATATGTGAATTTGCATGTGTGAAAGTTTCGTATAAAAATTTGATTGTTTGTGTGCTTAATTAAATAAAAAGGGTTTAATAGCATAAAATGAAAACTTGATAGTTTAACGTATAAGGGTTGAATTGTTATTGTCTTTTTAAATGGAAGTACTTATGTTGTAATTATGCCATTGGCTATATGAGTGGACGGTTGTAGGCATGATTTATATGGTTTTATAATTAAAATTTTAAGGTTAAAATTGTAAAATAATAAAAGACATATATGATATATTATTACATAAAAAAAAAGAAAAGAAAGCCATGCATTTTAGCTCATATTGTGACCGAAACTAAAAAGAAAGAAAAAGAACTAAAGCTTGGTATATTAGGCCATTGTTGGTTCAATTTTAAGGCATGTTTTGTTTTGTTTTTGATAATTTTTACGTTTTTGTGATCGTTGCTTCGAATTCTATCCGACCCATGCTCTAATTTTTTATTTCGGTGAATATTTTGTGTTATGCCTTTGATGAATATTTGTGTTTTGTGATGTTTGATGATAAAATATCAAAAATATGTTTTAGATTAACATATTTTGTATTGGAGTTTTTGATGATTTTGAGTTATTAGGACTAAATTGCAAAAATAATAAATTGAGGGATTAAAATGTGAAATAGATGAAATTTATGGACTAGTATGTTTATATGGAAAATTCGGCCCAACTACATTGTTGTGAGATTTTGTGTATTTTGTGTTTTATACAATTAGGACTAATTTGTAAAAAGCATGAAATATCAAGGGTAAAATGGTAATTTTCTCATTTATGTGTTGTTGGATTAAATTGAATGAAATTTTGTTTAAATGAGTTTAATTTGAAATTATATAGATCAAGAACAAAGGAAATCGAACTTGGATCGGGGAAAAACAAAAATAGTCGAATAGCCGATTTGTAACGTCCGTCGATACCCGAGGTAAGTCTTTAAGCAATTAAACATGGTTTATTTTGAACATAGAATGTTTTATTGTGATGATTCGAATTTTATAATCTATTAGTATAATAGTCGAATGTGTGTATCATTGAATTATTGTGGTTGAGTTTCATTCGACTAGTTTAAAACCTCTGAAAGTGTGTATGTGTTACGTGGAATATTATATGATTCGATATATGAAATGTTATGGAATGATTCTATATTTGTGATATTCGGGCTTTGAGCCTAACAAGCCTTGTGCTGGTGACTTTGATCGGGCTTTGTGCCTAGCAGGCTTAATGCCAGTGAATAAATATCAGACCTTAGGTCTAGCAGGCCTTGAGCCGGTGTGTGATTCAGGCTTATGCCTAGCAGGTTTTATACTGGTGATTTGTTTACAAGTCTGTGATTATAAGATTTCAATTTATTGTGGATATTGAGCAAGTGAAATTGAGATAAATTACCTTGTTTATGTTCGGCCACATAGGTAAGTACATGTAAGCTTATATTGAACTTGTATAATCGGTTGCATGTGAGGTTATATTGAATTTGAATATTCGATTACAAGTGAGTTTATATTGAATTTGTGTATTTGGTCATATGTGAAGTTAACTTGAATGTGCCTATTCGGCTATATGTGATGTTCTATTGAATTTGAACTATAGGTTACATATGATGTTTTATTTAACTTTTATATATTCGCCCATTTGTGAGTCCATTAAGAATTTTGTGTATTCGGCTATACATGTAAGTGCTAATGTGATAACATATTTGTTCTTGTATAATCGGTTATATAAGAAATATATATATGGTGATATATATTTGATTTTGAACATTCGGCTAAGGTATCTTAATGTGTTAATCTGTAATATTATTGATATAATTTGGTTAGTTGAATGTTTTGATTATTCATTGAGTTGTTTATTGTGCTTAAAGCTTACTAAGCTAAGTTAGCTTACTCTTTGTGTTTGTTTATTTTGTTTTATAGATTTTGGTTGTAAGTCACGAGCTCGGGGATCGTTATCGAAGTCATCTACACTATCATCAACTTTCGGTACTATTAAAAGTTTATTTTCGAACTTATGGCATGTATAGGCTAATATGTATTTTGTTCAACTTTGAATATGTATATTTATATATTGAGCCATGTGAATATGGCTTATCTTTAGAGTTTGGATATGGTTATGTTTGGCAATGGTTTATCTCATTTTGATCATAATGATATGTGAAGCGAATGAAAAGTAAATGTGAATGGTATTATATGTGCTGGTAATAGCTTGAAATGATAAGTGGAATTGGCTGTGGTTGGTTGCTTGGTTTTGATATGTTTAAATATAAATAAAAATGGTTTGATGACTTGATTTTGATATATGTTTATTCATTTATAAACGTAAGCTCAGGTGTTAGCATGTTTCATGTATACTAGAAATGCATGATATGAGGCATGCCTATATTCGAATATGCAAAGATTAGTTTAGTTCGGTTTGCATGAAAAAAAAATGTATAAGTACTATAATTAGTTATGAGTTTATTAATGGTGAATTATTGAGATTTTATTGTTTAATAATGTTTGTAAGTGAGACATTGATAAATGACCATTTGAATAGTGGCTTTATGCAATAGTACACCATGAGCATTATATGCATTTTTGCAAAATTGATAATTATGTGTACGTGTATACATGTACTTTTATTGTTAATTCGAATGATGGGTTGGGTATATAATGAAAGTATATGCGTATGTTTATATTTGTTAATGAAAATGTGATTCTTTGAAAGGTATAGATTCGGTTAAATTTTGAGATATGATTCATAAATGCAATATGATAAATAAAGCATGTTTAATATTTAATTAGCCATGTGCTTTATATATTTATGAGTATGAATTGTATGAATATGTGAATGTTTGGAGTTTTATTTTTGCTCCGTAATGCATTGTAACCCTAATCCAGCGACAGTACGGGTTAGGGGTGTTATAATTATGAAGGTTTTTGTTTGTTGGTTAATTTTTTTTCTATTTATAGTATTTAGCTCATTTATAAGACTTCACATTATGTTTAAGATCAATTTATTTAAAATTATGTCTCGTGTTTTTTTATAAACTTTTTCAAGAAAATTGAACACATATATTCATGAACGAGCAAATAAAAAACTAGTTATAATAATAAATAATAAAAGTAATAAAATCATTTTATTGTTGGGAAAATCAACTCTTTTAAGAGAAAAATTTAAAGTGTCGTTCTCTAGATAGTTGACTCGAATTTTTAAGTTTTGTCTCAAACCTTTTGTGGGGAGTTGTGTACAGCTCAAAGAGAGAAGCGTCTCGATCAATGAAGGTAGGTGAAGCTTTAGTTAGTGGTTTAAACTATGACGTGGCCCTCATTATTCACGCACCTATTCCAAGACTTTCATATACTTCCTTCTATAGACTAAAACTCCCTCCGTTTGAACCAACTTTCTCTCACTCCCAACTATCAAAAGAAAAATAGTTGTAAATTTTATATTTTCATCAGTGCTAAAGTCAAATTTTAATTAGAAATTTAATATTAGAAACCCTGTTTACTTATTTTCAAAGAAAACCAAAATTCCACAATAAAACCATTGAAAATCCAAGTTGACTTTTCTCTCTAGATATTTTTCTTATAAATGTTTTTATTTTCATCAAATGTTATATTTAAGCAAATAAACAAAGAAAAAGAATTTCTGAGCTGAAAGGCATATTTCACAATGGGGAAAGTATGTTGCATGGAAGAATCCGATGATGCCGGTTTAAGTCTCACCGGATTTCTCATCGTTTTAATCTTGGCGATTTTGTTGATGTCGATTTGTAGCCCTCAGCCACGACGTCCTGTTTATGCTGTTTATCGTTACCGATGATCGGAAAACGAATATACGGTGACTGCAAATTTGTTGAAATTTGTAAGAATTTACGAGCTCTTTTCGCCTATTTTTCCGGGAAAATTTGCTGCTTGGGGTTCAAATATATGGGTTGTCGATGTTTGAAATATTGAATTACTGGATTCTTTTTTCTAATCTGAATAACAGTTCAACATGTTTTTAATCTGTTTGAAATAGATATGCTTGTTACTTCGAATTCAGATTCAAATGATTTCAAGTTTAGTTTTTGAAAGTTGTATTATCATGAATTCGAGTTATTTCAGATTATTTATTTTCTTTTAGTTAAATTTTTTTTAGATTTATTGTTTTGAAACATTAAGTTTAAACTAGTTTTAAATTAAGTCAATTTATGTTCTCATTAACTGATTCGAATTAATTCAATTTTTATAATCAAATTAAGATAAAATCAAGTTAATATGATTCAAAGTTGTTTTTTACTTCACAATTCGCATATTCATATCATTTTACAGTGTTATAATTAGATCGGAACCGATTGATATATGAATTCAAAGACAAGAGATAGAATCAATTTTAAGTCAAAACGCTCGGAACTAATAAAAAAGGTAATTCAAAATAAAATAAATTGATTGAACAAGTTTATATTTTTTTAATATATTTTTAAAATTTTTATTATTGAACCAACAATTTAATCAAAAAACAATAATCTAACCAGTTCAACCACCATTCCAATTTTTATGTTATAATATGTCATAATTATTAGTAAATTTAAAATTTAATCTCTAAACTTTTTAAATTTTAAAATTAAAATCCAAAAGTTAATATTGTTAACTATTTTGTTAATTTGAAGTTCATTATAATGTCATTTTTTAGTTCTATTACTACATTATTACCATTATGGCAAGAACACTGTACAGATATATATATACATGAAACCAGTCATTTGAGGTTTGGCTAGACTGGAGATTGCTTGGGGGAATTAACAACAAACACCTGAACTCGTAAAAATTCATGAGTAGCTCCTCGTTCAAGTACCGTCAACACTTCGCCATCATCTTCTCCCGTCACAAGATCTTCGAGATAGACACAGCGGGAATGATATCCATCTCGGATACGAAAGCCGTAGACCCATCTCCTGGGCTGTCGCCACTTTACGCAAACTTGTCGATCAACTATCTTACCACTCCGAAGTGCTTCTGCGATACAAAAAGCCTGTACAATTACGATGTCAAAATCGGAGGCGAGTAGAACCGATATATATCTCATACAGGCGTACTCGAAAATTTAAGTTTTCCACATACGTAGAGGATTTTGGCTCTCTACTTTTGGGAAATGAAGAGTTAAAATCTAGGGTTAATGGCACTAAACACCCTCAAACTATCATAAAGATTCCAAATTAGTCCTTAGACTTCAAAACACTCTAATTGAATACTCAAATATTAGTCTTTTATTAATCAGGTCATTCTAAGTAAAAGTACCATGGAAGCTTTTGTACTAAGAAACAAATTACATTTTGCCCTTTCCACTTAAAAAATAGACAAATTAATCCTTTTATGTTAGATCAAAGAGTAAATTGGTCATTTTGTTAAAATTTCATCCATTTTTACTATTAAAAACTGGTCCCTATATGTCAGTAGAAGGTACACATATTGCTGTTTGGTTATTTTGTCAATCATGTAAGTTTTTAACTGTAGAAATAGATAAAACTTTTAATAGAAAGGACTAGTTTACTCTTTGATCTAACGTACTGACACTAATTTGCCCATTTTTTTAGTAGGGGATAAAATGCAATTTGTTAGAGTATAGGGGCCTCCTTGATATTTTTAACCGTCATTCTAGTTGTCAATTTAGGCATTAAATGTTAGTTCGGTTATGACATGAAACATAATTAGAAAGCGTGAGTGTACCTACGTCACAATCGACTTGGAAAACAGACCATGTCAATAAAATTTAAGGGGTTAATTTTCTTTAACACGTCATCTTGTCTTATCATCATCAAATAAAAGAAGCTTCCGATCCACCAGTCATCGAAGAATTTCAATTCTTCAAAGCTTATTAGAACCGATCTTCAACATAAACACAAATTCCTCAACATGAACAACCAATACCGACATATATCAACTAACAACTTAAACCAAAATATTTCACTACAGCACTACATTCTCGGATTTAACAGTTAATGGAGACAGGAAAAACACTATTTCAACACGATCCAAAACGAAAACAAATGGTAAAGAAGTTTACCTGCACTTGAAGAATGTTAAGGCAGTAATGTAGTCCAATCAAGTTAAGCAGAACATTCAGCTTCTGTTTCAACAGCAGCATTTGAACATCTCTGAAACCGAACTGCATCGTTTTCAGGCTTCTGATTGCATGCAGATAGTCTATAACCTTCAATGAATCGGACTGCGAGCATTGTTCCACCAAGTTAATGACAGAATCGGCTTGACCCTTCTTCTCTTCGTGCTGCTTTACATAAAATCCTCGCCAATCCTATATCATATACATTTCACAAGTTTCAAACACCAATCCGAAGGAATTGTACTTTTTGCTTAATCAACAAAAAGTAATAGTTTGGTTGGTATGAGGGGAAAAAAAGAAAGGAAAAGTTACATTTTTTCCATCATTTTCTCTGTTTGGTAGGAAGGAAAATAGGAAGAGTGAAGTAAAATGAGTGGATTTACAGTTTTCCTTCCCTCAAAATCCTATCTTTCCAAGTGTAGAAAGAAAACATTCATGAATTTAAGCTAATAATTTTATATGAAACTTTACCTTCCTTTCCCTCCATATTTTCTTTCCTCACCATTTTCCTTCCTTTTCCTTTCTACCAAACAAATATAAAACTCATAACTATGGGTGTAATCGAATAGTGGCAAGCTCAAGGTCGACTCGAACATCAATTTCAAAGCTTGAGCTCAGCTCCAAACATGATCCAACTACTCGAGCTTGATTAAGCTCGATCTCATTCGTAATTAAACTCTTTCTATAATAAAAATGTAACTTCATAAAGGAAAAGCTCAATTAGGCTATCGTGTAATTTGAAATTAAGCTCTTTCTAATTTCATGATATAAAATTATACTAAAAAGGAAAAAGCTTGATTAGGCTCGTAAGCCATCCAAATAGTAAATCGGCTCCACAGTTACCAGATCAAATTCAAGTTTTTCCAAATTAAACTGGAATAGCTTATGAGCACCAACATCTCATTTACACCCGTACTCGTATCCTCGCTAAAAACACCCAGTTCAAAGCCATGAAACAAGAGCAATTAGTCCAAAACAACTTAAATGAGGGGGAAAAAACACCATATATTTACATACATTAAAAACTTAACCAAAAAACAAAACAAAAAATACAACCTTGAAGTTAGGGTCTTTAACAGCTTCATATAAAAGAGGCCATCTTTCTTTAACAAGTGACTCCCATAAACAATCCGACCCGCATATCTCTCGCCAAACCCGAGAACAACAACCCAATGAAGAAAGATCCGGTACCTAAAAACCCGAATACCCAAAAACATCTCATTTACTTTCAATTCAATACCCAGAAAAAGAAAAAAAAAAGTAAAAAGAAATGAGATAAAGCAAGTAAGCGAACCTCAAGGGAAGAAGCAATTTTGAGAGCTATATCATTTGGTAGTGAACTGTATGAGTAATCTGATTGATTCATGTGGTTTTTTTTTTTTTTGGTTGGTTACTAAATTTTTGGGATTATTTAAAAGTGGGATTTTGTGTTCTGTCCGAAATTTATGGGAAACTAGAAGATCTGAGAAAATATGTTCGATTGTCGGATTCTTGCAACGTGGGCCAAATTTGGATTTGGCTGTCTGTTTTGAGATCTAGGATTCTGTGAGTTTCCTAGCGGAAGGCTGTGATTTAAAGTTACAAACTACGTCGTTTTAGGTACATGAATTTTTCCATTTGTTGTTGCCGAGTTATGGCTCAAATTTTATATTATAGGAATTTGAAATAAATTAATTTAGTTTCTGTTTTATTAAAAATTTTAAATAAGACTAAATTTGAATAAAATTAATGTTAATGTATAAAAATATCATTTACTGTTTAATAAAGTTAATATACTTAAAGTATTCATAATTTTATAAATAATTTTTTTTGTTTAGATTTGAACTGCAATTGAAAAAAATAATTTTCAAAATATTTTTTATAAAAAATATTAATTTTGTTATAATTTCAACTTATTTGATTTTTTTTAATGGTATAAGAATTAAATTGATCTATTTTATAATAAAGGGACTAATTTAATCTAGTCCGTATAATACAATGGCCTCTCAGGTACTTTAACCCATTCTAAATCGGTCTTAAACTTCAAATTATTTCAAAGTTTTTGTACTTTTCGAAAATTTAAAATTTAATCTCTATACTTTTATTTTTAAGAATTTAATCTTTCTATTTTTCAAATTTCAAAATCGAAATCCAAATATTAACACAGTCAAAAATTATTTTGTTAAATTTAAGTTTATTACAAGACATTTTATAGGTGCATTGCTATCAAATGAGTATTTTTTTTATTCCAAAATGTCATACCAATAAAATTGACCAACAAAAATTAATAGAGTTAACAATTGAACTTAAATTTTAAAATAAAAAAACTAAATTATTAAAAATAAAAATACATAAACTAAATTTTAAATTTATGAAAAATAGATAAACTTATGACATATTTTAACCTATTTTTTTACTCACTTTGTAAATAAATTATAGTATATTTTATTCCATGGGCAATTATCTAATTTAAACTATTTAAATGTGAAACAATTCAATTTACTATATAATAAAAAAACATACAAACAAATCTAAGAAAAAAAAAACAAAATACAAACTAAGCCATCATTTACAGACAATAACACTTGCCACTTATATAGTCAAAAGATGAACACACAATCCAAATTCAGACATGAGAGTAATTAAGAACTGTGTTTCTAAAAATTATCAACGGATCTTTTTGTAAAGGGCGAAGGTGGAGAACATGGTGAGGAACACCAACAAGATGGCCGCAAATAACGAGAATGCGATTGCCGTTCCAATATGTCGACAGAACTCGTCGTAAACGTTGCAGATTTTGTCCCACCGGACGTGGCTGTTGCCTCTTAATCCGATGTATGCGACGCTACCGGCGGAACCGGTGGCTGAGGCAACGATTCCCACAAATACCTGTATTGTATGATTAAGATTGATTAATTCGGTTTGATTTAAATTAATCGGATCTGAAAATCAATTTATTTAGTTAGTTTAGTAAGTTATTGGTTTTTTTGAAAATTTGTTAATCGGTTAAAGCATTTTAATTAATTCGGCTGATTTTACATTGATTTTCCAAAAAAAAATTAAATTGAAATTGATTGAATATCCCCACCTATTAACTTTTTATAGGTGAAACTATAAAAAAAATTTAAAATTTAAAATTTAGTTAACTTAAGTTTGAAATGATCCAAACAAAAAAATTTAAATTCGAAATGATTTTAATTTAATATGACTTGACCATAAAAATCGATTGAAAATTTGAATGATATAAATTTAAAATGTCTTAGACCTAACATTGTTTAAATTAGACAAAATATTTAAATTATGAGTCGTTAAAATTCTCAAAACATTTCTTAAATATAAAATAATTTAAAAATGTACCTAAAAATTTACTTAAATTCGAAAAACTTGACAAACAAACTTAAATTCATCCTATCCAAAACAAATCAATTGACAACCCTTAATGAAAGGGGTTTGAAAGGAATAATTATCAGCCTTACCACATCCATTAATGCAAAGGCGAGCAAGATGGTGTTGGTATAAGAAGGCTTGCGGCCGAGCAAAATTGATGCGAGAGCAGTGATGATGCTGTATAAGCCTGTTGTTGATAATGCTGCCATAAAGTATCTGCACAATTATATAATATTTATTTTTATTAATTACATTATTATAAAACTAGATTTCTCATAGCGTTTATTGGAAAACTCATTTTATGAATATAATATACCGAGATATAATTTAATAATAAAAATCATGATCCTATAACATCAATCTTGGAATTTTTGTTTAATACTAAATTTTATTGGGAAAATATTTTTATCCGACCTCGACATGATATATCTCTCATATAATATGATCTCTACTTATTTTAAAGCTCACATAATTGATAAATTAATTAAAAAGTTACGCATGACGTCCTAATGTATAAGGACTAAATTTTAACATTAGAAACGAATGAAATTTTAATAGTACTTTTTAATCTAACAAATAAATATTGGTTTATTATTTTTTTTAAATAGAGAAGATAAAATATAATATGACTCTTTAATGTACTCATGTGAAATGTGTATTTATATCTAGGGGTGAGCAAAATCCGATTCGATGTAAAAAAACTCGATAAAAAATTTAAATTTTGAATTAAATAATTCGAGTTATTTGAGTTAATCAAATTATTCGGATCAACTTAAATAAAAAATTAAGTTTTTTTATTTAACTCGAATATGAATTATACAATTTAAGTTATTCAAAAATTCGAATAAGAAAATATAAAACTATGTCGTTTTGATAAATGTTTACTTTTTAAAAGTTAAAATTCAAAATAATTAAGTTAAAAGTCAAAACTATGTCGTTTTGATAAATATTTACCCATTAAGTTAAAAAGGTAAAATCATTATATTGTTGCTATAGTTAAATAATATTGTACTTCGTCTACTAGTTAAATAATTGGTTTATCCAAATGCAACATTGAGAATAAATAATAGGGTTTGTTAACTCAACTCGATTTGACTCGATTCGATTTAATTTGAAAAAAAATTAAATTGAGTTCAATTGCTAAAATAAAATTTGTCAACTTGACTAACTCAAAATTTTTTGACTTGATTCAACTCGATTAAATACTTACCTCTATTTATATAGAATATAACCAAACCCGAGTACGAGTGATATAAGTTAAAAAAGACTTACACAAAGGCAGGTGAATCAGTGAACTCGGCCGAAAAAGGAACCCTAACTGAAGTAGGCAAGCCTGGAACAGGAACCATTTCTGTTTGCTTGCTAGTAGCCATAACCACCACAGCAATTACAGCTGCAGCAAACAATACCACCCTAAGACCAACATCTACAGCTGAATAATTAAAAGGGCATTTGCTAGCAGCAACCGTCGTTGATGGTGTTGTGGTTGTCGTCGCCGCTACCGCCGCCGGTTTATCTGTAGATTCCATTGTTCAAATTAAAAGGAAACTAGCAAAGGCAAAATGATGGATATATGGAGAGTTATGAAGTGATGGAATGGTATTTATATAATGTAAATTTTGAGTAAAGAAATGAAATTTGGTTGGAATTCCCCGCACGCCATTCAAAAGTTGATTAATAATTTCAATTGTTGAAATTTTTTTTAATTTAATGTTTTGAATATTATGTTAGCTTTTTTTTTTTTGTTGGGGACTTTTCTGGCTGTTTCACACTATGTCGGAGAGTGGACGACGAAATTTATTATAATCTGCATTTGGTTCTGGAATGTTGGTCAAATTATGCTGTGAGTCACTGTACTTGAATGAAATTTATAATTTAATCCATATATATGTTAAATTTTTAAAAAATGGAATCTTCTTCTTATTTTTTCGATTTGAAATTATAGACCATCTTTCATACCATTAGTATTTTTTGTCAAATTTTATTATCATTCAATACTATCAACATAGTAAGCAAATTTTGATAATAAGCGAGAAAATGAGAGAATTTAACTTTTAACTTTTAATTTTCTATGTATATTATAAAGATTAAATTTCAACTTTCGCAATCTACAAGGATTGAACGCGTATTTATATTTTCAATAGTCAATTATTCGTTTTGATTATAAGTATATATTAATGTATTTTATTTTCGTAATTTATTATATTTTATAAAAGTAAACAACATATTTAAAAAAATTGAGACTAATTTGATTCAACCACATCTTATCATCCATATTTAAATACGTAATAAATGAATATTTTTAAAGAAAATAAAAGGCTCGGATAATATTTACGGGCCACTGTACTCCACATTACCCATCCATACCATACTCATATGTACTGTTAAATAAAAAAATAATTTTAGATAACGGTAGATTTTCTCACCACGATGGAAACTTGTTCCCATACGTATATGATCCTCTAGAGAGATCGAAAATAATTGATTACCTTTAATATATGTCAACATGGTCATTGCAATTTGTGTTAATGTTGATATTATATTGTTTTAACATTTGACTAGGCTGTCAAATTTCTGTCGTTGCAAATTGGCTCTTAGCCAGTTTGGGAGTAACAATTTTTTTTAGAGTCAAGTTATTTTTATGATAGTAAAAAAATATAATTTTATTATTTTAATAATTTATATTTTTTTTAATTTTTTTAAAATTAAATTAAATTATTATTATTTTTAAAATAACAAAACTGTAATTGTATCGTTATTAATTTAAATTTTATAAAATATAAAAAATTTCTATTTTAAGCAACCAGCCCCGCTGGCTAAGCGACTACTGCTAGCCGCCTATAAGTGGCAACATATTTTATATATAAAAACCCAAAAGAGATGTCTATATATATATATAGTATTTTCAAATATTTGACTTTGATATACGATGAGGAGAAAAGATGGGTTAGTTTGCATAACAGAGATAGCGTTCACATAAGGAAACTTCTTTTTTATATAAAAAGAGAAATTTTGATTTAAACTCATATTTTAAACTTTGATTTTAATTTAAATATAAAAAAATATATTTTAATTTAATTTTATATTTATTTTTTATGTTAGATAAGTATAATTATTTGTTTATGTGATATCAATAATGGTGCTAGTGGTTTGTGAAAATTAAATTAAACTAAAATGTCGTGTATAAGATTAGACAAAATTAATATTAATGTATTACATTATAAATTACAAAATTAGGATCAAATTTATAATGGATATAAATGCTGAGGGCTAAATTTGACATTATGACTGTAAAATAATCTAATCCCTTTTTTTATGGACCATTGGTATTCGGGTCTAATGAATAAGACCTTTGCTCAATGTCAATGTTTTAATAATTAGATCAAATTACTGATTTTCAAGTCAAATATTCGATCCGATAATAATTAAGTAAATAATTTTAAAAAATCATAGAAACAATAATATATTCTAAAATTAGCTATATTGGTTCAACGGTCGATTTTTTATCTCGATTTCTAATTTTTTATTGGTTTTAAACAATTTGTTTATAGGTTGATTCAATTTCTCTGTCTAGATCGATATACATTTATATAGAATATGAATACTTTTTTTTATAAAACAATAAAGAATTGGGAAATTAGCATTTATGACCCTAAGCCATTGCTTTCAGGATATCAATTATTTTTATAAAGCTTACATACGAAAGCTATTTGTGTTGAAGTTACATAGGGAGAGATAGAGATCATTCAAGTTCAAAATTTCATTAAAATAACATTTCAATTCAATATCTAGAATCAAAAGATAGTTTTAAAGTAGTCCAATCATTTTATACTTTGTATTAAAATTTTTAAAAAAAGTCAGAGAAAGTATGGCGAAAGCAAAAATGGGAATTTAAGAAAATTTCCCCTTTTCACATTATGGCGGTTGGAATATACAAGCTTCTTTAAACATGGCTGCTAAGCATAATTCTGAACTTGATCCCTAATGTTTACGCTTTTTGTCACTTTAGTCCTAATTCCTTTTTTAATCACTTTAAGCGTTATCTTTTAAAATCACGTGAAAACGCTGCGTTTCGAGTGAAAAAATGATAATTAAATCATTAAAAATTAACAACATCTATTAAGAACTTGATAATCCACCGAGTGTTTTGCATAATGGGATGGTTGATTCAATAATTTAATCTTTATATTATTAAAAATAATTAAATAATGTCAAATTAGAATAGAGTAAACATTATTGTTTAATAAATATCATTTATTGATTAGCTAAATTAATATTTTTAAATTTTTTATGGTTTTATAAATTAAATTTTTTGTTAGAATTGAATTACAACTGAAAAAAAATTAAAACATTTTTTATAGAACAATTGTTTATTTTGTTAAAATTTGAATTTATCTGATTCTTTTTAATGGTATAGAGAATAAATTGGTCCATTTAACAATAAAATGACTAATTTGATACAATCCTTATAATACATGGATCTCTTAGGTATTTTTTTTTTAGTTACAAAAGGAAGTTCAACTATAATGCTCAACCGATAACACAATAGACTAGTTACTCAACACTTATCCTTCAACATTACATTTTACATTGTCAAAGGAGATTGTGAGAAAAAATAAAAAACCTATTTGGCAACGCCTTATTGCCTTGTGTATAGCATTAGCAGCCATATTTGTTGTTCATAGTACATGTCGAATCTCCAGTCCACTTGCCAATCCCTCGATATCCAATTGCAAACGTTCGATGCTAATCTCGGCAATCCCACCACTTTGGCTCCAAGTATTAGGTCTATTACTGTCCTACTATCACTTTCAATTAGTAGCTGACGCGCTTTTTCTGCCAAACTGTTTCTACCCCATCAACAATTGCTCGGAGTTCTGCCTCTAGGATCGAGCTAACACCTATGTTACGCCCATACCCAACTACCCCAGTCGCCCTGGTGGAATTTTACTATCCCACCTGTTATCGCACTTCCAGATCGCATGTTAACTCTCCCATCCATATTAAGTTTATACCACTCTGTCTGTCTGAAGAACTTCCTACAATATAAATACAAATTTTTGTGACTCAGATGCCATCCACATTAATAATTTAAACCAATATAAAATGGTCATGACGACTTGGTCTGTACTAAAATTTTGACCCTTGAAAATAGCCAAATCCCTTCTTTTCCAAAGTAAACACTATTTCCTATTGTATCCCTTGATAACCATTTTTGGCACATTTTTTACATTTCACTGCAACCAATATTCAAATTCATTTGTAAAGAAATCTCTCAGGTATTTTGACCATTTATTTTCTTTACCTTGCATTTGTCAGTCTAGGTTAATGGACTTAATGCATATTTATTGTTTTAAAATATAAAAAATTTAACTTTTTTTAAATAAAATTAAAGAGAATTCTAACTTTTTATAGTATAAAATGAAAACTTTTGGTATAGTTTACCGCATTTTATAATTTTTTTGCCTATTGAAAAATAAATAAATCATATAGTATTTTAATGAAAAGGAAACTTAGATATATTGCTAAATTAATTTTTTAAAAATCATAACTTTTACGTAACCATTAATTTGCACCAAAATAAACTTAAATATTATTTATACCATAACAAATCATTACATAAATTAATATTTTCTTTGAAATCAAACTTTTTTTTTTGGATAAAATAAATTCAAAGTATAAAGGTTTACTTAGATCCAGTAAATATATAAAAACTTACTTTAAAAAAATTGAAAAGTCAAATAAATTGAAGCATTTTTTTGGTATTTTAAGTATTCATATATTGTGAAGGAGAAATGGTATATTAACTAATGAAAGAATTTTTATATATGAAATTTACACGACAAAAACGAAAGGGAAAGCCTTTTAAATTTTTTAATTATACCATTAAAGAACACTAATTGGGTCTTAATCTCTTAATTATTTAAATGAAAAACAAAGGTTAAAGTAATTGGAAGGTCCCTGTATTACAGAGACTGGATTAATTTAGTCCCTATACAATTAAAAATAATTAAATAGGTCTAAATTGTAACGGAGTTAACATTTACCGTATAAAAAATGTCTTGAAAATTATTCTTTTCAATTGCAATTCAATTATGAGCAGAAGATTTCATTTACAAAATGGTAAAAACTTTAAAGATATTAACTCCATTAAATAATAAAAGTTAACTCTATTATAATTTAGATTTATCTAATTTTTAATAGTAAAAAAACTAAATTGATCTATTTAATAATTAGAGAAATTAATTTAATCAAATTCTTATAATACAAGGACTCAAAAAATAATATATTACCCAATGAAATTAATTGCTCAAAAATCATAAATATCATATGTTGATAAGACCAACGGACCAAGTCACGTTGTTAGGTAATTAAAATTTGGAAGCCAACGGATTTATTTTATTGATTAATAATAAATCACGATATTTAGTTATCTTTTTATTTAATCTTCTAAGTATTGAATATGTTAATTGATGATTTGCAGATCAAGAAAAAGCTTGAAATTGCAAACAAAATTAATTAATCTTCTTTGAAAGTGATGTTATAAAAACTTTATCCTTAATTCAAGTTTGAGTAGGATCCAAAACTCTTTATTATTATTTTTTCACAATTTTTATTTTATTTTATTAACATGATATTGAATATTATGCAATACTCGTGAAATGTTAAACGTTAATAATAATAATAATAATAATAATAATTTATCCAATAATTATAAAACTTCAATTAATATAATTGTTAAAATAATAATTTGAAGGTTGTAAATATAAATATATTTAAACTGTAATATCTTTTGATTTAAGAATTTGAAAAGGTAATAGTATTTTAAATATTGTATTTGAAATATATTAAAATTAATTACATTGAACATCTTCAAATTATCACCCTTATTCTAAGTTGACCCTCGAATTTTAAAAATTTTAATTACATCCTTATATTCCTAAGGTTATATCAATAAAACCTTTCTGTCACTGAAATCTTAACTTTGAAGCTTTTAAACAAACTATTGTTCATTCTCTCTGTTTGTTGGTTTTACTGCATTTTTAAATTCAATTTTAAAAGTTATATGATAATATTTTACTTTTCTTTTAAATTTTCCTTTTAAATTATGTCGCATAAAATTTTTCATAACATTTAATGGTTAAATGAATTGTTTTAATAATAGAAAATTTTGATTGATATAATATCAATAGTTTAAAATTCCAATTTAAAGTGAGTATCATAAACTAAAGATATTTAGTGCAATTAACTCATAATATTATTAATGGAAATAATAAAATAGTTAATTCCACCAAACTTTAGATTGGTCTATTTCAAAACATTTTAAACATAACATTATTGTGTTAGCAATTTAAATTTGACATATTAACAAAAAAATCAATAAAACTTGGAAAAACTATTATTTTTAAAACATTAGATCCAAATTTTCCATAAAGTACGCATGTTTAAAAATTGATAGAAATTAATTCCTAACTAAAACATAAAATCCTGAATCTTAAAATTTTCAAAAATTTTATTTTGTAAAATTAAATGAACAAAAGGATTTCTTGAACATTAAAGTGATAAAAAAAAGTGCTTACTATGTGACAACAATTCTCAGAAATGTCTTAACATTGTTGAAGGAAGCTTTGTTGAGACAAAGGTACCACATAGTTCCGGTTTTTTTGACTCCGATCTTCCCTGCCCTATGATAGAATTTCGTTTTTCGTCAAGTCTTCCAATTTTACGTCCCTCGCTAAACCAATGTTTAGTAGACTAGCAACCATGGTAGGAATATCTGATTTCAAAGATGCAGCCAATGCCTGACCAAATTGATTCAATGAAAGACAACTATTAGCTTTAGATTCTTCAGTACACAATTCTGAAAGAAATGACAAGGTTTTCAATTTTACGAGGGAATTCATGGTACAATTAAAAATTATTACCTTCTTATCCTCCTCTTGTTGATGTTTAAGAACTTCTGAAGGCCATTCGTTTACCAGCTTTTCAACTTCAACTGTAATGCTCTGCTTCCTTCCATCGGATAGAGTCTGGCATGAATAAAGTTCATCTCATAAACATTATAAGACCAAAATACATTCAAGGGCACATAGAAACTAACCTCAAAATATCATACTAATAATTTTTAAATTTTTATGAACTTCTGAGGGCACATCACGTGTAACTGTCTAGTTATTCTATTAACCATGCCAGTTTTTAAGTATAGAAATGGATGAAATTTTTAATAGAAAATACCAATTTGCTCATTTTTTGAGTAAACGGGGCAAAATGCAATTTGATTCCTAGTACAAAGGCCTCCATAAGACTTTTACCAATTATCTTCCTTTTTATTTTAAATTCCATTTTGTTCTATTTTCCCCTACCTCAGCATGCTCGATACGGGTGTAGAATCCACGGGAGGATGACCTAAATTATAAACCACAAGAAGGCATAACTTGATATGATACCGGATTTACCTCATTAAGGGCTTGGATAAGAGCTGCAGCATCCTCGGGCTTGCGTTCTAGTAGTAAACCCTGAAAATGCAGAAATAACATGTATAGGTCATCAAATGATCATGTTCTTTTATTTACTGAAATCAATTTTCATACAGGCATAGAATCAAAAAGCACCTTGGCACATGCAAAACCAGTGGTGAGAGAATGCTGCTTCATTGACTCAGATCGCAGTTTCTCAATATTCCACAGTGACTCTGTGTCTCCTATTACCAAGAAATGATAGATTAATTGCAAGTACAAGGAAAGAGAAAATCATTCATCTGGCTCTCGCTTTATCTCTCTCTCTCTCCCTTTATCAGTTCCCTCTAATTTTCTAACCCTGGGCTAGAAATTCACTGCCAAAGACTATCTAAGTCTATTCAGAAAGCTGAGTAGCTTTGTAGGTCACAAGTCAAAAACCAGAATATATTCTTACCGACCATCACCACTAAGTGAGACAGTTTTAAAAAGAAATGCAAATCACAGAGAAGATCCAAAGAGATGCAAAAGAAAGGAACTAAAAACTCAGAGATTATAGACCTCTTCGGATGGCAAATTCCATCCAAGTGCCAAATGTAGTCTGTCGTAGTTTAACACCAGCCTTCATAAACCTCTTCGAGTACTTAGAGATCAACTCCCAATCATTTGTATTGTAACAAATGCTGCAACATTTAATCCAAATAAATATTAAATCAACTTAAAGGAAGCATGAAAATAATTACACATCCCTTCAACCAAAAAAAAAAGAAAAAAGAAAACAACTGCGAAAACTAATCTGTTAAGTTTGGGGCACTTATTGGAACACAAAATCGAATATTTTAGAAAATTAGTCAGCAAAAGCATAGCAGGTCATCTATTCGTACCAATATATAGCTTGTTCATTCAAAGAACAAATATCCAATACTGCAAAGTCATATAGACACACATCACATTCAAATATCTCGGATTTGATTGTCTTGAGTGTCCTAGTGCAGGAGAGCAAATAGGACAAGGATCAAACTTGAATTGAAAGAGAATGAGTCTTTCATGCAATGTCAATTATTTCATAGACTTAAAATTTTATTGCGAATAGGGAAAAAAATGTTATTAAAACAGGAATTCTTAGGGCATTTAGCAATGCAAAAGAGAAACATGTGACATAACTGAAGACTGATTTACCTGAAAACAATATCCGCAGTGCCAGCTTGTAATGGTAAGTTGTTCCTTTTTAAAAGCCTCATTACTTCCACCATGAGTTTAGCATCATTATGAGCCTTAGCATACGACTGCACTCCAATAATTAATTATAAGTTCAAAAGAATTTGAAAATTGAACAACTTGATTGATGAGTCAATTATACCAATAAATGATGTGCAGATGCAACACTAGGAGTCAGCCCATAAACATTGTGCAGCCACAAAGCTTTCTTTCCTGCATAAGCATTCAAGCTAAATCATATTCATATAATTACATTAAATAAACCAGGCGGTATGTATATATTTTAAATAACAAATAAATTTCTGCTAACTGGTAATAAAGAACTAACATTAAAACTACAGAGAACTGTTCGAGGTCTATAAAAAGACTAAATTGGTCAAACTGATTCTTTAGGTTTCTTAAGTACCCGTGTCTGAAGCACTATCCAAGAACCTTCGTAATGTGTAGAAAAACTTTGAAAAAAATTGGTCTTTGACACATATCAGCATGCCAAACTCCCACTCAAGTTAAATTAATATAGGCTTAAGATATGAAGAACAATAAGGCATACCAAAATCAATGGCTCCCACACGAGCACAAGTCTTGGCAACTTGTTGGCAGAGATTGCAATTAAAATTTGAATGAATCCGTAGGTTCGATAATCGCTGCAACCAAAAACCAGACGGTACATCCATAAACAACAAATGCTTAAAACTAACAAAACAAAGGAAACAAAGATAAGGAATATACAAATCTTCGGAGATTCTGGAGAACATCGAAAAGAAGCTTAATATCTTCACGATTTTTGCAGTTTCCGATCATTGACCATAGAGAAGCATTCGGAGGCATTGTTTGTTTAACATTTACAGATTGAAGCATGTCATCATAGAGTTCCTTAACTGCCTCTGAATTCGACAATACAATCCAAACATTAAACATAAAACAAAAAGCTTCGAAGATGATATCAAACTAACCTAAGATAGAGCAAATCAAGTACCAGTTGGATTGCTATTAACTGTTCCAGCTTCTGTCGAAAAAAATGTCCTTGAAATCATCGGATAAATTGAATGCAGAGGCATTGGATAATAACAGCTTCCATTAATCCCTGTAAATTTCAATAACTAAAAATTAAAAATACATAAACAATATTGAATTATTTATCTTCTTTCTAGGCGAGAACTAGTGAGTTTTTCTACTACTTAGCTAATAACGTAATCAATTAGCATTGAAACGAACAGGGAAAAAATAACAAAATTAAATTAAATTATTTAAATAACCAAAATAATTTCGTAATGTATTTGAGTATCCAAACGAAGTAACTAAAAAAACACAGAGATTTTGACGGTACCTGAGGAAGCGTCACTGTGAAGTTGGCATTGAAGAGAAGAGCTAGGAGATTGAATCAAAGATGAGAGGTAAAGTTGATTAGAATTGAAAAGAATTGTTCGAGATCCTAAAACCCTAGCGAGATTGCGAGCGTTCGAAAGGACTTGCATCTTTCTTTCTATTTTTCCTTTTCTTTTCTTTTGCGTTGGGACTGAGTGGTAGCTGAGTCAGGTAATGAAGCGGGTTAACTCGGCGGGTTTATATACGAAAACTCGTATGGGTTTTTCTTTTCTTTTCTCTGGAAGTGGCTGATTCAGGGTTTTAGGGAAGAAGGAAGGATTTACTTCCTTGGGGTCTTCTATGGACCTTTCACTTTTTTTAAGCATAATTCATGGTTTAACCCTTGAACTATATTATTTTTCATTTTGATACTTAATAATTTTTCCACTTTATACTTGTAACATCATTTTTATCTCAAAATTGCCAATAAAAACGTGCTAGGTGTGATAACTTTGTTGGATGCCGGTAAATTTTTTTTTTAATAAAATGGACGAAAACAATAATTCAATCATCACAATTGAATAAAAAATTTAGATATCAAAATTTAAAAAAAATACATAATTCAACGGACAATGTGACTTAAAACTTTTCTACTATAGTAATTCATTTTATGTGAAATTTAAAAAAAAAATTCATCATCTATAAGGATTAATCATTTCGTAGTTTATAATTGTTCCTCTCAATAATATTATCTCCAACACAAAGCAAAAGTGATTACTAATTAATATTGACACCTCAAGATTAAATGTTCAAGTCTTGCTTGATTGTTACTTCCTGTCTTTCAATTTATAAGCTTGTAACAGTAAAAAACAACATCACCCGACATATTACTAAGTTTACTTAAAAAATTGACATGCTTAATAATTTATTTTAGGGCATACTATAGAAATAGTTATTTTTATTTGTCTAAAATTATATTTTAGTCACTTATGTTATCATTTTGTTATGAAGTGGTCACTCTGTCATTGCCTCCCTAACGGCAATCCTATGTGGCAGTCCAAATGAGTTTTAAATGTCAACTTGGATGTCTAACTAGGACGAGAATAAATTTTTAAATAAATAAATTTAATTAATTGAAAACTTTAAATTGATTACACCTTGAGCGGGAAAAGAAAAATTGTTTGTCTCTTTTTATTTTAGTTTTCTTTTCCATTTGACTGAAAGAACTATTCTTATCCCAGTTGGACATCCAAGTTGGCATTTAAAACCCATTTAGACTGCCACGTAGGATTGCTGTTAGGGAGGTAATGGAGCTTAACGACAAAGTGATTACTTCGTAACAAAACGATAATGTAAGTGACTAAAACATAATATTTCAAATATAAGTGACTAAAATATAATACGAGGTAAACAAAAGTGACTATTTTTATAGTTTACCCTTCATTTTATTTACTAATTATGGTTTTATTCTCTTTATTATGCTAAAATTTAATATCTAACCATTTTAGTTTAATTTGACTTTATTTAAGTTATGTATTTTTATAATGTTATATTAAATTCAATTTTTTATGATTGTGATTTGGAAAGCTTGAAAATTTAATAAAAATATGTTGACGATATAAAAAATATGTCAATAGAATACTAAAAGTTATTTTTAAAAAATTATCTTCATCAATTTAAGGGCATCAATTAACTTTATATAAATTTAAACCTATTGATAGCATTATAAAATTAGAATAATTGAATAATTCTAAATTAAAAGGATTAAATCTCAAATAACGGTGACTAAAATGACAAAAGAAAAAAAAAATTACAGGATCCGAAACAATGCTTATAAAACGAGGTGGTTCTGAAGTTCCGACCGTGATTTATCATTGTTTTACGATAATCCAAGCCAGTTCAAACTAATGTAAAACAAGAAATATCATCGAACATCCTCTTGTTGAATTCAGTTAATTAGTTAAAGCTATTTAATAACAACCATTGCTACTTTTGTTCCATTAACATAAAAGTTGTTTTTAAATAAATAAAAAACTGTAATTAAGAAGTAAATTACTGTTATGTTTTTCTTTTCCCTGTATTAAAAAGGGTAGCAGTGTGGTTCTGTTGTCTAAAATCGGAATAAGCAGAAATGGGTTGCGGTAAATCGAAACACGTCGCGATTGAAAACACGATCAGCCGTAAAAATTCGATAGCCGGATCGAAGAAGGGCAAAACTCCGGAAATCGGCATCGGAGAATCAAGTAAATTACTTGAAAGAAATGCTACCTCATTAATGGAAGAGGAGGGTAAAATTGTTGTTAGTAGGAAGACTTCGAAAGCAGAATTCAAGAGGGTAAAAACAGAGAAGAGAAACGGAGATATTGAAACGGGCTGCGGTGAAACGGAATGCGACGCGGTTAAAAACAAGATGGGTGGTGAAAATTCGGGCGAAGCAAGTGAACTTGATAGAAAAACTAGCTCGTTAAGGAAAGAGGAAGGCGAAATTGTCGAACAAGATTCTATAGCGGACGATTCCAAGGTTGTCGTTGATGGAAACAGTGTAGTCGAACTCGAAACAAGCCAAGTTGATGGAAACATGAGCTTGAAGTTAATTGAAGAAGATGGCAAAGGTGTCGTACAAGATTCCGTTGCAGACGATTCCGAGATTATTGTTGATGGAAACGGTGTGATCGATAGCGTAGAATCGAAGGAACCCATTGAAGAAACAAGCGAACCCGATGAAAACATGAGCTTCTTAACGAAAGAGGGAGGGGAAGATTCCATTGCAGGCAAATCTGAAGCTATTGTAGATAATGAAAACGGCATAACTGAAAATGCAGAGCAAAATGAGGGTAATGAGAAGCTGAAACTTGGTGAAGAAACTAAAGGAGATGATACCTTGGAGGACAAGCAACTAGAAGAAAATAATGCAAAAGAAGGAACTGCAAATGGTATTGTGATAATTATTAACTGAAGATGGCATTTTATTACTTCTTTTTAATGGATTCACTGATTAAATTTAAGTCCTTAATGTTTCTATGTTTCCAGAAGAACCAGACACTGTGAAGGGAGAGAATTTGGGAAAAGAAGCAAAAACAACCGAAGAAGTTGAAGTTTAGATCCCCAGTTGTTAAAGAAGTATTAGTTATTATTAAATGAAATTTGGATGTACTCACAAAACGGGTTTTTAAATACTTACATTAGTGTAAAAAGTTTGGTAAAAATCCCTTTCTAGACCTTCTTAATTTATAAATTGAGCAAATTAATCCCTCACAAAAAAGCTGGAACAATATAATTTGTGTTAATTTTGAAAGTGAGCAATTAAAGCTCAATTTCTAAATTAAGAGAGACTGAAGAGGTCTTTTTACCAAAAAGTTTTATATACTTCAATGAATTTTACTGATTAATATTTTAAAATTCTAATAGCTGAATTTAATGATATAAAGTTATAATATACTCAAAGTCTTGTACCCTCTCTACACATGCTCAAAGTTATAATATGCTCAAAGTCTTATACAAAGCCATCTATGAAGCACATGGGTGGTTGTTGCCTTTTGCTGCAGTTGTAGGCGTTATATTGGATGTCATTTTTGGCATCAGTGAGTCACCAACTGTGGGTGTGACCACTATTAAATATGTGATTGATAATTCAACTTTATCTTCTTATTTTTCTTAATTTTATAGTATTTTTTGCATGCAAAAAATATGAATGTGTTTTTCAAGTAGGTGACGATATCGGGATTTGGACGAGTGTACACCATGCCTATATACCGCCATATAATAGAGACTCATCCTGGAGTTAAAGTAAAATACGCTTCCGAATTTTTTTTTTTACAAATACAATCTCTATAATTAACTTACCTAAAAAATTTGTCTATACCATGCAGTTCCTATGGATGTCGTATTCCAAACAAGAAATTGCAATCCTCATACTACTATGGGTTAACAAGCAGCAAATGTTGTTTGTGACTATTAAGCTCTTCTTTTTTTGATTAATTTGGGATTTAAAATTTTGAGATTATATAATTTTGGTTATTTTGTATTTGGATAGTTATTTTAGATTTAAATTATTTTAGGTTTAAGTGATTAAAATATAAAAGTTAATTTATTTTGTTGGTATTATGGATTTAAATTATCTTGAGATTTGATCTATTAATATTTAAGTTATTTTGTATTTAGATGAATTGGAGTTCTGAGTTGATTTTTTTTTATTAAATTTGAATGAGTCAAAATTAAATTCGAATTAATTGGACTAAAATTAATGGGTGTTTTACAATTTTTTTTTTTGATGAAAGGGTGTTTTACAATTTAATCATGCATGAAGGGTGTTAAATCTTTGTAGTTTTTGGACATTTAATACTTTTATTTTTTTATATTTTATTTAATAATTAAAAATTATGTGAGAATTAAATAATCAAATAAAAATTTAATTAATAATTTTATTTTATTTATCACCTTTTTTTAATCAGATATAAAATAAAAATTCAAAGAAATGTATTAAAACTGAACTATTTAATCGAATAAAATAGAATGGAATAAATATAAGGGTAAACTATAAAAGTAGTCACTTTTGTTTGCCCAAATTACATTTTAGTCACTTAAGTTTGAAATGTTACGTTTTAGTCACTTACGTAATTGTTTTGTTACAAAGTGGTCACTCTACTGTTAAACTCTGTTACCTCCCTAATGGTAGTCTTATAAGGCAGTCTAAATGGGTTTTAAATTTCAACTTGGATGTCCAGTTGCTGGGATGAAAATAGGTTTTTAATTAAATAAATTTAATTTGGACTGCTACGTATGTCATCTAAGTTGGCATTTAAAACCCTTTTGGTTTGCCACATAGGACCGCCATTAGAGAAGTAATGGAGCTCAACGGTAAAACGGCTACTTCATAACAAAATAATAATGACTAAAACGTAACATTTCAAACATAAGTGACTAAAATGTAATATGAGACAAACGAAAATAACTATTTTTGCAGTTTACCCTAAATACAAATAGCTTGATAGGTTTTATTATTTTATTCTTTTGTTATCTTTATAGAATATATTCTTCTGGGTTCTCTCGTCCACAAGTCATCCAGTGAGGCCAACAATAAATGCGAAAAAGAATCTTGGAATTATTGACTTTAATATTTTAGTTTTTTTTTAAATTACTCCTAAAATGAAAATGGTTAAATTTTGTAATTAGTCCCATATTTTTATTTTATCAATTGAAGTCCCTTTATTTTTTTAATTGGTTAATTTTAGTCGTAATATTTTTCAAATTTTGAAATTTTAGTCTTGACTCCAATAGTAATAAATAAATCTGTTAGTTAAATTTAATTACTCGTATTGTACTATGCTTATAGTCGCAATATAAATGACAAGTTGGCATAACATTATTCATATGATAATACCTTTAGTGCATTAAATTTTAGAAATAACAAAGCTTAATGAATTTAACAATTATTGTTTGATGATAATCGAAAATTTTAAAATTTGAAAAATTCAAGAAGTTAAAATGACCAAATAAAAGTAGAGAGAATAAATAGACAACTTTTACTAAAGACAAGGACAAATAGCAGAATTTAAACTAAAAAATTGAAAATAAAAACGACATAAATTTTCAAATAAAATGAGGTGAAAATGATATCTTCAACTGCGGATGAATGAAAAGTTTAAACATTAAAGTCATAATTTTTTTTTGTCTTTTTGTTGAATTACAAGTGAATGAGAAGCTCTAAAAATAATACGACTAGCGTAACATCTAAAATGATGAACAATTTAACTATTAGAGATTTTTTTTTAAGAGGGTTTTTTTTTTGCATTAAAAAAAATGATCTTACATTTCTTGCAGAAGAGAAATGATGAACAAAGACACATTCTTAGCATTTTTTTTCAACAATTATTGATTTCAATTTGATTCATCATTTCAATCCTCACCAAAAAAACTCTAAAATTAGCCAGAAAAATCAACAGCTAAAATCTTAAGCAGACCATCAAAACAAACACCTTTATCATCACCACCGCCCAATCTAATCATCGCTTTAATATCTTCATCTGAAGCCGAAAACCCAGCCCAGTTCATATAACTTTTCAAATCTTCGTGGCTTAATCTTCCATCTCCATCTTTATCCATAACCTTGAAAACATCTTCCATTACACCGTAACTTGATACCTTCTTTTTGTTATTATACCCTCCTAAAACGCGTTCGAACTCGTCGTACTCCACGAATCCGTCGCTGTTTAAATCCGCTAACGAAATCATCGTCCCGATCATTTCGTCGGCATCTTCGGAACCGTACGAAAATCCAGCGTAAAATCTTCTTAAATCGTCTCTGCTTATCTTCCCGTCGCGATCCGCGTCGAGTACCTCGAATGCCGATCTGAAATCGGTTTCCGGTGCCGGAACTCGATTTTCCAGCCGTCTCAAGTTTCTTTCCGACGGACACATTTTTTTGTTTTGTCTTTTTGGGGGGAAGGGTTTGATTACTGGCAAATAACTTGAACAATTTGGCTTTGATTTTCAAGCCATATTTATAGAGGGACGAAAGTGGGACCCCCGTAAAATTGGAGATTCTTTTAGAATTGTCAACACACGAGTGTTTTTTTTAGGGAAGATGCCACCTAAGATATTTGCCATTCGATCATTCGTATGGAGTGACGTTATGACATAACAGGTTAAATTCTGATTCAAGTCTCTAAAATTTTCTAAAATTTAAACTTTAGTCCAATTCCTCTATTTTTCAAAATTAAAAATAAATGTCTAATTGTTAACATCGTTATACTTCTTTTTTTAAATTCTGATCCATTACAATGTCATATTTTTACATGGTTAAAAAATTATTACTTTTTTTATTTTAATGGTATTAACGATTGAACTTAGATTTTTAAATTTAAAGAGGAGATAATTAAGTTTTTAGAAATAAAAATAGAGGGTTAAATCCTAAATGTACAAAGAGTACAACAACTTGGAACATATTTTAACAAAATATATAATTATTAAAATAATTTGATATATTGTTAGTAAAGTGAAGTTTATAAAATCGATATAATATTAATCAGGTTAAGTGTATTTAAAACACGTGAATTAAGTCTTAAATAGTATGCTCTTATTGCATGAAGACCTTAGATTTGACATTTTAAGAATTAACCCTCTTATATTTTAATAACAATTTCTTTTTTATTTTAACATATTAAATCTAATTTGTCCATAAAATAAGTATATACATATTTAAAATTTGATTCTCGTGTTTTAAAAATGTTTCATTTCAAATCCCAGCTGTCATGTAATGACCAAGTTGACATTAGGTTGATTGTAGGACCTGATTATTACGATACTATTATTGATACTTTGAGGATTCAATTGAAACACTTTGAAATTTAGGGGCTAATTTGAAAGATGAAGCATGATTTGGGGGGTTATAGTAAAATTATCTCATATTTTTTCTTTAGGTTTAGATGGATTTTCTTTTATGGAGATTTGAGTGGTAGGTTGTGGTCATAGGTCACGTGGGGGATATTTATAGTGTTCATTTTTGGCCTTCTATTATTGAAGAGTTTTGAGCCCCTCAAATTGTTTTTCTTTTTAACAAAGAATACAAAATTTTGACTCTTTTTTTTAAGAAAAAAATTGACAATCGAGGATGTGCGATCAACAATTCCCAAGCTTAGTTAGAGCAGGTAAGCAAAGGAAGAGACAAGGAAGCAGCAGGGTCATTCATCCCCTAAAAATTGGTAGATTTCTTATTTAGCGCTTTAAATGTTTATAAAATTATATTTTTAACTCTCAATATTTTATAATTCATCTCTCATCCCCTAAAACAATTTTTTAACATTTTCCTTGCAGGTGAGGGTGTGTCCCTTAACCTAAATGAAAAAAATAAATAAATATGACCCCTCTCAAAAATAAATAATTTAATTATACATTCTAACATAAATTTTTAATCTTGAAACAAAATTCATGACTTCACCTTCACAATATTTAAATAAAAAATGTTTACAATAAATTATAAAATTAGTTCAATTGGTTTAATTTTTAATTTTTTTATTTTGGTTTTCAACTTTTTATCGATTCACGATAATTTGCTTTAGACTCAATTATATATCATCGATTTTAAATTCAATTTATTTAGTCAATCCGACCAAATTCTAATATCACTATATTTTTTAGGGGTTATTTTTTATATAAATTATTTTAAAATAAAGTACATTCTATAGTTAAATTTGTTTTTAATGAAAAAAAAAACAAAAAAGTAACGGAGAGTCAACACGGCTCACTTGATAACCAAGTAATCAAACTTGCTACAATTCCCATATGAAAATGACGATATAATTTTTATATTTGTTAATGCATATTTTATATAAATTTAAAAAACGTGTTTAGTTGATTGAGTCTTAGTTTAATTGGTATGAATATTGTTGTCAATTTAGAAATACGTGAATTCGAGTTTACTGAGGTGCGTTATTCTCTAATTTACGAATTGAAGAGGAGTTTTGAGTAGTTCTAGATATTATAAAAGAAAAATCTTGTTTAAATTATTATAATTTTTTTAAAAAGATGTGACTAGTACGTGATATTTTTTTTTGTGATCATTTTTTTAAATCATTGATCGGTCAACTTTTAATTTGAATTTTAGAGTTGTTTTTAAAATATTATATATTATTAAATTTTCAATTTTTAAAAAAAGAAATTTAAGAATTTTTCTAGAATATAACTTTGTTACCGGAAAATATATATATCTTTTGAATTTTTTTAATTCTCTAAATATTTAACTAATTTTTTAAATTTCTTTTAAATTTTTAGGAATTTTAAGAATATATATTTTAGAATTTTTAGGAATTAGTATTTCTAAAAATTTCCCTTTCTAATTTTTATATATAATTTTAAAAACTTTCAGGAATTCATTTTTTGAAATATATTATATAGTCTATATATATTTTTAATTTTTATGAATTTGTATATGTATAAATATTCTTTAAATATGTTACATCATCAAATGACATTTATAGAGAAGCGCCAAATGGCGTGTTCTAATTAACTGTTTGTACCATATTGTTAACTTTTAAACTAAAATATTTAGATATAAAAGAAATTTTAATTACGAAAATTAGAAAAAGAAATATATAATTCAAGGCTTAAATCATAAATTACTAATTATATTAAGTCTCGGATTCAAATCACTGACACGGGCAATCTTCTCTTATACCAGCTTTATTGTATGTATATTATTAAAAAGAAACAAATAAGTTCAAATTTTGTTTCAATTTAAACTTACTTGGTTGATTTATATAAAAATAGGAGGGTTATTTAGATCAAATTCCAGGGACCTCTCACCAGAAGTTATCATGAAATGCGATCAAATGCAAATACCACAAGCATTCAATTAGATTATACACTGATGAGTTAACAAAGTTATTGCAGTAAATGTTGGCCAAACTTTTTTTAATCATTTTACAGATGTGAATTCTCTCCCTATAATCAGTATACGAGCCGGAGCATCGGGGAATGGTCGTCTGTTGGTACAGTTTCATGTGTATGTAGGGGGGGAAACCCGGACGAAGTAGAAATCTATTCGGCCATATGAATTTAATTGTGTTCTAATGCACTTCGAATTGACACCGGAGGGCCTTGAACGGCACCTCTGGAGATAAGATCGTGATTAAAGAATAACACAATAACAGTTATATCGTCGTGAAAATGGCGTCGAACCTTTTTGTCGATCTTACGAAGATCCGAATATCTCATTTCTCGTTTTCTCGCTGCTTCTTGTAGGGCAGCCTTGACTAGCCTTTTGGCACTGCCCTGCATTCGTAGAGATACGTGAGCACAGTAATACGACCAGCTGATTGCACGAAACAAAAACCGCAAATGCTAATACACTAAGGGGGAGCTAACAACATGCTGTCAACCAATAACCGATATAAAACAGTTCAAAGACTCGGAAAAAGGGGATAGGTTACAAAAATGATCAGAAACCTGAAGTTCTATATCGACACCAACCAGAAGACACCTATATTGAATTTCAAATTTGGAGGTCATCTAATCCCTAACAGCAAATAGTGCGAAAACACAAGCTTTGATGCGAGAATTTATGTATTCGATGAACATGGAAATAAGGACAAAATCTTACCGCACGTGGATGACTATGGACAATAGCCACAGCTTTTTCGTTGCTCAAGTGTTCCCATAGACCGTCAGAAGCAAATATAAGGAAAGAATCATTTGGGTGGAGAGCATGGGAAATAATAGTTGGATTGGCACTTAATATCGGCATATTCATCGGTTCAGGAAGCCTGAATCTTGCATTAATCGGTTCACTGTTATACTGTGCGTGTTTCATATAAACATCACCTATCGACCTAGAAACCTGCACCACATACAATCACGGGATTAAAGATATGTTCAGTGATTAATGAACAACAGACATAAATGATAAAAGAAATATGACAAATGACACCTAGGCCAAATTTGCCGGTTTCCACAGATAATGAAGCTGAAGCTTTCAAAACACGGGAAAGATTAAAATTGAAGGATGTATACGTGCATTAATATGCGGTAAAAGTACCATGGAGGCCCTTATACTAAGAGCTAAATTATATTTTACCCCTTTTACTAAAAGATGAGGAAATTAATCCCTATTCATTAGTTTAAAGAGCAAATTGATCATTTATATTAAAATTTTCATCAATTTCTATTATTAAAAACTAGTAACTAAACATTTAAACATGACATGCCACATATACTCATTCTGACAAAAAGGATTGATTTTTAACAGTAGAAATAGATAAAATTTTTAACAAGAAGACTAGTTTACTTTTTAATCTAAATTACAGGGATTAATTAACCCATTTTTTGAGTAGAGAGGCAAAATACGATCCAACTCTTAGTACAAGGACCACCATAGTACTTTTACCATTAAGACGCTCAATTTCAGAAGATAAGAAGCAAGTGTTTATATCATAACCTGAATAATGCCCTTTACTCTCCAAACTCCATGCTTGAGAACAACAATTTGCGGATCAGTCGGGTGTAATTCCTTGAGTTCATGTCTAATAGCCTCGATATTAGCATTGTGTTCAGTTGACAACTGCATAGCAGCCATTCCTCCGGTGTTGCCAACTTTCTTGCCGAGCACAACGCGTGAATCACCGAGATTTGCAATAAAAAGTGTTTGCTGATATATTACCCCAACCAGACAGCATGTCCCGACCGTTGCCATATTTGGTCGAGTACTCCATAACTCCGACACAAGGGCCGTAAACCCTTCTTCGGTTTGTCGAAAAGCTCTTTGAATGGTCTCAGCGGTGACAACTCCTTCCGATTCGGCTGTTATGGCTGCATAAACACAAAGCTTAAGAATACCAACAACGCAATGCCGCACTAAGATCTGTCTCTCCCGAAAACTCAAAACTAAAGTTCCATGAAGGCCCTTTTACTAAAAGTCAGATTGCATTTTGGCGTCTATATTTGAAAAATAGGCAAATTAGTCTCTGTATGTTAGCAAGAGGTACACATGACATGCCATGTATCACTGCTTGGTTATTCTGTCAGGTATACTAGTTTTTCAAAATACAAAGGATGAAATTTTTTAAAGAAAGGACCAAGTTACTCTTTAATCTAACGTATAGGGACTAATTTGTCATTTTCTAAATAGAGGGATAAGATGCATTCTAACTCCCAATTCAGGGGCTTCCATACCATTCAACATCATGCATTTCATATAGCCACAGAGATCAACAAATGAACTTAAGACCATTTAAAACTACATTACTCCGATTCTTCGGAATGATCTTCGTAAGACTCTCGAAATATAACCTTATCAGAACTATACAAGTATCTAATAATCACACTCAAGTTCAATTAAATTGTAATCTTATTGGCTACTAAATTTTCTAAATTCAATAAAACCACCAATCAAAAGTCAAATTTCTTTAAAAAATAAAAATAAAATGGATGAAAATTAATACTATACAGTTCACATGTACCGAATAGCAAAACCCTGAAAATCAACAAATGGAAATTGAAATTATTTTTTTTTATAAGTGGAATTGTGGGCAAAAATTTTAGATCCATGAAAAAGGACGGACCTCGAAAGTGGCTGAACAAGTTATCGCAAACATAACGCGCCGCCTCAGGGCCGCCGTGTCCGTCATAGATCCCAACGAAGGTACCAAATTGGCCGGACTCGATCTGGCTTTGGTCCTCGAGCACTTGGTTTGCTTGGATCACGGCCATGGAAAATTCACCGGACCCATATTTCCCTATATCACGAAACCAAAGCAACCCATCTTTACCTTCCCTTGAGCCACCACTACCACCGCCATCGCCGCCGCCAAGGACGCCGTTTGTTTCGTGACTTTCTACTTCATGCCCAAATGGGTTCCAACAAACCGAGAGCAGATTCATTAATCCCTGAAGCATCAGACATCTCTCATTAAAAAAAACCCTCACAAAACCCAAAAGCCCCCTCAAAATCCTAAATCCACCGTATAATCCCCATTTTTTTAAGATTTGATCTAAGCTTTTTTTAAAAATATGAACCCCTTTTTGGTCTTTTTAAATACCCCAAAAATTCCCTAAAACTGAGGAATCAAAGAATGATATGATGATTAATTGCAATTAAAAAACACATTTAAAAATAAAACCCAAAGATCTTTCCAGTTGGGAAGTGAATGGAAGTAGTGGTGGTCGGCGGTGGATGATCGGCGGAGGTGTCGGTGGTCTTGGGTGGTTTTCTTTTTTGGGGTGTTATTTTTCAAGCTCTTTATTGTAGTTTTTTCTTTGTTTTTTTCAGTTTTCTTGTTTATTCATATTTGTAGGCTTCTTTTGTTTTTTCTTTAAAAACCTAACATTTTGAATTCTTAAAGTAAATTTCTATGTTTCTACAGAATCAAATTATTGAAATTTAATCTACTCTGTTCATTCAAATTATTACTAACATGTTTTATTTCTAAAAATGGAGAATAAGAAATACTTAATTATTAAGTTAATGATTTTATTTTACTTTACTTACACTTTGAAGTTACAAGTTTTTTTTTTTTACTAACTTTTTTTTTAATTATAATATTTATATTTCGAAATAAATATTTTCAAACATAACCAACGGCTATAACAACCCAAAATAACCAAGTGAAGACCTAGGAAATTATTTTGGACCGATAGAAGTTAGATTATAATTTTTTTATGAAAATTAAAATTTTATAATTTCTAAATCACAATTTATCATTTTAAAAATAGTCGAAATATAAATTTTATTTTGTACTAATCTATAATTTTTAAAATTTTTAAAGGGTTAAAACTTAATTTTTCTATTTTAAAGGGGTCAAGTTCTTATTAGCTCCTTGAGTGTCGTTTATTGTAAAGAGTGAAACTCAAATTTTTTATCAATTATCAATCCATCTTTAAAGTTTTTAAAATTTTTAATTAAATCCTCTAAAACTTAATGCTAAAATCTACTACTAAACAAATCAAACCGAGACTAAATTCAAAAAAGAATACTTCAAAATCAAACACATTTCGAGCTTTTTCATAAATACCAATAAAAAGAGAGAAACAATGCTTTTGAAACAATAATAAATATTTAATACCAACAATTTGATGCAAATATTTTTAATCATAAATACCAATAAAAAGAGAGAAACAATGCTTTTGAAACAATAATAAATATTTAATACCAACAATTTGATGCAAATATTTTTAAAATTTTTATATTTAAAATTAATTGTTATATTTAGATTTTTTTTTTCTTTACTCAAATTTGCTTTGACTAAGTTTTATTAATATTTATATAATTTTATCATTAAATTCAAATAAATTTTACAATTATTAAATATTAATTCGTGCAAATTTGTTACATCTTTATCTAGAGTATAGTATTGAAATGACGGATTCAATTAATCGAATTAATTAAAATTTTAAAATATTTAACTGTTGATTGAATAATTTTTTGAAAAAATAAATAATTAAATTAAATTAAATTCATTTAATTTGTTCAGTTTTCAATTAACCGAACTAGAATGACAGTTTTTGAGGTTTTGAGTTTTGTTATTGTTAATCTTTAGATATTTCACATTTTATTTCAACTTATTTTTCTTTGTCTTACTATTTATATAATTTGGATTTAACCTTCCTAAGTCCATTGACATTATATATATTATTAATTTTAATTAAGTGGTGGATTCAATTAATTAATCAATTTTAAATCCAATTGAATAATAATTGAAATTTTTTTAAAAATTTAACAGATTTTCGATCGAATTAATTTCAATCATCATTCGATTAATCGAATTAATTCAATTTTAATTTTGGGCTTGCACACAACTAAAATCAATGTTTATGGTATAAGTCTATTAAATTGGACCAAACTATAAGAATATTAAATAGAGCCACCTCTAATTTGGTACTTTTGAGAACGAGTTTTCATCTAATTAAGATACCTAAACATGTCCTAATATAAATTATCAAGGGCTTAACTATAAAATTAACCCTTTAATTATACCAATGTTTTTTACTCAGGTAACTGAAGTTTTTTTTTTTAATTAAAAGTGCTATCAGTTTTGTCTTATATTTTCCTAAAAAGTGTGTAACGTACTATAAAAACATGGCACATGCCATGTTCTTATTAGCTAGTATCATGTATTGGGATAAAATGATATGAAATCGTCAATTTTTACAAAAAAAAAAAACTTTAGGTGAATTTTAGATTTAATTTATATACTTTAATTTGGTCGTTTTCAGTAATTGTAGTTTTTAATTTTTGAAATTCCAATCATGAGCAAATGGTAGCCATTATTTTATTTCCAATATCTCATGTGATAGACATATTATCACATGTGTAATATCATGTCGGTATGTTATTTTTAAGTATTAATCACAAAAAAAAGCCAGTTATAGGATTTAATGAATTTCTTTTATATCATGACTAAATTTTTAAATTCGAAAACTATAAGTATAAAAAATAATAAAATAAAAAAAACACGTACTAAACTTACAACTTTACGCATAGTTAAAAGTATAATTTAACCAAATGAATTTAAATGCTATCAAAATTGAAATATTAAAGCTCAAAATTTTCAAGGACTACAATTGACCCATTCAAAAAGTACATGGACTAAAATGGACGAAACAAAATATAAGGACTAAATTCACTACATAAGCATATTACAGGGACTGATAGTAGAATGTACCATATATATTACGTGCTGGGAAGACTAAACGCGTGCATGCGAGAAGATCTATTCCATTGACACCAAAACGCGTGGGAAACATTCGGCAGGAACGCGGTTTCGTGTGTGTTAATTTTGAGCCGTCCGATTAATATAAAATTTAGCGGTTTGTTTCTCCCATTACAACCCGAATTAATTTAGACTTGAACTCATTTTAACCCTAAACTATCTAAACTCAGAATAATTTAAACATAAATAGACTCAAATAATGATTTAAACTTAAAATAATTTAAATTCAAAATAATTTAAGCTCAAAATATTAAATATGAAGTGATAAAAAATCAAAATAATCTAAATTTATAATGATCAAATTTGAATAACCTAAATCTTAAACGACTCCAGTCTAGAGTTAATTCAAACAGGGAAAAAAAACCATACTCAAAATTAACCAAAACAAAATTAATAGTAAATTAATAGTATTTTAAATGGGAATTAACTCAAACCAAAATTAATCCGATTTATTTAATTAAAAATATAGTCTTATTTGTTAAGATTAAATTTGCCTACAAGCCATGTATGTAATAGTATTGTATATCGATTTTGATCAGTCTCGATTTATATTATTATGTTTGAAGTTGAATAATATATATAAATTCGATATAAATATACTCAAATTCTTTATGTTTTTCAAAAATGTTTAATGAAAATATTCTCCCATTCATATATATATATATATATATATTAAATATGAATATTTTAAGAAATTAAAAAAATTCTAATAGCAGAATCCGGATTAGTTCATATTAAAAATACCCAGTAGAGGATTAAATATAATAGGTAAAAACAGTCCCCTTAAATGTTTATATTGAGTAAATTAGTTCATCTTAAAAATCGAAATAAATTTAATTATTGTCAATTTTGAGAGTGAGCAATTAAATGTAATTAATCACAAAAATTAATGTTTTAAGTCAACTGTAGATAATTTTGATTGATATAATAATAAATTGATCTCTTAATGTTTACATATTCAACCAATTTAGTCTTGATTTTAAAAAATTATCTAAAAAATATATATAAAATTTTTAAATAATAAGTTAATCCTTTTATTTTAATTTTTCCAAATTTTGTCATCGTAACTTATGAAAACTGAGAAGTTAGTACATTTTTTATTGAACACATGATTTGAATTTTTTTTTGTTAATTTGTTTTACATAATTTGTTGAACTATTGATTTCTTACTAATTCCATTTATATGAATTACTGAATTTTTGATTTCTAGGTTAGTGATTTAGCATAAGTTTTATCAGTGTTACTCTTGGACTAATTTTTCCGTTTTCGTAAAATAAACCAAATTCTAATAAACTAAAGTAGAGGGACTGACGTCTAAATTTTCATAAAGTAGAAGGATAATAGTCAAATTATACCTTCTTTGGTAGTTTACCTTCATAATTCACGTGACCTACAAAACTCAGAAGCATGTGTTTTTCATACATAATGTACGTACCTTGGGTGTAATTATAACATGGTTCTCAAACAATGATTCACATTCTAAATTAGTCCTCGAACTTTGAAATATTCTAATTAAATTCTCAAAACATCATATCATTATATCAATTAAGTGAACAAATCGACACGTCACCATCAAAGGATCCGACAGGAACTTTACCGTCTCGATAAACACATGAGGTCTCAAAATAATGCTCAAATGGTTTTTTCATCGGGAACAACACTTGGATTGAGAGCGAGACCTAGAGGATCGCCAATTTTTTGGGGCACCACTGCTCGGTCGACCCTCTATCGTACGAGGTGCTCAACGAGCTCAAATATTACGTTCTAGTAACCACATAGTAAATTCAAAATATTACCAAATAAATAAATTAAGAAGTAGAATAATGTGGATTAAAACTGACCAATTATACTAAAATTCACATATGTCAACAATATATGATGGGATTTAAAAATCTATATGTATAATAACGTATGACATGTCTCCAAGAATACATATCTTCAGTGTAAAAGGATGTGTGTAATATATGACTATGTAGTTTTTTTCTGTCAAATATATCATTTATAAAATACGAGGACTAAATTTCAATAAATTAAAGGGACTGACTTCCTTAATATTGATAAATAAAGGGATGGAATTTAAAATTAAACCTCTTTCTTGGCAATTTAGGGCAATGTTCTTGTGACCTTTATAGTTCACGTGACCTTCAAAACTCAGAAGCATGTATCACATGGGGTAGCCGCAAAAAAACAACCTCCATTAGTTTAAAAATTGGGGTTAATTCCGTAAGACATCCTCAAATTATGGTTAAAATTTTAAATTGGTTCCCAAACTTTATTTTAACGGAACAAATTTGAAGTACATGAATCAAATTATAAACACCTATGCATTTACTGCAGATACAATTTAAATATGGTGTATTTATAACCCTCATAAATTTTGTTGGCATTTTTTGTTACTTTTAACATATCAGATTCAAACATTCATGCGATAGCTTTATACATATTTATAATTTGATCCACGTACTTCAAATATGCTTCATGTCAAGTCCGAACTGACATTTAACAACTAAATTAATAGAAGAATCTAATTGATACAGTACCGATACTTTGATAACTCAATTATAATGATTTAAAGTTTAGAAACTAATTTAGATTCCAAACAATTTTTTAAGGATATTAGGTGCAATTAACCCTAAAAATTAATGTCAATAAGTTTGATATTCAAGTCTATTTGCAATATTTTCTCTGTGAGTTCCAAGTTCTTTTGTGGAAAAAGTGCCTTATAATTAAGGTTAATTACTTTTGAAGTATAAGGACAAATAGTTAATAATGAAGAGGTGAATTTTTAAAGTAAGTGGACTAAAATGGTAAATAATAACACCAAGTAGGACCTTATCTGATCAGCACACAGTAAGTAGGCTTTATTTATGAAAGTCCTAAAAGTTGTTGTTTTTAGCTAAATAACAAAACAACTTGTTGGGTGTTTCTGCCTTCTTTTTATTGAAAATTTTTCAAATTTTAAGGCATTGCTGAACTGTGCGTCACCGTCACCGTTGTCCTAAAAGAGGGATTTCTTTTTTCCGATTAAATTTTTTAAAGTCGATATTGGTTTCTTTTAATAACGTTTAAAGTTATGTTACTACTTTATATTATGTACTTATTGGAGAGGAAAAAAAAAGTGAAAGTATTATGAAAGTTTTTTACATAAAAAATTAGACTATATTTTACTTATTTACTAAAAAATAACAATAAAAGTAAATGGAACTTTTAATGGAAAAGACCAATTTTAATATATATTGGAAAAAACATTTAAATAAATTTTTAATGTTAAACTTTGGGATATTTTGGATGGAATAATTCTTTTACAAAGACGATAGAGTGATAGGGTACTGATCCAATCTGATAGTATAAAGGTGGTTAAAGCAATTTAGAAAGGGGTTTCAGATGTTTCGAATTCTACTTTGATCAGGAAGATCATTTAGACCTTACAACGTATAAGACATATCTTAAAGGAGAGAATTAGTTGCAGACTATATAGCTAATATGATATCTGATAGGGAGGTTGATGTGTTAGTTTTTGTTGAAATTCCTACATAACTTTCAGCAGTTTTATAATCTGATACAACTAATGACTTTTGTGATCTTAGTAATTTAAATTATTATTATTTTATTACTGCTCTCAATTAAACCTATTTAAAGAGTAGGGTTTTTAAAAACATATTTTCTATCGATTTCACCTAAATATATTTATTCAAGAGTAGAAATTTCTATTAAATTTTAATGATACTTTATGTATAAACATTATTATGGAATAATTTTGTGGGTCCATGAAATTTAATGATACTAACTTTAATTTTTTTCTATTTTTAAATTTGTATGATTTTATAAGAAGTTGCTGGTAAACTATTTTTAGGATCGGATTGGTTAAAGCAGGGGTTCTACCTAAAATAGAAAATTATGCTTCTAGCCCATGATGTTTTATAAAATTTAAGTATATAAATGTCAAATTTATAATTTGACCCTAAAAAATTAAAATTTTTAATTTAATCTTGCTAAAAACTATAATTATTTATATTAATACAATAATAAAATTGCGTTTGCACTCCCATAAAAATATATAATTTACTTAATCTCGACCCAAATTTTTTTTTTGACTTTGCTCTGAGGGATGAATTCGAATTCACCAATAAGAATTTTTGAGTTGGAATTAAAATTAAAAAAGAAAAACTAAATTTCACATCAAAATGCATAAACTCCACAAGAGAGATTAACCAAGCTTAGTACTGCAAAATAATAAAACTAAAATCCAAGTGTAAAAAGATTATACCATTTTTGCCTACCAGTTCTTTCATCTAAGCTGTCATGGCTTCCCAAAACCTTTTTAGTTTTCCGATAATACCATTCGCCGGCTTTCCGTCTCCGTCATCCTCCAACTTCTCCGGCAAGTTCTTCATCGAAGCACCAATGCGATTAAAAGCTTTATAAAGCTCAGGGTAAAGCTCATTCATGGAATCCTTAAATTTCTTCGACACATTAACTTTCTTCTTCTTCGACCCAACCGGAGCATCACCGTCGAATAACCCGACCCGAACCCGGCCGTTCCGATAAGCAACACAAGCTTTCAATATAACACTCGCATGGTCTCTAAAATGCGCGGCGATAAAACCCTCGAAATTCCTCGCCGGTTTTTTCATCAAATACAGCATCGTTTTACAAGACAAAGCGAAAACATCGGCGTTGTAAGATTCCCAAGACCACGCCGGTTTAATCCCCGGTTCATTGTAATACGGTTTCTCGTTAAGAACCAGTCCTTGTAACGAAAGCAAGACTTGTAAAATCGTCGATTTATCGGGACACCACCGTTCAGTCCCTTTACCGCCCCAAGTGTTCAATAAGCTTAAACAAACGTACCCACTATTGTACAAATTAGGGTTTAATCTCAAACCAAAAGAACGGTAATATACTTTGGGTGGATTGTTGGGGTAATCGGAAGGGAACTGTAAATCGAAGAAGAAAAGCCCATTGTGATACGGTGTTTTTGAAGCTCCAATAATGGCGGCTCTTAAAAGATCAATCCTCCCTTCATAAACCCTAACGAAAATTGATGCTGGTAAGTTTTTTCTAAGATTTCCCATTCTTTCATGATCCTTTTCATGGTGTTCCTGTTATTGATCATCATCGTTCCATGGCTGTTGCTCTTTTGGTTCGGCTTGGATTGATGATAATAATAATGATCTGAATAATCAACAACGCAATCGAATTGCTTGAACTTATTAACACCAACTTGCTCGTGCCCTGCAATTATGAACATGAAGAACATGCATATGATTTTAACCAAAATTTCTTCATAAAAAAAAACCCTGAGTTTTAAGAGTGGAATGAATTGAAAGAGGTACCTAAAGCCATTTAGTTTTCAATGGCGTCAATGCCAACGACAGCGGCAGCGGCAGAGTGATACAGAGAGGTAAGAGTGAAGATAATAACTCAAAATCTCTCTTTCATGACTGAAAAAAGAAAATAATTTTTTTTCAATAGGGTAAGTTTAGGGTTTTCAAGAGTTTTAATAGAAGTTAATTTCTATGGTTAGATATAATTATTATTTTTATATATATGGAATTTAAAGTATATATGAAAATTGGAAAATTTTCGAATTGAAAAAAAAATTGTGTTTATGGTTATTATTTGATATTTGGGTAAACTATACGCAAGATCATTAAACTTTCAGTAAATTTATGTTTTGGAAATTAAATTTAAAAAAGTTACAAAATAATCACTGATTTATTTGAATGTTTTTATTTAAATCATTAAACTATTAAAATAGTTGTTGTATGGCTTTATTTATTTGTTTGCACCAATCGAAAATTTTCCTTTTGCTTCTTTCCTATCAATTAGATTTTTTTTTTAATAAAACAACTTTGAAAGTAACGAGTTTACAAATTAAAATCCAAACAACTTTTTTCAATCTCCGAAACTGAAAGTTAGATTGAGTTCAATCTAATGTATGTTTTTCTACTAGCCGATAGGTGTTAGTCTACCATATCAATCATTAAATCGTCGCTTAGAGTTCGCTAATTGGACTGTTTAAAAAAAAACTTAACAGACTAGTGACTTAAATAAATACTTTTAGATAGTTCAATAACTTAAATGAATATTTCCAAATAGTTTTCAGTGACCATTTTGTAACTTTTTGAAGTTAAATGACTAAAATATAAATTTATTAATAGTTTAATAAACTAATAAAATTCATTCTACCTATAATTTAATTATATTTAATAATTTAAATCTTTAGGTTAATTACAGAAAATAAAATTCTATTATTTTATTAAATATAAACATGTAAATTACGTCTAATAGCATAGTTGATACGTTGACAAGGATAAGTTTATTTTAATTATTATATCTAATTTTATTTTTTATTAAAAAATAATTTTATATTTAAGAATATTATCTACTTTACCTTCAAATATTTATCCCAAGTTTTAAAGTATATAGTTAATTATTTTTAATTATTTAGTTAAATTTATAATCTATTGATTCAAATCTCTATCGCAAAACATATTAGAATTTATCTTCCCTTTTGAATTTAATTAATTTTAAAAAGTTTTAACTCGATTGACATGAGCAGAGGCATAGCCACGGGGTTGGCATGGGCCCCGGCCTCCCTAAAATGTAAGGCCCTTAATTTTTTTTTTAAATTTTAAATTAGTAAAGGTAAAATTTCACTTTGGCCCCCTTAAAATTATAAAAATTCGATTTAATTCTTTAAAAATTATAAAAATATAAACTATAAAAAATTAAAATTTCATCCGGCCCTTCCTAAAAAAATTTATTGTCTTCGCCCCTGGACATGAGTATTATTGTCAATGTAAGAGGATATAAGTTCGAGTGGGCTGAAGTGCATTATCGTCCTATTTATGGGTTGGGGAGGGGCTATAGGTAGTTTTAAACATTGTATCAAAACGAATATAATCAGAACTTACAATGAAATTGTTGAAAGAAAAACTAAATTAAAAAAATTCGTAATGAATTTTGAATTCTTTCTCAAACTAAAGATTGATTATATTTTTTTATTATTATTTAGAATTTGATAAATACTTTCAAAATCTTATTATCCTACGTATTTAAAAAAATAAATTTAATTTCTAGATTAGAAATTAATTTTAAAAATAAGCTTATAAACAACCATTCCTCTTTCAAATTTTTTGAGCTTTTTATTTTATTTTAGGGTAAACTATCAAAATAGTCACTTTTATTTTCTTTAAGTTACATTTTAGTCACTTATGTTTGAAATGTTACGTTTAAGTCACTTACGCTAACATGTCGTAACATTTTAGTTACTGAGCCGTTAGTTGTCGTTAACAATGTAACGGTAAGATGACGTGACACGTTAAATCACCATTTCAAAAAAAAAAATTTAGGTTAAATTATACAATCGGTCCCTATATTTTTTTTGTTTTAAGCACTTTTTTTCTTTTATATTCTTTTAACTTTCCCTTCTTCTTTTTTTCATTCTCTTTTGCTTCTCCCTCTATTTTTCTCCCTTCTCCATCTCTTTTAACGTAAAAGAAAATAATTTCTCAAAACGAATTGTATAATTTAACCTAAAATTTTCATTTGAAATGATGATTTAACGTGCCACGTCAGCTTACTGTTACACCGTTAATGATAATTAACACTCAGTGGCTAAAATGTTACAAGAAAATAACATGAGTGACCAAAACGTAATATTTCAAATATAAGTGACTAAAATGTAATCTGAAGGAAACAAAAGTGACTATTTTGATAGTTTACCCTTTATTTTATTTGAATTTATTATTCGATATATTATTTTTCCTTGCTTGAACTTTTATTTTTTAATGGATATATATGTATATATTTAAATAAGCATCTCTCTTAACGGAAAGGCTGCTACGACCTTTCTTCTATTATTTAAAAAATTTCAAAAATAGGATCTATAAGCAATCATCTATATTAAATTATTAATACGTGGAAACTTATAACATTTCAAACATAATTATAACAAATTAAAAAAATTAATATACATAATGTGAAATATATGACTATCAGAGCACTAATAGCTGGAAATTAATGGCACAAAGCAAACATATGTAGGACTAAAGTATGATTTAGAGATTAAAATTGGCTACTTCTAAATCATTTGAATGGTGAGGATTAGTGTTGAAAATTAATGGGTGAAAAAAAAAATAGATTGGATTTTAAACCCTAATCATCGGGATGAACAGTTGAAGAATACACTAATTGTCGGATGTTCATCGGGGACATGAACTTCAGGCCTCCGTCCATCATGTGGCTCGCTACGATCACATTACTGATTTCTGTCAAATGGAATGCATCCCAAAATACATATTTGGTTCGATTTGAACAAATTTTGGATAATGAAAAGCATGGGAGTAGACCTCCATGAACTCCGACTTTGTGACAACATGCATCGTCCGCGTTTTCAAATCCTGTGGAAAAACAAAATAAAACAAGATTTCATATTTCACTGTCGGATATGAATATTTGCTGAGGATGAATATGTTTAATTCTTTTTAATAATGGAATCGAGATTTATCAGTTCTCAATTAATTCAAACTTGAATCAACTTAATCATAAAATTCAACAACTTGAATTGACTCTAACCCGAAGCTAACTTCAACCTAAAACAATCCAAACTAGAAATTATTCAAACTTATAATGTTTATACTCAGAAAACTCAAACGTCAAAATTAAATGACCTTAACTCAAAATAAACTAGATCTAAAAATTTTAAACCCAAAATAATTTATTCCAAATTTACTTGACTCTAATTCACATATGTATTTGAATTCCAAAAGGATTGCACCCATGTACTCATATGTGAATTTATAATATATACATTATTTTTTAGAAAAATCTCAATAACATAAATGCCATATATTCAATCAGTGGTGAATTCTGGGGCTGGTAGGAACTCGACTCTCTTTAAAATGGAAAAAAATTTATTTAGGTTTTTTTTTTCTTTTTGTAGTTTATAAAATTTAAATTTAGTAATGGTAAAATCGTACTTTAGCCTCTAAAAGGATAAAATTTTGATTTAATCTTTTAAGATTTATAAAAATATAGGCTATTAAAATGGTAAGATTTATAAAGATACAATTGAATTCTGACTTCCCAAAAATATTTTCAGACTTTACCCTTGATACTCGTACCGTTTATGTTATTCACACTTGAATTTTTAAGGTATACATATGAAATTGTGCTCTCTTTATTTTTTCACATCTTTATATTTAATTAGTGTGAGTTTCAAATATGAATATTTTCAAAAAAATAAATAAATAAAGAGTTAAGAGTAATATAAAGATAATGCGATATACGCACCATAAGATCCATAATTCTGGAGGATATCTTTAAGCATTGCATGAATATCTGCATAAACAAAGGTTGAAGCAGTGAGATTGGCAGTAAGATCCGTAAGTAGCCTCTTCAATCTTTTGTTGTATGAACTGATATCCTCGTTAAACGAAGCAATGCAGCCTTTGGCATTTGGATTTTTGTCTCTTTCAAAAGGTGTGCACCCAAATCTTGGAATATTTGTCACAATAATTTTTCTAGCTTCCAAATAATAAAGTTTCTGCATAATTTAAAAAAAAAATCATTAAGATTTTCTAATATATATATTAAATTTGTTGAGGATTTCACTCTTTAGGAGAAGTTTGTGTAGTATTGTTCGATTGAAACTAATGGATTCCTCAACACTTCTAGTATTGTTTTCGGTAAAATTTTTGTCTTATTACTTTGTCGATAACTCATGTCTTTAAAGAGAGAGCAATTTCATAAAGTGGAACAATGCCATATATGTATGTATGGTATAAAGGTTTCAATTGGGTTAAATCACTATTTAGAGTTTAAATTTGGTAACTATTCTTATTTCGGGGCCTAAATTTTTTTTGTTCAAGTTAGGCCTTAAACTTGGTAATCATTCTCACATTGGGGCTTGAATTAGGCAATTGTTTCTATATTAGGGTTTTCAAAGAAATATCAGGGACTAACTTGAACCAAATAAAAATTTTAAACCCCAACGTGAGAACGATTGTTAAGTTCAAGGCATAACTTGGAAAAAAAGTTCAAACCCTAATATAGGAATAGTTGCCAAGTTGATGCTCCAAAAAGTGATTTAACTGATTCAAATCTCAACAAGCACAAATATGAGGTTTTTTTAGTGACTGAGTCACTCCTATTCTATGAACCAATATCATCGCCTTCTCAGGCACTCGGATACTTGGTAGAGTCAGAAAACAAAACCATATCAAGAACAATAACGATTCATTCAGAGATCCGTCAATTCTCAATGAATAATACTTAACAACTTATTCTAATAGAATCGATTTCCCTTCAATACAATTGAAATAAATTTTTTAAGATAATAATATTTACTCTAAGTTGAGATTCAAATTTCGAACTTAAAAGCTATCCATTGGATATCGTTTCTTTCCCCAAAAAGAAATCATTTGAACCAGTAACAACGATGAACAATGATTGATGTTTAAGCAGCCTTTTAGTCTCACGTCTGCCTATTATTGAGACAATTCTTGCCTTAGTTTCCTCGAAGTTACTGATTTGTTCATCTAAGCTAATACGACCACCCTGTAATTAAAAAAAAAAATCATTGTTATCGAATTAGATCTTATAGCAACTTTTTGCATCAAATTTTCAAGGTTAAATAATGCTATTAGTCCCTATGATATATGTAAATTGTGAATTTAGTTTATGCACTTTAATTTGGTAATTTCTAGTCTATACAGGCTGTATTTTTTGAATTTTTAAATTTTAATTCTGATCTCAATATAGATATTAAATTTATTAAGTTAAATTTTATTATTTTTAAAATATTATATATGTAACAAATATATTATCAAATGTAAAATGACATATCAACTTATTATTTTCACATAATAATACTCACAAAAAATCATACTACAGCTATCATTTGAATCAATAATGAAATTTTAAAATTCAAAAAATGCAATGACTAAAATTGACTAAATTAAAGTATAATGACTAAATTAATAATTTAAATATAATTCAATGACTACTAGTAGAATTTGACCATGGTATTAAGCGTTTTCAGAAGGAAAAATATGTTACCCAGATTAATCCAGTGTCGTTCAAAATTCCAGAACCAGAAGATGCGTAATTGACACCTCTTAAAACGGCGTCGCCTGCGGTATTAGGAGCCAAATATGGAGGCCTGAAATCTTTGGCACCCAAACGCTGTTCTGCCACAAACAAAATTGAAACAAAAAAAAATTCTCAATCTAATTCGTATCCTCTTATGAGATATTATCCGCTTCGGCTCGAAAGTTTCACAGTTCCGTCTCATAAGTATAGTCGTAAGTTTCTCTCTCTCTCTATATATATTAGATCTATCAAATGAACTGGTAGAATTTGCCTTGGAATAGTTGAATTCGGATTTTAAAATTTTCCTATCATTTTTTGTTTTGGTCTTTGAGTTTTTTCGGTCGAATTATCTTGAGTGGATTAATTTTTTGCTCGGGCTTTTTAAAGTTTGGGTATTTTTTATTCAAATTTTTTTTAAATTCTAGTCATTCAGGATTGACAATCAGGATTTCAAATAATGGTGAATTGAGAAATTTTTGTAGTGAGAACCAAAATTTAATTATAATTTTTTTATAGATTAATATATAAGTTTATCTTATATTAATTTATAATTTCATTTTTAGGAGGACTAAATTGTAATTTTATTATATATCAATTTACTTATTTTTATTTATAAGAGGACTGAATTGATTTTGGGGGCACAAAGTACAATTTTACTATATATTAATTTATAGTTTCTTTATTTATAAAATGACTTAAATAAATATTTTTCATTTTTGAGCCAAGACCCTTGCATGCTCCTTTTAGATTTGCCTCTGATTTCAAGTCGAGCCATCTTATGTGTTAAGATTATTTTAGAGTTGAAATAAATTTTTTGAGTTGGGTTAGGCTTGTTTTGGTTATTGCCATTTAATACTCAAATTGGATTGGGCCAAAATGGATTTAATTTAATTACATAAAATTTTTTAAGTATGGATAAAAACGGATAATTATTCATATATATATTGTACACTTCAAGTTTTCTAATTGTATTCTGTTATTTCAGTTTCAATCACGATAAACATCACACCATAAAAAATATATTTATCATAAAAAAAAAAGTTATTGAAGAAGAAGAAACTTGCCTAAGATATCAATTACCGTTCTACCGTTAGTGAATCTCCCAGAGAGACAGTTCTTGCAAAAGTCTATTCCATTTGGAAACATTGCCTTGGCTAATGTGTTGATGTAATTGTTGTTTCCGACATCAACTATGGAATCTCCGAATATGAAGATCGTCGGAATCTTCTCAGCTGACATACTATTGAACAAAAAGAAGATTAAAGATGCTGAAATTCGAAACATAACTCGGGGAATTCCAAAAACATGTTCGACCATTTGATCCAAATTAATGTCGGACTCTGTGAAATCATCAATGTTTATGCATTGTTTCATTGCCTAAGAAAATTAAACGCATGATTGACCAAACATCTTTTGTAGTTAAAGCTACTTCGCTTTTTCTGAAAGCATAGCTAAAGCAACTTAGCTTAAGGTTAGTTATGGGTAGTTTTTTAAAGGAATATTAATCTTTGTATTATGTTTAAGGGGTAGATTTAGTTTCTATATTTTAATTTAATTATTTTTATGTAATATATTTTTTTCAATTTTAAAATTTTAAAATTTATTAATTATTTTACAAATATAAATTCTAAATCCTCACCTTCAAACCTTAAATAACCCTAAACCCTAAAAAATAATTAAACCCTCATCCTTAAACTCTTATCCAATCCTAAATCCTAATAATAATTCAACACTAGCCCTTAAACTTTGATTCCTAACCCTAAAAAGTAATTTAACCTAAACTTTAAATTTTAATTCCTAATATCATCTAAAAAGTAAGTAAACATTAAATACTAAATCTTAAACCCCTAATCCTTTAAACATGTACGATTTAAAAGGCCAACACTATTATCAAGCAACTTCTCTTTTTCTTTTTCTTTTTTTTTATGCATTAAAAGGAGGATCCACTTACACAAATGCATAATTTTTTGTACAATTAATATTTTAACGATTCAACCTTTGAGTTTATTGATATAATTGTACTTGTCATGCATGAAAAATTTTAAATTAATCCGATATCTTTATATGAAACAAATTTGGCGTGCAAACTCTATATGAGTAGCATACAAAATATGACGGCTAAATCATTAAAATATTAATGGTAAATTTTCGAATTGATCCAATATCTCTATATGAAACAAATTTAACGTACATACTCTATATGAATAAAATATGAAATCTGATGGTTAAATTATTAAAATATTAATAGTAAAAAAATAAAAAATTATGAAACCACAACTTTGATTCTAGAATGGTATTTAAGAGTTTTAACAATTATTTTGATAAGTTTAAGGTTTAGGGTAAGATTCTTTCCCTTTTAAATTGATCCTACTAAATTTTTTCATAGGATAATAGGATTTAAATTTATATTTTGTAAATGATTGGTGAGAGCTCTATCCTGTGGCGAAGTTAGACTATGGTAGAGGTTCCGGTCCTCTTTAAAATAAAAAAAATATTATTTAGGTTTTTTTATAGTTTATAAAATTTTAAATTAATAATGGTAAATGGTAAAATTATACTTTGACCCTCTTAAAAAAATAACAATTCGATTTAATCATTTAAAAATTATAAACATATAGGCTATAAAAATGATAAAAGTTATTTAAATATTGAACATATAATTTTCATATTAAATATATATAATAATTAGTATACAAAATATTTTAAATTTCAAACAATAAAATGAATAAAAAAATTATTGACAAGATTGTAAATATATATGGTACCCAACAAGCAAAAATTATTGAACTGATTTAAATTTAATATTGAATTCTAACTATTTACAAAATTCGCATTTTCTTAACAATACCAAAACACTAATAAAAATAGGAAAACAAAAATTTAATTAATATTTAGTATAAAAGTTTAGTAACTAAAAAGCATTTTGCTGCTGTTTTTTTCTTTTTATTTTGCTAACTATTAATGCTATGCTTGCTACTAATGCGGATAATTTTCATGGTTGCAACAAATATTATCACATTTTGGAATTAAAATCCTCCTCCAATTCTTCCACCGCCGCCGCCACCAACACTAAACCCACCACTTACACTACCTACAAATTTTCCACCAGCACTAGCTCTTCCACCTGCACCTCCTCCAGCTCCTCCACCTACGCCTCCTCTAGCACCACCACCACCACTACCACCAGCACCAGCACCTCTACTAGCTCCACCTCGAGCACTAGCACTAGCACCACCACCACCACTAATCCCTCCTCCAAAACCACCTCCAAAACCGCTGCCGCCGCCAAATCCTCCTTTGGCTCCCCCACCCCCACTAAAACCACCAAAAGTAAGCTCTCTCCTAGCACCACCATCCAAATCCTCCTCAAACTTTCGACACTCACCTATCCCTAAAACAAACACAAACATCAATGCAAGCACTCTCAATCTCTTGGAAATCATTTTTCCGACCATTTTCCAAAAAAAAAAAAAGTAAAACACTCTCAACTTTCAAATCCATCTGTTTGGTACAAAACTCTTAATCTATGCTTATATATTATATTTTATACTATAAAAAGGTTTCCCATGTCAAAAGGTGTTGCTTTTTTTCCTTCACAATTTTCTTGGATTTGAATTAGTCTTTGTCTAAGTTTTAGATTTAGCTTGGCGTCAATTAACCCTTTAATTAGACATGAAATTAAGTTCGGACACTTGGCTAGAATGTGAAGTAGCATGCCATGAAAAACCCAATATAAATTACATGTTACATAGATTAATGCATATGCACTAGCAAGTTTTATTATTATATCTGCTTACATTTTTATAGTTTTTAAAAGGATTAAATTAAAATTTTAGCATTTTTTAAAAATTAAACTATAAATTTAACTTAAGATTTTAAAAATTTAAGGGATTTAAACAACAATTTCTCATTTTAGAGCGTCAAACCCTTGTCTCCTCCTCCCTTCTCCCCTGTGCACCGGATGTGTTAGGCAAAAGATAAATAAAACACAAATAAACAAAGCGTAAGTTACACTAGTAGTCATACAACAATTAGTATTTTTTTTTAGTCACCTAACCAAGAAAGTTATAAAATGATCACCTAACTATTTGATTTTTTCTTTTTTGGTCGCTCAACTATAAAAAGTTACGAATTGGTCACTCAATTATTAGTAAAAAAAAATTTGATCACCCAACTATAAAAAATTACAAAATGGTCATCCAACTATTCAATTTTGTCTTTTTTTGACATCAGTTGGCTAATGTTATTAGCTTTTAAAATTGTCACAATAACAACTTTAACTCACAACATTTATACATTGTGTCAATTTAGTTTTGCTTATAAATAAATCTAACTCTCAACATTTCACATTGTGTAATTTAGTCCTTTCTGCAATCTTGCTTTTCTTTGTAAAAATATTGGTTTTGAGGTTTTCAAAATTTTTACAAAAGTTTTATCGCTTACTCTTTTTTTTTTTTCAGTTTTACTTTATTTTTAGTTTTTCAAAATTAATGGTTAAATTAATGGTTTTAATAATTGAAGGACCTAATTGATATAAAATTGATAATATAGGGATGTAATTAAAATATTTTAAAATTTAAAAACTAATTTAAAATAAAAGTGATAGTTTGAATATGTATAGTGCAATTAACTATATAAATAATAATATAAAAATAGTTTCAAGAAAATTTTAAGTATATTTTGAACAATAATATAATATTTGAAGTTAAGTCAATTTGGATAACGTGAAACAAAAAATTATGGTTCATGAATACTTTTATTTAGAATTCTTCCTTGTTGTTATTAGTTTTTTTAAGATTAATTTCATTATAGGTTTTTATCATGTGTTTTTTTTATACAATGTTTAAAACTACTCATAGTCTCTACTTAACTCTTAAATAGAAAAATAATGCGCTTCAGTGCACTTGAACCTACGTACAACAATGTGATACTAATTGAGTTAAAACTCAATTGAATTTTTTTTCTTATTTTTCATATGATCATCATGAGCATGATCTATTTAATTCATTAAAATCGAAATCAACCAATAAAAATTGAAGTGTTGAATTAAAAGTAAGTTAATGAACATATAATTTTCATATTAATTAGTATACAATGTGTATTTTGTTGTTAAAGTAAAATATTTTAAATTTCAAAAAGTAAAAATTATTGAGAATCAACCATTATTGAATTGATTTGAATTATAATTAATAGAAAACAAGTACATGCTGTTGGGTAAATAAATCCTAGTAATAAAGGCAGAAAAACAAAAACGTGGTTAATAGAATCCAAGAAGCATTTTGCAGCTTTTGTTTGGGTAGAATTAACCAGCATTAAGCTTAATTTCCACCTTTTTTTTAATTACTAATACTAAAACATTACCATATATGCTTACTAGCATGCCGCGGATCATATGGATAATTTGCATGGTTGGCACCATGTACCATGCACATTTTAACATTAAAATCCTCCTCCAATTCCTCCACCAGCACCACCACCACCACCGAATCCACCACCTCCACCTCCACCTACACCTCCTCCAACTCCACCACCCGCACCGCCTCCAATTCCTCCTCCTCCACCAGCTCCTCCTCCAACTCCACCACCTGCACCACCCCCACCACCAAGCCCTCCTCCAAGACCGCCACCTGCTCCAGCACCACCACCAGCTCCACCTCCTAAACCGGCACCGCCACCAAGCCCTCCTCCAGCACCCCCACCTCCACCGGCTCCTCCTCCTAAACCACCACCAAGCCCTCCTCCAGCACCACCACCACCTCCTAAACCGGCACCCCCGCCAAGCCCTCCTCCAGCACCACCACCTAATCCACCCCCACCGCCGCCACCAAGCCCTCCTCCTGCACCCCCACCAGCTCCACCTCCTAAACCACCACCAAGCCCTCCTCCAGCACCAGCACCACCACCAAAACCACCACCCAAATTCTCCTTCTCAAACTTTCTACACTCAGCTATCCCTATGGCAAACACAAACATCAATGCAAACACTCCTAATCTCTTGGAAATCAATTTCCCGGCCATTTTCCAAGAAGATAAAAAGTAAAACACTCAAATCTTAATTTCGATAAATGTTGAGCATATGAACTTAGCAAACAACCTCCTATATATACACATATATCATAAATGCAGGCAGTTGATTAGTTGAAGATGTTTAGATTTGCAAGCAAATATGCAAATATATTCCATAATGTATATCTACGTTTAACCTAATGGCTCAATTTTCAAATATCTTTGAAAAAAAATTTATTACATCATTTGGTATTCGGGTTTTATATTTTTTTAACGTGAATATTTGAGTTTTCTTTTCAATGTAATACATGTATTTTTATTAAAGAAATACGTTTTGGTACTAACAGTAAACCATGTTAATTTTTACAGTTTAATTTAATTTTTAGGGTTGATATGATTAATATCATAATTAATTAATAATATTAGCAATTAATTTTTATCAAATAAATCCTAAAATCAAAAAAAAAAAATCACACCTATTAATAACAAATTCATAATTAACACTTAATTATTTTATTATTTATATCATGAAAATTCAAAATTAATAACATTAGTAATTATATTTCATCAAATCAATCCTAAAATATGGATTAATATTAAAAAATTAATACAATCACTTTTTAAGTATCTAAATATTTTACTTTTATTAAATATAAAAATATATATATACCGAAAATTTTTAAAATTCAAGTATAAAATGATGCATTAAATATAAAAAGAAAAACCCTAATTTGGACGGTGACATAGCAATTAATATAGTCTCGTCTTCTCAACTACCTCTAGCCTTGGCTAATTTCGCTGACGCTTGCCAGAGCTAGGCCAGCACCCTAAAAAATCTAGACGACTGATTGTACTCTCTGCCGATATATATTTATAATCATTTAAATTGGGATTTAAATTATGATCATAAACGCGTTTTTTTGTTATTATATTGCGTTTGTATTGTAATAAACATAGTTACGATCAATTTTGGTGAATACGTTATTTAAATTAACCATGATTAGTATCTTTAATATTTATGTCTCTAGTAGAGGATATTAAGAATTTAAAGAAATTTAAGCTCAAAACATGAGTTAATTTTAAATATTGTTATTAATGTAAAAAAATGTGAGTTTAAATATGTTACAGTGTATTATCTTTTTATTTATCAGTTAGAGAGAGACTATAAAAAATTTTAAGTATCGTGTCAAAAAAAAATATGATTAAAATCTATAATAAAATTACTCATACTTGAGTTAGGATTAGGAGTAGATGTAAAAAACCATGCAAGAGTCTTGACTCTCTAATTAAAATGAAAAGAAAATTTGTACTTTGATGTCTCTCAAAATTAATAATTTAATTTTACGTTTTTTTAATATAAAAATTCTTATTTTAGCTTACAAAATTTTTTAATAATCGAGCAGAATTGAAGCATTTACGCATACCGCATATCCTAATTTTGCAATATTGACGTTGAGTGGTCGTGATATGGGACCCGATGAACATGTTTGTGTACGAAGGTGAAGATGATGATGCTTAATATATATTACTTATTGGGAAGACTTGAACACATTTATAACTTCCTCCTGCAGCCTTTAATATTGCTATGAAATTTTTTTAAAAAGTAAACCCATCCCATGTGATATGTTTTGCTCTCAAATATGATATTATTATAATCCGTGGAAAATCGAATAAAATTGGATTGAAATTTTAGATATCGTAATTATGTAAGGTAAAACTTGAATTTGAATATTTAAAGATATATAACCTTTGCATTAATTAACTCGGTGGCTCATGTGATATGTTTTAATTCTTGTTCAATTTGTATGGTTTTAATTTGAGTATCCACTCGGAATTTAGTCGGAGTTTAATGTGACTATCATATACTGAATGATTTCAAATCAAAATGTATAGATCAAATCTTAATATAGCATAATTTAAAAAAATATTATTGCATAAATTTTAAAAAATAAAATCTAAAAATAAAATAAAACGAGAGAGTGTGCGTGTTACAGAGAGAGAGAGCATTAAGACTTTTCTAAAAGCTTTGAAAACTCCAAAATTAATATTTACAATATATTTTTTTTAAAACATCATTTTAAACTATGCTACATAAGATTTAACATCTAATTTAACAGTTAAATTAATGACTTTAGTAATGAAAATACCTTATAGATATAACATTGATAGTTTGAATATATAATTAGAACGTCTTTAAAGTTTGATGGCCAATTTAGAATGAAGGTTAAAATTTGGGGATATATGATGCAATTAACTCTAAAATTGAAGGAAAAATATCTTTTTATACAATAAGCTTGATTAAGGGTTACCCGCTCAAGCTCGAAGGCTCTCAATATTTAAAAGGTTTTAACAAAAATATTAAACCAAAAAGAACGAGCTTAAGAAAAAAATAGATCAATTTAAAATATTGATAATATTCAAGGTGATCGACTCGTTTTTCAATTTTCTTAATGTGTTAATTATATATATATGTGTGTGTGTGATGTAATTCATATCCTACAAAAATTAAAAATATAATATTATAATGTAAGTATTAAAATAAATTGTTAAAAATTTTAATAAAAATATATAATTAGTAAATATCAAATAAAAATAATATAATTTTATAAAAAAATGTGAATAAATTTAAATCAACTTAAGTTAATTATTTTTAAATATGGATAGATTTAAACAAAATTTAATATTCATATTACAAACCGTTTAGAGCTTTGAGAACTATATATGTACGGTGTTAACACCATACATTACCTCGATTTTACTAGGTCAATATCACCACTAATATTATACAATATTTGTAAGATTATTTCATTAACTTAAAAAATTATATATTAATTTTATATTGTAAAATATTAAAGATTAAAATTAAATAAATATAAATTTTGGTTTGATTTACTATTATTAATTTATGAATAAAAATAAAATTATAAATTTTCGAATCAAATCAATTTAAGGCCCAATAATTGTAAATCGAAAATGGGCCTCAATGAACTCAAACTCCTCTTATTGGATCAATTAAATTCTTATATTCAAGAAATGCGCTTGAAACTGGATGAGAGGTTCGATTTTAATTTATCATAATTTGATCCGAGGTTAAATTAAAAGTATTTATGGGTTGGTGGCTCACTCGATCCTATTTGTTTCCCTTTTGGATGGGCTTAGTCTTTTTTTTTTTTTGCCTCTAGTTAGCTCATCTCAATCCATTTTAATGTTTAAAAATAATAAAAATATAAAAATTTTATATTAATATTTTAATTTTTATAATTAAATTTAAATAATAATAATTTTTCATTATTTTTGAACAGTGAAACAAGTCATTTGGGCGAGACAAACTTGGGTTTAAATTTTTAGAATTTGACATCAGCCCAACATGTGAACACCACTAATCCAAATTGATAACAATGTTTTAAGTGATTACGTATAACTTTTTTATAGAACACCATTATAAATTTATTATTTATTAAAAATAATTAATTAAAATTTCACATAACTTTGATTGTATGACCAAAATTCAAATAACAACAAATCTTTATATATTTTAATTTTTAAAATAATTAATTACATGATTTTTTTAAATGGAATAACAAAAGTAAGTTTCAAGTTCTCTATATTTTATGTTGATGTGGAGATGCATATAAATGCGTTGGCATGGCATCCAAAAGATAATAAATCCATTCCAAGCTTTGTAACTAAAAAGCACTTACATTATAATATTTTTTTACACAAAATATTATTTAATTTCACAAATTACTATAATATTTATAATATTTTTTATAATTAAATACAATATTACTCAAGTATGCAAATTACTACAATATTCATAACATTTATTATAACATGAAGTATACGAAACATCACTTAAATACACAAATTATCATAACACTCGTAATGTTACCTGAAAGCACGTCACTAAATACATAAATTAACATAACATTTGTATTTTTTTTATGTAGCACGAATTACACAAAAACATTACTCAATTACATAAATTACTGCAACATTCGTAATGTTTTATATGACACGAATTGTATAAAATATCATACAATTACACAAACTATAACGACATGTGAAATGTTTTGCGTAACAGTAATAGATACTTATGTTAAATTAGATATAGTAATCTACGTATTCATATCTCATTTGTTTTAATTTCGCATATTATAATCATATTTAAAACGCAGGCTACAACTCTATGTTGCATGAGTTTTAACAAATTTACGTATTTATATAATATTATTATTTTTAAGTATACAATCATCAGGGGCGAAACTAAGGGTTTTGGGAGGGTCTTGGCCCGTAAAATGGAAAATTTTTCATTAGGCCATTTAAATTTTTTAGTAAAGGTAAAATTGTACTTTAACCCCCTTAAAAGTATAAAAATTTGATTTAATTTTTTAAAAATTATATAGGTTATTAAAATGATGAAATTATATTTTTACTATTGTAAAAATTATAATTTAATTTCGGCCCCTAAAAATTTTTTTTGGCTTCACCTTGGATAGTCAGCCTTTTTTATTATAGTTACCTACTATAATAGCATTTCGCTATAACAATCAAATTTTTAAAAGAATCGATTTTTATGCTTTATTTTAACACTCTATAAAAATATTTTACTTATAACAAGAACATACATTGTTATGAAGTATATATTTTTATTAAATTAGTTTTTTATAACAATAAATGATCTAAATTCTTTGATAAACTTATAATGGTTATCTGTTTATAATAATATAGTAACAACTACCTCTTTATAAGGAGATAAATAGAGTTGTTATATAGAGGGGTGATTATATTTTTATATTTACGTCTGAATCAGTCAGCCGCCACGAGCAGTGCCGAGTTTCATGTCCTCCACTGGCAAATATTGTGGACCCTCCACAAAGTGTGATTAAAAAGATGGATTAACCAATAATATATTAACCTTAGCCTCTTCATATCAGCTAATATTAATATTGTCTGGTAAGAGAAATGGAAGCGTACAAAACAGGAAACGACAAAGATAATCTGAAGTAAAATGAAGGTGTAATGAAAAATTCAGCCCTAACATTTATCTCGTTTTATCACATTAGCCTTAGTTTTTTTTTCTTTTTTGTACTTTAATTTTCAACTTTCAAATTTTAGTCTATTTCAAAGGCAGTAACATAGTAATTCGTGTAGCAATTCACATATACTTCATATAAAATTTTAAAAATATATAAAATTCAAAGCCTAATTTAACTAAAATTTGAAAGTTGATGATTAAAATAATTTTAAAAGGAAAAAAAGAGAGTAAAATATCATTATAGGGGGAAAAGTGAGAAATAAATGGAATTCATTGTAATAGTCGGTATTGACTCAAATTTCCACTCACATTTATTAACTATTAAATTAAAATGAAACCCATAGACCAGCTGTATTTAATAGAGTTATTTCTTAACCACTAAAGCCTAAGCCTTTTTGTGAAAAATAAAATGGAGACATCAAAAGTAGGTGACTTTTTATTTTTTTTTTCAAAAAGAATGATTAGTACAAATAGAATTGGATTTCTTCATTTTTATAATTAGATACAAGTTATATGCTATTTAGTATTTGAATTTAATTTTAATTTTAATGTTGAATTAGGTACTTGAATTTTGCTTTATCTCAATTAAGTACCTATATATATATTTTTTACTAAAGCACACATGTCAAATATTAATTAAGTCATATTGCCATCTAATCTAAATACCATATTAAACATTAAACCCAAACCCAAATATTAAATTGGAACAGATAAGATTTTAATACCAAATTGAACATTAATACCAAATTCAAGTACTAAATGGAATAATAATCCTGTAATAAACAATGCAAGAAGACATTGATCTCTTCACTCTATTTTACTCCATTGTAGATATATATATTCTGTATTATATACAACTTTCATTAGTGGTTCTAACATGCTTTACATATTTTTTTTATAGAAAAAGAATCACAAGTTGACATGAATCTAATCACACAGCACTGTCAAACAGATTTTTTGAAGATTTTTATGATGTCAGATTATAACAGACATCTCACAACTCAGGGCAAAAACTCACTCACATAGTGCCAACAATTGTCTAGGTTTCGTCCTTTGACTGTGCTTTTTTTGCTTGAAGGCAATAGAATGGAATCGATAAAAGTCATAAATTTGATTCACGAGTCCCTTTGAGAACCGTCTCCGGCCGAATTACGAGCTTGCTGAAGTTGGATCATGTATTGTCTTTGAAGATATCTAAGCTTGTCCAATAGTTCATGGAACGTTGGTCGGCATTGTGGATCACTGGATTGGAAAAGTTGTGGTTGCACATATTAGGTGACGATTGCAAATTATACAGACTAAAGCATTCGAAAATATGTGAACATTATAAGGAGAAAAAGCACCTTTGCCAGCAACTTTCAATTATAGAAGACCACCGCGGATCTACTTCTTTTGGTATCTCTAGCCGTTGATTCATGAACCCCACAGCTCCAATTACCTGTGAATATACTAAAAGAACTTTTGTTCGTATATGCAGAGCCGTGAAGACGAATGAGTTAAAATCCTTTTAAATGAAAAGGATACCTGCATTGAGTTGAGATTATCCCAAGGTATCTTCTCAGTAGCAAGCTCCCATAAAATGACTCCAAAACTATATATATCAGACCTAAGTCGGAAAGAAAAAGAAATGCAAAGTTATTGGCCAGAGAAAAGTTGAATGTGATGGAATGGGGTTGCGGGATTTAGGAAAGGGGATGACATACTTCTCATCAGAGGGTTCATTACGAAGAACTTCTGGTGCCATCCATTGAGGCTGCAAGAAATGGTGTACTTATGAGTGATTTAAATATTTCTGATGAAGCAAATGAAATTTTCAGTAAAATACCGTTCCCTTCCCGGTCTTTGTTGTGAGATATGTTTCGTGCTTGAGACGTGACAAACCAAAATCGCCAACCTATTTTACATCGAATAAACGAAAAAGCATCCTCAAAACCGAGAAGTAAACTATAACTGGATTTGCATTTAGAAAGGGAGTACATAACTAGAGGCAAACCTTCACGATCCAGTTCTTATCAACTAGAAGATTTGATGACTTCAAGTCACGATGAATGATAGGTGGATTGCAATGATGAAGGTAATTCATTCCCCGTGCCTGTTGAAGCTCAATTAATAAGGTGAATTGACATAGGGAAGGGATAATCCAGTAATGCATGCAAGGATGAAAGAAAACCGAATACATGATGGCACTATATATGCATAAAAAACGGGGAGTCATAGAGAAACTGGAAAAAGAATGAAAATAAAAATTAAAAAGCTAAAACTCATAATACTCACAATATCCAATGCCATATGAACACGCCGTCTCCAATCGAGTTTGGTAGTATTTCTCTGTAGTAATCGAAACAAACTCCCACTGCAACAAAGAAACGTAAACATAAGGATTCCGCAGAGCCATAAATATGCAATGTGAAAGTTACGAAAAAAGGAAGAGAACGAACCGTGGAAGGAACTCCGTGACAATGCAGAGACGTTGAGGCGAAGTCACGGCTCCCATGAACAACAGAACATTCGGATGCCTAAGTCTTTTCATCAGAGATACCTTAAAAGCAAAAGTAAAACCGTGACCACCGTTCCAAAGAGGAAGGAACTCGAAATAATAACAAATGCAGTGGCTTTGGACTCAGCGAATGCAAAGTTAGGATGGCGCATGCATCATGTGATTTTACGGTTACCACCAAAAAGAAACTGAATTTATGAATAAAGCACACCTCCTGTCTAAAGGAATCTATCACGTCATCTGAATATTCCTGCTTCGAGAATACCTTGACAGCAACGTCCTGCAATAACATGAATACAGTTAATTAACACAAATAATCATACGAGCATGCTCTTTAATAATACCAATGAATAACTAATGAGTACAAGAATGAATTCATTGCAATGCATTCGCAACTTCCATGAATTGGTATTTAACCACAAGTGTCCCGAAACGAATCACGGTACTCCTAAACCAAAATTTCAAGTTATATTCATCCATAATGCAAACGTAAATCCTATCAAAAGTGAAGGCTTTGAATGAAGCAAGAGAACGTACTGATCCATACCACAGGCCATGATACACGGTTCCACAAGAACCTGCAAATGAAAGCAAAGATACATAAAGTATTAAACTTATACATATTAAAGAAAAAAAAACAGCACAAACAAGGTAAACACAAACAGTGCTTTGAGTCAATGACCGAGTTCTCCGGCCATTGACAATTCCTTCACTCGAAAGCAATTACCTTGCCCGATTTGCTCTCCGATTGTCAAGTCTTCCCACAAGATTTCGTAATCTAAACAATCAGTGTCGAGATCAACTCTATTAACAGCACTACTGCTGGTACTACCACAGCTGCTGGCACTGCTTGTGCTGTTAACATTAGCAGACGACCAAGAACCTGATGCTGCCTCGTTATTGACAGATCTGTTACTCTCATTAACATGTCCTTCACTTTTTGTACCAGAATATGGGATCTTCGGTTGAAACGTTTCATTCTCTTGATCGTTACTCAACCAAGGCCATACAAAACGTGTAGTCCTTGTCTCGGGTCCTTCTCGATCATTCCCTTTCCAAGGCCATGTTATCCCTTTTTTACCCATTAAGGTCATAATCTTTTGGATTGCGGGTTTTCCTTCATTCTCATCACCAAAATCTCTAGAGGTTCTAGCCGGGGATTTCTCATCAAAAGGCGAAAACACACCAAAAGCAGATGGGTGTATATCTCCCCTAGGTGTACTAGCTCCACTGGAATTTGCATCTTCTTTATGATCAGAAAGAACAGCATCGGACAAACCATGATCAGAATAATGACTATCTCCACTTCCCCCTTCACGATCAGAACAATTCTCTCCCGTCCTAATCTTTGATTTCACTTTGTTGCTCACCTTGGACGCCTGCATTTCGTAACAATCAAACCAATACACCAAACTACAACAAAAGTAAATAGACACGAGACATAAGGAACTAATACCAAATTCGTTATTTTCGACGCAATTGCAGCTTGTAACGGCTGCTGAGGATCAAGACCGAGTTTAGCCGAGACTGCGTTTTTAGACCAGCTAAAAGCCGAATCACCATCGGCTTGCTTTTCAGCTGACAATGCAACTTTCATGTCTTGAAAAGGCCGAGTATCGGTCGAAACACAAATGATTCCAACCAAAGAACCATCATCATCATAAAATGGAGTATTGGTTGCAACAGCTGAAAATCTTTCCCCCATTTTGTTCTTAACAGGGAATTGCCCAGTCCAGCTTTCCCCCATCATAACACGATGAACTATATCATGAGCTACAGAAAAGTCCCTATGATCAACAAGAAGCTCAATGGCATCTTGCCCTAAAGCCTCTGCTGCTAAATACCCATAAAGTTTTTCAGCAGTTCGATTCCTGAAAAAAGAAACCCAATGCAAAAATGATAATGGTAGACTTGTTCATTGAATTAGATTTGAGAATTTGAACTTTGGAACTGAAGAATTGAAAAAATAAAGAGAGAAAGAAAACCCTTTTTCTTTTACTTGCCAATAAATTATACGGCCACTAAGATCATATATATGAACAGATTGACCCATAGACTGTAATATCTTTAAATACTGGCTGTTAGTGAAATTAACGGCAGCTGGTCCGGTATCCCCACTTTTTCTTCCACTACCTCCGCCGCCGCAGCCGCCGCTGCCGCTATTTAAGGTGTCATTGCTTCTGCTCTCTCTTTGCAACGGCGAGGAATGTCGAAATGGACCCGAAGTTTTCTTCCAATAAGCAGCAGCCGTCGTTGTCCCTCCCGCCGAAGCAGCCGCGGCGTTCCCGGGGAATCGAGGGCGCTGAGGGGAAATAGAGTGGGATCTTTGACGAGTCGAATCGAGCCTTGACTCACCGCCGGATCGCTTTAACTTCGACATTTCTTGCTTGAGATTCGCATGTCCCACTTCTAGTTCTTGAATCTTTCTCAATAGTTCCTCCGCCGGCGGCGTTTCCATTTTATACGCTTTTCCCTTTTACTTTCTTTTCGCTTTTCCTCTAAAAAAAACCAATCAAAATTCAAAGCTTTGATAAGATAAATGAAGATTTTCACAATATTTTCTCTGTAGAAGCTTTCGTCTCTTTTAAGAGGTCCAAGACTCAAAAAGACAACAACTTTTTTGTTATTGGTCTAATTCTAAACTTCAACCCTCTATTTTATAAAAATTGATACACTGGTCCTTTAATTTAATTTATCAAACTTTAGTCTCATTCTGTATTAAAACCAGTAAAAGTACCATGGAGGCCCATGTATTAGAATTCAGTTTGCATTTTTCCCTTCTACTTAAAAAATAAAAAAATTAACCATTGTATATTATATCAAAGAGTAAATTGATATTTTTGTTAAAATTTTCTTTTTTTTTATATTTAAAAAACTGGCGTGATGAATAACCAAATAATTTCACGTGGCATGCAACGTGTACCTCATATTGACATACAATAATCAATTTTTAACAGTAAATATTGATAGAAATTTTAACAAAATGACTAATTTACTTTTTTTTAATAGAAAAAATAAAATGCAAACAAAAGTCTCCATGTTACTTTTACCTACTATAACTTCAAAGTTAATACAATTAGTAACATTCTTAAACCTTCTCGTTAAATCATTAACTCGAGAATCATTGACTTAACAGTTTATATATGCAAAAAGAAAAAGTAAAAATTAGTAGTTCAACAATTTATATATAATAAATTAACAAAAACTCAATATTTATTGTACAAAAATTATGTTCTCGTAAATTAAAATAAAAATACTAAATTTTTTATTTTAATAAAATAAATGATAAATTTTAAAATTATACGTTTTTTCAATTTTGATTTTGGGAAGAAATTTTTTTTAATTTCTCTAATTATTATCAACTGTGATTTAAACTAGATCATTAAATACAAAATGACAAGGGATTTGCTTTCCACGCGCTATTAATTCATGTCGCACTTATTAGCCTATAAAAGTGGTGGCTTTTACTTTTTTATCCAATCAGTGTCGCGCGTTTACAAACGCGCATTTGGTGCTTCCCCTTTTAGACAAATTTCGGCTTTTTTCTTTTACAATCTTTAATTTTCAGAAATTTGTCCGGCTTTCAATATTTTTTCTATAGATAAACGTGATAATTTCTGCGTCCTATTATTTTTCACATTACGACCACGAAAATCAAACTCAGAAAATTTTTTATGGCAGTAAAAATTAAGTTAAATATATTTTCTATGAGAATTAAAAATAAATCTATTATTATATTAATTTTATTTTTTTATAAAATTTAAGATTAAATTAAAATATTAATATTTTAAAAAAATTTAAATATAATTTTATCATATATTAATTTATAATTTTTATAAAATTTAAAATGAAATTTTTCAAGGGATATGACCCTTGGTTACTCCCTTAGTCCCTTGCACAAGTGCATTAGTAAAAGATTTGGGTTTGATTTTTCTTTTGAAAGTTTATATTAATGGTACAATCAAAATACAATATTTGGACAACCCTTACCCATCAAAGAAATATTATAACATATTTGTTCACAACTTAACATTTTTTAATTATATTTATATTTATATAAAAAAACTCAATATGTACCCAAAAAATTTATTTTTAAAATACTAAAAATCACAATAGAAATTATAAATAATACATCATTAAAATAATTATAACTAAAATCAATTATTACATGATTAAAAATATAAATATATTCATAGAAATAAATTTAAAAAAATTTACGTATAATTAAACTTAAACCAAAATTATATATGAAAAGCGCGCACACATATATATATATATATTTAACAACATGAAAAGTCGAATTTTAAATCTAGAATTAGTTAACCAACTTCCTTTTTATAGTTCCAAGTTGAAGTCCACAATTTTGTTAGCCAATTAAAAGTAAAAGTTGGGTGGCTGCTTGTCTAAATGAAGAAAGTATGCTTCCAACTTTTCCTTTGAGGGAAGTATTATTATTTTTTAGTATTATTAAATTATTAATAAGTTCAATTTTAAAATGTTAAAAAATGTTCATTATTTAAAATTTTTTATTTATATAATAGAAATAAAAACATTTAAATAATTTAATAATCATTTTGTATTTTTTTAAAATTAAGTGATCAAACTATAAACCTAACAATAATTTAATAATTTTGAATATAATTTACTTTTTTAAAAATAATTGTTATTTTTTTTCAAATTTGAGGCTCAATATAAAAAAATTATATTTTAATAAAAAATTTAAATTTAATATCAACTTAAATTTCATTTCAAATAACTTTTTATAACTTATCTTATTAATCATTATTTGGTCTTCCCCTCCTTTCTAAAAACTTCTAAATATGTGAACTTTTTTTTATCTGAGAATATTTAAAAATAAATTATCCATACCAAAAGTTAGTATTTCTTTAATAGATAAAACTTTTTATTAAATTTAATAATGTGTATATTATATACATGGAGGAGTTTGTTGAATATATTGAAGATACGTGATAGGTTGACAAAGTTAAATAATGGGAGCAAAAGTAGAAAATAAAAGATTTATTTGGGGTTATTGTTTTTGCATTGTCTATAAAGCGATAAGGTTGATGGGCATAAGCATTCCAATTTTTAAAGTTTAGGGGTGGGGGGGGGGGGTCAGTTTCAGCTTTGGAACCTAGTGGCAAGTTGTTGCCCTCTAAAATATATATTAAAAATAATAATTGTACAAAGCGTCGTTATTTTTGTCCATATAATTTTTTGGGTAATTTGGACCTAAAGTTATTAAACTATTAATAAATTTATATTTTAGTCACTTAACTTTATAAAATTATAAAATGATCATTAAAGTATTCGAATGATTTCATTTAATTCACCAAATTATTTAAAACCTTTTATTTAAGTCAATTTTTTTTTAAGTTATAGCTAGTAAGCTTCAAAAGACAATTCAACAGTTGGTATGATGGATCAGAGCCCATCGGTAAATAGAATAATATACTTTAGATTTGAGTTAATTTAATAGGTAGTGTCGGTGATTGAAGAATAAAGTTATTTGAATTTTAATTTGTAGATTCGTGATGTTCAAGGTTGTTTTGTAAAAAAATTAACTTTAAAAGAAAATGGGGTGAGTTCTTTTAATTGGTACAGAAACGAAAAATACCATACAATACAATTTAACATCCCTATACTTAAATGAACACTGTTAAGTAACTAAAATATAAACTTACTAATAATTTATTCACCTTAATTTATTTTACACATATTAATTCTTTACTTTAATCGGTGGTTAATAATAATAGACACAAGTGGTGGTGGGAGATTTCCACCTCACCCATACATTAGTTTTTTTTTTCTTCTATTTTTTAAGAGTATATTTGGGTGGGTTATATGATTAATTTTGGTGTACTTGGAAATAACAATAGATTGGACAATAAATTAGTGAAATATCTATTTGGGTTGAAATGTAAGGGTGGTCGTAGATGTAAAAAAAAAATATTAGGGACATTAAATTATTTTAATATGAAATAAATTTTTATATATTTTTTTATAAAAACTAATTGTAATTAAAATTTAATGAATATTTGAAAAAGAAACTTGTTTGGGTCAATGTTAGACCTATCATCTCGAGTAGAAATGATAAAAATTCAAACCCTGTATTATCACGATTAAGAAATAAACAATAATTATAAAAATAAATATAGTAAAAATATATTTAAATTAATATAAATTTTTAAATAATAATTTATAGATGAAACTTTATTTTTATTTTTTGGTGAATGATTGAAACTTTATTTTTAAAGTACCATAAAGATAAAACTTTACATAGTAAATACAAAAGATTTTTCAAATTATTACTTTGTTTATTCATCTTTTAAATAAAGTCACCATTCAAAAAATTTAAATCTTCCAACTTAATCATTTATTAGTTTTAAGATTTATTTTTAAATTATAGTTTAATATATTTAAGTAAAAAGTAAAATATATACATATATTAAAGACATGAATACCTTAGTAATAAAATTTATTATTTAAAATTTGTATTTTTATTATTCTTTAATTAAATTGATTTTCATTTATCTCGTTATATCGATTAATATAAATATAGATAATTAAAATAATGTCAAATTTATTGACCAAGGAAAATGCATGCATCAAATTTGTGCCATTTAATGCTAACATTTATGGAATTATATGTTTTGTAAACAGATAAAATAAAATAAATTTTGATGTCGTGAGATAGGCAATGCTTATGGTTTTTAGGTTCATTCCTTGTCAAGTTTTTTTTTTTTTTTGCTTTTTCTTCTCAATCATTCAATGATTTTTTCATGGTCCAAATTGCAACAATTTCATGTAGGTAGTGGGTGCCTACTATCTCCCCTCACCACACAAAAACAAAAACAAAAAATAGAAAACGTGAAGGAAAAAAAAAACAAAATTTGCGTTGGTCCATATAATAATAAGTTTATGACATATTTTTCAGTTACCTGTGGCATCAACAAGAAGGAATGAGGTTTGTAGATAATTTATCTGGTGTATCAAAAGTCAGAAATATATTTTAAAGAGTTTGAGAGAGTGATGATTAGAGGTGTTTATGGGTCGGGCTGGGTCAGGTTTCGGGCTGGGCTCAATTAAAAAATTATGCCTATTTATTGGGTTCGGGCCAGCCGGGCTTAAAAAATGGGCCTAAAATTTTGTTCAAGTCCGACCCGGATAAAAATACTAAAACTCAGGCCTAGCCCGGCCCGCTCGTATTAATTTTTTATATTATTTTTAAAAATATATAATACATCAAAAATACAAAAAATATCAAAATAAATATTTTCCAACAAATTAAAAATAAATTTTAAAAAATATGTAGACTTAAATAACTCTAAGATAAATGCAACTTAACAAGCAAATGCTTTTAAAATAATAAAAAAATTAACAAATGCCTTTAAAATAATAAGAAAATTAATAATAAAATAAATTTTATACAATATCCAAACAATAACAACAAAATAATAGCAACATAATAGTAAAATGGTAGCAAAATAGGGAGAAAACAACAAGAAAATAACTTTCAAAAATAAAAAATATGCAATTTTTTTTGTCTAAGCCCATTTTTCGGGCCTATATTTTTGTCCAAACCCTCCCACATTTCGGGCCGAGCCAGGTAGCCTGGCCCATGCACACCTCTAGTGATGATTAAGGTATGAATTAGAGAATATAATGGTTATCTACATCGATCGTGTGTCTACAATATATTTAAGGAGAATATCTATAGGCTAAATGCCCTCCTGTGATTTGTGGGTTTTCATTAAGTTTTATAGTTCGAGATTCTCTCATTAAACCAATAATGTGACATGATGAGACGTGGTTGTAATGTATGTGAGTAAGAGATGACGATAATTTTTTTGAGCAAAGTCTATAAGTTTGATGACTTATAAGGTTTACTAACTTGTTGCGGTGTTGTCTCGTAGCAAGACGTGTTTCATAGTTGAAAATATTAAACTAAGTTTAAGTTAGACCATTTTTAAATTAGCCTAATTTTTTATTCAAATTCATTTTTTTAGTTTAATATTTTTATCCAAATTCCTTCAAATTTAAAATAGCTCTTTAAGCTTAAGTGAGTAGTCCAAATAAGTTTAATTCGAAGAATTAACACTATAATTATGATTTTTTTAAAGTAGCATGAAAATTTCTTATTTGTGTGACATTGGCCCATATTTATTGTCCCATTTTGAAAATCTTTATTTTTTTATATAATTTTTTTACTTTTTTATGATTATTTTATCTAGTCATCATTGAACCGATGATTTAATCGGGTCAATACTCGCTCAATAAAAAAGACCGTTAGCAAGCCTAGCCCCATTATCATAAGCCTTTTATGAATGTATTTATCCAAGCCTATCCCGAGTGTTTTGTTGTCGATCGAGCTTACAAAGCGCTTTGTACGCTCGACTCTACCTAACAAATTCTCGCCTTTGTTTTTGGCACCGCGCCAAAATACATTCCCAAGAAAAAAAAGTTTCACAAATTCTCAAAATTCCCTCCCAAATCATTTGTAACAAACTCCGCAGTCCGCCGCCGTTTAGTCTCCGGCTTCTCTAGAAATTCTACGATGGCTTTCTCCAATGGAGGTTCGCTAATGGAAACCGATAACCATAAAAAACGAGAAGGCGAAGGAGAAGACGAAGAAGAAGATCCGTTTCTCGCATTTATCGAGTACGCCAGGTCGGTCATATCTCCTGAAGAAGACGAAGATCCGAGTGGAAATGAAGAAGGTTATAATGGAGCGGGGTGGAGCTGGATCGCGTCTCGGATCCTCAAAACTTGTATTTCTTACTCGAGTGGAGTTACTGCTGCTATTTTGCTCTCCGATCTTTCTCAGGTAATGTACTCTTGCTGTGCGGTTTTATCAGTATTACTGATTTGCTTAGTTTAGGACGTGCTATTTCGAGATATTTAACCGTTTAACTTGCTTATGAATTTCTAGAATGGTTGAATAAGAGTTCGTAGTCTCAATTATCTTCTGTTTACTTTGATATTTCCAGTTAAATTTACCAATCTTATTCTGAGCTATTTCATTGCTTATTTTTTCTGAGAAATATCTAGAATGATCGATTAGAGTTCATAGTCTCAATTCTCTACTGTTTCTTTGATATATTCGGTTGAAATTATCGAGCTATTTCACTGTTTATTTTTTTTTAAAAGAATCTAGAATGATCGATTAGAGTTCAGAGGCTCAATTCTCTTCTGTTCACTTCGGTATTTTTAGTTATTTTAGTCTATTACCGCGTTCAAGAAAAAAGAATCGGCATTCTCAGAAGTTCGTATTTGCAATCGTGGTTTATTTTTGATTTTTTAAATATATTCTATTATTCTGTTTGTTTTATTAGATCTCTAATCCACTGATTGTTTCCCAGGCGTGGAGTGAGCAACGCAGGGTAGGCGGTTCAAAGAAAAGGCCAGAGATTATAGATCAGATGAAAAGGAAACATAGGAGAGCAAAGCTTCCTAACACAGTTACAATCGACTCAATATACGAGAAGAATTTCTTGTCCTTGAGTAGTGTTTTGGAAGCTGTGGTTGTGGATGCTCATGTTCTTCCGGGTTGCTATACAGATTTTGCTCTATGTTGATGATTCTGATGAGTAATTATGCCTTTGTGTCGTTGTTTTCGTTGCTAAATTTGTATCTTTTTGTTTTAGGTACGAACATTTACATGCTTACTTTGGGGGATTATTGGAGTTCCAATACCATTGATCTTTATCTTCACCGAAGGTAATCAAACTACTCGTTTGGACATATGCATTCTTACCCATGTATGTATGTATGTTTCTCCAACCCTTCATTTTTCTTGAAGTAGCCCTTGACACCCTTGTCTGCTGGATACTTGAATATGTGTATAAGGATATGACTAGGGACCCTTAAAATACATAGAAAAATTCAACATATCCTTTTTGTAACATACTCGTTTCCAACTCTTTCAATTAAGTCTGTGTGACATTGCTAAGTACAGCTTTTTTCTACTGCAAAATGGAAGTGATAAACCATTCTAGAATGATGGAAAGGATAAAGCTGTTGTCTTTGTATTCCACCAAGAAGTTTCTGATGTTATCTCTTTGTAGATACTATGACTTGGTTGATCCTCCGAATGGGATTTTGAAGAAAGCAAGGGAGATTTTCCTTACAGGTTGCTATCTTCGAACTGCCAAAGAAGGATGTGGTAGCCCACGGTTGTTGCCAACAGAATATCTTGTGATATTATTGGATGAGGTAACTTGCTATGTATGATCAATTACTATCAATGAAAATGTAAGGTCAAAGCATTCCGAAATTCTCAATAATACCTGATACTAAATACATTTGCTTGCTTTCAACATTTCTTTTTCTCCACTTGCAGGAATGTAACAAGTTCTCTTTTGTTTTCTTTGCAGGATCTGGATGACGATGCAATCTTGATAGGAGCCCAGTTTTGCTCAGATTCTTTCTCTTCCATTTCTCATGATGGAGTCAAGAATGGTGTTTCATATTCGCTGTATGCTAGGTTGGATATATAATTTCTATTCTTCTTTGTTTGGTTTTGGCTGTATCCTAAGTTTAGTGCTGTAATAGGTTTGACTTAATTCCTATCTGTTTTGGGATTTTCTTTCCTTTTTTTTTTCACCAAAGCAATCTCTAACAAATGAAGTATGATTGCATCATGCTAATTGCTCTAATATTTCATCCCCGGATTTTAAATTATAGCAATTTTTTCTGTGAGATATCCATTTTTTTTTCTTCTTCTTTTGTAGGATTGAATCTATCAGTTCACTGGAAATTCTGGAACAATGTGGAGGTTTACAGAGGAAGCAAATCACTCTTGTTGATAATGATGGAGTAAAACTAAGATTTCTCTTGTGGAATGAGCAGGTAATCCTAGCCAATCTTATCAGGTAATTCTTGCATTGGAAACTACATTTGTGTTTCTTCTCTCTCTTGTTTTGGCATTTAAGGTATGAGAGTCTGACACAATCCCTTGCAGTGTTGGAAGCATGCTTGCCTTGGATAGACCATATATTGCTATTGCCGCAGAGAGTGCCCTTGAAACAAGTGATGAGTTTTGTCTAGAGTATGGAACTGCAACACAATTATACTTGGTGCCTTTTGTTCAACATGAGGAACAAGTGAGTTAAAATTTATCAAGTGAATGGTTTTATTGCCATTTGAAATATATAGTTAGTTTATATTTACCTCAGGTATGCCTATCATCCACGCAAAATCGAACTCAAGGATCAAAGTTGCATGCTGCAGCTGATCCTACACAAGGTCCCAAAGTTTCTCAAGTGAGCTTGCCTTGTGATTCCCAAGGGTCAATTGACTTCAGTAATTATCCTTTTCAGGTAAGTTCATTTATAATCCTGCATTTCATTCTACTTGTATTTCAGAAACCTCAAAAGGTTGTCTTTTTACGCTAAAAAATTGGTATAAGGTCATTTGAATTCCTTTTGTTGCTGCTTAATTTTGCAGTTAATTACACTAATACTATTTCTCCAAAATTTTCTAAGTTCTGCAGTTATTTGTAGCTGATCTCCATGGCAAGATGACCGGTATCAGCCTTTATGGCGTGGTTAGAGATGTTTTTCGAGAAAGAGAAACTGCAGGAGTTATTTTTTTATTGAAACTCGAGGATTCTACTGGATCAATTTGGGCAAAGCTACATTTTTCTCAATCTTGGTACCATAAGTTAACTTTAACTTTATGGATTTTAGCACTCATTATATTCTCTGCTTTTTTTAGCTTGATAATCATGATACACTTCTCAGGTCATTAGGACGAGTAAGCGTTGGTCACACAGCATATATTTCTGGCTTGACGTGCTCTAAGACAAAACAAGATCGGTAAGTATTGATTTGAGTTTTATCAATACACCTTAATAATGTCTATTCAGTTAAGTGGTAGCTTGAACCTTGTACATATATGGTTCTCATTTTCCTGATCTGAAGCTCATGGCGAATTTTCCACTTGCATAAGGTTTTAAAAGCACTTTGTGAACATCTGATGACGTGGGTGCTTGTTTTGCTTAACAGCTTTGAACTATCATGGTGTGAGACAGATGATGGAGCTTCTTTTATCAACCTCAGTTGCTTACCAGCATTAGTAAACTCATCCTGTCTTCACAAGTTATCACGCCTTTCTGACCTCTCCAGCAGGAGGAACTCAATGCATGTATGGATCAAATGCTTTCTAAACAGTTATTTATGAATACCATTTCAACTCTCTAATGCTTTCTAACAGTTCCCTACCAATGTTGTTCCGACCTTTTTTTTTTTTTGAAGTATCCATATCTGAAGCATGTGTGGTATGTGTATGAGATGTGACTCTTAAAGTACCCCCAAATATATGATCTTTTTTTAAATGTTAAATTCACTCATATGGAACACAAACCTATATCCAACACTGACACTTGAGTCCGAGTATCACAGCCAAGTTTATCCATGTAACTTTTTCTTTGAAAAAATGGAAATGATCAATTTCAATCATTAGCACCTCGCAGGTAGGCATGTTTTAATTTTCAAAACCTAATTTTCCATGTGCTAACCCTTTTTCTTTCCC